>NW_027142363.1:14130954-14795201 GCF_026170545.1 Melanerpes formicivorus | reverse complement strand
ACTACACTGCTCCCTGACCCCATCTACCATTTCAGGAGGCCAGTTGTCTGCAACCCCTCCTGCCTGACTGTTGAAAATGGAGGCAAAGAAGGTATTTAGTACCTCAGACTTTTCCTCACCACATTCCCCACCAGCCCCTCCCCCTTGGTGAGAACAAGGTCTAGCATGGCACTGGCCCTCATTGGTTCTTCTATCACTTGGAGGAGGAAGTTTTCATCAATGTATTCCAGGAATCCACACATATCCCTATATGTTTCTTTTTTCCTCTGTCAAATCCTGGCCACAGCTAAATTCTGTCTCTGGGCCAACCAGAATAGGATTTTCCCAGTTGTTTCATATGAAAGCAATCTGTTTTTTTTTTTTTTTCAGAAACAAAGGCACAGAAGTGAGATCTCTAAAGAAAAATGCTAATATGAACAAAAAAGTTCTTGGTGCCACCTCCATTCAGATAATGGGAAATAATGGTGGTGGCTTTAGTATCTAAGAATATGAGAGCATAGAGAAATTTGTAGGGAGAAACCACAGTGATACTGCTGTCTTTGAAGGCACATGAGGCACAAATATCCATCACTTACATTATTCATCACAATAGTATTAATTATGATGAAGAAACCGGATAGGGGAACTGTCAAAAACCTACCAAAATTTAAAATGCATCAGCTCAAATTGAACAGTAAACATACATTACATGCTGGAGAGAATAAAGAATATGATTTCTCTGTTCTCTTAAAAAATGAGAAATAAAGGGGAAAAAAGCCAATAGTATATTAAAAAGGTTTACAATAGTATATTAAAAAGGTTAAAGATTCAGGTATCACACAGCAAACACAGCAGTTGAATTATATCAGAGGGTATCCATTCCAGGCAGTGAAATATGTTATGCAAAGAATTTTGACCTTTAAGAAAATATGTTGATGATTTTCCTCCACATACAGAAAAATGTCAAGAAAGGTGTAAATAAATGTCATTAACTTCATTTTTGTATTCAGAGTATATCCACAAGGACCAGGATGTGCTGGCATTCAGACACCTGAATGAAGCATATTCAAACCACTCATTAGCTCTCCTAGTTCATTTGACTGCTCAGTCTGTTTCTGAGATGTCAGCCTCTCACATCACCAGGGAAATGGGTTCTTATCAGGTCTATGATGCATTTCCTTATTCAGTGATGCACTATAGGGAAGTAGAATAAGAATATTCCCTCCTCCCAAATTATTGGCATAAAGCTTTGCAATGTTTTTAAAACAATATTTTTGTTCCTTAGTTTTACAAAAGTGTTTCTGGGGGTAAATGTTATTCCTTTAGAAATAACAAGTGGAAATAAATGCTTGCTGGTAACTTTGCTGTCATCAGTGAAATACACACGGGAAAAAACAAACAAACAGAAAACCAAACAAACACCCTGCATAAAGCAGAAAAACAAACCCAGCAGCTACCCAACTCCTTCTCTTTCTGCCACCATGCCTTCAGAAAAGAGACCACGCCCAAGAACCTGGAAATCAGAAGGAGCAACTGGAAAAGGATGCCTCCCATGCTGCAATCTGAACTTCAAGCCCCATAATACTTTGCTCCAGATAGCATTTTTATTCTTTTGAAGCGGGGATGACTTGCAGCATGGTATGAATAACAACAGCAGGTTCAACCCACTCCATACCAAAGGGTCACTTTGGTCTTTGTTATGTCACTTGGTTTTCTTGAAGTCAACTGTTGGGGTAGTCTTAAAAATCTAGAACTATTACTAACTGACATTGCTTAGTGACATTGGCAATGACTCTTCCAAATTGCACAGTGAAACTGGTTTTAAAAATAGGCTGGATTGTATGAAATTAATGGTTTATAAGAAATCCTTAAAGGTTTTTGGAGTTTGGACTTGCATAAATATCAGGAAATCAAGCATAGGTGACTTCTCTGGTATACAACCAAGCTGCAAATTGCAAGCTTGAGGAAAACTTCAGAGAATTTTCTTGAATGAATGTTGTGTGACTATCCATGAAGAGCAAGTTGTATCAGTAGAGGTGAGTGCCATGTTCTTCAGTATTTTGACTCAGAGAATTCCAAGTACACAGTGCAAAAAAGTTTTAGAAGGGAGTAATTTTCAAGATTTATGAGAATATTACACTTTATCCTTTCTTTCACTCTTCAGAACTCAAAGCTGCTGCTGCAGAACATGAGAAATCAATCTGCAGGTTAAAAATAATTCCAAAGTGTTCAGTGGAGCTGAACCTCCATGCAGGACTGCTGGTGAGGAATGTGTTCTGCCATTCTCTGCCTGGTTAAAGAACTGCACTGCACTCATAGAAGCGTGATACTGGCTGTGATATTCTGGAGTTTTGAACTTGTTCAGATTTTTATTTTTTTTTATTAAGATACTTGTCTGTTGGGGAAAAAAAAAAAAAAAGAAAAGAAAAGAAAAAAAGTTTATCTAAATCAAAACCTTTCTCAAGAAAAGGTCAGCTTTAACAAATGTTCTTCCTTGAGGGAAAAACTGTCAAGATGTATAGAAACTGCTGTTGTCTCACTCTACCAGCCTTAAAATAGATGTAAAACAATTAGCTGCTCAGATTTGAATTTTGAAATTCAAGTGAATATGGAATAAAATATTAGCATTTCAGAATGCATGGGCACACTGCAGGCTCATGTTCAGCTTACTATCAACCAGTACCCCCCAGGTCCCTTTCTGCCTGGCTGCTCTCCAGCCACTCTGACCCCAGCCTGTAGCACTGCATGGGGTTGTTGTGGCCAATGTGCAGAACCTGGCACTTGGATGCGTTACATCTTATGCTGCTGGATTCTGCCCATCTGTCCAGCCTATTGAGGTCCCTCTGCAAAGCCTCTCTACCCTCCAGCAGATCAACTCCTGCCCCCAGCTTGGTGTCGTCCGCAAATTTACTGATGATGGACTGAATGCCCTCATCCAGATCATCAATAAAGATGTTAAAGAGCACGGGGCCCAACACTGATCCCTGGGACACACCACATTGATGATTTCAATACCTCATTTTCAGACTTCAGGGTGGTATATTCTACATTTGCAGTTCTCTCAGGGGAAAGTAGTTGTCTAATTTCTTTCTGTGCACTTGGTAAGCAAGATCCGAATGCTACAGTAATGATTCCTTTGCATTTACCTATTTTGATCTTTTGCTTACTCTTACATTGTACTATCCACTCTACCACTTCATCTTCATCTTTTCAAAATTTTACTGCCCATTCTACTCCCTATGTGGGTGGTGAAGCTGCTAAATAAAACCCTGATGTCTTCTTTTTTTACAGTCCAGGACTCTTGATGGAAATATTTGGCAAAATTAACATTTGCCTCTCTTTCAAGTGCCCCAAGAAGAACTTACCCTGACACAAGTTCAAAAAGTTAAATCAGTCAAATAGTTTAATTTATGAAAGTAAGAAAGTCAACAAATTCAGTATTGCTGGTGAGGAATTCAGTACTTTTCCACTAACCATAGTATCATTTATTTAAGGAAAACAATGTGAACTTTCTCACACAAAGCAAGAGCAGAGTGAAAAACAAGTAAAAGTGGAAAACGCCAGCTGCATCCTTTATTCATGCCCTGTCTGGGCTTCTATCTTCCCAAGGCTTCTTCAGGCCTTCCAGGGCTTATGAACAATTAGCATGTGGGAATCTATCAGCAAGCAGCCTCTAGCTCTAGTGCTGCTAACCCTTTGTCTTCACACCCAACATTAAACAGTTCCTGACTAAATATCCTTGCTCCCTAAGTATTCTAAATCATCTTGCCTTCCTCTCCCATGCTAAGACAGGCAGTTACCCCACATCACTGTTGTTCAATATTGCATTCGGTTACTTTGGAATAAAACACTGGATGTGTGTTATTTACCTGTCATTTAAGACCAGAGATACTTGATATTTTTAGGAATAGTTCTGACTTATTTTATTTTTTAAATGATTATTTTAATGTCAACATATTTGGTATAGAAAGAAGACTTAGGGAAACAAATCCTGAGTTAGGACTGGAAAATAAGGAGGATGGTTTCTGAAGTCCTGAGACAAAATGACTTTCGTCTGAGACCAAATTGGAAGAAACTCACAAATACCATACAGATGAGTTTAACCATTTGAAGAATTTCCCTTGCACCAAAGGAGAACAGCATGGTGACATGAGTCCTAATCTTGAGTTTTTAGTAGCTTTTCAAGTCTTTTGAAGCAGGAGCACAAGGGTCTTTGAACATCCTGAAGCCAGAAGATCTTTGAGGCCTGAGCTTGATTCAAAGGAGAGGCGATGGCTGAGATGATGTCTAGTACGGTATTCTATTGCAGCAGAAAGTGCATAAAGCTTTGTCTCAAATTTATTATGGCTGTAGACTGAGAAATGATGAAAGCATGAATAATAAAAAGTAGAAAAGGAGGCTCATATCAGACAGCTCATTTTATCAAGACCACACTTGAGGAAATTACTACACAAAAACTCATGTGTAAGAGAGCGGAAACCAAGCTGACACAAGACTCAAAGAGTTTGATGGATATCAAATAAAAGCTGAAACTATTGTTTTCATGATGTTTAAATTTTCATTATCTGTTACACTTTATGGAGAGGAACAGAAAATATAACAATGAGGAATTTGGGGGTTGGTTTGGGGGTTGAAACTTTTAAATAAAAATTGCTGACAAGAAACCTCTAAAGGAACCATTCAGGTATCATCTGTTGTGCAGCTGAACCAAAAAGACTGGGGAGACCTTTAGATCACTGGAGGTGTTCAGGAAGAGACTGGATGGGGTGCTTGGTGCCATGGTTTAGTTGATTAGATGGTGTTGGGTGATAGGTTGGACTCGATAATCTCAACGGTCTCTTCCAACCTGGTTAATTCTATTCTATTCTATTCTATTCTATTCTATTCTATTCTATTCTATTCTATTCTATTCTATTCTATTCTATTCTATTCTATTCTATTCTATTCTATTCTATTCTATTCTATTAATACTATTCTACATCTGTCTAAGAGTAACATGGCTTTAAAGATTGGAAGGAGCTGACAAGGGCAGACAGGAATGTCTAACAGTGAAATCTGATGATTAGAAACCACTTCTTCATACTGAGAACAAAGCAACATTATGTACTTTCAAGCTGTCAAAATGTAAGATCTTGCAATTGAGTGCCAGCTGCAATTTTCTGAGAATGGGTTCAAACAGAATTAGGTTTCTTCTGAGCCATGCTTGTACAACTAGAAATGCTCCTGACAGCTTCATTTGTATTTATTTTGCAATAGAGAGGAAAAGGAACATTTATAACATTTTCATCTTTATTACATGAGGGTTTTTTTGTCTCTTTTTCTCGAAGCTTTTATTACTAGATCAATATTAAAAGCTTTAAATCACAGATTCAATAGAACTTTTCCTTAAAAGACTATTTAATAGCTTTGACCTGGTAAGTGCCATTTAATTAGAAAATGAATGCATGTTTCCACACATTAGTTGATAATTATGGTTAATGTAATCGACTCAGAAGTAATTACCTTCAATAAGAGAGGTTGTCAAAGACAAAAAAAAATTAAAATGCATTTACATGTGACAGAGTGCAGTCTGTGTTGCTGCTCTTCCACTACCTACAACAGAACATGTGAAAAAAATGATCAATTGTTTCCATGCAAGAAAACATGAAATCAGTATCTTTCCTCTATAAAAGAAGCATTTGGTTACAAATTCACTAAACAGAAAAATTAAAACAACAAATGCTGCATAGAACCAAAATAAAATGAACTGTGGTAAATTAATCATAAATTAATGCATCTTAAGTTTAATTTCAAGTTACTTACCACTCCTGGTAGTTTTATTGATAATTCTAGAGAGCAAACAAGCAAATTAACTAGGAAGGATGCTTTATGATTTCTTAAATGACACAGAGGTGTAAAAGAAGCAGCATTCAAAAATGTTCTTTCATAGGAAGTTAGTATCAAGGCATGGCTAACTGTAAGACATGATGGGGACTTAAATTTCCTTGATGGCTGCTGGAAATACAACACAGCAGGAAGAAAGCAGCAACTCAAGTTCCTAGAGTATGTGGAGAAGAACACCCTGACAAAGTAGATGATGGAGACAAGTAGGGAAGGCATGGTGCAGGAATTATGGTAAGAAATACTTAATTTTCTGTGTCTGCCCACTGGGCTGCACCTCACGTAGTAGAGGGCACCCAGCCCAAACTGCAACATTGTGGAATGCCTATTGAACTTGCATATGGAAGATATGGCAATAAGAAGGAAAACAGCATTTACTACTTAATCATGTATAAACTGGTCTAAAATGTCTTTTTTACTTGTAGCCTGAGAGAAGAAGGATGGGATTCTGGGAACCATCCTCAGGAATGAGGAGAATTATTCAATCATTTCAATCCTGTAGGGAAACAGGAATTTACTGAAGATACCAGGCCCCCAAAGCTGGTGTTTTCACCTATCTCCCCAACTCTGCCACTGATTATGCCCATTCCAGTCCATTCAGTCAACCGTTCTTTGCACCCAAAGCTAGGCTTAGGAGCCCAAATTGTGATTGTTACTAAATAAGTAAATACAGATTTTCAAAGGCACACAGCACTCTCTGTTTTTCATCCACACTCTAAACAATTTTGCTCAGTGATTTCTTTCCTTTTCAAATTTTATAACACCAGAAATGTTTACATGATGGATATGTGTTAAAAAAAAAAAAAAAAAAAACCAAAACAAAACAACAAAAAAAAATCCAAACCCAGTAAGCACACTTGCCTAAACATTACTTGAAAGGAGAGTGATGGCTACAGTGGAAACACTTACAATAAATAACAACTCTGTAAATGTAGCCTGGCTTTTGAATAAGAATTTTCTGTAATTTCCTTGAAACATATTTTATTTGTAATATGATAATTTGGATCAATATTACTTCAGCTACCAGCTCATGACAGTTTTACATCTTGTATTCCCTTGATGCAACTTATATGTTTAGATGCCTAACCCATACATTATTGCTTCTCATGCTTAAACAGATGCCTTAAGCATTTTCAGTAATTAAAAAGTGTATCTTATGCCAGTTTCTGAAGAGGTGATTGGATTTTCAAGTGCTGTACAAATATTAGCAGCAGTGTACACACTTTCAAACATTTCTTATGAAAGTTATAATTAGAGCCACTAGTGGCAGTTCTTCCTTGGTTCAAGCATATTTAGAAATTGTTTTTTAAATATGTTCATTGAACTTTGGAAAAAGCACTGAATTACAGAAACGTTGCAGAAAATGAGTATTTGTAATCCATTACATTTTCAGGACTCACGTTTCCTGTTTCAGTGTCAGCAGTATTGCTTTTGCAATTGCAACAGAATGGAGTAGATAGCCAAATTTCTTTTTTCTTTCAACTTTCCAAAACAAACTACCAGTCAGAGATGTTACAGGCAGAAAGAGTGCATGGACTATCAGGATACTTAATACACAGCATCATTTTCACTCATTTTTCTAATAACTTCTCAGTATAAGCAGAGCACTGAATCCCTTTCGCTTTTATGAGGACCATATCGAAACATCAACAGGGCTATTCTTCTGGCTCCAAGTCTTTTGATATCTGATTTTCCCCAAGCTTATTCAATTGCTTGTTTAGAAACCTTTCACCAAACAAATTTTGATAAACCTCTTTGTATCATATTTCTGCCTCAAAGACATAAGTTATTATTATATGCCTATATGAGCAAGGAGCTCCTAGACACACTGTCACACAAAAAGAAACTGTACAAGGAGTGGAAGAAAGGACAGCTGGAATGGGGGCATATAAAGGAGCTGTCCAAGCAGCAAGAGACCTGGTTGGAAAAACTAAAGCTCAGTTAGAATTAAATCTTGGGGGTGCTGGTGCATGACATGTTCAATATGAGCTGCTAGCGCACACTCGCAGCCCAGAAAGCCAACCGTATCCTGGGCTGTATCAAGAGAAGTGTGGCCAGCTGTCTTGGAAGAGGCATTAACAAGCCAGCTAAACCTGTCTGGCTACTGCCCTTTCTACTCCCTCTCCGTTGCAGGGTCTAGGTTTGAGGTTGAGGAGCCAATAGGCAGGCACCTTTGAGGCTGACTGGAGGGGGTGGAAGCTGGACCCTGAGCCTCACATTTCACAGAGGCAAATGCAGGAGTCAGAGGCTATATGAAAAGACTGCGCAGTTTTGCCCACCAGACAACGTTTTGAACTGATTGGCAGGATTTGCATAGGTAATCTGCCATTTGGCTGATCAGTTTGCAAAGAGGGGATTTATAGGGGAAGCTTTCAGAGCCCACATCGCTCCCCTCTCCCTCTCCCTCTCCCTCTCCCTCTCCCTCTCCCTCTCCCTCTCCCTCTCCCTCCCCCTCCCCCTCCCCCTCCCCCTCCCCCTCCCCCTCCCCCTCCCCCTCCCCCTCCCTCTCCCCCTCCCCCTCCCCCTCCCCCTCCCCCTCCCTCTCCCTCTCCCCCTCCCCCTCCCCCTCCCCCTCCCCCTCCCCCTCCCCCCTCCCTCTCCCTCTCCCTCTCCCTCTCCCTCTCCCTCTCCCTCTCCCTCTCCCTCTCCCTCTCCCTCTCCCTCTCCCTCTCCCTCTCCCTCTCCCTCTCCCTCTCCCTCTCCCTCTCCCTCCTTTCCCTCTCTGCTCTCCCCCTCCCCCCTCCCCCCCTCTCCCTTCTCTCTCCCCCCCCTCTCTCCCCCCCACCCCCGTGTGTTAATGGGATTCAAGGTGATGACAAGCACCCACTTCTTGGTCCTGTCTTCAGGGCAATTAGCTGCTTTTGTCCTAGCGGCATAGTGTTTGAGTCACAGATCTCCACCACAGCAGCACACTCGCTCTCTCTCTAAACAAATTCATTGGAGAAATATCAGCTATAAGATTGGTTGTACCAGAATAATTCTTTCTCTTTCTGATCTCTCTGCTTGTTTCACTCAGGAAAGATTAACCTGCTTTTTCGGTTGACCTTGGCTGCATTGTTTTAGTTAAGTTTGTCCCACAAGAGAGGAAGGAGTAGAGAGAAAGCAATGGGTTAGAGTGAGGTGGGGCAGTGAAACAGCTTCCCTGGTCTCTGACCAGGGTTTTTTTTATGTCATTTGCTGTATATTTGTACACATTCATTGCATTCCACTGTAGAGTGTAGTTTTTGTTTGTAAATACAGCTTCCATTTGCTTCTAACTGAGTTGGTCTGGCAAAGTAAATGCTGGGGGGAAACTTCAGCTCACTATATTACAAAATAATTGGTGCCAAACGTGGGGCAATTACCTGATTGATTAATTCCTGCTCAGATTAAGGAAGCAAAATGAAGCTGTTTTGGGTTTTGTGGCATTGATATATTCTGCTCTAATGGTGGTTCTGTACAAATGGTGCGTGTCAGCCATGGTTGATAAAATAGGTAGGTATTTGGCATATAAACTATTCCTTTGGTTTAAACATAAGCTGAAAATTCTGTATGACTGATGCTTGGGATTTGTTTGGCTTAAAAGATATACTAATATGACTCTAACTGTTCCTGAAGAGATATATGAATTTAGTATTCCTGTTATGAAGGCTTATGTAAGTAGCTGGTACCCCAAAGTGATTTAGTGCTATGTGTGAATCTGCTATTGGTGATAATAGTTATGTGCTTGTTGATAGCATTGTATTGAGAGAGACGTGCAGCGAATAGGTGTTCTATTTTTAGACGTAGCAGATGTAGATGATGAAGGGCTAGTTCTAATTCAAATGCAGAAATTTCTAGTGATGAGCAGCAGCAGGAGAAAAAGTGAGTCCTGCAGCAGAGGCAGGGTCCCAAAGTCCACCTGCAGATGTTGTTTCCATGCAACCCCCTTCTGCTTCTGCAAAGTCTGCTGTATATTTAAACGCAGCTCCAGTTAAACAAATTGCAGCTTTGGATAAAAGGTGCAGGCTCAAGGCAGATGCAGAGGCAGAAGAAGAGCAAGAACTCCCTCTGCTGGTCAGGGCCCTTCTGTTAAAAACGATTCTTCCAAAGACGGAGAGAAAGTCTGCCTCAGCTGAATGAGGCCATCGGTGCATGGTGGAGATTCAGGACACGACATAGGATCTGGTAAGTCAGGAGCTAATGGAGGTGCTTCTGAACTTAAAGAGGTCCTATGGAGAGTAGCAGTGGGATTATAGGGAAAGCATTTTCAAGAGGATGGGGATGGTGAGGATGACATATAATCAGCTAATGTACCAGACAGGAGATTAGGCATGTAAGAAAAGATTACATTAGAGGAGAGAATGAGCCAATTCTGACCTGACTAGGCAGGTGTTACGATACAGGGGCTCCTGCTTTAGTGGTGGGGGACAAGTCAGCATCTCAGCTTGGAACCCTCTTGAAATATAGCAGACTAGATAGGCATCTAGGCAGGTGTCTTGGTAAGGTTTCTCTATGGACATGCCTTGTACTGGTAGCTCTTATGAGGTACCCATCCAGAGATGACCCTCCATGAAACCCGAAGCCTTGGAACACCATGGATAAGGGAATTAAGCATTTGGGGGAGTTTGGTGTGAGAGAAGTGATGTATGGAGACCATGGTAGTCTGAATCCTGATGAAATTCCTGTGGGAACAGGTCTTGCTAAAATGCTCATCAAACTGGCTCCTCCTGATTATGCTACTATTCTGGCAAGCAGAATTGTGGCAAGAGATTATGGTAGAATGCCCCCTACTGTCGGCCATTTCGCTGACCAAATGAGACAACTGGAGGATAGTCTCACATGCGTTTCTTTGGTTTCAGCCATTGAAACTCTGTCTGGCGAGAAAGGGAATTGCATGAAAGAGCTGAAGGAGGAATTTAAAATGTCCATATACAAATTGACACAGGGAGATAATTTCAATTCTTCTTCTTCCAGATGGATACAAGTTTCAGCTCTTAGACATCTTCCAAGGGGGACATTCCAAAATAAGTCAAACCAAAACAGACCACAGAGGCAGTCCCCTGGGAGTATCTGGATAACTCTGTGTGATCAGTTTGGTAAGAACATGAACAGATGGGACGGTCAACCAACTGCTGATCTTTTCAGGAGACAAAGGGAACCGCAAAGTGTCAGAACCCGAGGTAGCAATACCAGAAGGGTAGCTGTTACTTCCACAGTTTCCCAGAATAATTCTAATAGCTCCAACAGTGGCTCCAATTCTAACACTGGACAGTGTGCTCACTGCACATGTAGACATATCCCCCATAATTAAGGGTGCCTTGCCTCCTGCCAGGGGGAGGAGAGACATAATGGAGTGTGGTGGTTCAGGCTGGATGCCCTGCCCCTGATGCCGCTGCACAAGCCAAACCTGCAGTGTCCCAAAAGGGTCCAGCTCCTGGCTGGGCACAGGAAGCCAGGTATTTCATCCCATAATGCCCTGCTCCCTTATAAGACATCAACGAGGGGCCCTGCACTCTGTTTTTCTTCCCTCACTGCTACCTGGTAATGGGGTGAGCCACCTTGTGGCTCCTCTTGGGCCTGGCTAGGCCCAAGGCCAGGGCGGGGGGCCGGGGGAGAGGAGAAAGAGCTCTGGGGGTTTTGGGTGTATCCTCAGGTGCGGATAGGATGGTTTTGGGTATGCTTTGGGATCTCTCTTTTTTCATGGTGCTTGTGGTTCTCTGTATAATTTTCAATGCTTTTCCATTTAAACTTCCCACCACTTTTGCAATCCGTTCGTCTGAGTCTCATTTTTCAGTCCTAGTGGGAGAATTGTCCTTTTCAACCTACCACATGGAGATAACAGGATCTATTGGGATGTGTACATCCAGTGGCCTGGCACTTCACAATTTCACAAGTACAGGGCCTTGGTTGACACAGGAGCTCAGTGCACCATAATGCCGTCAAATTATCAGGGATCAGAGACTATAACTATTCTGGGAGTCACTGGTGGATCTCAAGGGTTAACTAAGGTAGAGGTTGATATAAGTTTAACTGGTAAACAGTGGAGGAAGCATACAGTTGTGACCAGATCTGATGCACCTTGTATTTTGGGAATTGATTTTCTGAGAGAAGGGTGTTTCAAACACCCTAAGGGTTACACATGGACTTTTGGAGTAGTATCTGTAGAAGTTGACGGACAAAAATTGAAGCTGTCTGTTAGGCCTGAACTTTCTGATGAATCTGCAGTTGTGGGACAACATAAGATAGAGGACATAAAGTTGCTGGTTGCTTCTCAGACTGTGCATCACAGACAATACAGAACCAACCGTGACTCTTTGTTGCCCATTCAGAATCTGATTCGTCAGTTGGAGAGTCAGAAAGTCATCAGCAAAACTCATTCACCTTTCAACAGTCCAGTGTGGCCTGTGCGAAAGCAGAGTGGAGACTGGCGTCTGACAGTCGACTACCGAGCCCTGAATGAAGTAACTCCACCTATGAGTGCAGCAGTACCAGACATGATGGAACTCCAGTATGAGCTAGAATCCAAAGAGCCCAAATGGTATGCTACCATAGACATTGCTAATGCTTTCTTCTCTATTCCTATAGCAGAGGAATGCAGGCCTCAGTTTGCTTTCACCTGGAGAGGAATCCAGTACACTTTCAACAGATTGCCAGTGGGCTGGATCCACAGCTCAAGCATCTGCTATGCAGTGATTCATGATGCTCTGGAGAAAGGTAGTGCTCCAGAACACATCCAGTTCATCGATGATATCATTGTCTGGGGTAAAACTGCTGAGGAAGTCCTCAAGAAAGGTGACATTCTCTTGAGAGCTGTTTGGCCATTGAGTGAGACAAGGTGAAAAGACCTACCAGAGAGATTCAGTTTCTGGGAGTGTGGTGGTCGACACATTCCAGTGGATGTGGTAAACAGAGTCTCTACCATGGCAAATCCCATGAGCAAGCAAGAAACTCTACGTTTCTTGGGGTTAGTGGGACTGTGGAGACTGCACATTTCTGGATACAGTCAGATTGTGAAACCTCTGTATGATGTGATGAAGATGGAAAAAGACATGTTTTCATCCTTCATGATCAAGAAAAATATTTCAAAGACTGTATTCTCAAATAATCAGGGCACTTAAAGAAAATACTTGATTATGGCTTCAGTCTGGCTTTTCATGCTTTTTTCCCACCATTCCCTTTTTAGAGGCAATTCTACAACAAATTCTGCCTCAGCAGCTTGGCTATTTCAAAGGTGATTGAATTCCCTGATTATGGGAACACAATTTCTGTTTACTGCTTTTCAGCATGATTAGGGAAAGCAAGAAATAAACAAACTACAGGTGTCTGGTCACCCATATGATCTATGATGCAAAGTGTTATAAAGAGAAGAGAACTTGGTTGCAAGGGAGATGTTCTGGACCTTTTATCTCATGCATCAAATTGTAGTTCTGTTGTCAAGGAAACTGCTTTGCCTCTCTGTTCTGAATCACTGCCACTATGAAGTCCTATGTGTCACAAGGAGAAAAGGATCCAAACAATATATTATTTAATAGTTCTAAATTAATATCAATAATACTGATTTCTCTGATTTGCCATTTACCTTCATCCAGGTGACATAAGCTAATGGTTTTCTCCATGATGAAAGAGCCTAAGCACTGCATTGTTGAAAATAATGTTTTTCCAATTTCTGTAGTTTTCAGAGTTTTTCACTTCTGAGAGCTGTGATGTTTAGATAATCTTATTAATAGGAATGAGCTATCAAGAAATAATTTGGAGTGGTGAGAGAATGCAAATATGGCATGCAGATGTTCACAGAGAGAACATTAGGGTTTTTCTGTGACCTCATGTATTCTAAAGGTAGATTAACAGATTAACAGACCATAAAGGCAAACTTTATCCAGTCAGAAATTCCTAAGTAAAGCTGTGCCATTTTTCAGTCAGAACTAAAAATCTTAAGACTCAGGATCTGAAGAATCTGCATCAAATGTGGTGACATCTCAGCATCATCTTAAAAAAAATTCAGGAGTTTCTGAATGTTTCTCAGTCTCCATAAATGGCTAAAGGACTATGTGACTGTTTGAGGCTGTCCCTTTAAGAAAGGGAACATTGTGGCTGAATGTTTATAAACGAAAGACAGATCTAAACTAATTTCATTGGTAGATTGGTAGAAAGCACCTTTGAACTTGAGAGTACAGCAGAGTATTCTGGGCAGTCCGGCACTTCTTTTTCTTCCTTGTGGCAGCTTGCAGCTTTCTGGGCTTTCGGCCAGACTGACCTTGAAACTGATAAACTGCAAGGCCTGTACTAACTGCTTTCCAATTAACAACTGCTCCTTTTTTTCTCTCTCTTTATAACCCTCTCTGGGGAAAAGGGGGAGAGAAGGGGGTACAGGAGTGGGGAACCCTCCTCGGCAGAGGAGCGAAACCTCATTTCTGTGTTACTTTGTTGTATATTTCTGTATATATTGTAAATACTGTAAATTGTGTATATATTCCCCTGCATCTTCCTAAACTGCTTTGTAAACACAGCACACAATCCCTTTGCTAATCTGGCTGTGGTTTTTTTTCCTTTTCAATTTTCTTCCCTTCTCTTTACGGGGGGGGAGAAGGCCCGGCCTTTTCCTCCAACCCTCGACAAACTAAAAGTGAATCAAGAAGTCTGAAAGTTTAAGTCTCACTCTATTTAAATCTCATTTCATGCATCTATTATGCAGAAAATGCAATATGTATGTAATTTGCTCTTTGTAATGCTGGAGTAGTACTAACAGCTGGCAAAGAATATCCAACGGTTAAAAATCACTGGTCTTTTCTACCCCATAAGAGTTCTGCGCAAGCTTGAAGAGGGATAACATATGTATGTTGCACTATTCACATGCCTCAGTAATACACAAGGCTAACACAGATTGTGGGTGGTGCTGACACTTGAACTATCAAATCCTTAAGGGAAGAAAATCAGGTCTATTGTGAGGTAACCAGAATTGTATTTTCTTGGAGTGTATTTTCAGAAAAGCTTTGAAGAAGAATGTAACAAGACCTGAACCAAACTTATATTGTAAGAAACAATATACTTGTCATAAAATTTCTCATCCATTATTATCACACAGTATCACAGTACATTAGAGGTTGGAAAGGACCTCAAGAGATCGAGTCCAACCCCGCTGCCAAAGCAGGATCAATTAAGGTAGTCCACACAGGAATGCATCCAGGTGGGCTTTGAAAGTCTCCAGAGGAGACTCCACAACCTCTCTGGGCAGCTTGTTCCAGTGCTATGTGACCCTCACTGTAAAGGAGTTTCTCCTCATGTTGGGGTGAAATCTTCTATGTTCAAGCTTGAACCCATTGTTCCCTGTTTTATTACTGTGCACCACTGAAAAGAGAGCGGCTGCCTCCACTTGACACCCACCCCTCAGATATTTATACACATTGATGAGATCCCCTCTCAGTGTTCTCAAGACTAAACAGCCCCAGGGCTCTCAGTCTCTCTTCATAGGGGAGATGCTCAAATCCCCTAATCATTCTCATAGCTCTCCATTGGACTCTCACCAGCAGGTCTCTGTCTCTCTTGTACTGAGGAGCCCAAAACTGCACACAGTATTCCAGGTGTGGTCTCACCAGGGCAGGGTAGAGGGGTAGAAGAACTTGCTGTCCACCAAGCACTCCAAGGTCTTTTTCCATGGAACTGCTTTCCAGCAGGGCAGCCCCTAACCTGTACTGGTGCCTGGTGTTGAAATTTTGCTTATTACCCTGCTCCTTTGTCTGTTGATATTAAACTCTAACAAGTCATGGTCACTACAACCAAGATTACCCCCAACCTTATAATCTGCAACCAGTCCTTCTTTGTTTGTTAATACCAGGTCCATCATTGCACTACTTCTTGTTGGTTCTTCAACTACTTGCAAGAGAAAGTTGTCATCAATGCACTGCAGGAACCTTTTGGCCTGGTTGTGCTTGGCTGTGTGATCTTTCCAACTAATATCAGTGGCTGAAGTCACCCATAAGCACCAGGACCCTAGATCTTGAGGCTACTTTGAGCTGCCCATAGGCAGCATCACCTGCACCTTCTTCTTGGTTCTGTGGTCTATAGTAAACACCCACAACCATATCACCCATGTTTGTATGTCCCTTGACTCTTACCCATAAGTTTTCAACGCTTTTATCATCTCCCCTTGGGTTAAGCTCAATGCATTCTAGTTGCTTATTCACATAGAGGGCCACTCCACCACTTTGCCTTGTCAGTCTATCCTTCCTGAGAAGTACACAATCATCTATAACCACATTCCAGTCATAAGAGCTGTCCCACCATGGCTCTGTAATTGCAACGAGATCATAGCGCTACGACTGCACCCAGACTTTTAGTTCATCTTGTTATTTCCCATGCTTCTTGTGCTGGTATACAGATACTTCAGAGACTTAACAGAGGGATATCTGTTACCATTGTGGGTGTCACATAATCCACCATCCCCTACAACCCCTGGATAGCAGTGGAGATGGTACCCAGGCTCGCAATTGTCCCAGTATTGTCTTCAGTGATCCTGTTTTATCCCTCCTTCCCCTTTAAAAGTATTTTAAAGACCTATCAACCACCCCTGTCAGTTCTTGTCCCAGGATTCTATTTCCTTTTAGAGACAAGCATTTCCTATTTACAGTCAGCAGGCCTGGGGTCTTGTAAAGTAGCCCATGATCAAAGAACCCAAAATCCTGCCCTTGGCACAAGTCCCACAGCCACGTAATAATCTGCTGGATTTTAATGTTCATGCCTTCATCAAATATAGCTAATGAGGGGATAGAAGCAAATACTACTTTTACTCCTGAGCCCTTAACCATTCATCCCAGGGCTCTGGACTCCTTCTTCATTGCTTCACAGTATCGCAGTATCACCAAGGTTGGAAGAGACCTCAAAGATCATCAAGTCCAACCTGTCACCACAGACCTCATGCCTACTAGACCATGGCACCAAGTGCCATGTCCAATCCCCTCTTGAACGCCTCCAGGGATGGTGACTCTACCACCTCCCTGGGCAGCACATTCCAATGGCTAACAACTCTCTCTGTGAAGAACTTTCTCCTCACCTCCAGCCTAAACTTCCCCTGGTGCAGCTTGAGACTGTGTCCTCTTGTTCTGGTGCTGGTTGCTAGAGAGAAGAGACCAACCCCTTCCTGGCTACAACCACCTTTCAGGTAGTTGTAGAGAGCAATGAGGTCACCCCTGAGCCTCCTCTTCTCCAGGTTAAACAATCCCAGCTCCCTCAGCCTCTCCTCATAGGGCTGGTGCTCAAGGTCTCTCCCCAGCCTCGTTGCCCTTCTCTGGACACATTCAAGTGTCTCAATGTCCTTCCTAAACTGAGGGGCCCAGAACTGGACACAGGACTCAAGGTGTGGCCTAACCAGTGCAGCGTACAGGGGGAGAATGATCTCCCTGCTCCTGCTGGCCATACTGTTCCTAATGCAGGCCAGGATGCCATTGGCATTGCCTTGGACTTCAGCAAGGCCTTTGATACCGTCCCCCACAGCAAACTGCTGGCTAAGCTGTCAGCTTGTGGCTTGGACTGCAACACTCTGTGCTGGGTTAGGAACTGGCTGGAGGGCCAAGCCCAGAGAGTGGTGGTGAATGGTGCCACATCCAGCTGGTGGCCAGTCACCAGTGGAGCAGAGGGAGTTGAGTATGGCAAACCCTCTTCCCTCACAGCAGTACAGCTGGTTCTTCCACCAAAGAAAGTACAAAAGTTCCTGCACTAAAAACTGCTTTCTGTGGTCTTTAGAGCAGCCTAGTAAAACCACAGGCTGCAGAAGTGGGTTTTCATGTTGCACACACTGGTGTGAATCATGCACTTCCTTCCATCCAGAGCTCTGCCTCCCCAGCTGTGTCCCCACAGCTCTGTACAATTTCAGTGCACCAGGCAGAATTCATTCATTAAGAAGTAACTTGCTCAAAATAGGAATAAATACCTGTGCCTAAGTGACTGTAAGTAGGGCTTTTTAATATCACATTCATTTAGCTTTCCCTCATGTAGCTTTCACGGTGCTTTCCGAACAAAGAAACAGGATCAAAAGCAGTGGTTTGACTTTGTATGCCTGAATTTTCACTCTGTGTTACACTTGCAGTGTGTACTTCAAGTCAGATGTTAAAATTAAGATCAGTTGGTAAAGGTCTTGACTTAGTCAGTATGGGGTAAAGAAAGTAATGCTGTAATGTTCATAGAAACAGTCACTTGTCTGAAAGGAAAGTAGCTTGCCTTCAGTTTTTACATCACCTCTGCCTAGGGGGTGCTGCTAAGTGTTTCTGCAGAGCAGCCTGCTGCCACAGCTGTGATGCTGTGTAGCAAGTCTGTAATGTTTTGAAACTGGCCTTTAATGTTTGAACTTCCAGCAAGCCAGCTCTCTGTTTTCAGCGTCGACATGTGGCTTCCAGACTTTAAAATCCAATGCATGTTATGAAAATGCACGAGTGTTGAATTTAAACCATATTTTAATAATTTGGCCACCTGTACAATGTCCCAATATTCTTAAAATAGAGAACTTGAGATCCTCTGTAAAATTGTTTGTAGCAGATGTTAAATCTTTGGTGTATTCCACACATTTACACACCGAGGGGCAGATATTAAACATTAGCCTTACAAAAATAACCCCAAACATATTTATTTCAAAGAATTGGAATGGTTCGTAGCAGGAAGTGGATGCAGGAAGCTTCGTCCATTGTTGTGGTTTGTTTTAAAGGTGTGCTCAAAATGAGATGAAAAAAGCATTTCACTCATTACTGCAGTTGGCCAAAATTATTAGAGTGTTTAAAAGATAAAAAGAATTTTTTTTTCTCATTATTTGTTCCAGCAACTTTCTCAGCTGTTATTTTCCTAGCCCAGATTTTTATTATTTTCTTTAAGCACACTTCAACTATCTGACCTTAAAGATGTAATTATGGGGCACTAAATCCTAAGTGTCAAACCCATTCTCTGGTGATTGAGAAATTACCCTTTTGGTCAGAATGTGAGAGCCAGAAATCAAAAAACTCACTGGGAAGAGACAAACTTTATAGTCAAGTGTGACCGAGTAATAAGTCTCTTTAGTAGTGAAGTGCTGCTTTTAAATATAAAGATGTTGCTGACAAGTAAGTATGCATATAGTCTCCATTGATCTAGATAGTCCCAAGGCTCGAGCTGAGAAGAAAGTTCACAGAGAGCACTGTTAGCCATTGGAACGGGCTGCCCAGGGAGGTGGTGGAGTCACCGTCCCTGCAGGTGTTCAAGAGGGGATTGGACGTGGCACTTGGTGCCATGGTCTAGTAGGCATGAGGTCTTGGGTGACAGGCTGGACTTGATGATCTTTGAGGTCTTTTCCAACCTTGTTGATTCTATGATTCTAAGTGTGCAAATTCTGAATCATCTTCAGAAAACATGACACTTGAAATTTGAGTACATTTTGGGATGGCTTTCTTTGTCTCATGAGGTTTTGAGTTTACCCTAGAACTATGAGGGATGAACTTTCTCTCCTTTGAGGTGAAAGTTAAGGCTGTGGCAGTCACTGGCATCCAGGAGGTAGGGCTTTAGAAAAATCAGTAAATGTGTCTTAAAACAGCAGCAAAAGGATGACAAACTTGTACCCACACCCTGAGTTACTGTCTCTCTGTAGGAAATACCACCTCTGGTTTCTTCAGTTTGGGATATCACTTTATGCACTTACCCCACTCTTCCATTTTCCTTTCCCCAGCTGTCTCCCTTGTCCACCTCCCACCCTCCCCACTCTTTGCTGCCATCCTCATCCCTCCCTTCCTTTCATTTCATATGTTTTCCTGCCTCAGGTGCAAGGGCAAACTCTAGACTTCGTTATTCTGTGGGAAGATTCCCAGGCTTTCCCCTGATACTGCTGAGTTTATTTGTGCTGGCAGCAATGGCACTAAGTGCAAATTCTGGAAAGAAAAATTTGATGGAAAGTTGTTAAGTGCAAAGAACAAATACTAGATTGATTGCAATTAGTAGGTCAAATCCAAGGCGTGCTGCTGCAGACTGTCTCAGAGCATCTGTCCTTAACCTCATCATCTGCCATGTGCTGAGGTAAAATGGGGTGCTGACTGAGACCTCACTTTGACCACCTTCCACTCCTTTGATGTTCCCAATGATGTGGAGCTACAGGAGCAAGTGGTGGACACTCCTTTTGAACTGGGAGCCAAGCAGTATTGTCCTTGGGTATTGCAAGCTTGTGCTAGTATTTTCTGCAGTAGGAAAGTGTGTTACTGTCACAGGAAAGTGTGTTACTGTCCCAGAAATGATGTCCTGGCTGTAAGCTTGAGACCCTAACAGGATTAGGAAAAAGGACCAAGTTTTCAAGAGACCACTTGTTGTACTGGCTTCAGTTTTCACATCTATTTGTCCAAAGACAATTTGGTCATAACTTCTGGAAGAGCAGAGCATGCACAGGTCTAACTGGGTTGTCTCCCCTGCTTTGGCCTCAAGGAACTAATGCAAGGTGAGGCATGAAAAGGCAGGTACTCAGCCTTGGGCCAGAGTTGAAACGTTTTGCTTAAAGAGCAGAGTGGAATATTCTAGAGACTGATGATTAATTGAAACTAGCAGTTTTGCTACGGTTTTTTGAGTTCACAAGGGAAACAGGAGCATCAGTCAGTGAGCTGTGTTGTCTGTGTGTTTAGAGGTTACCACTGACAATCTGGCTTGGGGACTGAAAAGTAGAGTGCTACTGCTGCTAGAGTTCATAAAGATATGAACAAAATATTGGCTTTTCCTGCAGAAGGTGTGGTGTCAACTTGGATGTGACCTTTCTATTTCTGGAGGAGAATGGGCAATGGATGTTACACAAGTAAAAAATACTTGCAGCTGAAGACAGGGATGGGGCAAACTTTTCCTCATTTATCATAAATAGGTGCAAAACTTTTTATGATTAGACTAAAAATGCACTGTCCTGTAGCTTTTTGGTGCATGAGGTGATGTTGAAATACAATAACCACTGATTTGTCCTGAAATAAACTAAAACTCATCCCAAAAGGCTTCTTTCAATCTAAATTATAGTGAATGTAAGCTTGTGTGTGTGTGTGTGTATATATATATGGACTAACATAATCACTTACAGATTTTTGACATGTAGACATTACAATTGCTGAAATAGTATTGAGAGGCCTTTGAACACATAGAGATTCTGATCTTTTGCATAAAATGCTATTTGTCTTTTGAAGGTTGATTTATTTAACCACATAGATCATCATTATTGTTTAGCATTAAAGATGCCTGTTAGGACTTGATGAATGGCAGATATAATGGCAGCCAGTGGTCTTCATCACTGTTTTGCATAACTCACTCCCCTCAGTTCCAGAGTTGCCAGCTAACCAACAGAATCACAGAATGTTAGGGACCAACATCCCTGCCAGAGCAGGATCCACCTATACCAGATCACACAGGAATGCATCCAGGTGGGTTTTGAATATCTCCAGAGAGAAGCAGCCTGTTCCATCACCCTCACAGTGAATTTTTTTTTCCCTCATGTTTACATGGAACCCAAACAGCAATTATGAAGAAAAAAGAAAAAATCTCAAAGGCCCAAGGAAATGGCATGCAGACACAGCCAGTAAATGAGTGGTGCTGTTACTCACCCTTGTCTGGAGTGTTCTGTTAGCTCTGGGGTCCTCAATGTAAGACAGGCATGGACCTGCTTGAGCGGATCCAGAGGGTCATGAAGATAATCAGGGGGCTGGAACACCTCCTCTATGAGGCCAGGCTGAGAGTCGGGATTGTTCAGCCTGGAGAAGAGAAGACTCCAGGGAGACATTATTGGAGCTTTCCAATACTCTTTAAAGAGGGCCTGCAGGAAAGCTGGGGAGGGACTCTGTCAGGGAGTCTAGTGATAGGACAAGGGGTCATGGTCTCAAACTGAAGGAGGGTAGATTTAGTTTAGATATTAGGAAAAGAAGTATTTACTGTGAGGGAGGTAAGACACTGGGACAGGTTTCCCAGCGAGGTTATGGATGTCCCCTTCCTCTAAGTGCTCAAGGCCAGACCAGATGGGGCTTTAAGCAATCACATCTAGTGGAAGGCAACCCTGCCCAATGGCAGGGGAGTTGGAAGTAGAAGACCTTTAAGTTCTCTTCTAATCCAAACCATTCTGTGATTCTATGATTCTAGACATTTAAAATGAAAAGACAAAAAAATGGAAACTGGGTGGTTTAGGCATCAGTTACTATCCTGATCAAGAATTGCCTGGTTTCTACTCAGTGCAGTCAGGATTCCAGAGTTTCTCTAACTGTGATAGGTGTGTGGCATGTTTGGGTTTCTCTGGACACCTTTCTTACCCACCCCCCACCCTTGCCCCCACCTTTGATGCTTCTCAAACATTTTGGATTGGGCACTCGTGCTCAAATTCTCCTCAGATGCACACAGGTCCCTGTAAACAGACAGCTGCAAGCCTAAAGGGCCAGGGCCCAAAATTCACCAACAGTACATAGAGTCATAGAATGGTTTGGGCTGGAAGGGACCTTAGAGATCATCTAGTTCCAAACCGCTAGCCATGGGCAGGGACACCTTCCACCAGACCAGGCTGCTCAAAGCCCTGGCCAGCCTGGTCTTGGATGGTGTTGTTAGGGGCTTCATGTTTCAAGTAGTCCCAGCCCTGATATTAACAGCAGGAAAGTGTGCAGAGTAGGAGCATGCAGGAATCTTCCTATCAGGATCTTTCAGAAAGAGTGAAGGAAGTGTTTTGGGATAGCCAAAGCTTTAATGAAATATATTATTTTCCCCAGAGGGTCTTTCTCAGAGTCAGAGTAAATGCCGTTGACTTCTGTGGGCTTTGGAACAGTCTTCCTTGCTCGTAAATCATACATGAATTTAATAAACACAAAATCACTGCTTTGGTCTTAATATTACTGAAGACATGAAGTGAATATGTAGAAATATACAGAACCAGTGAAACAGTTCCTGAACTGTCACCAGCAAAAAGGAAAGCTGTAAATCATGGAGTTAATGTGGAAAAGCTAATGCCTTTTCCACAGACAAAAGTTGTTTTAAAAAAAAAAAAAAAAAAAATCAGTTCCCTGTATCTTTAAAATCATAACATTAAGAAATGAAAAATTAGTAGCTCAGGAGATGAGAATACAGGGGATCTTATTCCCAAAAGACCATAGTAGCACAACCTATACACAGTCCTGTGTTTTAGCTTTCTGGATACTGCTTTTGCACAGAGTGCTTCTGTCCTGGAAACATTTCAGGCACTAATTAGCAGAATGAAATGTGGCCTTGGTGGCTGTCAGGTTGCTGGACAGACGATGCTTCAGCATGTTCTATTATTTCCTTTTTCTTTTTTTTTTTGCCTTTGGAACTGAAATGGCACGGATATTTGTTCTTTTTTTTTTAGTTCACTGGCTGAAGCTAAAGAACCTTGAACAAGTGCCTGTTTTGGGTCTCCATCAACACGAAACAATTCTGTTTTCTCAACAAAATGAAAACTAAAAAACAAACAAACAAACAAACAAAAAAACACCACAAAAAAACCCAAACCCACCCAACTTTAAAATTATTTGTAGTTGACTGAAAAGTTTGAGTTGTTTTGTGATTATTTACTCGTTTAAAATGTGTGTTTGGGTTAATTTATTTTGTTTTGTCAAATCCAGATGAGGTTAGTCTTATTTTTTATTTGGAGGGAAAAACCCACAAACGGTGAAGATACGAAAGCACTGCAGGTTAAAATGTCCCAAACGGGGGGGAGAGGACTGATTTAGCCTGCTTCTTCTGTCAAAACAATAAATAAATTAGTCCTAAATTCAGGAACCCTTTTGACTTTAGTTCTGTACTGTTTCGCTTCCCGCTCTCCGAAGGTGTCCCCTGGATGACATGGGGGCAACCCTCTCCCAAAGGCGGGAGGCAGGCGCGGGGACGGAGGCCCCGAGAACGGAGGGTGCCTCCACGCAGGGCAGTGCGCGATGCGGCCGCGCGGGGGCGCTGTGGCACAACGCAAGGCAGCCGCTGGCAGCGCATCGGGGCTCCGGTGGCCGGCGAGGAGCCCAGCCCTGCCCGACGAACGGGGCGCTGTGAAGGAGGTGGCGGCACCCGCCTGAGGCTCTTGAGACCGGGCGCGGAGCCTGCGCCCGCGGTACCGTGACGTGACGCACCGTTTCTCTGTGCGACCGTCTGTGCCGGGCCGCCGCGCCAGTGGGCCCGGGGGTCAGTCCAGAGTTAAAGTCCTAAGCGCACCGGAGCTCGAAATTTGTTTCCCCCACATGTAAATAGTTGCAGGTTCAGCCTTTTTTGTGTGGCCGCTCCCAGGAGACAAAATGATGGCAGGTGTTTCTAATAAGATCACAGCCGTTAGGGATTCTCCGCCCCTCCCTCCTCTCCCCCCCCCCCTCCCCCCCCCCCCGCCGCCTATTCTTCGTTTTAGGGGCCCTCAGCTTTGTGGGATCAGCAGCTGTGCCGAACCAGAAGAGCTTTGCAAGTAGATCTCACAAGCAACGCTAGCTGTCGGCCTTCTGCCTTCTTGAATGCATCTCCGGTGCACCTTCTCCCTCTCCGCCTTCTGCAGCGTTTTATCTGAAACCTGCCGGTATGTGAACTATTTTAGTTATTTATCAGCGCCATCCGTCAGCAATTTGCTGTTGTGATTGGCACCGGTTTCACAGCGCTCTGGTTCTTCTGTTGCTGCGATAACATACGTCGTGCCATGTTGCAAGATCCTGGCTGATTTCCCCATATGGTTTCCATATGGGAACATGCTGCTCTTGTTAGCCACCTTCGAAGCGGCCCGTCAGCCAGGTCCCTGCTCAGAAACAAATAAATTGTCTAGTGTCTACTGTATTTCCTTTCAGACCGCACTCTCCACTTTAAACTTGGCAGCGTTTCAGAACAATCAAAATCCAATCAGCAGCCGTGCTAACTCCATATGTTTTATTTCCAGACTATGCGAGGCGGAGGAAGCTGAACCTATTTTCAGCGTGTAGCAATGTTTAGGGTGACATGCCACAGATCGCGCTGCACGTTTTCTGCTGACTGTTACCCAAAGCCCCATTCCATGAAGATTGGTGCTCGGGTTTCGTGCAGAAAGCTGTGGCCAGCCAAGTGCTGCAGATCAAATTAGTTTTCCTGGAAAGTAGAGCACTTCTAATAGAGAGTGAAACGAATGTAAACTACAATTAGTTCGATGTGTTGGAAACGTGCCGGAGTCTTCTGGGACCAAGGCTTCTGACATAAGCAAACTTGACAGGTTACCTTTCTCTAAAGGGTGCTTTAAATGTGGTGATTACCCCCGTCATAGGTCTGTTGGCATCTTCTGTTGGGCTGTGTGCTGATGTCCATCAGTCAGTCTCCTTCTGCCTGAAAAAATGGTACAGCCTGTGTCTGGATGTAAAATAGTATGTCAGGAGGAATGCATGTACACAGGCAACACTGATTTCTCCAGAAGAGTTGCCTGGCATCATTCTGGCATCAGGCATCTCCCTAAAGTTTGAGTTAGATCTGTTTGGTTTGCCATGATATGTGCTAATAGGTGCCAGGTGACAATTTCAGTCACCTGACAATTTCAGCTAGCCTGCCCATGCTTTGTGGAAGCTGGATGTAATTGGGGCGGGTCAGTGCCCGTGGTGTTGCAGCACCTTGTGCCAGAGGCAGCTTTGATCCTACACAAGGTACCTGACTCAGCAGCAGGCAGCAATGAGGGGTGGAGAGCTGAGGAAGGTACTTGCTTAAAATCAAGCAGGAGGTAGGAGGCAGCTTTGGGACTTGCACTTGCATCTCTGGAGGGCAGACACCAGGAACCAGCTCTAGGAGCACAGAAGCACTCATGTTATGGTGCATAGGGTGGGGAAAAGTCAAGCAAGCATAAATCAGACTCTCACCTTACACACAGGAAAGCTGGTCCTGATCCCAGAGGGATCACATCTCTTACATAGGGGCATGCATGGAGGAGAGTGAGAGGGTAGCTTTGGATTGATAGCAACTCAAACACATTTTTTTCCTTGATTCAATTCGACCCATCACACCAGCCATGTACACAAAGAGCTGCAGACTGATTCATAGAGGCTGAAAATCAGAAGCAATATCATATCCCATCCTGTGGTCCTGTTGCGTTGCACCATTTCCCTCTGGCTGCGGGTTGCCAGTCTGGTGTAGTCCAAGTGAAGCCCTCCATTTTGAGATTGTTCCTGGAAGAAAGTTGTAGCCTGTTCCGTGAGCGTACGACAGAGTGAGGAGATCTCGCTGCCAAAGTGCAGGAAGCCCCAGCAGAGCAACATTAACAAATGTTAATCCCTTATTTAATGTTCAGTGGGATGCCAGCAGTTATAAAACCGTTCGTATGATTTGATGGCTGTATACAGCTTTCCATGGTTACTTTACATCTGGCTTCAAGAGTGATGGATTTGAAAATACCACTAGGATGTCTTTTAGGAAACACTGTGAGGCCTTAGGAAAGCCAATAAACCAAGATTTGTCATTGTCAGGGAGCTGGCTTAAAGGATGCTTTGAAAAAGCACTCTGTGTGACCTTCGAGTGCGGAACAAAGTCAAGCTTCCAAGGCATCAAAGTAATGCCACATGTCAGGAAAACCCAACATGCATGGAAGGCCTAGAAGGTGATAGCCAGCATGAGGCAATTGTGCAGATCAGTGGTAATTAAGTGAGTAGTAATGTTTGAAAGTAGGTATTGGACTATTCAGTTGGGGTGTTTTGATGGTGTAAAATGCTGGCAAGCATGGAGGAAGCAACACACAAGCAAAACTCTTAAGACTTTACTCCTCTTCCCCAGGCCACCTGGAAGGAAAATACAGTGCTGCCTGTATGGGGCTCTTGGAGAACATGTGCTTGGTGAGAGCAGGGGGAGTGCACCAGCAGAGAATGTGGCTGTGTTGATTCTTGTGTGCTCACAAACTGAAAAAAAATTTTTGGTTACCCTCCTTTGTCATTGACAAAGGGTAAAGGAGGTATGGGAGAGAGCGCTTGAGTGGATAGTTTGGGGATCCATAAATTGGTAATGGTTTTGGTTCATATCAGAAAAGTATAAGCGCTTTGGGGTGATGAAGTAGGTGAGGCTAGTACCTACGTCTGCTTTTTTGAATGATTTTTTTTTTCCTTGGGAAGTGGAAATGTCCTTCCTAAGGCATACGATGCACAGATGATTTTTACCAATTAAAGGTTTTACCTTTAAAGTGTGTTGGTTTATGTGACAACTGAGCCAGCTCTGCATGCTCAGAGGAAGACAGAAGTCCAGGGGAGTTTGGGACACAGAAATACCAGGTGCTCGGGTTTGTTAGTAGCAGTACCTGGGGCCTGATCTATAGGAGCTTGGAAACAGGGATTTTTTTTTTTTTCTTTGTGAATCTCTTTTTTATTTTTTCTTGTTTTGTTCCTCAGTCTCATTCACCTCCTGAGTTCAATGGGCCTTTTCAAACTTTTTTTTTCCCCTGCATCTTTTGAGTCTTTCCAATCTAAATCCTGACCCATGTCCTCTCTTTGTGAAGCATTTTCCGTTCCTTCCTCATTACCGCTGTTGTTTGTTTTCCACAATTGCATTGCAAGCTGTTCCTTCCTTCCCTCCTGTTTTCTTGGTTTATTTGCACATCCCAGCTTATTTTTCTTTCTGGAAGGAAAAAACATAGAGGCTAATGTAAAGTATTATGCAAGATAAAAGGTATGGCTTCCATCATCATTTTACATTTCAGTAGGTAATCTCGTCGTCATGCAGTTAAATGAACCCTCTGGATTGCCTCGCTGATGTGCTGAGACTTCACCCTGTCCCTGGGCCATGCAGGGAGCAGGATGTGTCCTCTCTTTTTTCTCACTTTCCTCACTATATCTGTTTCATGGCCTATAGTGGAAAATTACTTCATTAGGAGCAGATAGGAATAGGTCACAGGGATTTTTATTTTTAATTGCATTTTAATTATTTTCTTTAAATCAGTTTTGAAGTTAAGAGTATTTAAAAATGAGACCATTGTGTCTTTCCTTCCTGCCATTCCCCAAGCACTGAATGCAGAAAGAGCAGGATTAAGTCTCATCTAATCCAACAATCTATTTCTCCTGTTTTGGTGTTTGTTTTTTGTTGTTTGGTTGGTGTTTTTTTTTTTTCCTTTCTTTTTTTAATCTTCTCCATTGTGTTTAAGCTAATAAAAAGAACAGATAGAAATGATTTTCAATTCTAAGATGAATCAGTTGTAGTTTCAATATTTGTTGTTAAATCAATTACAAAGCGTTATGTTGAGTTGTAAAACCTGAAGCTGAACCCAGAAATCAAACAGTGGATTTTGAAATTATTTTAATGGCTGCTTGCATTCCCCCTGAGAAAACCATGAAATTAAAGTTCTGAGCTTTTATTATCCTCTTTTCCCTAGTGAAATGCATCTTTGCTGCCTTCAACAAAGAGAGTTGAATAGACTGAAGGAAATGCAGAATGAGTGCCTCAATGCTTTTGTGGTAGGAGAAACTGCCTGGGACATCTCTTAGCCCAAGAGAAGTTGAATCTGAGAAAAAAGCAGGAATCATTAGGAAGCAGGAGGGCAGTGTTGCTACATGGTATGAGTTTAAGTGCTCTGTTACTCACTGCTTTACTCTAGACCCCTGTGACTTTCCCAAGTGTTGATACTTAATGTGGTGGAGCTCTGCGTGGGGAAGCTGCACTGCTGGGTGAAGCTGCAGTGTTTGCTCCCTGCTCCTCTGCTCAAAGTTCAGCTTTGGGTCCCCACTGGGACATTTTCTTTATGAAATGAAATTGTGGTTTACAATGCATATCCACGAGTCAAAAAGTTTTTCTTTCTGGCAGCACATCTTGTTTTCCTGTGATGTTTTTAGCAACAATTTTGTTCATATTGGATTTCTGGTTTTACGGGCTAGGCTTCTGAGCAGCACTGCTGTTAGCATAAAGACGCTGTTGCTAATTGTGCCCCAAATGAATTTGGTGAGTTCCTGCAGAAAATACATATAAAATACTTTTTCAATTGAAGGAGGACCTACTGCATTTGTATCTTTTGCCAGAGGTTTCTTTGAGGGGAAAAAATAAATAATGTGCTGTTCAGCATTTTAACCCATGCTAAGAACCACAAAATTAGTTTAGCCTTTGCCCAAGCATATACCTAAGCAGACCTGTGCATGCCTATTGTGATAAGGAGCATTGGGCTGATTTATAGCATTATTTTATGTTCTTTTGCTTGCTGCAAAATGTCAGCTCTGCACTGACTCACATCCTAGAGAAATCAAAATCTCACCTTTCAAGCTATTGTAGCTGTCATCCTGCTTGAATTCTCTTCAGCATTTGTGAAATCAGTAAGAAATGTGTGTTTAACCAAATGATCAAGGGTTAGGCACTCAGAGCTACATGGGCTGTAGCTGTATTTTCCTTTTTCACATGGGTTTCTGATATATTTGATATTTAACCTGAATGTCCCTCATATTTAGATGCCAACATATATGCAAATGGCATAACAGTAGAACCTGGGAAATGCTTGCAGCTTAAATAAGTGCCTCTTAATGTGTAAGGTGCAGCTGAGTAAAAATAGAAAGCTAACAAGTAAACCTTCATGGTAACCACTGCCCTCACAACACAAGCAAACCTGTCCTGCATCTAGTGAGCAAACTTTGTGGTGGGTATGAAGAAGGAGCTCTTGAATTGAAGTGGCAAAAAGTAATTTTCAGCACTAGCTTTCCCCTGTGGGTGCTGTACTTCTGGATTTGGTGAGGGTGTTGGCTCCTCTAGAGGTTTCCTGAGTTCAGAACTTCTGGTTGTTGCTTTTTCAGGTGTGTTGAGGATTTTAGAATGATTAGTCTGGAAGCCAGGGGCTGTTAGCAGAGACCACTGAAGCCTCAGGCAGAATGTAGCTGTCTGAGATATTGGGAAATTTACATACAGGATACACAGGGTGGGATCAGAAGTCCATTAAAATGGCAGGGTGCAGACAGAGAGGAGGAGAAACAAGGAGAGATAGACTGCCGTTAGATTTTCTGGCCAGGACATTTCAATCCAAAAGAAGGTCTAATGGGAAGGGTAGGATCAGCAGCTGAGCTTCATCCTGTATTGACTGGGCACTTGTGCTGTACACACTGCCTTTCCCTACAGACCCTCAAACAAAGTGGTTTATCTTAACTTTCCCCTGTTTATGTCCCTTTGTTTTTAAGAGCACAGTCTTCATGGCGACTACACGGTTCCTTGCTCGCATAGGGCCTCCTCATCACTCCCCAACTTCCCTGGTTGCTATTTGATATCAGCACAGTCCACCTGCATTCCTGAGCTGGGACCTTGTCATGGTGGAGATGAGGGTTGGGTCCAGAGCTGATGGAATACTCTTGCAAGAAAGGGTCTGGTCTGAGGCATAGAAGGTGGCACCCTGCATTTGTGCAGCACACCAATATTCTGGCAGTGGGACTGATGCGGCTTTAGCGGTGGGAGGGAGTGTGGCCCTGTCTGCCCTGGGGTATGGCTCTTCTCTTCGTGGCACTCATGGTCACCTTTCTCCTCATCCCCTGTCCCAATTTCCCTTTCATTCCAAATCCTTACAGCTGCTTGTCTTGTCTTTTTCAGCCCTGTTACTAAGCCTGAGGAATAGAGGTGCTTGTTCTGTCTCATCTCCAGAACCTGGGCTCTCCTGCAGGGCTGCTGGAGGCTCATGGCCTCTCTGATGCTTTTGCTATATTTGTGTGTGTGCCCTGTTTGGTGCCAGTAGCTCTGGGGCCATGAGCTGCTTTAAAAACTAGTGAAAAGAATGTGTTCCACACTGTTGATTATTTTCTACTGCCTAGCATAGGCTATTTGAAATAGCAGCAATATTTTCAATAGTGTGTGTAAAGTGGGGTGGAGAGACACCTCATTTTAGTGCTGTAAATTTGCCTTTCTGTATAGAGAGAACAAACAGCAAAACCCTTTACTGGCTTAAGTCAGTGCAATGTTTTGGCATGTGTGTCAAGTCATCTTCCACTAGAATTCATGCTACAGCTCTAGAAGTAAATACAGCAGCAGAGGACAGGTGCAGCGTGAAGCACACTATTTGACACAGCAAGGACTGAGGCTTAGCTGAATAGCGCTCAATGTGTTCTTTGGGTGGCATTCAACATCCCAATTGAAAATAAACATCAGTCATGCTGGTCTCTTCACTGCATTGAAACACAGCCTGTGAAAAAATACCCAGCAGTTGCCATCCTGTATGGCCAGGGCACAGAGACGCTACCTCATGGTGCAGGGGCCAGTGACAGTAAATCTGCTGGAGATGTGATGAGTGATGACTCTGAAGGGAGAGCAATCCTGCTGCCCCAACTCTAGTGGCTGGCAGGCTTGGCTAGCAGGGATATAGCTGTGCCAGCCTGCAGCAGCCAAGAATGGCCACCCCTTGGGCTGGCACAGGAGGATGGTGGGCAGGGGCTTCAACTTGCAGCTGTGGAGGACAGCAGGGGGGGCAACTCTGGAGCAGGAGGAGGACAGGATGTGTTTTGCAGTGAGGTGTGGTCAGATGGCATGTGGCATAGTGGGGGAATATAGGGAAGGAGGAGTGAAGAGCTCTGCAGATGGGGGGTTTTGTGAGTGCTGCTGTGTGGTGCATGGGGTTTTAGCGCTGGCTGGAGGAACGTGCGTAGTGTTTCACTGCTCCAGTGTTCCCAGCAGCACGGTGGGACTGGTAATGTAGACTGTTATTCATCTGTTATCAGCCTTTTCTGTGCTTCTGGGTACTTTCCTAGGAAATGGATGACATGTCCAAAGGGTTTCATCGTTCAGACGAAATTCCAAAACAATAGAAAAGGCACAGGATAATAAACTGAAAGAAGAAGCCAGGAGCATGGCATTGTTACGTTGTTTATGAGTGTGAAGCCTCAGCTATAAAATCACTGAGGCTGAGGGATGTGTTTTTAACACTCAGAAACACCATCCCAAAATTCAGCATGTGCTTTCAACAGCAAAGGAACATTTTATATTTTACAGGGTAGATCTTGTCACTTAAGCATTTCAAAGGCCTTATGGTGAACCCAGGCAAGGGGCCAAGCTATTTCTTTTCGTAATTGCCACTCATCTCAGTTACATAGTCACTTACTGGATGTTGTTAAAAACCCCATCCTCATTCTCAATTCTTCTAAGGCCTGACCTTATCTTATGCTTCTGCAGAGTCACAGAAGAAGCATAAGACTGTTCCCAACTCTGTCAAAATTGGGCTTCAAAAGGGATGCCACATCTACATGACAAAAACAAGGTTGTGTCTCCAACCTTCCAGCCTTTTAATCATTAATGGATTACTTTTTCAGAAGTTTTTTTTTCAGGGGGTTTAGTATTTGGGTATATTATAGAAGAACAAAAGTCTTTATGCAATAAAAGCATAAATGCTCGGGAGAGAAAATAACACGTTGTAGACTGGTTGATTATTTGTCACATAAGGAATCTGTATTTAGAGGGTTGCATAAAAAATGTAGTTTCCATAGTGAAAAGTGAGAACACCCACTGGTGTTAGGCAGTTGGGAAGAACAACCAGTTTATATGCAAGCTTGAAGGAGAAGAAACATAAAGAATACTGTTCAGCTTTCCTAACTGCTGTTTTACTTGGACCACAAGGTAGTCTAAATGTTGCTGAGAAAACTTAGAACTTTCTCCAATGTGCTCAAGAATTCAGATCCACATCTTTCATTGTCACTGTCTGACTGCACATATTTACTTGTAGGGCCCTTTTATACAGTGTGATGGAGACATTAAGCTCAAGCCTGGACTAGTATTCTGAAAATAACTCACCATTTGGGAGCAGAATAAAGAGTGTTAATCTCAGCTTCTTGGCTGAAATTCCTAGTAAAGTTTTTACTTCTCCATTCCTAAGAATAGGCACAGTGTTCCTCAAGATGTAGTTCGTATTCAGAGTGTTACTCTGTATATAAAGTTTCAGTGCACCAGTGCACAACTAATCCTCAGAAGGAAAAGTTGCCCTCAAAAAATCTAGCCAGCTCTGCAATACTTGAATGTATATGGACTTGAATGATAGGCAAAATGTTGAAAGAATTAAGTTAAATGTATTTCAGGAGGGGGGAAAAACAATTAGGAAAACTCTTGGACAAATCTTTTACAGATGGTAGACAGCTTAATTGCTGTGGTAAACTCATCTGACATTTTTGGGGAAATTTGGGTGCTACAGTTATCCACAGAACTCAGCAGACCCTGGTTTAAATGCCTTGAAACAAAGACATGCACGTCTTCAGCTTAGCTGGATTGCTGAAGTTTCACCCGGGGTTTTGAGGGTGAGTTTTTTCCTTCTTCTATTTTTTTCCATTTAAGCAATTGATGGGAAAGCAACAGAGGCCTTAAATGAAGTGAATTAGGTTACAGTATTCCTTTACACCAAATGTCTTCCCTGAAAGTCTTATGCTGTACATAGCGGGACAAACTTTAGGGGAAAAAAAAAATATGTTTTTTTTTCAGGGAACATTGTGCAGGACACGACACTAACCGAAGGAGCACAGCCTCTGGCTGTTGGTGGATGTGTAAGCATTCAAGTGTGACTTCTTATTCCATGCTCGCCAGTCTGGTGACAGAATTGATGTTGGCTTGTAACATGGCTGCTTTTCCCATGTCTCACTGAACATCTCTTTCTGACAGGCTGAGGGAACTGGGGTTGTTCAGCCTGGAGAAGACAAGGCTTCTGAGAGACCTAATAACAACCTTCCAGTACCTGAAAGGGGCCTACAAGAAGGATGGAGAGAGATTGTTTACAAAAGCCTGAAGTGATAGGATGAGGGGCAATGGTTTCAAGCTAGAGGAGAGTAATTTTAGATTGGATGTTAGGAACATGTTCTTTACCGTGAGGCTGGTGGAACACTAGAACTGATTGCCCAGGGAGGTGTTTGAGGCCCCATCCCTGGAGATGTTCAAGGTGAGGCTCAGCAGCGCTCTGGGCAACTTGATCTAGTTGAGGATGTCCCTGCTTACTGCTTGCTGTCACTGCATTTTTCTCCTTTAAGAACAGTCTTCCTTGGAGTGTATGATCCCCTAAAGGATAATATGATTTCAAGACAAATATAAAACTGGAAGGGAAGTAGGGACAAGATTATAGAATAACATCATTCCTCAAAGTATATATATAAAAAAATACTCTTGAATATTCCACTAACTGCCTAGGCAGATCCCCTAAGAGGTGTCATTTTCAGGGTTTTCCTCTGCAAGGTGAGCAGCTGGCACTGCTTATCTGCAGGTCAGTGCCTCCACGACCATTGAACCATGGATGTTTTCAGCATCCAAGGCAGGCACTGCAACCCAGCAAGGGATGATTGATGTTGGGACACTCCAGGAATGGATCTGTGCTACATTGTGATTTCCTTAACAAGGCTTTGTGGGAGCCTCAGAGGCTACAGGCATGGTGAGGCAGCTAGATCGGTCATATGGGGTCTCTGGGGAGGAGACCTGGATGGTGGAGAGAGGGCAGCAGAGCCAGCAAAAGCTGCACTAGGGAAACCCCGTTATCCTGGGGGCAAAGCAGTGGGAAACCCCATCATGATATTGGTTGGGGAGTTTTGGGAGTTCAGGCTTGAGGTACATGGGCTGCCTACAGAGACCCTGCACTGGGTGTATGTGCTGTGGGCTGGGGATAGGTCACCATGGGCACAATTTCTGGAAGAGATGAAGATTTCCCCCAGACCTTTGAATGAGGTGGATGACCTGGTGGCAGAGAATCCAGAGAAGGTGGAGTTGCTGGATGGCACCTTTGCTTTATTTTTTACTGCTAAGGCCAGCCCTCAGTCCCTGAGGTAAGAGAGAAGATCTGGAGGAAAGAAGACTCCCTTAATTTGAGTGAGAGATCACCTGGACAAGCTGGACACCCACAAATCCAAGGTTCACAGTGGCATGCACCCATGAGTGCTGAAGGAGCTGGCTAAGCTTACTGCTAAGCCACTCTCCATCATTTTTGAAAGGTCATGGAGAACAGGGGAGGTGCCTGAGGATTGGAGGAAAGCCAATGCCACTATGTCTTCAAAAAGGGTAAGAAGGAGTACCCAGGAAATTACAAGCCAGTCAGCCTCACCTCCATCCCTGGAAAGGTGATGAAACACAGGTGATGGTCCCCCAGCACCAGCACTGGGAAAGGGCTCTTCCCTGCAAGATTTGACAGTTGCCCCAGGGAAATGTCTCCAAGGTGCCACTGCTTTGGTTGTGGTGCAGTCTAAGCTCCACTGACATACTCATGAAAGCAAAGCTGCCAGTTGCTTCCTGTTTCAGCTGAGACATGTCTTACATTTCTGTCCTGCCCTCTCTTCTCCTGCACATGTTGATTTCTCTGCAGTGTGGCATGTTTGGTGCAGCTCACGGTCTTTGGGAGCAGAGTTACTTCTTTTCCTCTATGAACAATCTTGCATAGCCAGTACCTTTCTGGATGTGTTTTCTAAACATCTGAACAACCTGCTGCTACATCTGCTAATGTGTTTTCAAATGCTCTTTGCAAGATTGGCTGTTCTGGTAATGAGCTTCAGCTTCTGTGAGGGAGAATGGCCCTGGGGATTTTGTGGTCCTGTGGGAAACAGATGTTTCTGTTTGAATGTGCTATTTCTTGGAACTTTTTTTCCTGAATACAAAACACAAGCTTCTGCAGAGTGGTTGGCACAACTATCTGTGTATGAGCATCAGGAATATCCCAACTGTGACCCTACTCTAGCTGGAATTTCCCCATTGCCTTACTGGAGAGAGGTATCAGGTCTCCTGAAGAAAGGGGAATTCCTGCATGAATCTTCTGCTTATCTACAACCCTATCCCTGCCTGAAAAAAGGCAGCAAGTGCAGGCTGCGTGAATGGAGTAAGCATCTCTTGTAGTCCTCTTGCTTTTCTTCCATCAGCATTTATGCCCAGTGGTGGAGGAACTCTTCTGGTTGGCACTCTTCCCGGCAGGCTGGAAGACAGCACTTCTGCTGGACTCGTAGGCGGTGTGAGCACCACACAACCTTCCTAGAAAGGAAGGCCTGGGGAGAGTGAGATGGGAAGTACAGATTGTGCCCCTAAAAGGATGAAGAAAGTGCCTTTTTGGCCATCGAGTTTTGAGGAAACTGCTTGATGAGCAACCCTTTGACTCAGCTGGAACCTAGCAGGAGTTCCTGCAGAAGTGCAACCATCCAACCCTTCTACAGGACCAGCTGTGACATAAACCCACAGTTTCCCTAGCAACACTGGGTGAAACCTTCTAGTTGAGTGTTTTGGTAGTGTCTTGAATGAGACTGTGCTGTCACAACAAAAGGCTGTTGTTTACTATGATGCCTCACATGAAACCCTGTTTCTAGTCAATGGAGAGAGCCAGGAACTTCCTGAGAGTGATTAATCCCAGCTATTTTAGACACTGACTTTAGGATGGAGTGGCTCATCTGCTACAATTTGCTTATCTTCTTCATTGGAGGCTCTGCTGCTAAGATCTCCATCTTGCATGGGATGAGATATGTGGTTGCTTTATCCCACGAATGTGGGACCATAAAGATCTTTCCCTCACTGAGATGGTTTTGTTTCCTGTTTTATGTCAAAGTTGTCATTTGCTCAGTGGGACATAAACCGCAAAGATTGTTGTCTCCTCCGGAGAATCTGGTCCTGTGTTTGCGGAATAAGTAACAAAATCTTAATAAATTGCTTTGTTCATCATTGTCTCTGAAAACAGAGACAGCAGGCACCTCCAGAAGGGTGCATTTGGGTTTAAAATGAGTAACGATTCCATTACAGGAACCTGAGAAGGGTGGAATTCTTTTTCTTGTGGATTAGCAGAATTCACATGGATTTTTATTTCTTTTTCCTTGAAGGAGGTAAACAAAGTTGAAAAACTAAGAGAAATATGGAAGTGATTCTACTTGATTTTAAAAGGTTACTTTGAGAGTCTGAAAATAAAAAGGCTGGGGGACATATTCTCTTTTCTCCCCTCTTGTAACATGGAAAGAAATTGATCCAAATGCTTGGTAAGTGTTTTTTGAGAGCTCCAGTAACTAAGACATCACAGTTCTCCAAGAGTCATGGCATTTCTTGCAGAGAAAGAGGGAAGACCTGGGTCTTGTAAGGCAGACTGTCTTTTCATGGTACCCTCTGATCTTTTACAGAGTGGCTGAGTTAAACAGCCCTCTTCAGTCTTTCAGTTTGCAAGGAGCAGATATAAGTACAACACACAGCACCCAGACAGTATTTGCCTGTAAGAGATGACAGAAACCTGATGCCTTTGTGGCTTGGTTTCAGGAATACAGTGCAGAATCTTGCAGAGGATGAATGGTGGGATGAGCAAAAATTGAAATGCGATGGGTATTTAAGAGGTGATTGAGCAGCAAGCTTGGCCTGGGAATCAGGAAGCCTCCACCATCCTGTTTCAGTCTGGCTGCAGTGGCAGCCCTCGGGACATTAGTCCTCCTGTTGCTCACAGGTTGGTGGTAGCATCAAACAACAGTTGCACAAGGTTGGCCATAGCATGGCAGCATGGCATCACGTCCTGCTTTGCTGTTTCTGTTGAGCCCACTCCTGGTGTGGGTAATCAGATTGAGGCACGTGATTCTGTGAGATGGGATCTGAATTGGTTTATAGCCTTCAACTGGCAGAGTTGACTGGCTGCATTTGAACCCATGGTGAGCCATGGGATTCTTCTTTGCTGCAGTGCTTTTGAGTAAACCAAAATGCTAGATGGCAGTAACATGGTGACAAGAGTCTCATAAGTAGAGGCAGATTTTCTTCCTCCCCCATCTTTTAAAAATTGTAAGCTATATAAATTGCTATTTAGTAAATTAATTAATCTCATCTGATGTTGTAGATGAATAACTGCATTTAATACTGTATACATTTATCTGGTCTGTGGGTTTAATCTGCTGAGGAGGGTATTTGCAGCAGGTGACACAGCATGTGTCATTCCTGCTCCCTAAGCATGTTATAAAACCAGATTTGCCTGAATCTGGAAAATACTATTTTTCAAACCTGACTGCTAAGCATCTGCTGCTCAGGGAGACTGAAAGCATTTTCTATTCAGAGATCTGCAAGTGTTTAGTAGAGGAAACCTGTGCTCCACTGCCTTTTTCCAGTAAGGAAGTGGGAGCAAAGGGGTACGGACAGGCACCCTCAGAGCACAGCCTGGGAGCCACCACAGTGCTGAGCCTTTGCTCTGCAGGTTGCTTGGCATCAGCACTCCCTGCTTTAATAATGACATGACAAATGATCTTGTCATCCTGAAAGTGCCATAGGCATGGTGCAGGGGCACTGGTAAGGAAAAGTAATACTTTTAATTAGGAAGTGAGATAATGGAAGAAGATTCTAGAGGCTTTCCAGACATGAGATCCTTTCCCCTATTTTGTATTCTACTATGTGCCTAACCTGTCCCACGGCATTTATGCCTGAAGCCTTTTGCAGGCTGTTGTTACAGTATCTGTAGGTACGAAACAAACTCCAGAAATAGGATTCCTGTTCTGCCGCCCACCCAGGCCAGGGCAAAGCAGGAGGCAGTGCCCATTGGAAAGTGGTGCTTTTATCAGCACTTTAGAGAAAATCTGAATGCCTAACAGTGTGGAAGCTGTGAGATTTGTTATGCCTAAGACAAGAATGATTTACCCACTTAACAACTTGTGGGAGAGATTTAATTCTTTACTATTGTGTTTATGAGATGAGTTTGGTTTAATATTAAGCAGATTATGGACAAGTGCAAAACAGTTCATGGTCTAGTGTAATATCCAAGTGGAAATAGGAGTATAATGTGCTTAATTTACCAAGAGTAGTCAAAGTAGGATATATCTCAAGGTATTTCTGTTGCCAAGGCTCCTAAAAACCAAACCAACAAAGCAAAAGATCATGTCAGAAGATTCAAGTTCTCTATTGCTTTTTCCTTCATACTATCTTCATCCTGGTCTCCAGTCCACCTCATTCTGCTATACTGGCAAGCTGCAAAGCAATAGTGCTTTTTCCTGCTGTTTGCATGCCTAGCAAAAGCCCCTTTGTTTGTCAATATGCACTTCCAGAGCATACTTGACTACTGAAATGAATAGGAACTTTGTAAATGGAAGCTTAAAATGATTCAGCTGTGAAAGGTGTGGACATTTCATCTTTAGATACTCAGAGGAATATGTGCTGAGTTGTTTTTTCCTGTATGTACCCAAGTCACAGTTAGTTGACAGCTAACGTTGCTAGCTGAGTATATTTCTCAGAAATTATACACAGAGGATTTCTTATGGGTTTTCTTCAGTCCCTATTTTTAGAGCTGTATGCAATTCACAGTACTTCTCTTTCCATTATAATCAGGCAGTAGGTGTTCAGTTAAACTAACTAATTGTCAGATGTGATAGTCTTCTTTTTTACAGGTGGGGCTGAGAGACAATTTTCTACAGTTTATTTGGGAAGGGGAATAAAAGAGATTTCAGCATGATGGAAACTCATATGGATAGAGAAAATGCAATCTTCTCACGGAACTATGGAAAGATTTGGCTTGGAAAGGACCTCTGGAGGCCCCTAGCCCTGTCCTCACATCCCAGTATGTGTAACTGCAAAACCAGATGGCTCAAGCACTGGTCCAGTTGAGTTTTGACACTGGAGTTTGGAGATGACTGGAGATTGCAGAGGAGTTTGTTACAGCTGTCTAAAATTAACCCAAGAGGAAACATCAGGTGAGTGGATGTTCTTCCTGAATGGGTGCTTGGCATGATTCAGAGCCTGCAGGCCTGAGGAGTGGCCTGCCATGGGCAGCTGGACCATTTCATGACTTTATTAATCTCTTTTAATGCAAGGGTTTCAGCACCTCTTTGATGATCCCATGCTCCACATAGCTTCGAATAGTCGAAGTTATCATATTTTGCTGTGCATTCAGATCTAAGCTTCAGGACTCTGTCAAATTACTAAAATGCTAAGAAATGTGGGCTTTTTATTTTTATACTCCATGGATAATAAAAAATGCTTTCAAGCAGGATCTCAGCAGCCGTCTTGCTTTGACATTGAAAGCATTCTTGTGGAGAGCAACAGTCACACAAAAATTACTGTAATAAACTGTTCTATGAATAGTAATGTAAACAATATTTATGTGCTATTGGTAGCACTTGGCAGACAAGTGGTCTTGTATTTGAAAAAAAATAGCAGTGGAGGACGAACATGACACAGAGAAAGAGCAAGGAGTTGATTAAAACTTTGCTTGATGCAATGGCCTCAGTAAATTCCTGTACTAATACTAATTTTAAATGATCTTGTGTTTGAGAGTCTAGAGGAGCTCCTGATTTTTGTCAATTTCTAATCACCTTTTTACCTTCTGAGAATTACTTTAGTACAGCATCTCACGCTGATCACTTTGAAAGCAGTGACTTTCAAATACAGTCCTTACCCACCCCTTTTCTCCATAAAGTGATTGTTAGTCTTTTTTTTTAATCCTGAGTTATTCTCTAACATCTGCCTATGCATAATGTTTGATCAGAGTAAAACTTAATTCTTTTGTGAAGATTACTGTGTCTTAGAATCATAGAGTCATTTAGATTGGAAAAGACCTTCAAGATCATTGAGTCCAACCATTAATCCTACTCTACCAAGTCCACCACTAAGCCATATGCCCAAGCACCACCTCTATATTAGGTGTGGGGGATTGGGCGTGGCACTTGGTGCCATGGTTTAGTAGTCATGAGGTCTTGGGTGACAGGTTGGACTTCATGATGTTTGAGGGCTCTTCCAACCTTATTGATTCTATGATTCTATGAGGCTTTTAAACACATCCAGGGATGGTGACTCAACCACCTCCCCAGGCAGCCTGTTCCAATGCCCAATGTGTATCTTATGTATATTTACCAGTTAGAGAGCTCTTTGTTTTTCTGTCCTCTTTTTCTCTCTGTCACACTTTCATTAGATTCTTCCTGTTCCTTCCTGGTATCATTCTTCTGTTTTGCTTGGGACAGTGATCTATAGAAAGCAATGCTCCCTTCAGTCAGAGGTTTACTTTTGAGTAGACCTTTTTATTGTTTTCATAATTAAGTGATTGATCTTTTAACAAATCTGTGATAGAACAAGGTCCAAATTACTACATAGAGTTACTGGAGAACACAATAAAGTTTTAGGTTTAATTTCTAGTCATAAGCCCATTTCTCCATCTATTCCTAGCTCTGCCCATGTGTTTTTTTTGGCTAGAATGCTCAGTGCTGGTCTCTCTTGACAAAAGGGAAATTCCACTAAGTGAAATTTGAGGAGAGCAAACACAGCTTATTCTTGCTGTTGTGTTGAAGAGCACTTAATGAAGATTTTATATGTGGGTATCACTTAGAAAACTTAGACAAAAGTATCATTCTTGGCTTATTTTGTGAAGATCATCAAGCATGTGGTCCAGCTGGTAGGAGATATCTTCAGAAACTTTTTAATGGTTTGAGTGTGTAAATGTGGCAGGTTCTTCAGTCTTTCTTAGGGCTACATGTGTCCTGTTGGTTTACAATGTTTACAAGAGACTAGAGCATGAGGTAAAATCCTGAGTGGGTTGTTGAATTCAGTGGGTTATAACAGAGGGTGATGTTATGATCTACCCAAAGGGGCTGGAGCTAGAGCTAGGGAGGAGACAGCTCCTGTGTTCTTGTGGTTGCCAGAGCATTTATTTAATAGAAAGCCTGTGGTTTGGTCAAAGCAGGATGTGAGAAAGCAACCTGTTCCTTTGTATTTTCTGAAGGATCTCAAGAAGCAGCTGGACTGGAAGAAGGGGTTGCTCATCCTATGAATGAAAGCTGAAGGTTGGTGTGAAACTCAGACTCAAAGTTGCTAGAAGAAGGAGAGCTCTGACTGGAGATGTGGTGATTGATGAAGAAATGAGAGAAACCTTAGTAGGAAGAAATTTGTGCATTAAGTTAATCACAATTTGTGTAAGTGCTTGGAGAGGGAAGTCACTGAACATTTCCAGGAGGAGGAGAGTCCCTACCACAGTTCTGCCTATCACATAGGTGGCAGCTGTAACCAGCCATATTGAATGATCTGAAAACTAAGCTTGAACTAGGGAGAAAAGAGTAGAAACCATGGGTGTTTATGTTCCTCAGGAAATACACATCTTTGGTCTGGATGATCACCCTGTTAGCTTTTCAGTGGTCTCTTTTAAATTAAAATCTCATCTTCAGAAAAAGCTTGACTTCATCTTTAACATTTTTATATATCTCAAGTTATGATGAGCTTGTAGTGAGAAATCTTTCTAAGGCCATCTGTGTGTTAGCTAATGTTGCAGTTATTTGGGGGAAAGAAAAGTCAGGTCTTTCAGTTCTCCACAGGGACCCCTATCTGTTCTGTTCAGGTCCTCTTTTTAGATCAAATGGTTATGGTCCCTCAAGAGGATTCACAGAGGCTGGGAGTGATTAGTGTTGAAAATCCAAGGGTGGCTGATCAAGTAGTCCCAGCTGGTTTTGAGAGTGAGTCTGTATAAAGATCCTTGTCCATACAACACTTAGTAGAGGATATGACCTGGGCCTACTTAGAAACCATAAATTTTAGGATCACACAATTGAAATGAAGAAGAGGGAGGAAGCAGACTTCTTTTACCAGGTGTGGAGGAAAGAGCTTTGTGTATGCATTAGAAAAGACATCAAGGCCCTGTGGCCAGATAAATACCAAACAGCAGGGGCACTGTCAGCTGGAACATGATCTCCTTGATCTCAGTGGGTCAGGTATGTGATAGTGAGCAAATTTCTTTTAACTGGAAGGCTTACACCATATGGTTATTGTTGCTTTCTTCACCTGACTAAAGGTGTTGACCTAAAGGATAGTGGGCACTGGCAACAGGTTCCCGGCTGGTACAACAGTCACTGCAGGCATTGCGTCCCCAGTAACTACCCCACCCTTACCAGCTGCCCTTGCAAAATAGTACACTTCAAGAGGAAGTGAATGATGACCAGGATGACCCATCTTGGAGATGTTTCAAAAGTTCAGTCAGTCTACACCCCCCATTAAAATCTCCTCAGTAAAGAATAAAAGGTGGGTCATTGTCATAGGTGACTCACTTCTGAAAGGAGTAGAAGGTGGATATTCAGACTGGACCCATTTTTTAGGGAGGTCTGCTGCCTCCCTGGGGCTCAGTGATGTAAGTAGGAAGCTTCCTTCCTTAGTGCAATCCTCAGACTACTATCCACAATGGATCTTTCAGGTGGGCAGTGGTGAAATAGTAATAATAAATCCAAGGGCAATGAAGAGAGACTTCAGGACCCTAGGACTACACATGAGTGGAACAGGAGCATAAGTAGTGTTCTCCTCTAACTCTCCAGTTGTGGAAAGTGATGAGGGAATAAGCAGGAGGAGCCAGCAGGTCACAGGATCACAGGATGTTAGGGGTTGGAGTGGGCTTCTGAAGATCAAGTCCAACTTCCCTGCCAGAGGAGGATCGTATCATCTAGTGCAGGTCACACAGGAATGCATCCAGACAGATCCAGATTAATGCCTGGCTCCAAGCCTGGTGTCACCAACAGGATTTTGGGATCTTTAATCATGGGTTGATTTACAGGACATCAGGCCTGTTGGCAAGAGATGGGATACACCTCTCAAAGGGGGAAAAACTAGTAGGGTTCATTGAAAGAGATGAAGCTAGATTTGCAGGGGGAAGTGCACAAAACCCAGGCTTGCTAGAATTAAGCCAGAGGGAAGCACACCAGTATTTGAAGACTAGATATTAGAAGAAACTTCTTCACTGAGTTATTGAATTCTGGGAGAGGCTTCTGTCATAGGTTGAGTTGAATCTGCTGACATGTATTCAATACCATGCTGCCCTCATGCCAGTTTCAAAATGAAAGTGGTGGCTGGATCAAAGTATCATGGGGCTTGAAATTCAGATTGCAACACAAGAGGCTTCCTGTTCTGGTTGATGTTTGCAGTTTCCATTTGTGAGGTGTTGGTCTTTTCCACTGAGGAGGATGCAGGTCACAGGGTGGAAGGAGGTCTCTGGCTTCTGCTGCTGCTTCTGCATTTTTCTGCAAATAGGTTGAGGTCATTGCATATCATTTCCAGTAAAAGTCTTTATCTCGACCCTCTTGTCTGTGTGGGGGGAACAGGGCTTATTGAGAGCAGGTTGTGTTAACCCAGGACAGCTCCCCAGGGAGCCAGTTGAATTACCATCTGTGCTGGTTTAAGGCCAGACAGATCCTCTGTTGCCCCTGAAATGGACAAAACAATGATACTCATACAAATGGATTGGAAAGTGATGGAAAGTTTAAATGGAAAAGAAATTGGTGTGTTACAGAAAACTACAAAACATAGTGGGAAAGATATCCCAAAGCATACAGAGTCTCTTACACCACACCCAAAAGCCTCCCAACACTTCCCTTCTCCCCACCTGAGGATATACCCCATTCCACCAGGGCTCTTTCTGTCCTCCCCTACTGCTAGGTTAGTCTCAGGCTGGCCAGGTCTGAGACTGCATCCTCCCCCCTCCCCCTTCTCCTCCTGGCATTAGGCCTAGCCAGGCCTAAGAGGCCTTCAGATATTCCCCCACCGTTACCCAATAGGGAGCGTCTCCCACGGGAGCAGAGGGAGAAGAAAGAGGCAGAGAAAGGCTTTGCAGATGGATTTGTAGGGCACAGGGTTTATGAAACATCATGTCTCCTCTGTCCACCTTATTGGGTTGGACACTTGGGACACTGGAGATGTAACTGATGTGGCAGTGACAGGAGGCACCCAGCCTAAACTGCCACACCATCCTTGGAGGTGTTTAAAAGGTACATAGATGTGGTGCTAAGGTTTAGCACCAGACTTGATATAGTTAGATAATGGTTGGACCCGATGATCTTAAAGGGCCTTTTCCAACCAAAATGATTCCATGACCTTGTTTTCTCAGAGGATGGTACAATCATGTCATATTTCATGGGCCTGTAAGGAACATTCAGTCTTGTAACATGCCAGGACAAGATGAAGAGGAAGGACTAGGTTATGTTTGAGATTATTGAGTAGTAGCTGGAAAAGCTTTGCCATCGCTCCAGCTCACGAGTCTGTAAAGAAGACTTGTTACTGAGTAGCTAGGTATTTGGAATACAGCCCATAAAACTGTTGCTGAATATGCATCCTTACCACCTCTGCAAGTTGAATTGTTCTGAGGTCTGGATTTTCTCATTTGTCTTGCAATGGGTTCTTTTCATGTTCTGGAATTAAAACAATTACTTGATATCCCACCTGGAATGAAAAAGAAAGAAAGAAAAGTGCTTGCTGACTTCAGAGGCTTCAGATGCTAATGCTTCATGAAGAGACACTTCCTGTCTAATGGTAGGCCCTGGTTGGTGGGTTCACAAGCATCATGGAGAGAGGGTAACCAACCTTCATACAAAGCCTTTGCTAGAGATATTTCTGGCAAGAAGCAGCCAAGCTTGGACCTCTCTGAGATGCTTCTGGGTATTGCTGAGGAGACCTAATTGTGGCCTTCCAGTATCTTAAGGAGGCCTACAAGAAAGCTGGGGAGAGACTTTTTAGGGTGTCATGTAGTGATAGGACTAGGGGGAATGGAAAAACCTAGAAATGGGTAGATTCAGATTGGATATTAGGAAGAAGTTCTTCACCACGAGGGTGGTGAGACACTGGAACAGGTTGTCCAGGGAGGTGGTGGAAGCCCCATCCCTGGATGTTCTTAAGGGCAGGCTGGATGTGGCTCTGGGCAACCTGATCTAGTGTGAGGTGTCCCTGCCCATTGCAGGGGGGTTGGAACTACATGATCCTCAAGGTCCCTTCCAACCCTAACAATTCTGTGATTCACAGGTTATACAGGGAAAGGAGCTTGTCACAGCCTTTGCTGTGACCTGCCACATAACACACACCATTAAATTTCACTCCATCTGAGGTCTGGAGACTGTAAATGTTTTCCCTACTTCTTCCTGCCTGCCTGAGCAACCTGCTACTGTTTGTCAGCAGGCTCTAACATATGCCACTGTGGAAAAGAAGGTGACATGCCACAGAGGTAAAGGAGATCTTTCTTTATTAAGCTTTGTAGCACACAGCCCACCTCACTTGGGTGCTGACACAGGAGGAAGGCATGGACAAAAAGCTGAAAGCAAGCCAGAGCCATGGCTGCAAGTATCAGGTGGCGGCCCCATTGGTGCTTGCTGTGTCAGAGGTATCAGCTGCTGTCAAAGGGCTGGCTCTTTGTGAGTGAATTCCATGAAAATGTAATAGTAGGTACTATACACTAACTTAAGACCTAATGTGTTATTCCTGGCTTTTACATACCTGGTTACCCATGGATAAAGTTATATGATATTTATTATAGCAGGGCAGGACTGCTTTGTAATCTGAATATGCTGCATTCACACCAGTGACTTGAACAAAGTGTTTCTTCATTTCTCTAGCCATTAATGGTTTTCTCATAAGGAACCATGAAGTCAGTTTTGTTGTGTTTGTCAGCTGGGTTTTGACTGCATGTATTTTGTTCCACAAAGGGGTTATTCAAAACCTTCCCTTCAGTCTTAATTAATTGCAGACCCGGTGGAAGGCAAGCCTGGTGGGGCTGGAGAGGTTCCCGTCTGGTTTCCATTTCGCCCGCAGGCCGTGCGTGGAAGCATGGCTGACTCCCAGGGCCGAGACCTTGCCACTCTGCACGCTCTCACCAGCCTGCCACTTGCACCAGCATATTGATAGGCATTGCTTACCTATTGTTTGGCCTCCACCCTGCAGCCCAGGTGCTCACTGGGGGTACCTGTCTGTAGGCAGAAAATAGCTTTGTTCTGGCAAAAGAAGCTGAAAACCCCAAATAACCCTACCACCTATGACCCCATCTCCTTCAGATATAGGCCCATGTGGCTCTTCTGGAGACAAGCTCACTATTCACAGCACTTAAATCCTGTGATGTTTAGCTGTGCTTTCTTTCAGCTTTTGATCTCTTCCAAGGTTTTCCTCTCTGCCATCTCCCAGTGCCAAGATCTCCTACCAGGGAACCACTCAAAGTGAGGGTTTCACAGCAGTTCCACTACTTTCAAATGCCACTGTGTATTTTACCACAACTGTGAAAGTTAGATGTGAAACAGTTATGCTCCTTGTGAAAACACCCTATCCTTAATAAATGTACGTAGTGTGTGAGTACTCTGGCTGGCTTAAACTCTTTGGAGCTTCTACCTGTCCTTTTAATTTATGCATTCCATTTGATTGCTGTAAATGTACACAAAGCCTGGAGAATATGTCTGTTTCCCCAGGAGAACATCTTCTGTTGTGTTTGGCTGTGCAAAGTTTGGCTTTCACAGATGAGTTATGAAAAGCAAGCTAATAAAAGTAGGAGGCTCCTCCAGACATTACACAATGGCACAATGGGATGAAAATTGGACCCATGGTTAAGTTGCCCTCTGGGAAACTGCATCTCATTGCAAAGCATCAAAATTTAAGAAGTACAACAGAAACAAGCACTTTCCAAATAAGAGTTTTATGGAAATACCATCTCTCTAGGGTAGAAAGGGGTCTCCTTGAATGAAGTTTGAGGCTCACATGTGCCTGTGGGAAGAGTGGAACATGGAGAGCCACACACTGCAAAACAAGAGGTGAGAAATCCTGCTCCCACTGTGCACAGCCCTTCATGGTTACACAAGGGCTCCCGCTGTATTGGGTGCCAGGGTGAGAAATATGGACAAATGTGCTTTCTGCTTCAAGCAGCTTTCAGTATAGAAAATGTGAAGTCCGACATAAAAATGTATCAGGAAATGCTAAGGATGGTTGTAGCTTGGTGCTCTACAACAATTTGTTATTTGGCATTTTAGTGTCTTTTGCACAGACAGGAGGATTTCTGAGCTTTGCAGGAAAAGTGGATGCTCTGAAAAGGATGAAACTAGTAAAAGCACTAAAAATTATCACAGCAAGCAAGCAGACAGCAGAGACAGAGTGCAGAACTGAGGCAGGATTTACTGACTGCTAAGTTCAATAATGATGTTGCAACAGGACGGTGCCAGGTCAGAACACTTATTGCTGCACCTTCCTCTGATAAGTGATTTCAGATGCTTTCAAGGGCAGAGCAAGAAATGCTGTACTAAAATGGAGTGAGATGGGGAGAGAGGTGAAGGTATTAAGGAAGATCTGAAACAGGATAAGGAACTTCAGTTTGCTGTACAGGAGATAGGAAACCTGCCTATCCTGGGTAGGATGCAACTGCCTGCTGGTGTGCCCTGTACAGCTGGGCAGGTCTGTGACACCAGGGTCAGAAGGCTCTTGCAGCAAGGGTTGCACAATTCACCCTAGACAAAGAAAGCTGTGCTGTATCAGTAAAGTGCATACTGCAAAGGTCCTAAGGAGATCAGCTCTTCACATGTGAAGACAAGCAGGAGATTATTCAGGCCACGTGGTGTGGTTATTGAGGGAAGCTGACACCCACAGCTGTTAAGAGAGCTGTGCCTACGCTCTCCTGCTATGCGTCAAGGGTACCAAACAAGAAGAGCTGGGAAAAGGATGTTCAGCTATACATCTCTGTGGCAGGTGGAGTTCATCCAGATGAGTGTAAAAGTGATGCTGCCAAGAAAACCGTGCTGATGCCATGTGAAAGAAGGCATTTCTGTGACTAAGACTTGTCCAACACAGGTCAGGGTGCTTGGGCTTGGTCTAAAAGTGTTTTGTTTTGTGCGCCAAAGCTGTTTAGGTCTTTGTGCACATCTCTTCTTGGCATCCTGACTGCTCTGAATGCAGACTGTGCTACTGAAAGAAATTAGTTCTCATTATGCTGATGCTCTTGTGACAAATTGATCAGTGATCTGATGGCTTTTGAGGTCAAAGGGAATTCTAAGCTAAATAGACTTTCCATATATTGTCTAAAAGTACTATACAATTAGTACTACTACTACTGTCTTTTGTCTTAAATTACTATGAAGCTCTAATTATTAAGAAACCTATTACACAAGCACAAGATGCAGCAGAAAACCACACAGAAGCCTCTCCTCTGAAAGGGCTATACTGAGTGTCTCATGCACAGTGAACTCAGAATGAAAATCAGACTCTTCAGAGGATGAACCTGCTACTTTCAACCTCGGGGGGGGGGGGGGGGGGGGGGAAAGGAAAAACCATGCAGGAAAAATTAGTCTTCAGCAGAGGAGTGCTCTTTCTCTTCTGTATGTATTGCAGAAAAAATACTGAGTATCCACTTGAAATTACTAAATTCAGAGGGGGAAAGATGCCTCCAATCTGTTTCTGTTTTCCAAAGCACCCGCCACCAGAGTTCAGGCACATGAGCTCTCTTGACTCCACCAAATGATTATGGGAGCTGAGGGGTTTAGGCATCTTGTAGACACAAAGGTTCTGGCAGAGTAACTACCCGTGGTTTGCTTTCTTGTTGTAAATGGTGCACTCAGGCAAAAATGCTCTGACAATGTGTATTGCAGGCATGGTGACCAATGCAAGATGCTCAGAATCAAAACTTCTGTATGCTTGATGAGTTGATGCTGTATCAAGGCTTTTTCTGTCATTAAAATATTGTAACAACAGCAGCAACAGAATTACAGCAGCTGTAACTGAGCACAAGTACTAGGCAGAAGTTTTATGTGGCCATTTACTTCAAAAACATCTCACAGCCTCAGCATCAGTTTTGGGGATTCATTTACTAAAGAGGTGGGGCAAGTGAGTTGCAAGTGAGTAGAGCTTGAGTGTGAGAAACATGAAAAAGAAGAAGCGTTGGAATGATGCTTTTTAGGCAAATGAAATATACTTTCACTGTTGCAAGGCTTTAGGAGTGATTAATAGATGCCTTACCTTCTAGCTTCTTTTTCAGGAGCTCATTCCATTTGTTATTTGGTATGTCTTGTACTGATTCTGGAAGACACAGGCATGGAGAGTCTCTCTCAGCCTCTGACTCAGCTGTGCTGGAATTGCTGGGAGATAATAACTTCTGAAACTGCTCTTCCCATCAGCTTTCTTCTCCACTGGTAACAGCCTTGAACAGTTGTTGATGTACTGCTACAGAAGAAGAAATGCTTTCTACCTGAGAGGCAGAAGTGGAGCACCACTCTAATCAATGCTGCTTGATCAGTGTTTGCAGAGAAAGGGAAAAGTACTGTAGACTGTTTAAAAAAAAAAAGTATCAGATGAAGTATCTCCCAAGCAGGGTGAAGAAGTGGCTTCAGCCTTGAAGAGATCACCTAATGAGAAGACAAATAATTCCAGAGCTACTACAGAATACACCTGAAAATGTTTTCAAGTATACGTTGAAATGACAGTATTTCAAAACAGATACAAAGTCTGTTGCAATCTGGTTAACTTCCACTAGGTATTGGCCAAGCTTTTTACTGCAGGCCACAGCACCCAGCAAGTAGCTCTGAGGAACTCTCACAAGCAAGATGAAAGGTCATGAACATTACTTTCAGGGAAGAAAAAAGTCCAGCTAGAAAACTGATAAAACAAGATAGCCACCTGTAAACAGGACACCAAATAGTATCAGAAGCCATTAAAACGCTTCTGTAATCATGTCGGTAAGCCATTTGCCAAAGGAAGTAAAAGAGAGAACTGATTTATTCCTTCAGATTTGTGTTTTAGGCCACAATATTGTTGATAATGCCTGACTGGAGGAAGAACAAAATGATGGAGCTGAGACATTGAAGAAAACCCACATCCCCATTCATCTGACCCAGCAATTAGTGCAGGATTTGGCCGCCTTTAATGCCTGAGAAGTGTCAGCACAAGCTGAATCTGATGTTTGAGTGATGTTTTTCTTGCCAACCTGTGTTAGCATCTCCCTTATGACAAGTTTAATCATCTTCCCACGAATGAGTGTGCAAAGGCAATGCTGAAAGCCTGTGGGAGATTTCTGTAGCAAGCTATCCTTGAAGTGGAACTATCCTTGTAGTATGGCACTGAGACTTTCTCAGAAGCTGATGGGACATGGAAAATCTTCAACTGCTTGCCAAGATACCTGCAGAAAGTCATTTGCAGTGTTCTTACAACTTTCCTGGTCATTGCTGATTTGTTGCAAAAATATTTACACAAAATACTTGGTTCATCATGCTATGGCCAGCTCTCTCCTCCTACCAGCAGCTTTTGGGATGATGCAGCTTGATTTCACCTGCTGATATAATTCTGCAGAGGAATCAGTCTGATTAAGAAATGAGAGAAGTTTTGTTTCCACACAGCTCCTTTGGGAAGGAGAGGTGATGGAAGGAACAATCCATCAGCTGGACTTTAGGAAAATTATTTCAAAGTTTGCCAGTGTGTGGCAGTGGTCCTTTAGTAATGGCAGTCGCACAAAGTGAAACTGTTAAGTTGCACGCTTTGCTGCCGAGGCTAACTTGGAAAAGGACCCAGCCAGCCATTCACAGGGCTTGCACAGGATTCAAAACAATCTTTGATACACCAATGGAATATGAGAATATTTTTCAAACAAATAACTGCAAGGTTTACAGTAACTTGACCTGCGGTGTGACAGAAATTAATTGCTAGTGGAACCTGCCAAGGAGGAGCAGTTTAAAGGATGCCTTTAACACTTTTCACAATAAAATCACTTTCATAAACAGCTCATACATCTCCCAGGCTCCCTTGGATGTTTTGCTGCTGAATGATTCTGCAGTCATTAATGGATTGCAAACTCCCCTTGCTCCTTGTAGCCACTGTCAAATAATTAACAACTTACTCCCTTCCTAGGCTGATAGCTTCTTTGAAACATGCTTTGAAATGCACTGAATTTGAGTTGTGGGCACAGCTGAAAGCCACCAAGGGCTGAATGTCTCAGTGCTCTTTTGGACCTCTGGGAAACTCCCTTGGAAAATCTGCCTTGTTTACAACCCAAGCTCTCCACTTCAGGGGCATTGCTTTGGCAGCAGCCTGTAAAGCTGAGAGTCAAAAATGAGGACAAGCCCAGATCCATTTAAAGACTAAGTTTGAATCTGTGATCAGGATAATTTTCATTCAGCTTCTGACTCATCCTGGAGGCATCTAGTATGCACCATTCACAGGGCTTAAGGAGTGGGACTGAGGCTTCTGCTCACATGTGATCTAGAGATCTCTTTACTGACCCAAATGTTTCCTCTAGATTATATCCAGAGGCTGTTGCATGTAAACCAGAGACACCACTGATATTTGGGAGTAGACATTCTTTGATGTGACTGTCCTAACCACTGGGAAATGGAGGAGGATGTAGAAATAGCAAGGTGAAGCTGGTTGCAAACATGGCTGGGAATCAAGACAAAGAAAACCCTGATGTTAGTCCAGGCATCTGAATGGAAATCACATCATCAGTGAGACCTGTCTGTGAGTTTGCCAAGCCAGACATGAGCAAAACTGAAGTACGAGGAAGGTGCTCCATGCAGTCATAACCGTCTGGTCCTGCTTGGATGTGGTTGGTGCAGGGACACTGGTGGCCCAGAACTTGAACTTTGGTGGGAGGTATCTCACTGTGCTGTTTCAGGGATGATTGAGCATGGTATTAACACAAGACATGTCTAAACCTAGATGGCGCAACTGTTTAACTAATCATTAAACTGTTCATTTTAAAGCTGTGGCTCTAAAGCTGTACAGGCTGCACTCCTTGAACTCAGTGTCTGCACAAGTACAGCCATCCCAGTCTGAAAATGGAATGTGTCCAGAGAAAGGCCACGAGGATGATCAGCATGCTGGAGCACATCTCCTATGAGGACAGACTGAGAGACCTGAGGTGTTCAGTTTGGAGAAGAGGAGGCTCTGAGGAGACCTTATTGAGGCTTTCTAATATCTGAAGGAGGCCTACAAGAAAGCTGGTGAGGGACTTTTTAGGGTGTCAGATCTAGGGGAACTAGGGAGAATGGATCCAAGCTAGAGGACAGTAGATTCAGATTGGATGTTAGGAGGAAAGTTTTCACCGTGAGGGTGGTGAGGTTGCCCAAGGAGGTGGTGGAAGCCCCATCCTTGTATGTTTTTAAGGCCAGACTGGATGTGACTCTGAGCACCCTGATCTAGTGTGAGGTGTCCCTGGCCATGGCAGGGAGGTGGGAACTAGATGATCCTTGAAGTCCCTTCCAAGCCTGACAATTCTGTGATTCTGTGATAAGCAGCTGGGGAGTAAATCCACAGTAGCTCCAAACAAAACATTGCATCTGTTTGTGCCCTGAAACAGGAGCCTCTGCCTGACCAGAAGCCTGTTGGCTTGAAATCCTGGCTTAAAATGCAGCAAGAGTTTGCCAGAGCCCTTGAACATTCTAATTCCTTATAGCAGTTATGGGATTTTACCTTCACAGTCACCCTCTGATAGGGAAAGCATGCATTCTCCTCTACCAACTGTAAGCAGATCTACAGGATTAATTAAGTGACTAGAGTAAGGGAATACAGGAAGCTGTGGTGGAACTGGAACTTTTGGCGTGGGCTTGTGAGTCCTGGCCTGGCTCCCTAGTCATCAGCTAATTGCCTGTCTGAAGGAATAAAAGGTAAATTTGCATCTTCTAAGTGCCTATCATATTACTGAGATTGGAGTTTTGCATTGCTATTTCAAGTTCCTGATTGCTATTATTAAGTCTATTAAGTATTTCTCTGTACTGAGTTTGCCATAATGAGAGATAATAAAAGATACAAAGAGATAGTGTTGTATCCTCAGATACTCTTTCAATGTGACTGTGACAGCAAGGGTGTAAAAACTGTGCTTAAACCAGACTGTTATTTGAATACAACTACCTTGCCAAGCTCTAAAATCCTGGAAGGAGCCATAACTAGAGCTGGTTACAATATATACCCACATGGAGTTTCACTTTAAATGAATTGGTAGAAAGCTAGGTAGGAGCATGGCTGAATGAGCAGGGAGATGAATACTGTTGGGTAATTTCATTTTTCTTTCCTTCCCTTTGGTGGATGTGTGTTCTTTTAGTTGCATGTCAACAGTGAGTATTTCACAATGCGGTGTTTTACTGATGTGCGTGCAGACCTTTCTCCTTTGCTAGCATGACATCAGAGGTTTGCTTGCCTTATAATGTTTATTTTGAGAAAGTCTCATTTGAATGTAGAAGGGTATGCCACAAGCTCTTACTTGTTGTACGGGCAGAAAACTGAATTCTCCTGGGGTGGGGTGTGCCAGGAAGAAATGGCAGTGCGTGTTGATAGCTCTTCACACTGGCATTTATCTGAAGGGCATACATTCTGCAAGTCACACCTCTTCCCCTAAGAAACAGAGACATTTCCTGTAATGTTTAACTCTTAACATTCTTCTCTGCAACTTTTTTTTCTAGAAAATGTCCAGAAAAAAAAACCATTGCCTGTGTTATCCTCAGGATTGACCCCTGTGAAAAGGAGAAAATAATCACAGATGTGAACGCATCAGTTGAGTGGCTATGAGACATCAAAAGAGCAGTGTAGCTGCCTCTGCTGTGCTGAGGCCAGGTGCTGAGTCTGCTGTAAAGAGCCAGCCAGACTGTGCAGAGATTAACCAGAGGCTGCCCTGCTTCCAAACCATGTAAAAGCAGACTGGATGGTGCATCAGGGTTGCTGTGTTACTTTTAATAACTGTCCTCCTCCTTTGAAACCTCTGATTTTGTTAATGTGGCTGCTGTCCTATTTTAGAGAGTATTTTTGGCTGAGATCTTTCACAACTAGTCAAAATGTTTTGCTAAAATAGTGTGCAAAATAAATCTCAAGGGAAATGCAAGACCCATCCCAAACAAAGTTTGCCAAAGAGAAGGTTGGATTTCAAATAATAACACGGGTAATAATGCAGAATATTTGCTTTAAGGGTTGCCAAGTATAAGCCATTTCAGGAAGGAAAAAAGCCTCCCTAGGTATCAGGATGAATCAAAAGGGAGATCTTAGGAATATGGGAAGGAAAGGAAGCAACCATTGAAATGAAGCTGAACGAAGGAAGTCAACATGACTATATGAGTATATGCTAACAGTTGTGATGGAGAATTGGGTAAACAGTATTAAACAAAAAAACTGCTCATATTTCTGCATATAATTAAGGAAATTTGCTTAACTGTTCTTGCCTTCCATTTGCATGTGCATACTATGAGCTTTAGGTCAGCTGGTGGATGAGAAGCTCAACATGAGCCACCAGTGTACACTTGCAGCCCAGAAAGCCAATCACATCCCAGGCTGCATCAAGAGAAGCATAGCCAGCAGGTCAAGGGAGGTGATTCTCCCCCTCTACTCCACTCTGGTGAGACCCCACCTGCAGTACTGCATCCAGTTCTGGAGCCCCTATTACAGGAAGGATTGGGATGTGCTGGAGCACGTCCAGAGAAGGGCCATGAGGATGATCAGAGGGCTGGAGCACCTCTCCTATGGAGACAGGCTGAGGGAGTTGGGGGTATTCAGTCTGGAGAAGAGAAGGCTCCGACGAGACCTTATTGTGGCCTTCCAGTATCTGAAGGGGGCTACAAGAAAGCTGGTGAGGGACTTTTTAGGTTGTCAGGTGATGACAGGACTAGGGGGAATGGAAGAAAAATAGAAATGGGTGAATTCAGATGGATGTTAGGAAGAAGTTCTTCCCCATGATGGTGGTGAGACACTGGAACAGGTTGCCCAGGGAGGCAGTTTTTAAAGCCAGACTGGATGTGGCTCGGGACAACCTGATCTAGTGTGAGGTGTCCATGCCCATGGCAGGGGGGTTAGAACTGGATGATCCTTGAGATTCCTTCCAATGCTAACAGTTCTATGATTCTATGAACTCACCCATACTGCCATGGTAGTTCAAAGAATGATGATTTGAAAGCTGCAGGTACAAGCATTTGCAGAAGCAAACGGAAAATCACACCGTGTTAATATTAGCCCTGAAGTGACTTGCCTTGTCCTCCAGTCAGGAAATAGAAACAATGGCACACAACTTTATGTGACTAACAAAACTTAATTGCCAGTGACAAATAGTCGCAGGGAACTGTTTAAGAACAATTGATGGATGCTTAACTGGGAGATTGCATCACTCTGAATCACGAAAATGTGTATGGAAATAGACATGTTGTTGGTTATCCAAAGATAGAAAATCATGGTGTCACTAGATAAGATGGATTTGGAAATCATGGTGTCACTTGGATTAATATGTAAGCATCTTCAGTTAGGAGGAAGTGGGCTTAATGGTGATAAGGGGAGAAGAAGGACCAGAATCTGAAACACAGTGTGAAGGCAAAGTGATTGATTTGGGGGTGGGGTGGGGTGGTGGAAACAAGGGAATTTGGAAATCTGATCAGAAAACTGGTGTCAGATTTTTGGCTGTGCTCTTTATAATCTTAGAAGTGCTCAGAAGTTGAATAGATTGTTTTTTTCTCCAATGTTAGAGACAGGCTAGCTGGCCTGCCCCTTCCTCTCTTATGGATGAACTTTTTACGACGTTTACTCTCTTCCAGCTCTGCTGCATTGCTGCATCATTTTCTCTGCCTCCTCCAAGGATGGGTAACTAAAGATAGCAGCTCTTTCTTACACAGTTCCTTGACAGCTGGCAGTAAATGACCCATATCCCTGCAGATATGTGTTTGGTTCAGTTATTCTGTCATCTGTGTTTCACTAATCCTAACTCTTATTACCTCCCAGGCTCCCTCTGCCTTCACCTGTGCAGTGACTGTTACTGCCCAGGGTTTCCCTCAATCCCATAATTTACCATAACTTGAACTCTCACAGAGCTTTTGTGTTGTGGGTTTTTTCTGTTGTTTTTTGTTTGGTTGGTTGTTTTGGTTGATTGTTTGCTTGTTCTTCCCCTCTGCCCTTACTCCGTTTCTTTCACTTCCGTGTATTTGCATTATATTTCCTTCAAAAAACTTCTCTCTTTGATCTGCCCTGCAGTGCTCCTTGCTAGCCCTGCTTTGGTTACAGTGGAGAGAAATGCCACTCTTGGGGTGGGTTTTTTTTGGATAAGTTCTGCACAAAACCTTCAAGAGCACCTGGTACATGTAGCCAGAATGGTGCTGTTTATTGGTGGTGAGCACATGCCAGCAATATGTGTGGTACCTCCTGCTGGTGAAAGAAAAAAGGGAAAACCCAGTTTGATGAAGTATTAAAAGACTGGTGTGCTTTTACAGATTCCACAGCAAATTCAGTACAGCCAGAAACTAAAATGCCACTCAGTATACAATGGCAGTATTGATGCTGCTCTACTTCAGGCATGTAATGTAGGCACTTTGGACCACACTCCTGTCTTTCTTGGTCTCTTTCTTGACTATACAGGGAATCTGGGCAGCTAACTTTGGTCTTGAATCACACCCACAGCAGATGACTAACTCTGCCCTAAAGAGAGATTTGTAGTATAAACGCTGATCATTTCCACTAAGTGGAATTAGTGCTTTTCTCTTGGCAGACATGGTGCTGTTAGTACCTGGAGGCATAATGCAGGTGACCTCAGCCAGGTGAGTGGCTCCCAGCTGTCCCTATGACTGCAGAAGCTGCCAGGAAAGCAGACCTTTTCTGCTCTGGAACAGCACAGCTGGCTGGGCAGCTGCAATGCCAGCTACTCTCTGTGGATTATTTACTGGTACTCTCCCAGCTCAGTGGTCCCCAGGTGGCCACTTTCCACAGCCTGGCTTCCTCTCACTAACCACCTTGCATTTTTTTTGAGTACCAAATGGTGTGGAGCAAGAGCAGCTGCCTGATGGGGGTGTTGGCATGAGGGAGATGGGAAGGGGTGGCAGGGCTTCCTGGGGTTCCTCCAGTGTGCTGCGCACATCCTGTAAGCAGCACCTGCTGCCCAGCTCTTGGGGCAGTTGATGCCTTCCCCTGTGCTACCTTAGCTAGTATTTAACTCATTTCTTTTCAACTCCACTTTGTAGTTGCCTTTTTTTTTTTTTTTTTAATCCAGATCTTTGTCTCTTGCTTTCTTGTCCAGTTTTTCATGCAAGCACACCACTTGTGGAGTCACATCCTTAGTGGAAGAAGCCTCTCTCTTCAACACCTAGGAGGGACAGACCTACCCATGCGTGTACCAACCCTTCTCAAGCCCCAAGCATAGAGAATAGAATTAACCAGGTTGGAAAAGACCTTTGAGATCATCAAGTTCAACCTATCACCCAGCACCATCTAAACAACCAAACCATGGCCACAAGTGCCCCATCCAGTCTCTTCTTAAACACCTCCAGTAATGGTGACTCCACCAGCTCCCTGGACAGACCATTCCAATGGCCAATCACTCTTTCCATGAAGGATTTTTTCCTCACATCCAGCCTAAACCTCCCCAGGCACAGCTTGAGACTGTGTCCTCTTGTTCTGGTGCTGGTTGCCTGGGAGAAGAGACCAGCCTCCACCTGGCTGCAACCTCCTTTCAGACAGCAATAAGGTGTCCCCTGAGACTCCTCCAGGCTAAGCAACCCCAGCTCCCTCAGCCTTTCCTCACAGGACTGTGCTCCAGACCCCTCAGCAGCTTTGTTGCCCTTCTCTGGACACATTCCAGCATCTCAACATCTTTCCTAAACTGAAAAAGGTGCAAAAAAGGTTTTGATGTGGACAGCACAATCTATGTGCCTGTTTGGTGCTGAAGCTGCCTGGCTGCTAGTGGAGGGTTTTGGGGGCTGCTGTGAGTGCAGCTGAAGTGAGGTGCCCATTCAGCAAACATTGCTGAGCAGCTCTCCACAAAGGATGTCACCTAGCCACTTCTGGCCCACTTCCCTGGCTGATTGCTTTCCCAGCCGTGTTGTCACACCTTCCCTTTTGCCCAGCCAGCTAGGTTTTCAAGCTCTTTGTGGCAAGGATGTAATTATTTTAATTGCTCTCTGTAGTTACAAGCAGGCTATAAAACTAATAACTTGAAACAGTGCCCTAGCCTGGATAATGTGCCCTGGAATCTGAAATTGTGAACTCCAGTGCAGGTGAAGTTGTATCTGATGCAGATATGCTACCAAATCTCTGCTGAACCACTGAAATGTCTGACATGCTCTTGAAATTTTTTCTAATGCACTTGAGTCCATCCCTCTCTTCCATTTTGTATTAATGGACACAGCAACATGTCCAAAACTTGCGTCTGACCTCGGGGTGAGTGCTGCAGGGAGGTGATCTGAAGAAGGGTGTCATTGGTGCTCATTAAGCACTTGAAAAAAAATACATCCCTTGAACACACACCCAAAGCAAACTTCTGAGTTTAAAATTAATTGAGTGTCAGTGAGTTTGTTGAGTCAAAACTCACACGAAGAGAAAAAACTCTAGAAAGTCACTGAAGTGCAGCCTATTCAGGCTTTCCAGCTGTAAACCTCTTGTATTTCAGAGCCTGACAGGACTGAAAAACATTGGTGGTTCTGCCAGAGGAGTACTGCTGGATGGCACACCTTGTGTCAGCCAGGCTCTGCTCACCTGTGCCAGCCCGATGGCAAGGAAGTTTGCCAGAAATAAAAGCCTCAGTCTTTTGCCAGCCTGTATAAATGCTGAATCCAACAGAAAAAGAATGAAGTTGTCCTTTTCCTCCCAACCTGTGAGCCATTAGGGAAAGCCAGAGGCAGTCCTTTTACAGCTGTTGGAGTTGTGCTTCCCTTTGATGGCTACATTCCTTATCAGCACAGCCCTGCGAAGTGGCTGGCTATCCTCGGTGTTTAGTGTTTGATGATCTGGCATTGAGATCACAGAGCTCAGCAATAATTATGTGCATGTAAGAATATGGGGAACAGCAAATGTGTCTTTCCTCTAAGTTTTTTTTAGTTACTTGGTACCAAATCCTTATGCCACTGAGAATTAAACATTCAAATGCACAGGAAGCTCAACATGCAAACCTCAAACTACTGTGCAATAGCAAACAAAGATCTGGCTTTTTGCACTAGATTTACTTAACCATTTGAAACAGAGCTGGAGGAGGAGCACAGAACAGGAGATGGGGAGGTTGTATATCCTCCCTTCTGCCCCTCTTGCTCATCCTCGCTGTCCCTGCCTCCATGGCTGCTAAACCACCCACAGACTCTAAAAAGTGCTCTCAAGCTATTCAAGCTAGCCTGTTAAAAAAGTTCAGTTCCAGCACTTGCAACCTGGCCAGCAGAGAAGGTCAAGGCTGCTCTCAAGAGCTGGGTGTTTCCACGTCATGGATGTGAAAAAGCAGGCTTAACCCAAGTTCCCAGCAGGAAGGTTTTCTTACTCATGCTCTGCTCACATGATACTCCAGCCTAGCAGCCATGCTCACAAAGAGCAAATGCTCCTGCCAGCCGTAGGGATGGGCTCCAGGTGTGAGAAAGTCTGTGGGCTGTGAGCAAACACAGCACTCTCGCAAAGGGAAAGGAGGCTCAGGAGCTGCCTGGTATGTCTGGGGAGGCCTAGCCATGTTGTCTGAAACAAGCCACTTTCACTTGGGTTCAATCTTCCCGCCTGAGCAAAGAGAATAATATTTGCTCGCCGACCTCGACGAGGTGTTGGGAGATGGCAAATGAATGTCTGCACAGTGCTGCAAACACAGAAGGTGTTATAAAAATGTGAAGCCTTTAGGTGCCAAACAGTATATTTGAACATTGCAGGAAAGGGAAATATGGTGCTCAGACACTTGTGGGGCGAGCAAGACAAGTTTACTGCAGACAGGGAATGTTTAAACTCACAAATACATTGGGTACCAAAATGCATTTATTAGGAGGTGATGGACTGCAGGCACTCCATAAAGTACGTCCCTGCTGACCAGTGGCACTAGGCAGCAGACACATAGAGGTGAATGGGTGACCTGTGTAGGCTGCCACATCCATAACCTGGCCAGCATGGTGATCTGAGGCACCAAATGTTTGGGAGGGTGCAGGGCAGAGGTGAAGGAGTGCAGAAAGGAGACTGACACTTTCTACAAGTCACCTATGAATAGAACCAGAGTGGTAAAAGCAGGCGTGCAAACCCTTGTCTGCAGATACTTGTCAACACCGTTATCAGGCATATGCCAGAAGCATTTGTGTTCCTGCAAGGGTGGTGAGCCCTGGAAGTGCCTCCACTTCACTACCGAACACTGTGCCCTACAGGGTGGGCATGTCACTACTCCTTCAGGGTGCACTGGTTGCTGTGCGGCACCTCTGGCCCAGCCTGAGAGGTACTGAAGGGGATGGGTTCCCCTGTCCTGCTTTCTCTGGCAGGGACAGCTTTGTGAGGTCAGGGTACCAGCATGCACACAGCACAAAACAATAGGATTTGGCCCAGATTTCTCTGGGTACCCAGGCTGGCCATGGCCGTGGTCATGTTCGCCTCCCACGAGAGGTAATGTGGTGTTGACAGTGGCTTCTCTGTGGAAGGTGCTTGTTGCAGGGAGTACTCCAACAGCAGTTCATCTTTTCCCCAGCCTCCACAGCTCTTCTAAAAGGGCAGAAAATACTTGGTGAGGAGAGGCAATGCAGCGATGGTCTATTGCATCAAGACACAGTAAGTCAGATGTTCAAAGGGAGAGGGAGAAAGTCTGAGTTACTGCTGTTAGCAGAGCTGCTAGCCCTGGGGTGGTTCCTGAGCCAGACTGTTCCTCAGCAGGGCTTGGCAGCGCAGCCTCCCCATAGCAACTGACACAAACAAACCCCAAGGCTGCAGAGAAGTGATGACTGAAAGGAAAGGGTAAGGGAACGGCCAAACTATTTTTATATTTCCGAGCTACGCAGCAACTATTTTTTCCTTTTGCAGGCTAAATCCTCATTGTGCTGCTTTTGCTTGCTGGGTGATATCCCTGCGTTTGCCTCTGCTTTTCTTTTAGCTGAAGTGCCCCCCAACTCAGCTGAGGAGTTTCACATGCTTTTAGTGAATGCATGCCTCTGTGCATGCATGTAATGCTTGTTGCCCTGCTATGCATATCAATTAACAGCCCTTCACCCCAGCGTCCACCAGGTAACTCCTGAGAGCTGGGACATGTGGTAGGTGAGTGTGGGCACCCTTCTTGGGTCACTACATCCCTCCAAGGGCTGGGGATAGTTGCCAGCCCCTAGGCTGCAGGAGATGCTGCATGGCTCTATGCCACCAGGTGCCATCTCAGACATCTATGATCCTTTGGCCCCTTGAAGACCTGCTTCTGATGACCAAGCTTGGGTGCAGGCAGTAGGGGTGGTGGGAGGGAGGAAGGAAGGCCATTGCCCTGTCCTGCTGCAAGCTGCCTGCACCACAGATGGGCTCAGCATAATGTTCCAGCTTATCTTAACTACAAGGGTTGCTGTTAACCCTAATAGCAGTTGCAACAGCAATTAGGTGTAATAGCCCTGATCAATCAAGCATTCACTGAAAGCTGAGAAAATCAAGCCTGTGGCCTCAAGTGAGGTCACCAAATGATCCATGGCCGGTTTGGAGAGGTGAAGGCATGAGCTGGCAGCCACAAGCATGTGCACCTGAAATCCTGGTGGGAAGACTGGTGCTTCAGGGCCCCAGCAAGCAGACACTGGAGAGCTCCTCAGCAATGCCTGCGGTGAAACAAGCCTTCTTCAAGGAAGAAAAGCAGTGATGGCCTAGGTTATGACTAACAAGAGCTGGCCAGAAGACATCCCTCCTCTCCACAGGACTCCTGGAGGTGAGGGAAATGCCCTCCTAGAGAAACAATGACCCTCTGGCTGCCTTTTATGAAATGTGAGACTGGAAGTGATCAGTCTTCTTTTCACAGCCAACTGGGGGGCAAGGATTGGACCAGACACCTGAAGCTGAGGGCTCCCATGTGGGGTTGGGGTTTGACTCACCTTTACGTGTTTGTGCTATGGCTGTCTCCCTCAGCACATCACCCAAGGCTCTTTCTGCTGTCAATGGGAGAAATGGGAGTGGTTTGGGCATGTGTTAACTGGCCTATTTTTGCTTTCTGTCCTAGGGTAAGATGAATTGCCCTGGATTTTCCTCTTCCTTTCCACTGGTTGTGAAGGGACAATTAGGTCAGATAAACTTGAGTCCTCCAGTGAGGCAGACGAATTGCCACCCCAGATTAGTTACTGAACATTAGCTGCTACCCTAACTTAGGTAGTGTTCTGCCCTAGCCCAGTTATCTTTACTCATACTGTAATAAACTGTGTAGGGATCCCTCAGTTATAGGAACTGCTGGGGTTTGCCTTTTTTATTTTTTTTGGGTGAAAAGAGGAGCGTTCCAGTGGCTCAGAAGCCAAAGGCCAGCTGTGAGGAAAACAATGCTGCCATGCTTTCTCCTGTTGGTCTGATTTTTCTGTCAAAAGATTCTTCAAGTATTTTGATGGAAATTGTTTCACAGTAAATTACAAAACCACAAAGGAAAATGAAGGAATTTACTGAAAAGGTAGTTATCTGGTGGTTTGGTTTTGCTGTTCTGTTTTGCTTTTACTTTTCCACTGGCTTTAAACACCAGATTGAAAGGCATAGCTATCCTATGAAGAAATGAGAGCGGTATCCATGCTTACATGTGCTGCAGATGTAGTTTCCCATGTGGTAAGCTTGGGTTAAGACACCACTGTGTCAGGCAGCGTGCAGATGGTTCCTATCCTAATTCATCACAAAAGTAGTGGCAGTTGCTGGTGGCCATCATACATTTGATACTTTTCTCCTGGAAACTCCTAGTGGATCAACAGCTTGCTTCAGTAAGCAGCCATCAGGACCAGATGTGAAACCCTGACCTGGAAGGGAGCCTTTGCTGGTGATAATTTACAGCCAAGTTAGTACAGCCATCATTGGTGTGACAGACGTCATACCGGCTCCTGCTACAGTCATCTTACAGAAATCTTTCTTCTTACTGGAATTTTTTTTGTTTATGGAGATGCTAATCAAACCAGTACTTCCCTCTGGGCTTATAACAGGCTTGGAGGTCAAGTTTCAGCATGCAGTATGTTCGTGCTAACTAGGTAACTGAATGAATGAATGAATCAACAGAGAAATTAATGAGATTTCAAACGTGGAAACAAGTTTGAGCCATTTCTTTACACCTCTACGCAAATTTGGCTTAAAAAGACCCAACCCTATGTATTTGCCAGGGGTTATACCTGCTTGCTCAGTGCTGATTAAGCAATCTGGTAAAGTACTTTGCATTCCTGCCTGTCGTGGCAGAAACTTGTCAGCTGAGACATCCACAGCGTGTCTGCAGCCTGGTGTTGTTTGGAGGAAGGGCTCGTTTATATTTGGGTGGGTACGTGCAGGAAATAAAAGAACAATAACACCATTCTTCACATGTCTGATAAATTGGACTTTTGTTCTCTCCTCCTTGATGTGCTGGAGAAAAGTCACTGCAAGTGCCATTGTTTTCCCAGAGTGTTTTTAAAGAGCTTTAGTGTGTTTCCTTTCCTCTGCTTCATTCAGTGGATTTACTTGTTTTCAGAATATTTCAGTTGGAGATATTGTGTTTTGCTGCTTGCATTAGGAATCACCTCTGGAGCTTTCTAGGCTCATTTGTTTGTGTAGTAAGACATGTCTGAAAAGGATTTGCTAATACTTTCAACTTAAGTCTATAAAGAGGTTGAGGCAGTTGGATGGGGGAAGCTATCCCTTTATGCCTATTAGCCTTTGCTGCACAGGCTGGGCTGGGGTGGACTGCCTGCTCCCTCACCCCTTGGCACAGATCAGATGAGCATCACCATTCAAGCAGGCTATAATTAAGCAGGTCTTACTTTCATCAGAAGAGTGCCATAGAAGAGAAAAGGCTGGTCCTGCTGGAAAGCTCACATTCATGCTAATATTGTTGAAGTGAATGTGTTGGGGTTTCATGGGTGTTGTGTTTTTTGGGGTTTTTTTTCTTCCTTATGTGTGCTGTGTATCTGTTACACATCCTAAAGCAATCACATGAGAAAGAAGCCATAAAAAAAGGCTGTGTGCCCAAAAACCTCACCTGTGTTTTCCAGCTATGTAAGGGAACCTAAGAAAAGCCATTTCCTTTTTTTCCACAAACCATCTTTATTTGAAGAGGAAGCTATGTGTGGAATAAAAGGTGGGGTGTTTTTTTCAGTGCCGCTACATTTAAGGAAAGTAGTCATAAGATGGGTCTCCTCCACAGGCCAGCTGAAGAACTGTTCAAGAAAAGTCTGTCCTCCACCCTTAACACACCATGGTAATTTAGGGAAAGGAAAGTGTTGTTTCCCTGGCACAAAAACTGTCAGTGCAGAGGATCACAAAGGCTGAGACAACTTTACACCCCTGGCAATGTTCCTCCTGGCACTCTCACTGTCATGCAGTCTTTCTTTCCTGGCTAGTCTCACCTGGGGCAAATTTCTCTTCAGTGGTAGAAAGGGAGAAATGTTTTTCAAAGAGGGAGAAATGCATCAAGGACATAGAATTGTGTCAGCTGTAAAAGTTACTGTTCTGTGGAGCACTGGAATGAATAGGAAAAACTAGTTTAATATCTGGAAAGTGATGAATCTGTCTGTCTGCCCACATCAGCCCTTGCTGTCAGCATAACATGGAATTGTTTTCCATGTAAAATCAACAGGGTCAGTAAAGTGATGGCTGCATGTGATATTGATGGGGTACAGCAATAAAATAAACTAAAATCTGAACTAAATCTCTTGGGAAAATGTGCCTTTGATCTTGAAACTTTGAGTCATGAACATGTATGGGCATGCTAGGATGTGAAAATACACCTAAGGTATTCCCCAGGAGCCTGTTGATTGTTTATTGTTCTCGGCTATGATCTCAAGCAACAAGATCTGTGGAGATAAGGAAAGGCTTGTTTGCAAGAAAGTGAGGAGCATGAATAAGAATGTGTTTCAAGAAGTAATTGACATATCCATTCAAACGCTACAGCTCTTTGAGTGCCGAAAAGCTGGCAAGCTGCTAGCCTAACAAGAGTGGGCCTGGAGGCTATTGTATGGGTGTAGGAAAGTCTTCTCAGATGACGTTAGAATTGGACTCAGTCACACCAGGGCGGAAGAGAGGAGGCTATTTTGGGGAAGGGAAAGCACAACGAGACCTGTGAATAGAGATGACCAGAAGGTGAAACAGCTTTCTTGAGGAGTACTGTGTTGGTGACAGGAGGAGTATTTGCAGGGTAGAGTTATGAATGGGCTTAAGTGGATATGAGAATTGTGTGGCTGAACTCGTCATGCAGAAAGAACCCTTGGCTGGGGTCAGTGCAAAACCACTGCTGGCCTCTTGCTGTTTAACTTTTGAAAGACTCCAGGGGAGCAAGGGCAGAGTGCCCCATGATGTGGGGAAGAAAAAACAGATGCAGAAAATACAGTAGAAAGGAGAAGCCTATGGGGCAGATAGTTCTCAGATGGAGATGCTCTGGCCCCTTCTCATTCCTGATTTACTAGGAAAGTGGGAAAATAAAACAGGGAGGCGTTAGTCATACACTTCCAGGTAGTCCCCAAATACATTGGGTTACTGGAAAATTCACTAAGCGAGAGATGGATGATGACTTATAAACAAAGAGCTTTTAGAGCAGGAAGTCCCATTTGTTAAGTGATAATAATTCATGGGGTTTGTGATTATATGTTTTAAACAGAACACTGGGAAAGAAAGACGTGTGCCCTGAAGCGCTGTGCAATTCCCTCATGATGGACAGTGTTGTAGGCATCAAAATCTGAATGCTACACAATTAGAAGTGTCTTCCCTGCCAAGCCTGCCAGCTCAAAAATGTCAGCTTTTGTTACTTCCCAGTAGGGAACAATTTTTAAAAATCAAATGGTTTATATATTTATTATCATCACACCTGTAGGGCTCTGTGGAACTGCAGTGACTAGACAGATGGGAAACATCTGTCTTTTCTGACCTTCTTGTAGGTGTCTCGATGGGGAATGAGAAACAGGAAAAAAATCTCTTGTGCTCAGAATTTTTTATAGAAATAGCCAAAGGATAGTGTGCAAAATGAAGTACGCAAAGTCTTACTTCCGGCTCTCTCAACGTAGGTTTGTGGTGGCTTTTTTAGGCCTTGATGTAGTCAGGGTTTGTGGGGGGTTTTTGTTTGTTTGTTTGTTGGTGTTTGGGGTTTTATTTTCCCTTCAGAATACGTGTTTTGGACATGTCTTTGAAATGTCAATGTATTTTTCTGTGTGCTGCTTTATACTTAGAAACCTGAGTCCATACTCTCTGACTGGAACCCTTTGCAGGCAGAGGATAGAGTCTGGGCTTGCAAACACCTTCAATTGTCTTTTGAAACCTGAGAAAAAATTGCAACTTCAAAGCTACTCATACACCCCTATGTTTTACCACCTATGTTACTGATAGATAGCACTGAGGAAATGTGCTAGAATGGAGCAAGTGATTAGAAAGCACTTTTTGAGTCACTCGGTCCAGGTATATGCTCCCTTTTCTAACTCCTCAAGCTCCACATGAAGAGTATAGGTGGATTATTTGACTCCATGATCCCATAGAAATCCTTTTCCAGAGCATGGTTATCTTCTGCTTTACAGTCTAATACATTGATGGCTAGTGTGTATTCATATGTTCTTATGATTAAATTGTCCCGGTGCTTAAACAGGTCTTCTTCCCAAGTGTTTGTTCTCAGCACACTTATAGACAGCATCTGACTTTCTTCTGAGTTTTCATTCTGTTAGTTTCCCAAGCAACAAGTTTTAGCAACAGTGTTCTGGTAATACAGCCTGCTCCCCCTCCATGATTAACCTGGTAACTCTTCTCCATCCATATTTTGTGTCCCTATTCATGTTGGAAACAAGGAGCAAGAGTTGTGCTTGCTATTGCTAATGAGTGCTGCTGAATTTCCTCCCTTTTTTATTACTTCATTTCATGAGGTCCTCCTGTAGCATGTTCTAATCCTTTGAATTCATGTTGCTTCCCGGTTTTGTGTCATCAGCAAATTTTATTAGCACATGCTGATGTTCTGAGCCAAGGTTATGAGAAAAAAATAGAGTAAGACCAGTCTTGGAAACAGTCCTGGGAAAGGAGTCTCTGTTGCTCTGATTTCTCCCCACTGCCTGGAGTCCTATCCCTTTTGCCAGGGTTTTGGCCATCTCAGCCTCCTCCTTCTCAGGTAAACTCATACCTTGCCCTGCAGCCTTTTTAGAGCCCAGAGAGGAAAGGCTTATATCAGATTTGCTATCTAGAAAATCAGATATCAGATTTGACAAGAGTAATCCATCCTGTGGTTTACCTCTCTTGCATCTTCCCACATCCAGCTCTGTGCCTTCAGGTGGCTATTTGTTTTTGTCCTTTAAAACATACACAGAGGATTTGCTCACAGGAACGTGCATCCAGCAGGCTCCCAGCCAGACACGTGCTTATTTTTACCTTGGAGGGAGGATGGGGAACAGCCTGGATGTCAGCTTCCCACCACCTGCGTGGCTCTCTGATCAGGGCTGTGACTGTGGTCACACAGCTGCACAGCCACTGCCTTCACCGCAGAGGTCCACCCTGCAGCTGCACACAACATCTTTTCCCTGAGCTTCTCGAAGGACTTCAGTCACTCCTGTTTAATCATATGTCTGCATCCCTGGCTAGATGGCCATACCCCAAATAGGTACCAAAGCACTCAGAACTGTAGTGTAAGTGATGCCGGTCTGAAACTGTGCTTCACTGGTGCCTGTAGCGCCACAAGCTACACCATTATGCTTGCATTGCTGAGGCTCTTTAGCAAAATTCAAGCAACAGCTGACTTTTTACTTTTTAAAAACAAGCAGAATCGAGGCAGTTGAATGACTGCCAGCTATTTCCTAGAAGACACAGAAAACAAATAAAACAAACAAATCCCTACAGCTTTTTAGGTAATATCCATCAGAGAGATTTATTTCTGTATCAGTTTTCATCACAAGCAACCCATCAAGTGAAGAATCTGGGGAAATTTACTTTCAGGAAAACAAAAAAAACACAACAAAAAAAAAGCCAACCCCAACCCCTGGTGCTAGTCTTTACTGTGACAAGAAATGGAGACAAACAAGCACTTTGCAAGTCTCCTTGCAACACATGATTTCACTGTGCAGCATCTTTTGTCACAATGGGGGCACAGGCCTCCTTCCAGCACCAGTGCACCCATCATGATGTTCACTCCCACTTGTTTCATGCTGCTGCAAAGTCAGTTTTAACCTTTCCCAGATGTATTTTCCAGTGTGCAGACAGACACAAGTGCTTTGCCATTTCCTAAATTACCAGCATCACTCTGTTGCTCAGTGACAGTCTCAGGTTGCTTGCCTGTTGGAGCAGATGCAGAACAATGTTGGCACAGACCCTGGAGCACACATGTACATAAGTGTCCCCACGGCCAGCCTGGCTGCTCTAGCATACTCCCTGGCACACAGCAGGCTGGCAGAGATCAAAGTGGGGTTTGGAGCTAATTGGTCCCACACTTTCTCTTCCATCCCTATAGCACTACCCTGGAGTAGGTCCTGGTCAGACTGCATGGTTGCAGCCCTCTTTCTGGCTGAAGGTATCTTCTGGATGGTGGCGCTTCAGGCTTTGCATTGGAGTATGCCCGGGGAAAACAGCACACAGGCATCGCAGTAGGGTTGGCATGATGGTAGCAGTGCTGTAGGTGATTCTGATGAGTTAGCAGCATCCTTGTAGTCAAAGTGCATGCCCATCCCATCATGCCCAGTTGTTGAAGTTGTGATTGACTTTACCCTTTACTACTAAACTATGGTCAGTGATCAAAAGTTCTAATGGCCCAGCTATCAGGAGCCTAGAGAAAAGTCATTCTCTTCATTAATGAAGTGGTCGCCATGAAAGCCCAGCTGAGATGCAACTTTAGCTGTAAGAGCTATATAGGGTATAGCTAGCTATACAAAACATAACCTGCCTTGTTTGAGGACCTATACTTGGCTGAGCTGACAAACACTTTCTGGTGCAGACAAGCACTAGCTGTGTCAAAAGGTACTGTGATGGCCCAGGGCAAACAGTAACAACCACTGGGTCCCCAGGCACACAAATCTCTTCTCCCACCACCATCACCTTGTGATGGCACCAGCCAACTTGGCCTGGCAACTGGAGGCTTCCACCTTCTGGAGAGGCTATTGCCTTCCCAACCACAAATCTACTAGGAGTAAAACAGTAAGGAGATGTGGTTTGCCATTTTCCAAGCAGTTGGCATCTTCTGGATGCTCAGTATCAACAGCATGTTGCTGGTCTGTCAATCCAGGCATGGTACGCCATGCAAATTGCTCTTCCCACACTTACATGCTCTGCACCACAGCCACCCTTAATCTCCCTGCTCACAAACCTAGCATTATGCCAAGCTGCCACGGTTCAAGCTAATCCTCATGGAGCACATTCAAACAGCTGGCTTGGTTGGTGCTAAGTTGGCCTGTGTGGATATATATGTGCCCTTGTGCTGCCTGCTGCTCTCTGCAAGGGGAGAGGGAGCTTCTGTGCAGCCTGAGCAGCCTTATGATGGCCAGGACTGTAAGTGGGCACAGGTCTGCTGATAAGAAGCTTGTAGACCTGCACCTGAACAGTGTGAGGAACTCAGATTAATTCCCACCAAATCACACTCACCACGTCCTTATTCTATAAGCATTGTTCACTGAGAGATTAACGTATCCCCAGTCAAAGGAACTGTAGCAAAGCCTTTTGTTTCAGCACCACTTACTCCTGATTGCCCAGTGTTCATGTCAAGTAAGAGAGACTTGTTTTAACCTCCGCATGAGGGTAATTTAGGGGGACTTCACTTGAAGGAGTTCAGTTTGATGTCTGGTTTTGCAAAAGGGCAGAGAGGTGCATATGATAAAATCATCAGGCCTAGCTGGCTGTATGGTACAAGTCCAATAATTTCCAAAGACTGAAATTAGTAAGGAGTGAAAAGAAGTAGGAAAAGCTGCTCATGTCAATGAAACAGGAGTATCAACAATTGTTTTTTCAGAAAGACAGAAAAGAAACACTGTGTTCCTGTTACTTCTAATTTGGTCATAAAGAAAACCATTTAGTACATATGCAGTCCTTTTATTAGCACTTTTGGGATACACAGAGTAGCATTTTTACCTCATGTGTAAGGGTGTAGTACCCTTTCCAAAGAAATGCATCTGTGGCTGTGCTTGGCATCCCCATCTCCATGTGTCTCCAATACAAGTTTATTTATGAGTATATGGTGTATTGTCTAATTAGGGACATGTTCTGGTAGTGAAAGGAGGGGGAACAGCTTTATTTAGTAGCTGGTAAATAAAGGTGGGCCTCTCTTTAAGGAGAAAGAGCTTCTCCCCCCAACCTCCCTTGAGCACCATTGCTCATTTTTAAAGATGCATCTAGGATTCAGTGAGATGAGGCAGCAGTTCTTCCTAACACCAGCTATAATGTTTTGAGGCCACACTGAAAGGTAGATGTGCAGGTTAGCTAATGGAAACCACAGTGACTTCAAAAGCCAGGGGAAGATACTTGTTGTAGTGAAGCCCACCAGCTGCAGAAGCATTGGGCGGAAGTCCCTGGGAGAAGCACCAGGCACCGTTGTTCACAGGGGATGTAACATCCTGGGACCACAATCTGCACTGTGCTCAGGCTCAGTTCTGCCAAGGCAGCATATTGCTGTGTTTTGAATGATGATATGTTGATGATGATGATACTTACCAAAGTAAGATGAGAATCTAGACAGGTGGTTTGAAAGACATACCCTCAAAAATACAAAGTCCTAGAAGTTACCAGTCTTTATCACTGCTCTCCATAGCAAGAATAACTCCCAGCTGGCTGCTGTAGCTGTCAGGCTTTAACCTTCTATTCTGCAACCTCTGAAATTAAGTCTGGTGGAAAGGATCACAAATACAGACTTTCTGTGCTTATCTTCCAGCTAGACACCCCACCCTTTGCAGCTCCAAGTCCTTGAAGGGTGAGTGAGGATTGAGTGAAATGTACCAAAAACTGTTTATCTCATCCTGTTTTAGGATTGTTAACCAAGTCACCATCAAAGGAAGTTTATAGCTACTTATTTGTGACATGGGCAAGTTGTGAGGCTTTGATTATACACTGAGGAACTTGTAATAAGAGAAATACACAGTATTCACAGCAACTGCTTTTAACGCTCCTTATCACTGGTGACACGCTAAATCCAGGAAACCGGGCAACTTCCTGCTAATTAAATCCTAGGATTTGCAGCTCTGTCTAGAGGCATCCTTTATCTATTCATGTTCCTGAGTGCAGGTTTAAATCAAAGAGTAAAGTTCAAATCTGCTCCTGAAATATTATTTTCCATAGTATGGGAGAGCACGAAGACTTCATTTAGTTCGCGTGCACAGTGGTCACCTGCACTTCAGTCATTGCTTCAGCAGTTAAGCATTGAGAAAACATCTTAAAAGGAGTCACGTAGCAATAGGATTTGCATGCTTACCAGTCAGACATTATATAGAATCATAGAATTGTTAGGGTTGGAAGGGACCTTGAGGATCACCTAGTTCCAACCCCCTTGCCATGAGCAGGAGCACCTCACACTAGATCAGGTTGCTCAGAGCCACATCCAGCATGGCCTTAAAAACATCCAGGGATGAGGCTTCTACCACTTCCCTGGGCAACCTTTTCCAGTGTCTCACCACCATCATGGGGAAGAACTTCTTCCTAATATCCAATCTGAATTTACCCATTTCTATTTTTCTTTCATTTCCCCTGGTCCTATCACTACCTGACACCTTAAAAAGTCCCTCCCAAGCCTTCTTGTAGGCCCCCTTCAGATACTGGAAGGCCACAATTAGGCCTTATCGGAGGCTCCTCTTCTCCAGACTGAACAGCCCCAACTCCCTCAGTCTGTCCTCATGGGAGAGGTGCTCCAACCCTCTGATCATCCTCGTGGCCCTTTGCTGAACATGCTCCAGCATATGACAAAATATGACAGAAGCTGAAGACACTGCATAAGCTGTTAACAGTAAATAGCACATAACCATCATGAGAGGCAGCCAAAAGTCTACTAAGAAATGAAAATGCATTTAGTCTTCCAATCTTGCTAACTCTTTGTCTATCAATTTTACTCCCAAGTAGTGCAAACTTAGTGTCAGTTCTTCATGCACCTGCTGAGGGGGGAAAAAAATATTTCTCCTATTGCACTTTCTATCTATTTGCCAGGAGCTCACCACAGCAGTGATGAGGTGAACTGATACCTGAATTAATCCTCTACTGATGCACTGGAGGTATGTTGCCATACCACACAAGTGCTGCCGCTCCTTCTCAAATGAAAGGAGTTCTTAGGAGCTTGACTTTTGGTGAAGGTTATTTAGAGCTGGTGTTTCTGAAATGTGTGTGTCCAGTTGTGGAGTGCTATGGGCAATATGCATCAAATGCATCAAGTGCTGGGTGCTGCACTTTGGCCACAACAACCCCATGCAGTGCTACAGACTGGGGTCGGTGTGGCTGGAGAGCGGCCAGGCAGAAAGGGACCTGGGGGTACTGATTGACAGCTGGCTCAACATGAGCCAGCATTGTGCCCAGGTGGCCAAGAAGGCCAATGGCATCCTGGCCTGCATCAAGAATAGTGTGGCCAGCAGGAGCAGGGAAGTCATTATGCCCCTGTACTCAGCACTGGTTAGGCCACACCTTGAGCACTGTGTCCAGTTCTGGGCTCCTCAGTTTAAGAAGGATACTGAGACACTTGAACATGTCCAGAGAAGGGCAACAAGGCTGGGGAGAGGCCTTCAGCACAAGCCCTACAAGGAGAGGCTGAGGGAGCTGGGATTGTTTAGCCTGAAGAAGAAGAGGCTCAGGGGAGACTTTATTGCTGTCTGCCTGAAGGGAGATTGTAGCCAGGAGGGGGTTGGTCTCTTCTCCCAGGCAACCAGCACCAGAACAAGAGGACACAGTCTCAAGCTGCACCAGAGAGAGTTTAGGCTTGAGGTGAGGAGAAAGTTCTTTACAGAGAGAGTTGTTAGCTGCTGGAATGGGCTACCTAGGGAGGTGATGGAGTCATCATCCCTGGAGGTGTTTAAATAGGGATTGGATGTGGCACTTGGTGCCATGGTTTAGTAGTCATTACATCTGTGGTGACAGGTTGGACTTGATGATCCTTGAGGTCTCTTCCAACCTTATTGATTCTATGATTCTATGAAATAACTTATTTAAATGCTTAGTCACTGAATGACTGAAGGGGAGGACTGAATAGACATTTCTGTTGTTTTCTGTTGGGTTTTTTTGTTGTTGTTTCTTTGGTTTGTTATGTCTGATTTTTTCATTGTTATTTGTTTGTTGTCTTCTTTTTTTTGTTGTTGTTTCTTTTCTGACTCCTTGCAAGTTTATTTGATTTATAATTTCTTTATTTATTCCCCCCACCCCCATCTGAGTATAGGCCTGCTCATGGGGTTCACTGAACATGAGCCTGATGAGTAGTGCTGCTCCACTCATGTTTCTGAAACAAATTATTTGCTTCGTGTTTCATTCTGCAGCTGAATCCCAGTATATACCTTGCATTGCTGCTGAAGAAGAATATTCATAGGCAAACTTCTTCTATGGAAAAGCTTAAGGTATTTGCATGAGTGACAGCTGGAAATAATAAATCAAGTCTATTTATGAATTTTCAGAGCTTAGCTATTTATCCTTCTGCAAAGTACTGACCTTATCAGGTCTTATCTGGCTGAGAAGTCACGAAAAAAAACCCCACCAAACTGCAGAAAACAAGCCTGACTTGAACATCTGGAGGACGAGCAGTAGAAAAACAAATGAAAGGGCCTGCTGTATTCTGTGCCAGTAGGATTTGCAATCCAGAAAGAAATGCAAATGACTAAGGCTGAGTGATCTACTTTCTGTAAGCAATCAGCGTGACAGACTTAACCCCTTTTCTTGTTTGCAAATTATTGTGGAGTAAGTGCTGCTGCTTACAGATGTGTTTGCTATTTGCATACACTTTGTGAATAAACTTCTGCTTGTGGTTTAGTCATGTGCTACTCAGCATGACTGTTGCTTGAGTGATGCTGTCTGTAGGGTGTGATTCATCAGACCTGCGAGAGGGCTCTGAGGAGGGCTGCATGAGCACTACCAGAAATATGTTTGTGGATGCATATTCACAGATTGTGAGCATGTTTGTGATGCTTTCCATCTCTCTGCAAAGAAAAGTTTGTACCAAAAAAGCACTCTGTAATTAGGAACTTCTGGAATGGAAACAGTCATGGAAAATTTCTTGAAACCAATTACATCTGTAGATCCCTAGTAATCTGTCTTATATCAAGCAAACAGGCAAGTGTCCAGCCAAGGGCAGAAAGGTGCACATGAGAGTGGGCGCAGCCTAGCAGTATGCCTTTATGGTTCTTTGTGTTGTCCCCCTGAGACAAGTTCTTGAGCCTCAGTCAAAAGATGCTTCCCTGTGGGATGCACTGTTTTTCTTTACTGCTGCAGAAATGTCTTTAGCCTGAGCAGTAAACTATCCTGACATGGTCTTGGTCTCCAGAGGGGTCTCTGCCCTCAGGGTTGCTGCAACAGGGTTAGCTGCTGTGCCATGCTCCTGGTGAGGGGTGTAGAGGTTGTAACATTGCCAGGTTTGCTGACCTGTGGGGCTGAGTGTCCCTGGTTCAGCCTGCAAAAGCAGCGTAGATGTGAAAAGTTTTGGGCTATGGGGTATCAGGTTCAGTTCCAGAACATGTAGGTCTTTTGCTGTGAGTGCAGTGGATATCCTGGATGCATTAGGTCAAGTTTGCACTGAGAAAAGGTGCAGTGTTTAAATATTATGTCCTCAGAAAAGATCCCTTATCCACTAAAAAACCCCAACCACAAGGCAAAATGAGAGCCACCTGACTGTCTCAGACTGGCAAAATGACCCAGACCAAGTAAGCTGAGCTTTTGCTACTTGAGTGCAAAGTAGTGACAAAAATGACATTTTGCTTCCCCTCTCTTGGAGTACATCAGAGGGTGACCCCTTTATCCTGGCAGAAGACCTCTGGCCTGGTGAGCCAGGAGTCAGGGGAACTGTTGAGATGTGGATGCCCTGTTTGTCAGCTGTCCCTGAGGGGAAGGGAAATGTGTGCAGGGCTGATTTCCCCAGCGTGGGGGCCAGTTTGCAAAGATGATGCTGTGCAAAATGGTTCTGCTGTTCTGGGTGGCAGGTACCAGTGGCAAAGGTGATTCTGGGACTTGAGCAGCACTGAGCAGTCACCCTGGCCAGGAATGAGTTCCTGCTGCACCTTGCAAGTGTGAAGGTAGATGTGATTCCCAGGCGCTGGCGGTTTGCAGCCTGGTTGGAGATGTGACGTAACCAGGCCTCTCGGGCTATTTACAAGTTTAATGGTCATTTAATAAAATATGCTTTATATCAAATACCAGCTGTGCTCCCCAGATGCCTCCCTTCATTTAGCCTGATTTTCATTAAAAGGACATAATCAGTTGTGTTTGAGACTCTTTTTGGCCCAAAGGGAGAAGGACAAAACAAACCGAGGAAGATCTTTTCTTCTTCAGTTTTAAATCATGAGAAGGCAAGAAAACAAAACACATGGCAGGGAATTTGTCCTAGCCCCAGCAGTCCCCTTATCTTTCTTTTTCTGCTGACTTCCTGCCCTGAATGCTTTGGCAGCTTGTAGGACAGCATCTAAACTTTGCAAACATGAAGGAATTCAAATGGAAGCCTGGACGTCATTGAATTTTCCAAGTTGTCCATAAATCACAGTTTGTTATGGTTATTCTCTTGTGAGGCAGAACATGTGCAAGGAGATAAGAGCCTGCCAGAAGGAGAGGCAGAGGGTATCTCAGAAGAAAAGAAATACACGTAGGAAAGACCTAATAAGAAATGTTTTGACAGTCTCTATTGAGCTGAACAGCCACTGAGGAACTGGTGTGAGTTCTCATTGTTGTGGGGACACTGCCCCACCTAATTTTAAGTAAGCTTGCTTTGGAGCTGGAAGAGAGCTCTTTCCCTTGCCATTCAGATTTTGTGTCACTGAAAGTGGGGTTTTCCCGGTGAGGCAGTTTTTTCCAACCACAGCAACACAGTGATTCATCAGTCAGATCCTCAGGTGATATAAATAGACCTAGCCTCCACCAGCTTCAGTGGTCTTGCACTGGCTTACATCAGCACAAGAAACTTGGTATGGAAAGTTCCCGTCGGTTTGCACAGTCTCTATCCCAGCCACTGCCAGCTGGTCTCTCACCATGCATCAGTCCTGGCTAGGCTTAGGAAGAATTAAAGAGCTATCCCAAATGAAATGGAAAATTTGCTTTCTCTTACTGAACAGAAAGCATAGACTAATTTCCTCTCAGGAAACTTTCTCTTATATCCATCCTGTCCTTCCCATAACTTTCACAGAATCACAGAACTGTTGAGATTGGAAGAAGCCTTTGAGATCATCGCATCCAACCACTCGCCTAGCGCTCACATTCCCACCACTACTGCTAAAATCCTAGTGCTACTGCTAGAGCCTTTGTCCTTGGTTTGGCCCCTGTTTTTCTAGCTCGCTGGTGCTGTTTGGGTGTTTGAGGTGTGGGATGTTCTGCTGGTTCTCCACAACAAAACTAGGCATGTAAGGGGTTTGCTGAGGAGCTGCTCTAGAGATCAGAACCCGGGATTTAGCTGTGGATTTAATGCTTGTAAATGTTAATCTTTTTAACAGGGGAGGTGACTGCTTGACTAGTGGGTGATTAACCTGAGGAACAGCTCTAGACAAGGAGATAATTATAATTATTCCTTGACTGCATTGTGTGGAATGCAGATGAGGGTTAAGTGGTTTTAATTACCTACACAGTGTGTAATGTGTGACTCCTATTTTACAACAGAAGCAAGGTCATCTGAGTCTGGACCTGTTGCTTTGGTCGTCCTTAGGTTTCCAAGCAGCTTCTACCCTGCCACTTTTCTCTGCTTGGCCAGCATGTTTCATAAGAATAGCACCCTATGCCTGTGCTAAATAGTGTTCAAAGGTGCTTTTGCTTCCCCTGGTACACTGTTATTTGCTCTGTTATGATGCCATATAATGGACAAGAGTGAACAACTGGTTAGGAGATGTTTGATATTTTCAGACATAGTCAATGAGACTTTTTTTTGCATCTGTTATACTTGGGCCTCTCAGGAGAGGAGGGATACCTATAATTTGGCTGAACTTGTTTCTTCATAGTGAATGATGGCTTCAACAATCTCCCTGACTACCACAAATAAAATACAGTGAATCCTATTCTCTTTTTGCTAGGTTTGGGAAAACCCCTCCACAAACAGACAAAAAAACCACAACAAAAAACCACTACAAAACAACGACACCCCTTCCACCCCCTACTACACACACACACCCCCACCCCCCAAAGGAAAAGAAAGTTAAAAAATAGAGAGATCTTTGGGTCACCATCAGGAATTTGGATTTAGGGAGAGTGAGAAACCACTGTCTACTCCAGATATAGCCAGCCTGTGATTAGTACCAAGAATCCATCTCAAGAATGCAGTGGTAACAATAGATGGGGCCTTTTCAAGCAGCTTGCATGCCCTCATGAGCAAGGATCCTGCAGCCTGGCTGCTCACCACCTGGTCTGAGTGCACTTACGTGCTGCCTCCATACTTTGCACTTTCTGGGCTTGACAGAGAATCTGATGCCAAGGATGAGGCAGTCCCATGGTATGGCTGTGTTAGAAGAGCAGTCTTGGTAGGGATCCTTATAAGTGATGCACCACAGCCTTCAGCTCTGCATGGTCTCTGCTGTGTACTAGGGTTGCTTCTCCTGTGGAACTCTCTCCATTAAACATCTTCAGGCTGCCCCTCACCAGTTGTTCCTCTGCTACTTTTTCTCATTTGCTTTGGTAACCTTATTTCTACCTGCCAAAACCCTGCTATGAAGATTGAATCATCAGGGATAACATTTTAAAGGGGTCCGGTCCAATTGCTCTGCTTCCTTGGCCTTCTTTCTGGATCTGCCTTGCTTGGTGAAGTTGCAGGCTCTGTGCAATGAAAACAGAGCAATGCTCTGGGCGAGATGAGCCAAGGTGAGCCATGAGCAGCTCCCAGGCAAGCAACAGTGACTCCCCGCAGCAATGTAAGCCTAGAAGTTGCCTCACAAGTAGGAAAGTTTGGGAGCTGCTGCCAGAGCAGTAGCAATTGTGGAGAGACTGTACAGCTGCTATGGGTCCCCCAGCAGCAGTACAGGGACAGCAAGCTTGGGATGCTGAAGGGAGGAGGAGGAGAAAGAGCAGTTCACTAGGTGGCAGTCTGTCCTTCAGCTGCTCATGGCAGCATGGTTGAGAGGGGTTACAAAGGGGCCCTGCAGTGGCTTTGCACAAGACCAGGGGGCCAAATCCTCACGGCCATCCATGGTGTAGCTGGGCTTGTTTGCTGGAAGCTCAGGCAGGTGACTGACCATACAGGAGCCTCTGTTCTCTTCAACATATCACAGTCTGTTTCTAGACCTTATATTTACAGCAGAAAGCTCTAACTGATGTCCAGAATATGCCTACAGAATTAGTCACAGAATCACAGAATGCTAGAGGTTGGAAGGGACCTCCAGAGATCATCGAGTTCAACCCCCCTGTCAAAGCAGGATCACTTAGGGTAGTCCACAAAGGAATACATCCAGGTGAGTTTTGAAAGCCTCCAGAGAAGGAGACTCCACAACCTCTCTGGGCAGCCTGTTCCAGTGCTCTGTCACCTTCATGCAAAAGAAGTTTCTCCTCATGTTGTGGTGAAACCTTCGATGTTCAATTTTGTATCCATTGTTCCTTGTCTTATTACTGTGCACCACCAAAACTAACCAACCAAACTAAATCAACCAAACTAACTGAACAGTATGAAGTTTTACAAAACTCAAGGTTTTAGTTGTGGATCATTAATGGTTCCCCCTCCCCCCCCCCCCCCCTATTATTACTGTGTATTTTTTTAGTGTGTCTTGGAGCTGGCAGATCTGCTAGCATTAGCATTGCCTGGGTCCAACTGGTTGTATTGTTGCTTCCAAACTTTCTAGTTGCCTAAATGCCTGTTATGTGACTTGGACAGCCTTCTCCTCTGGTTCTGCACTGCTGCATGGGGCAGCTGTGCTGTTTAAAGGCTGTCAGGCCTGATTCTCATTTATGCTCTGGCAGCATGAACCTTCACACCCACTTGGGGGCCCTTTCCCTCTGCTGGAGCTTTGCAGGGAGGTTTTGTCTCTGCAAAGCATGGATTCAGGAGGTGGCCATCCCGATTGTATGGAGCTGTGTGTTATGGGATTTCTCTGATCTTGAGTCAGCTTACAGAGCGCTCTGTGATCGTGCTGGACGAAAAGCTAAGTACAAAATGTCAACTGGGATTTATTTTTTCAGCTGCTGAGGTCTTAGGCATACCAGCTGATCCTGTCTGCTGTGGGACTCCCCTGATGCAAGAGGTGCTTGTGCCCTGTGGCTGAGAGTAGCTACGCCTACTTGCTACAGGTTTTGCATCAGTTAAAGAGCTGATAGAAAACTTGCGTGTGTGCTCTCTTTCCATCTTTGAGTAACAGCCTAATGGCATGCTAAGGGTCTGTCCCTGAGAGCACCAAGGCAATGCATGATTGATTAATCAAATTGTGTTTTGTGCAACACTTGTGTGTCCATCGTTTGTCACGTGCCTGTGGTTCATGATGTGTGCCTGCATCCCACGTAAAATTAGTAGGTGTGTCTTATAAACAAAAAATAATAATCCTCTGAGTCAGACATAAAAATTTGGTCTTCTATGTGAAGTGCTCATTAAGCTGGAATTTTAAGTGAGGGGAAGGGCAGCCTGAAGATGGTTTGTGCTCACTTTGCTGCTTCTGCTGGCAGCTGGCGATGCGGCCAGTGACAGCACTTCTGATGTGCTGCCTTCTGCTCACGTGTGCCAAAGCCACCATGGCTCCTTCAGCGTCATCTGCCCAAGGGGGACTCTGGTAAGGTCACCTGTGATCTTATCAACAGCAACATTAATGAATGATAGATAATTTTTAAGCATGCTACTGTTGTCTGAAAGCAGCAGTTTCACTTCCTGAACAGGAGGCTGAGGGGTAAATGTTTTTTTGGGGGCTATTTTGGTTGGATTTGCTCATCTTCATTTTTATGTGAATCTGAAAAATAAAAATAAACAAACCCCAACAACCCCACAATTTCATAGCAGACATATTTTTCCAGAGATGTTGTCATTACATTCAGGTATAAGCCATATGATGGGCTTCAAATACCTCTCTGCTTCTGGGCATGCTCCTCTCTGAAGCTGAGATTGGCATATATGTATTTGAGCCTTATTTCTCCTGAGGGAAGGAGCTATATCTTTATTGCACACTGATAAATAGCTACAGCAAGTCGGTATCAAAGTCAGAGGAGAATCCCTTTTACAACACTGAAAAAGAGATGTCATGCTATCAGTTCTCCAGGAAAGGATCTGGCAGAAAAGCTGGCAATAGCTGCTGTGCCAGTTCAGTGAGAAGAACCATGGAGGTCTTTTTAGTAGACCTCCTGATATGTTAGACCTGAAATGCTGGAAACATCACAGGGTGCTTTTAAGCCTTTTGTCAGCTGGAAGCCTCTGCCCAGTCTCCAGTGTGGCAAGGAGGCTGCCTCTCATCTCCCCACATGGAATCCATGGAATTAGTGGCAAAAGCAACTTTCTCTTACAACTCCATCAAAAAATTGCAAGCATCAGCCCTCTGCATCTCTTAGTGAGTACTGAACTGGGGGAGCATGTGTCTCCTACAGTGATGCAGGTAATAATAATAATAATAATAATAATAATAATAATAATAATAATAATAAAACAACCAGGTTGGAAGAGACCTTTAAGATTGTCGCATCCAACCCGTCAACCAATCCAACCCACCTAAACAACTAAACCATGGCACCAAGCACCCCATCAAGTCTCCACCTGAAAACCTCCAATGATGGTGACTCCACCACCTCCCCGGGCAGCCCATTGCAATGGGCAATCACTCTCTCTGTATAGAGCTTCTTCCTAACATCCAACCTAAACCTCCCCTGGCGCAGCCTGAGACTGTATCCTCTTGTTCTGGTACTGCCATGTAGTCAGCTGCATGTGTATTGAGTCATTTAATGATACTGCTCCTGGAAATCTCTCATAGACAAGAGCAAAGAGATTTGAAAACAGTATTACTCTTGCCTATTTATCATGCAGTAAACTTGATATAGCAAATCACTGCCCTGCTGAAAGCCTGTCTTTCTCCAAGGTTACCTCCTATGAGGTAAACTTTAGTAACTACTATGGTTTCTAACTCTCTGGTTGTCATAGTTTCATAGTTTCATAGTTTCATTCAGGGTTGGAAGGGACCACAAGGATCATCTAGTACCAAGCCCCCTGCCATGGGCAGGGACATCCTACACTAGATCAGGCTGGCCAGAGCCTCATCCAGCCTGCTCTTAAACACCTCCAGGGACGGGGCCTCGACCACCTCCCTGGACAACCCATTCCAGGGTTTCACCACTCTCATGGTGAAGAACCTCCTCCTTACATCCAGCCTGAATCTCCCCACCTCTAGCTTCATTCCATTCCCCCTAGTCCTATCACTCCCTGAGATCCTGAGAAGTCCTTCCCCAGCCTTCCTGTAGGCCCCCTTCAGATACTGGAAGGCCACAATTAGGTCACCTCGGAGCCTTCTCCAGACTGAACAGCCCCAACTCCTTCAGTCTGTCCTCATAGGAGAGGTGCTCCAGCCCTCTGATCATCCTTGTGGCCCTTCTCTGGACACCTTCCAGCACCTCCACATCCCTCTTGTAATAGGGGCTCCAGAACTGGACACAGTACTCCAGGTGGGGTCTCACCAGGGCTGAGTAGAGGGGGAGGATCACCTCTCTCGACCTGCTGGCCACACTTCTCCTGATGCAGCCCAGGATCTGATTGGCTTTGCGGGCTGCAAGTGCACACTGAGAGCTCATGTTGAGCTTCTTGTCCACCAGCACCCCCAAGTCTCTCTCCTCAGGGCCACTTTCCAGCCAGTCACTGCCCAGCCTGGATTTGTGTCATTACAACCCTTTTTAATATTTTTAAACAAAACCAACCCAACCCACTACCAAAACATGTCACTGTTCATTTTAGTGTTATAAACATGTTAATTAATTGAGTATTTGTTGGAAGTGAATGAAAAATAAATGTGGAATTTATTTTTAGAACCTGAGCTTTAAATAAACATAGCTCCTTTTTGGATAATGAGATGTTTTCATGGACATAATGCCTATTTTCAGTATGCTCTCACAAAGCCCTTCTTTTAAAATGTGACATTTCACATCTGAATTGCAGTAGGACAGAATATTTGTGCTTTAAGAGGGGCCAGCTCTTCTTGAGGGTAAATATTTGTATAGATGTGGGTGTGTGTTATGTGTCTCATGCAGGAACTGTGTGTAACAGTAGCAGTTAATTTGACTCAACAATCAAGCTGTAAAAATCTAACAGACTGATTGAACTCATCGATTGGTTTCCTGATATAAAAAGGAATTATTTATGTTTCCCTATTAGTGTTAAATGTTCTTTATGTAAGTATGTATACACACCTAAGGAAACATTAAGTGTTGTGTATGTATCACCAAATTGTTGTTGTTCCTTTTCTTAGTTGTGAAAAAAAAAGATGCTACTCAATGAGCAACATACATAAATATCAGTATTTTCATGCTACTGTGTTACTTTCTGCTTTACACAGACAGCATGATTGTCCCCTCTGCCTCAGCAGAAAAGAGCAGCTTGTTGCAGCAATGAGCAGAACCATCCTGTGTTAATGTAAGCACAAAACAGGTAGATTTCTGTAATGTGGTTAGAAAAGGCTATGCAACCTTTCTATGTTCCATAGGCATGGTACGTTTTCACCCGTGCATTTTTCTCTGCTGAATCATCCCTGACACACCTACACAGGGCTGTGATTTGCCTCGAATAAGTACTGATGCCCAAAATAAATCTGAGCAGACTTGTAGCAGTGTTTGTCAAAAGAGAGAAAGACGCTTTATGTTTCATCTTATATATAGCATAAGCTGTCCACATCCATGTTGGAAAAGTTTCAGTTCTTGTTTTCCACGTCCTGATGTTTGTTTCTCCTTGTGCTTGTCTCTTGTGAGTGGCCTGCAGAGTGACCATGGCAGCACTTCTTATATGCTCTGATGCATGTGACCTAATGCAGTTCACAGCATCACAGAATCACTAAGGTTGGAAGAGACCTCAAAGATCATCAAGTCCAACCTGTCACCACAGACCTCATGACTAAACCATGGCACCAAGTGCCACGTCCAGTCCCCTCTTGAATACCTCCAGGGACGGTGATTCCACCACCTCCCTGGGCAGCACATTCCAGCAGCTAACAACGCTCCCTGTGAAGAACTTTCTCCTCACCTCAAGCCTAAATTTCCCCTGGTGCAGCTTGAAACTGTGTCCTCTTGTTCTGGTGCTGGTTGCCTGGGAGAAGAGACCAACCCCTTCCTGGGGGGGTTGTAGACAGCAATAAGGTCTCCCCTGAGCCTTGTCTTCTCCAGGCTAAACAACTCCAGCTCCCTTAGCCTCTCCTTGTAGGGCTTGTGCTGAAGGCCTCTCCCCAGCCTTGTTGCCCTTCTCTGGACATGTTCAAGTGTCTCAATGTCCTTCTTAAACTGAGGGGCCAAGAACTGGACACAGTACTCAAGGTATGGCCTAACCAGTGCTGAGTACAGGGGCAGAATGATTTCTCTGCTCCTGCTGGCCACACTATTCTTGATGCAGGCCAGTTGAATGAGAAGAACTAAAAGGAAGAGGAAAAAAAAATATGTCTGTGACTGGGGGAAGGATATTGGATGGGGGTAGATGGGGTGACTTTATTCACACCAATCAAAGAATACTGAGCATGTTCTTGTTTGTCAGCTGCTCATGCTCCTTGGTATAAAGAATTGTCCTTCCCATGCTACAAGAAGTCCAACAGCACCATGTCTGTGTGGCAGGCCATCATTGAAGATGAGTGGCCTGGTCCACTTCCCATAAATAAATATCTGTTATGCTGGGCTTTGCTTCTTGCGTAGTGTGGGTGGCTTTGCCCGGTGATAAGTGCTGGGTAAGTGAATTTTTTGTTTTGTAAGTACCTGCCTCCTCCCTGCCTTCTTGCTAACCCACTTAGGGACAAATCTTCCCACTTGGAAGTCAGCCTGTCCTATTAACCTTTGCATGTCAGGTGACGATTTCAAATAGTGGAGTGTTTGGGAGCCACTCCCAGGTGACAGCAATATTGTCTTCTTAAGGGGACATCGCTCTTGAGCTATTTACAGGTTGCAGCAGGCAGGGAAGGGAAAAAACAGCCTGGACAGACAGAAGATCTAATGATGCTTAGCCTGGCCTCCTGAAGCAGTAGAAACCTGCTTTTATTCCCATCCAAGTATTTCGGTCACCAGCATGAAGACTATGGTGGTGAGAGCAGAGGACACTGCATTTATTCCTTGATTGACAGTGATGGCAAATTCCTGGATTATCAATTTTGCTCACTGTGCCTGCTCTCTGTTTGGAGGCAATGTTGCCACACACTTTCAGGCCCAAGATATTCATACCTCTTACCTTCTGGTTTAATGATGTAGTTGTACAAATAACTCCCTCGCAATCTTCTCAGTCATGAAGTTGCTCTTTGAAGTGTGTAAATGCCATCCAGTCACTAAGGTCACTGTAGACTCTGTAAATCTGTGTCAAATACATGCCAGATCCACATTGCTCCAGAAAATTCCCACTCATTTGGGAGTAGCACAGGCTGGTGCTCATAGGATCATGTGAGTGCGGTGGAGGTGGAGCAGGATTTTTTTCCCCTGTCTCTTTCCTTGAAGATGAAAGAGTAGCATCAGAAGTGGATTGAGTCCATCACATTAGTTGTAGGTGTGTGTATCTGTGTATGTGGTAGTTGTTTACACTGGCATCTACCTAGAGCTACCTAGATAAAATGAAAGAATTTAGGACATATTTGAACATGACCACACAGTTTTAGAACACAAGATAAACAAGAGATGATTGCGTGATTAAAGAAATTGTCTTGATAGTACATTGAATAACTTATCAGTAACATGTTTTCTGGGCAGGAAGCAGAAGAGCTCTAAACTCAGTTATTCCTTCCCTTTCAAGATCATCAAATCACAGAATAGTTTGGGTTGGAAGGGACCTCTAAAAGTCATCTAGTCCAACCCCCTCTGCAGTAAGCATGGACATCCTCAATTCGATCAAGTTGCCCAGAGCCCTGGTGAGCCTCACCTTGAATACCTCCAGATTATCTAGTCTATTTTCTTCCCATCTTCTAGTTCTTCTCTCATTATATTCTCCTGATACATCTTCTTTGCTGTATTTCATCAGTTGTCCTTCCTGTGAATTCATATCTGCTTTAATCCTAGTGCATGATCATTACTGCAATGAAACTCTAGGGAGTAAAACCTTGCTTGCAGTTAATCTTCGAGGGAAAAATGATTTCTTCTCTGCAACCAAAAGAAGCAGAAAGCAGGAATATTTCATCTGCCTACATGTGCTCCCCTTGAAGTTTGACCTCTGTCTTGACTGTTCCCCAAAAAGGACACTGCTGCTGTGCTATTTCTTCAGCTTTATTTATCATAGATAAAATGCAGTGTATCATGAATTCATTGATTTGCTACTGTCAGCTTAGTTAGATGATGCAAAGCTATGTGAGCTTAGGAGTTCAACACCTTCACCTTACTGGTGCTCATGGGAAATCACTTGATTTGTCTAAATTACAGCTTGGCCCTCAGTTAAGTGTCAGGGAGTCAGGTCACTGTGTGGGTGCTGCTGTATGACCTGGATCAGTGGCTGCCTGCACACTGCCAAGCTTGGTGACATGCTTTTGGGCTCCTTCCTTGTGGCCAGGCTCCAGGCTCAAACCTCCATGACCCAGTTTTCAAGGGGTTTCCACTTGATCGACACCTGGCCTCCACATCTGACTGGGGAAAGTTCTTCACAGACAGGCTAGGCTTAAAAAATACTCACCCCTTACTGAAGAACAGAATTTGTAGCATATCAGATGTGTATAGGACTTTTTGTGTTTATGTTTGGTTTGGGTTTGCTGAAATCTTAATTTGCTTGTTTCTGGTTTCTTCATCTTTGGGAGCATCCTGTTCCAGATGTAGGCTGTCTCAGCAGAGAAGCTGGGATTTCTCAGCTCATCTGGGCTGTCCCAGATGGACTTTTCAGATGCTGTCCAGAGATACCTTTCTCTTGTGCCTGCTCGAAAGACAGAGGCAGCACCCCCAGACAGACCAGCAGGCAGAGACAGTTTTTGTCCAGACCTCCTGTCACCATTGCTGAGTGCAGTGCCATGCACCTTTCCCCACTCCTCAGCCAGACATGCATCCTCTCATTGCCTGCCCCATTCCCCTTTGGTCCAGGCTGTCACTCATCACCCTATGTGCTTAACCCAGGCCCCACTGGCATGTAAGAGAGTGTGGCCTAGACATCAGATAACCCTTCTGCTGTGCAAACACAGGCTGGATTATGGCACAGTGTTTCAGCTTGTAAGTGATTGTCCATGGGGCTCTTTGGCTAGGCTTTGGCTCTGCAATAAACAGGTAATTTTACTGTATTCAGCCTCATAGAAACTTATTTTACCATCTGTTTACAGAGACCATGTGTGTGAGAGAGAATTTAAACTGGAAGAAATTTTAAGGTGGGGGAAAGTGTCTGTGTCGATGACTTTTAAAGCTGAGACTGTAGATGAAGAAGGGAAAGGCACATCAAGGCTGAAAAACATGAACAAACACACTGAAAAGTATATGTATGTGAGAGCAGGAAGGTGCATGCTCTGAGATCTCTTATTTTCTTCTCCCTTCTCTTCTAATAAAGGAATATGGTTTTGAGTTACACATTGCCCTCGATCCATCTCACAGGGGATTTCAGCATGAGCTTGCATTTCCTTACTGGTACGCTTAAAACATGAAAGACTCCCTTCAGTCTAGTTGCAGTAGTCTGAGAAGCTGTTTGCTCCTTCACCAAAAGTTACTATTCCTGTAGCAGAAAAGCATGTGTGTTTATCACTCATCCATTCAAATTTATGCATTAAATTATAAGATGGACTTTGGCCTGTGGCAGCTGAGAGGCAGCATGTTTGCCTCTGCCAGCTCTGTTAGAGGGGTACTAACCTGGGGCAAGTGGTAGTGAGACCAGTGTGTGTCAGTCAGAGCCTTGTGCAGCAAAGTTGGCCATATGCACAGCGACTGGTAGAATAAGAAAAAAGCCTCATCTGCAGCAGGAGCTGGGAAAAGTAATTTAGTTTGTTATGCAAGATCATTGTGTTAGCATTAATAAAGAGCACTCAGAGCTTGAGAGATTTGAAGGCATCTGACAGTGATCAAGCTGACCTGTGATTCATTTTGCATGTGAGAGAGAAGGAGAAATCCATGCTGAAACTAGGTGGCCAAAATGCCAGTTGCAGAGCAAGTGTGGAAAGGACCAGCACTGCATTGTTCTGGGTTTAAATAATTGATACTCCTGAAGGGGAGAGATGCATCTTGATGCCTGCACCTTCTATAGGTTCTTTAAGCTAGGTCATGGCCATGTAGATCTATCTCCACCCACATCAGATTCAGCTGTTTCACTGTGGCTTACAAAGTGTGGGGTTCCCATGCTTGCACTTCTAATTTTTTGTGTGGACCTTTGGTTGTGGCTTGGATGTTTTCCATAGGCATGTTGTATGGAGGTGGTAAAGCAACAATAGCCTTCATTGCTGTGGACTTGTTGATGGTTTAGGATTAACTTGCACCAGAAAGCAGTTACAAAATCAACCAGGACATGAATTTATAATACAAAAAATACTTTGCTTCAGTGTAGCGCATAGACATGCCAGGCTAACATCACACCTGTGCTGCAGACAGAATTCAATTTGAAGTAAAGCTAAAATTGCATTGAAGACAAAAGGAGCTTGAAACTTACCAGTTTAAGATGAAGGAACAGAACATGAGTTTCCTAACCAGTGTTATCTTCCTTTCTACTCTGATCCCCCAAAATACTGGCTATCCATCTTCCTTATGACCATGCCTATTCTCTCTGCAAATGAACAGTGAGTCTCAAGTACTGTTTTTCCATGAAGCACAAATGCAATGAGTTTGCTGTTATGGTCCTGAAATTAGACCGGTAAAAGCAGGGAAAATTTGTCATGATGTTTCTGTTTGTCTACCTCTTTGCCCTTTATAAATGAGGAAAAAGATAAAACCAAAAGACAACATGCTACAACAGCTGAAGCTAATGGTATTTGCCCCTGATAACTCAATACCACATGTTGGATTTTGAGCAAGTATTCACTGCTGCCTGGCACCTGTGGCTTAATTGTTAGCATGGTGTTTTCTTTATCACTTGTGTCTGAGACAGACATTGGTTAAGGATGGTTCCTTGTATACACATCTGTGCTGTTGTGCGGCAGTCACGAGATCAGCTGGCCTTGTGTGAGCATGTGGTGAGCTCTTCTGGCATTGGATTTTCTATGTACAGTTCATTGCCAAGTTATTTCAGCAAGGATGAGGACTCTGCACTTTGACAGACTGTTCCCCACTGCTCACACATATGATTCCAAAATCATCTGGGCAGATTATTTTCCCCCTTTGACAAAGCCAAGTGGCATTGCACCATGGTACTGGTGCATTTTCAGCAGAAGACTGTTTAGAAAATTAATCTCAGTGCTCTTTATTTGCCAGTCAGTTTTGAAAAGAAGCTGAAGTTTCTCTCAGAGTTTTATTTAGCTAAAATTTACTCTGTAGCATGGCAGCAAAGAGGAGAAGCATTATTGTACAATTACATTTATTAGTAAACTCAGTGACCTGCATTGGCAAAACTCCCATACCAAAACTCCACCCTGTTACTGGGCAGTAGGTGTGACCAGTAAGTGACGTTAGTTTTGCAGTCTGAGGCTTTAAAAAAAAACCAACAAAAAACCCCAAACAAAACCAACATATAATAATTTGCAGATGTTGGCAACTGGCAATGATGCATGAACTGAAGCTCTCTTTGGGTGCCAAACCACAGAGAGATATCATTTTTTATAGTCTACCATTCCTGGAACTGAAAGAGGCTTCAAAACAATCAATACGTAAACACAAGTCCAGAGAACTCCCTTCTGAGCATCACCATTGCTGTTTCTCCTATGAGCTAGACACTGAGGGTTTTTTCTTGTGGCTTATGCCCTTCTACAAAACATATTTGCTTTTAATCCTATATTTAGAGGCATAGGTACGCAGGGCTATTACAAGTCCAAAAAGAGGAGGGGAAACATCCACCCCTTCCAAAAATGTTAAGTTACTCACCAGTGCAGACTCTTTCAAGCTGAAACCAGAGGGGTTATGTAGATATACTGCTATATTTCCTTATGTGCTTTCTCCTTGACAGTACCACATCCAGTGGCTTTGGAAATGATGGAAGTTCTGTCTTTATCCCTTGAACAAGAGTGCACCTTCCCTTCCGCTCCATTGGTATTTTACTTCTAAATCAAGGGGACCACCTTAGAAAATAAGTTCTCTTTTCACTTCAGGGTCATGCAGCCAATGCCATGACATGCTTTGAGACCTACTTTTGTTGTCTTTTAAACAACTCACTGGGAAATGAACTGATATCATCACTGCACTAACCTAGGGAGTGTCAAGTTGTGGTCAAATACAAACAACTTGTAGCCACTTCCTATCAAGGTTAACTTTCCAGTATGAGTTGCCATGACTTATGGGTATGTGTTGTTAGATTGTGTTTAGTACACCAGGCAGAAACTGGGACACTACTGCACTAGGTCTTGTATAACTAGATATTGGATACAGAGTTTCCTTCTCAAAACACATGCAACAGAAGTGCAGGGCAGCAGCCAGCAACTGAGGGAGCAAGATGAGGAAACAATATAGAAGCAAGAGGACGCTGTCAGTCAGGAGAGGTTTTAGTGTTCTCAGCGCACCAGGCATTTATTGCTGTACTTATTTCTGCATTTATTTGTTGTAGCCTTCCTGACAAAGAGTTTGAAGAAGGTCACAAAGTTCCTTGGAGCTTCTTTGTTGTTTCTGGAAATCTGCTCTGAAGTATAAGAGGAACTTACAAGAAAATCCAGAATCTCTTGTTGATAATGTGGCAAGCTGAAGATGAAAGAGACATTGCTGGGCAAACATATTGTAGGCTAGAAGCTCAGCAGTAAACGAAGGATGATCTGCAGAGTGGTGACAAGCTGCTGATGGTTTGATATGGCAGAGAAGGTGGGAGGAATTCACCAGGGACAGGGTGTACCAAGGTGAGAGCACTGGTGAGGAAAACCATCTCTCCAGCAATATTTAGAATGTGTGAAAGTAGAAGTTTTTGTTTATGAAGGCTAAAGAAAGAGATGCTGTCTGAACACAGACATGAAGTATTGAAAGCCTACAGAGATTTGTAGCTACCTCGATGGATGGGATACCATGAAATTTAGAGAGTATATAGTGAGAGCCTGTATGAGCTGGACACAGCAGGAGGTCTGAGTCAACTACAGGAGCCTGCGATTGTACTGGTTAAGTTCCAAATGATACAAAGGTGTCAGAGAAACTAGGTGAAAAATGGGTCACTATTTAATAATGTCTAAAGCAAAGTATTTGACTTTGCTGAGAACAAAGCTGCTCTCTGGCATTTCTTCAGAAAATGGCTCTGGAAGTTAGTGGAAGAAAATTAGGCAGCATTATGCTATTCTGTAGAAGGCCATCATCACACTGGTCTATGTTGATCAAAAGATAGTCTGCAGGACGTTTGAACTAATTTATTTGCTCTAGTGAGCATTAGCAAAGCTGTGTTTGAATTGTGATTCAAGAAAGATATGCTGCTTGAATGAAGACCAACACGATGTTGGAGGAGAGCAACATGGGTGAATGGGGATTCATGTGGTCATGTGTGAACTGGGGCTGCTTAGTCTAGAGAAGAGAAGGATGAAGAATGTTGTAACATAAAAGGATGCTGCAAGGATGAAAAAAAAATTCAAAACCAAACTCCCTGTCTGTGTTAGGGAAGCAGTCACAGACAAATTGTGGCAAAAATAACACAAGTCAGACATTAGGCAGAAAACCAGTCTATATCACAGAATAAGGCATAAATTGGCTGGAGAATCTCTCTAGTCTCTGTTGTAGGAGACTGTTTAGACCTAAGTAGTCAAAAACCTTTCATAAATGGCAGCTGGTCCCAGGGGTTGGCCAGAAATCTGTCTGAGGTCTCTTTCAACCCTTGAGATTCTGCTTGCTGAAGATGAGATTACCCACAAGAATTCAGATGAAGTATTTAAGACAAGGCTACATATGGGACAGCTCTTCCTCTCATATGATAAAATAGGTTTAAAGTCTAGGGGGAAAACCAACAGAAGACTACAGAGGACTACAGCTCCAGGTAAAGGGGTGGTATAAGAAAACATATTGGCACAATGAAGACTTGGAAGAACTCACTTAATGAGCTTGTATAATGAAATTGAGAAGCATATCCAGTGAGTTACCCACAGAAGACATTGATAAAAGAGGGTTTAGAATGAGATTGGGAAGAAAGAACCACTTAATATGGTTAATTCAATGGACTTGGAGATAGAGGGGGAAAAAAAGAGAGTCCAGTCAACAACTGGAGAGAGAGCTAGGTTTTAAATAAGAAACAGCAGCAGTGGGAAGACTGAAGTACATATATAACATGAAAAGAAAAATGTTGAAGAGGCATGGCTGTTCTCAAAGGAAATCGGCAGAAAATTTAAGGGAGAGGTCACATGCAAATAAGCCATCAACAAAATTCATCTCCTTTGTGCTCTATCTCATGGTGCAGTCACAGAAGAAATGGAACCAAGAGTGGCAGAAGGGTATGTGGGCTTCTGATTCATGCTCTGTCCTGGGAAACTGGTGCACTTCTCTGGAGAGACAGAGAGAAATGGAGACAGATGGAAGAGTTTAGTGATGAGGCAGAGGTGAGTGGAGAAGAAAGCTGGGCTTTCTGTTAAATCTGAGGTTAGAGATGCTGTGTTATCCTAGGGAGGAAGCTGTCAGCACAGCAGGAGAGTAGAGCAGGCAAATTGTGTAGAGAAGCCAGTGGAGTCATGGGACCTGCCAAAGCCATCAGTAGTATGGGAAAGGGAACAGAAAAAAAGAGGTGTCAGATGTAAGCAAGGGCTAATAGTGGGCAGGACAGACCTCATATTGCAAAGGAGAAGCTGGCAAGAGTGTGATTTGGAGGCATGTGTGACAGAATTATAGCCATGTCATTGAATTAAAAGGAGGAAGGAGCTCAGAGAGGGTCCCAGCAAAATAAAAGTCAGTGATGACAGGTTGGAAACTGTAAAAACACATATGTACAGTGACTGGGTGTGAAGACCAGGATTGAAAGATCATGCATAAAGGTCTTGGGAAACAGATGGGAAGCTTCTGATCTGAGGAAAGAGGTGATAAAGTGAAGTGGCCAGTCTTTGGGTGAATGGGATAGTAAAGCCAGGGTGAGGGTGTGAGAGATAAAGGAGGTGGAGGAAGAGATGGAGGGCCAGGAATGGAGCAAGGGTGAGGAATGGAGCAAGGGTGAGGGATGAAGGAGTGGGAATGTAGGCCCTGGAGGCTACGTTCAGAGGCACTCTGAAGGTGAAAGCAGGTGAGAAAGGGAGGTCCTGTGTGCAGAGCTGTATACCTGCAAAGAGATGAAGGTAATCATGAGGGAGCTTACGAATTAAAGGATTCTGGTCAGAATTATGCCTGGTAGATACCTGTAACTCTACAGTCACACTTTCCAAGTGCATATTCTTTCCAGCTCCTTTATCTTCCTCCCCAGTTGCTAGTCAACCTCTGAAGTCCAGACTGGAAGCTTACCCAGTGGGAGCAGACAGCCCCCTCCCTACCTGACAGCAATGTTAGAAGCTGCTGCTGGAAAATAAATGACAGATACTTGTCCCCAGGGTGGGTAGGGGGACTTCTGTATTTTAGAAAGAAAAATTTGAGCCAGCTATGTAAATTATGCACATGCCTCAGGAGGCCTGTATCTCTGTGTGTATTAACCTGAGCCCAAATAGCACATGTGTTTGAGCAAAAGGCCATAAAGCCTTTCTGGGTAAATACTACATACTTCATAATAAATTTCAATGGCTGCTGTGTTCCCCTCCAGCTGGTGGGTGAAGGCAGCCTTCTGTACACACAGGGTTCCTTGCCTGGAATCTGCTGGCACCTGAAGCAACGCTTATTTGGCTGTATCCAAGAGCTGAGTTTCAGCCCCTGAGGTGGAGAGAGCTGAATGGGACGCCCAGAGGGTGACATTTCCTTGGCAGGTCTTCTGCACAGCATGTGCCAACGGGGCTGTGGGAAGCTTGAGGAAGCTGCAGTTCTTCTCCTCTGGCTGCACCACAGCCCTGCCTGCAGGAAAGCAATGCCACCTCTTTGCCAGGGGTGAATGTCAGTGCCATCACCTCTCTCCTTTTCCCCAGCTTGCTCTGGAGAGAAGCAGCTCATTTGAACAAAACCAAGTTCTCTGTCTAAGGAATAAACCAAAGCATCCCTCTGAAAAGTGAATTCTCTAGGGATGAACCTGACAGAAGTTCAAAACACCCAAGAGCACCAAAGTCTAAGCAAGGGCCGGGGGACTAATATCCAACAGACATTGCCATGCTGTGCTTGTCACTGGTGCGTTTGAAAGAACGGGAAACAATCCAAGCCTGAATCCCTTTCTCATGGCCCACTTCTAAGGGAGACTGTGGGATCCCAGACTTCATCAGCAGCAGAGCTCCTTGTAAAAATCAGACTAATTTCCTTTTTTTTTTTCTTTTTAATGAAACAATATACTGGAACTTGACTTCTTGCTCAGGAATTCTATCACATCTGATCAGCGGTGTCTAAACTATGCAATGATGATGCGTAATCTTACACAATGATCTCTTGTTCTGGGACTAAAAGCTGTTTGTTTACATACTATAAGATAGCCTTTCAGAAATACAATGTTGGTTCTGTTTAATACTTCTGAATTTCGTAAGATCACGATGCAGGAGAAGCGGTGACCTTGCGTAACTAAGAGCAAAGTTTCCCATGGCTGCTGTGACTCAGTGCGTCGTTACTGGTGACTTAGAAAGAAGAGCAAGGCCTGAAATCCAGCACTAAGTTAGTCAGAGTGTTGTGGTTTGTGTTGTGCTTTTTTAAAATGTCTTCTCCCACGGGACCAACAACCTGCTAATTCTTATGCAGATTGGGAGCACTCTGTGTTTCCAGTGAGCAGCACCAGGAGACTTATCAGGCAAGATTCCTCTGAACTACTCACCCTTAATCCCTTTTACAGGAGAGAAACAAATGCAAATAAGATGCAATTCCCCTCTTCTGGATTGCCTGCAAGATGCTCTGCCATTAAATTCAATTACAGAGTTGAGCTCAAACCCGGCATCTCACACTTCCAGCAAGGTGCAGTCAGTGCTTTACAAAATAGGACACAGGAGCTCAAAGAACAGCCACAGTTGTCTCTTTGCTTTTCAGCTATATTAAAACCTGCTCTGTAAAGAAGCGTTGACTCCTATCTCTGAAAACCTTAGCTGACCTGCCGTTTCATCTGTGCCTTGCATCTGTACTTGGCAGGTGGATGGGGCAACTCTCCTGAGCTTTGGCTTCTTCCTCTACAAACAGGAGGACTGCTTGGAGCCAGCTCCGAGGGCTTTCTTCCTTACCCTCTTCGAAGCACTTTCTGCCCAAGGTTGCTCCAGTGTGGGTTGGGGTGGGACATGGGTAGAAATGTGGCAGTGCGCTGGCCTGGCAAGACGGGGGGGATGTGCTGCTGTTTTCCTTAGCCTATTTTCAACACAAATTACAAATCACGTAACTAAACCAAATGTTGCTTCCAACTGTGTTTTGGTTTATGTTATTGTTTAATGTCCAAATAACAACACAGAACTTGTATGGAGTGCATTTAATGAGTTGTGACTAACCATAAGGGTTCCACATTGTTAGTAAATCTGTGTATTTACTGTACCTAGTGTCACAAGGGGGTCACATGGAGAAAGCACTTGAAAAAAGGTTAAGAGCTAAATAGACAACAGCAACATTCTTATTATTATTTTAGCAAAGCAAAGCAAGCCTCTGAGTTATTGGTTACACAAATTATCTGTGTTAGAGCCAGGAGCAGAAAGAAACATCTCCTCTTCAGTTTTAGGGAAATTCAGGCCATCCCAGTCACATCCCAATCACATCTCAAGCACCTATAAAACTGAAATCTAATTTACTCAAGAAGACAGTTGCTTCTCAGAGCTGCAGTTAATATTTGAGTTCTAAGTTTAAGTCTTTTCTTGGACTACTACAAGCTTCTGAAATTTGGAGGTACCTCTAATTGTCACTGTTTCTTCTCAACTGCATCCACTGCAGGCAGGTTAGTTTGTTACTGTGTGTCCTCACAAAGGGGGCTGGGTGTGGATGCCAAATCACTTGTATTTAGTTTTGTTCGTTTGTTTGCTTGGTTTTTTTCTGAATAAAATTTAAGGTTTTTCACCAAATAAGTCATAACCACACTGAACACCTACGAGCTGTTTGAAACAAATAATGTAAGTAACTAAGTTAATTTTGCAACAGCCTTCTCAGGGGTATGGCATGGATGCCTGAAAACGCATTGCATAGAATCACAGAATCATGGAATGATGTGGTTTGGAAGGAAGGGACCCCCAATGGTCATTCAGTCCAACCCCCTCTGCAGTAAATAGGGGCACCTCTTTCTTAAGAGAATTGTTTCTTTAAAAGCTTGTCCTATAACATATATTTGTGTTTTGGTTTGGTTTGGTTTTTTCCAGAGTACAAAAGCTAGAGTTCTATTACAACTTCATCTAGCTGCTTTTTCCAAGTACATGTCTTGGCATTAGAGAGCAACCGCACTCCCTGGAGATCCTTTATTGTAATTGTGTAAAACATTATTAACTGTGGGAAAAAATCTCCATCTCTCATTGCTGCTGTGTTTCTTTGTGGTGGGGTGCCTTTTTCTCCTCCTTGCCTCCTCTTGACAATTCATTTATGGGAGAGGCCTCAGCCAGCCCTTCTCATTAACTTGATGGGTTTTCTTACACTTCGATATGAAATATAATCAATATTTTAAAATCTTTCCTTGTCTCCCCACCCACCAGAACTCTTTGTGCTGAAGGACATTTGCTCCTCTCTACCTGTTTTTCTTTGTGATGTTTGCCTGTGGGCTTGCAGCCAGTTGGGAGGTTGCTCCTCCACGGTTTTGAATAAGGCTCACTGGGCTTCACTTGGCCTTATGCACTGTTGTTGCCACTCCCTTCATCCTTTTGGTTTCTGCATTTCTAGCTCTTTGGTTGTTTGGTTTCTGATTTGATTTTCCTTCTCTCCTTTTATGCTCCTGAAAACATATTCCTAACGATTGGAGTGAGTCAAAATGCTGTGCTATCATTTTTCTCACACACATTATTTCTGCCAGAGGTCGTGACTTTTTGACTTTATGAGCCAAGTAACAAAAAGGGGAAAATGAGCTATAAGAGAACTTAATATGTTGAGCTGGGGTTAGGGAGCTGCATTTCCTCTCTTGATGTGGGTCATCTGGTATGCAGCTGCACTTATAATGGCCTAGGTACTGATGAATGTCCCAAAACTCTGTAATTCTGTTTAGAGGCATTAATGTGGAAGGCAAAAATGTGACAGTGGCAGTGTTAAGTACTCTTCAGAAGAATGCTTTTAGAAACTAGGCTTCCACTGCTCATTTGAGAAGGGATGTATGACCACTCACTCCTCTTCAAAAAATAAGACAATAATGGAGTGATCACAGAACAGTATTTCAAACTGGTGATACTGGAGACCCCATATGATCACCTCATGTGCAAGATGCAAGGCTGAAGCTGATGTCATCACACTACAGCATAGCAAGTTGTCACAGCTTAAATTAGGTCTGAACCTGGCTCCATGAAACAGAGGGGTTATACATTGTGATACCTTTATCAAAACCTGCTTGGATACACAGAGTTGGGTAAGCAACGGAGGACAGATTTCAGTTTGATGTGGTCTGGTTCTCTCCCCATTCTTGGTGGAGGTTGGGTAGAGGATGACTGAACTGGCAGAGTGGCTGGTGCAGTTTTAAAGCATGGTTCCATCTGCAAAGCAGCTGTCAGCTCGGCTGGGCTGTGCCACATTATAACGGCAGGCTGACTAGCGCTGCTCCTGCAGAACAAGGCAAAGGCAAACCAGCTTGGGGCCAGCCAGCCTGGTAAGTAGCCTTGACTGCTACAGGCCTATGGTGCTGTTTGTGCACATTTCATCCCAGACATGGTGCTGCTGTATTCCAGGGACACAGCTGATTTAGTTTATTTCTGGCAGGTATTTATGATGTGGGAACAACTACATGTGCTTTAACTGAGTGTCTTTAGTCTTTCTCTGTCCTTGCCAACATGGGGACACCTGTGACAAAGGGTGAGTAAATTGATATGGGAATAAAAGTTCACTTCAGCATTACTGTTACAATTTTCCTGATTACAAAGCTAGTTGCAAGAGCCTGACCACCCTCTGAGCAAGGATGCTGAGCACGAGGATGAGTTTGCCCACCCTGTGAATTTCATCAGTCTATCCCTTTGGTTTTGGCATGTGCTTTGTTTCTACACTGAGTGTGCTTATTATTCTAAGTTTTCAAATATGACCACTGAAAGCACGACAAACAGCTGGTCTGGTCCCGCTTTTCTTTCCTCTATTGCTGCTTGGTGCCCACCAGGGCAAACTATCCTTGAGGACCAGATCTTCAGGGTTCTGCTACCTTAGACAACTACTATTTGTCTTAAAAAAGTAAATGCTAATTTAGTCTCTTAATTTTTCCCCTCCTTCTTTTCTTTTAAATTTCCCTGGCTTTTGCAAATACTATATATTGGAGAACAGACAACATCCCCAGGGAATACACTTCATATTCTTGGGGCTAAACCTCCAAAGTCTCTTACAGACACTTGATATAATACTTCTGACAGATGTAAGATGAATGAATACAGGTTCAATAGACATATGCTGCTTTAAAAATATGTACTAAATGTCTAAAAGGCCTGTGCAGACTGACTTTTCATTCTTATAAACATTACCTAAGGTATTTAAGAAAATGGAGTGATTCAGAGTGAAATGTAAACCAAAACCAAAGTTTTCAAGTGCACCCATGAACTTTGCAAGATCCACTTCCAAGCTGAGCACAGGCGGCCTGGGTTGTTTTTTCTTTTGTTTCTTTGGGGTTTTTTTCTGAACTACTGATGAAAAATGACTAGCAAGCACAAATTCTGGTTCATGGGAAATCTTGTGAAAGTTTTGATTTAATTTAATTTCATTCCTGTTTCCCAGAAACTGGAAGTCTACTTTTAAAAAGTACTGAAACACAGTGTTTACCAGTGAAATAAATAAAAGCAGCTGGGAAGGCAAGGACAGTGCCAATTTCACAAGTAGCTGCCAGGATGAAGAGGAGCTATGGCTCCAGAACAAACCCATCACCAGTGCCTGCAAGGGAATAGGTTGTTAGAGCATCCCCTGGTTCCATTCAGTACAATGCAGTGAGGAGGCTGGGAGCTCTTGATGCCCTGGCTTTAGCTCAAAAGTCAGGATTTACAGATTCTGTAGGAGAAAAAAGAAGGCCCTAAATAGATTTGGGTCTCTTTAGGGTTAGGAGCTTGGGGTGTGATGGCAGAAAGTGTGAGGGTCCTGCTGTCTCTAATTACCCTTGCACATAGGAGCCTGGGTACTGGTCCCTGCAGGGCTGCGCAGGTTTAAGGAAGCTGAACAAGTCACACATCTGGCTGTGGCGTCACCATCTCCAGTACGGGGCCTCTCCCAGGGCTACAGGGAGAAAGGTCCTGCTGGGATCCAGCACCGAATGAATCAAATCTGAGCTACATCCAGTGAATCTCTTTGGGTCTTCAAGGCCCTGACTTGTTGTCTGTTGTACCCCAGGCAGCTCTGGTTTTAATCACATGGCAGGTTGTAGGAACAGTCTTTTATTAAAATCAGCTCGGTTCAGCTTGCAACATGGTACAAGCACAGCTCAGCAAAGCCGATGGCAAATTTCAGTCTCCTTTTTTGTCTCTTGCCTTGTTTTTAATTTAATTATGATTTTCTGAGAGGTGAAGGGAGGTTTCTCCCTAATAAGTGCTTTTATTTCAGCTTCAAAAAAGCATTCCAGTTGTGTCAATTGATCTCTCACTGTGGGGACTTGAACAGTCAAGAGCAAATGCCTTTTTACAAAAACTCCTAGCTAAAATCTCATGGCATTTTGACAGAATTGTGCTACGCTCTTATCCACACAAATTCAGCTGGCACTTCTAGCTAAAGACACTTTTCTCTTTTGAATGGCTTATTAACTTTTTATCAGGCTATCATGCATGTTATTATGCTATCAAAGGTTGCCTCCAATTCTTCGAGGGATCGCAATAAGAAGGCTGATATAGCCTGTATCTCTGAAAAGGTGTGTGTTTGAATATTTCAGTATGACTCCTTCCCACTTTTCTGATGCTCCAAGCTTCAGTAATGATGTAACCAACTTGCTTCAAGTCTTGCTCCTAAATCTGGCCTCTCAGACCTAATACATGCTGATTTTTAACTGTTTCCCTGGCTTATGCTACTGTCAAATACAAAGATGAGCCAAATACGCAGAAGTATCACCGACACTGATGCCAAATGTTGAAAACTGGCTTTGTGGCAATAAGGAAAAACCTTTTTGGTTTTATAAGGACAGTTTGGTAAAGCATTTAAGAGATTACACTTTCATTTTAGAGGGCTGGAAGGATGACATACCACTTCCTGCTGAAAGCTGGTCAGCACTGGCTGAGTTTCCATTATGTACATGAGATGACATGGTTTACAAACCAAGAATCATTTGATACAATGATAAATGATTAAAATTAGGTCAGCTGAAGCAAACTTGCAGATCAGTTCATGGTTGGTCTTGGGTGGACAGAGGAAGAATTTGTTGCATTTTAGGTATTTGTTTCAAACTGTTCCCATAGCTCTCTTCAATGTGTGCTGTGTTTCCTATCTGTCCTTAGTATCCAACACTTCCAGACAGATCCATTCCAGCGCAGAGAACAGGGTTGCTTATGGCCCTTTTTAATTAAGTGAACGGTGTGAACATGTGTTGGTAAAATTTCACTTTAAAGGTACTGTGGCAAGGCTTGACTTCTGGAAGTGGAATGCAGTCCTGCTTTGCTTCTGTCCCACTTGAAGCAGGTTAATGCTCCTGAGGCCTCCCTGCTTAGATCTCCCTTCGTTACCAAAGCCCTGCCTCTGGTGTGAAGTGATGGATGCCTGGAAATGAACTGTGCAGGGATTTATTCCGGGAGAGGAGATAAAAATAATTCGGCATGTTTCTCTTTGTCATGAAACATTGAACATTTACATGAATTATGAGCAGCCAATACGTCTTGTTCTCCAGAGACTCAGGTAGGAAAAGAATTTATAGCTGGTGACATAAGCCTTCCCCAGAAGCTGTTCCTGACTTACAGATCTAGAAATAACTCAGAGTTTTTAAGGGCTAGGGGGGGTGTCCAGTGATTTTTTTTTGGAGGGGGAAGAGTGCTAGGATGTTAAATCCAAACATGAAAAGCTGGCACTTTTTCAGCACAGCTAGACTGAGAAGCAAAGAGAAAGAAACAGGAAGGGCCATTATAAAATAGTGCCAGTGGAATTAAATAGATAACTTGTGAGGCCGGGAATTTCCCCAGATAGGATTTGGATGCATGCCCACTCCAGTTAAGTACTTTCTGGTGGTAAGGCGACAGCAGAAAGAAACTGGGACTTTCAAAGAATGTTTATCTCTAGTTATTCCAGCCTTATTCTCTAATTGTCCCAGACTCCAGACCATTGAAAGAGCTGACAGATGCTACAGGACTAAGGGTATTAGTAACTAATGCACTTAGTTGAATAGGCTTATTCCAGGAGATATGAATTCTCTTTTATTTCACAGGAATGTAAAGGAACCTTCTCATAGGCATTAATTGCATTTAATTCCATGTTAGGTCCCATTCATAGTAACAACACCTTGGAGAATGGCCCGGGAGTAAATGTGGTTCTCTCTGGAATTGTTTCTTCAGATGAAGCACTTTAGCTGTACAAAACTGAAAGCACTTTTGTGACATTGCTGTAAGGATTATTATTATTATTTTTAATGTAATATTAAAATAATCTGATTTCATGAGCACAGAAATTGCCTAGCAAATACATGGAGGAGTACAGATGGGTGCAATATTTTTATTTTGTGCTTTATTTTGTGCTTCAGATGATACCATATGCCAAACCTTAGGAGGCACTCAGTTGCCAGTGAGGTACAAATAGAGACTTACAAAAGGTGAAACTGAAGGTTGTTTCCTTGCCATGTTTTCACGCAGCGTGCCCTGGTGAAATTTCAGCCTGTCCTGAGAGAAATAGCAACTTCAATAGCAGGTCGAGGGAGGTGATTCTCCCCCTCTACTCCGCTCTGGTGAGACCTCACCTGGAGTACTGTGTCCAGTTCTGGAGCCCCTATTACAAGAGGGATGTGGAGGTGCTGGAAGGTGTCCAGAGAACGGCCATGAGGATGATCAGAGGGCTGGAGCACCTCTCCTATGAGGACAGACTGAGGTTGTTGGGGCTGTTCAGTTTGGAAAAAAGACTCTGAGGAGACCTAATTGTGGCCTTCCAGTATCTGAAGGGGGCCTAAAAGAAAGCTGGGCAGGGGCCTTTTAGGGTGTCAGTAATAATAGGACTAGGGGGAATGGAAGAAAAATAGAAATGGGTAGATTCAGATTGGGTGTTAGGAAGAAGTTCTTTGCCATGAGGGTGGTGAGACACTGGAACAGGTTGCCCAGGGAGGTGATGGAAGCCCCATCCCTGGATGTTTTTAAGGCCATGCTGGATGTGGCTCTGAGCAACCTGATCTAGTATGAGGTGTCCCTGCCCATGGCAGGGGGGTTGGAACTAGTTGATCCTTGAGGTCCCTTCCAATCCTAATAATTCTATGATTCTTAGTTCAGAAATTCTGCTTTCTTTGGTGGCACCATTTTCTCTCAAATTGCTTTCTCCGTGATCCCTCAAGATAACTGTGCACACAGTGCTCTCTGCTAGCAGAGGGAGGAAGCGGGCAGTGTTTTTGAAGGTGTGTAATGTCCCTCACTGCTGGTGTTTGAGAAGAGAGGAGGCTGCTTAGGATTCAGAAGGAGCTTAAGGACCTTGGTCGTCTTTTCAGAGAACGTCCCCTCTCAATGAACAGTTATTCAATTAACTATCGTAAGATATTCAGCTCTGATATCAAGCTGATAGGCAGCATATATTATATTATGTCACATCCCAAAGCACTCTCAGCTGTTTGTATGGACTGTTCAGAAAGCAGAGGGAGTCAGACGATCTCTTTTGAGGCTGGCATGCTTATTCAGCTTTCCCATACGAGAAGCCACAGACAGCTGAGCTATTTCCATAACACTTACCTCCATCTTGCCAGCATTCACATACCTTGTCATTTGGTAGGGTTTGTTTGTAGCTGTTTTCCACAGCTGTGATGATGATAGCAGGGCTTGGGAAGGCAACAAGCCTACAATTTAGTGTACTTTGACCAAGCCTCATGCATCCTTTAAAAATAAACCCAAATTTGTGAACTACTTCAGCCCCCCTCACGCTCTCTGCGTTTTTTCTTCAGTGATTTCATGTGCTTTGAGCTGGGTCCTCAGCCAGCGTAAGCCAGCGTGTCTCCACCAGCACCACTAGAGCTGCAAATCTTCCAGACTGACAGCAATATTGGAGTGCTGTAGACACTGTGCCCCACATGGTGATTTAAAAGACCATTGTATCAGTGATCATTTTTCCGTATTGATCCCTACCCAAGAATAAGTGGTTGATAATTTCTGCTCCTACCTACCTTGGGATGTTGCTTAAATACTGAGCCCAGTTGCCATCAGGAGAGGCGGCCCCAGGCTGCCATAGCTGAGTTTCTGACAGGACAACCTGCTGCTTGGTGAATAAGGCTGTCAGGGAGTGGAACTTCCATTTTGGGAAGAATTGTGAGGATTTAATATTTGTTTCCATTTGCTTTTGGTGGAAATACAAACGGGTCTCACTTTCAGAAAATAAATCCCTGAAAAACAGTTCTGCAAACCTGAGGTCATGGCAGGGAGCTAGAGGTGCCCACTGAGGGTCTGCTGTGCCTCATGTGAATGCTGCAACTGCTGCTAGTGCAGGCCAGGGAGCAGAGCTGAGGCTGGCCTGAGAAGCATTTTCTTAGAGTTATATATCTTTGATTAAAGGTTTCTTCAGGGGGGGAGGGGAGGGGAGGGGAGGGGAGGGGAGGGGAGGGGAGGGGAGGGGAGGGGAGGGGAGGGGAGGGGAGGGGAGGAGAGAGGAGAGGAGAGGAGAGGAGAGGAGAGGAGAGGAGAGGAGAGGAGAGGAGAGGAGAGGAGAGGAGAGGAGAGGAGAGGAGAGGAGAGGAGAGGAGAGGAGAGGAGAGGAGAGGAGAGGAGAGGAGAGGAGAGGAGAGGAGAGGAGAGGAGAGGAGAGGAGAGGAGAGGAGAGGAGAGGAGAGGAGAGGAGAGGAGAGGAGAGGAGAGGAGAGGAGAGGAGAGGAGAGGAGAGGAGAGGAGAGGAGAGGAGAGGAGAGGAGAGGAGAGGAGAGGAGAGGAGAGGAGAGGTTCGGAGAGGAGAGGAGAGGTTCGGAGAGGAGAGGAGAGGAGAGGTTCGGAGAGGAGAGGAGAGGTTCGGAGAGGAGAGGTTCGGAGAGGAGAGGTTCGGAGAGGAGAGGAGAGGTTCGGAGAGGAGAGGTTCGGAGAGGAGAGGTTCGGAGAGGAGAGGTTCGGAGAGGAGAGGTTCGGAGAGGAGAGGAGAGGAGAGGAGAGGAGAGGAGAGGAGAGGAGAGGAGAGGAGAGGAGAGGAGAGGAGAGGAGAGGAGAATAACCAAAGAAATCAACACATTCTAAGTTCCAACTTCCCAGGTCAGGGAAAGTGCCAAAAGATCCAAAATGCAAAGCAAGGTTCAAGCAGTTTATTAAGCATGAAGCAATCTTATCCTAACCTCTGTTTTAAAGCATCAAATTTCCACATTCTTCTTCAAATTGATGAGTCTTATTTTCAAGTTTGGGCTATATTAAATAATGAGTTAATAACATTTGTAGCAAACCAGTTTTCTCCTTCTCTTCAATATTAACTCACTCGACTGGAATTTTAATCTTATGCCTGTGCAATTTATTGGCAGGTTATTTTGGGGTGGACTTAGAATGGAAATAGAATAAAGAAGTTAGAATTACAGGTTAAAAAACTTCACCCTGAATTGTTCCAGAAATTGTTGTGAAGCGCAAGGGAAGAAGCACTGCTTGCTAAAATATGGGCTATGAAAACCTGAGAAACTATCAAGCCAACAAAAGGATTAGAGCGACCCGAGATTTCATAACTTTCTTGGCGCTGTCACAATTATTAATTGGGAAGGATATGCTATTCACAGTGATTCGATTCTGCAGATGGAGATAAAATATTTCCACGGTTTGTGAGTTGAAAGCGGCATGCGGGAAACCACGCTAGGTGGTTGGAGTAGTGCCACAGGGCCGCAGTAGTGTGGCGTTTTGGGGCTGTCTGGTGCCAGTGACCAGAAGGACGCTGATGCAGAGCGCTCCCGTTGCAAGCTGTGGGGGAGAGGGTGTTGATAAATGTCAGCTGCCACGCTGAGCCCTACCCCCCAGCAGGAGAGAGAGCTGCCTGTGTGCTGACCTTCTCTGGGTAACTCGTGCCAGCTGAGGTTGTAACATGACATAGCCTCCCTGAAGATCAGTGCTGCACCAGGCAGTTGTAATAAGTGGAGGAAGGGAATATCCCCTGTGAATTATTTAATGATATTTCAGTGCTACCCTCAGAACAAACTGGTCTGTAGTTGTGCAGCTTTGCTGAATGATTTGTTTACCGAAAAGATGGAAAGATGATTGTGGTCACCCACAGAACCATTAGATGGTACACTGAATGCTCTTGCTACTCATTGTGGGTGTTTTCCTTGTTCAGCTCACCATAATTTAACAATTATTCATTCCAACCATTTAAATGCTGCCCAGACAATGGGCTTTCTGGTGCTATGAGCGTCTTCTCAGACCACAAGCAGTGACCAGGGACCTTCCCAGGGACTGCCAGCAGGAGCTAGGCGAAATGGCCTTTCTCCAGCCTCCATCCCTGGAGGTTTTTGAGGCCAGGCTGGATGTGGATCTGAGCAATCTGATCTAGTGTGAGGTATCCCTGCCCATGGCAGGGGGGTTGGAACTGGATGATCCTTGAGGTCCCTTCCAACCCTAACGATTCTATGATTCAGGCTGATTTCACTACTTAACTTCTGTGATCTCTTGTTTGAGTGATCAGCTTCTCTCTTGTTACCTGTCTGTAACCTCCATTACTTCCTAACCTAAAGTTGCAAACCCAGACAGAGAAATAAAGGCTGTGACCCTGTAGCTCCTCGTCTAGAGCTGGAATAAAATGTTGTAGGGAGTAGGAGAGACCAAACTGCAGCCTCATCAGAACCCACAGGCAGGCTGGTGCCCATGTTAGACAACACCTTTTCCCCTGAAATTATTGTGAACACATGGTGGAAGCACATCTTTTGGCCACAGGCTGGCTCTGTAGTCTCCCTTGGCTGGGGATCTGTCTGATCCCAGCCAAAGCCAGCGGGTCCTCTCCACTGTGGTGGGAGCAGAGGCAGATATTGACACCTCAGCCCTTCATTGCAGTCATCAGGCCTTTATGAAGATGTGTTGTTTATTCCCTGAACTTAGAGTATTTCTCATGTTAAAGGGTGACAAAATGCTTCCCAGCCTCTTTTAGAGAATGAAAAGGAAACCCAACAATGTCCTGCTCATGCTCCTGTTGAGCATGCTGGTGTTTTGACACAGCAGCATATGAAGAGAGGTTAATAATGCCTGAAGATGTTATCCAAGTGAATAGCATCAGGACATGCATAGGCAAAAATTACTTGACCAACAGCAAGACTCACACTTTCTACAGCACCAAACAAAAATGGACTGGCACTTGTTTTCAAGTGCTGAGGGCAAGACTTCTTGTACAGCTTATCTGTCTTCTCTGTACCCTTGCAAAATAAGGTTGCCTTCTTTCTGCAGCTATCCCGCTGTCCTAAGAAGGTGCCTGGAAAGTGTTCTTCTCATCAGCAGAGTCTGGTTCAGGCCACAGCTGTCTGGGGCATGGACAACCAACAGGGAAGGCAAGGAGAGAGCAGAACTGGGAACCAGATCTTCCTGGGTAGGAGCAGCCTCCAATTCCTGACTCAGTTGACATTGCTGATAGGGGAAAAAAGTGCACAAGCAAAGTACCCTCACTGGTGGTTTCTTTGTCACCTGCAGTTGACTTTTAAGTCCTGGAAAATGAGAAAACAACCCTGTGGACTTGTTCACATTTTCACTCAGGTTTGTTTCTTGCATCCCTTAGCAGGTTGCTGCTTTACATTAGGTGCTTTTTAGACTAAATACAATAATTTTGGACTCTTCTTTGGAGGCAGTAGCTTTCACTGGCCACAGGCTGTTATGCTCACTTCATGTCTTCTGTTCCATCTGTCTGGCCTTGTTCTGTTTTGTGCAAGGCTTAGGGTTCAGAGGTACCTCACAGCAGCAATAAAATCGACTTCATAGCAGGGGCTGTAAAATACACTGATAAAGCAGAGCAGATGTTAAAGGGCAAAAACTTTCTGGACACACATATGCAGCTTTCTCCAACGTGGCAGAATTGCTGTTGATTCAGTGATGTTCTGCTGGCTGGAGAAACTCTCCTGTAACCAGATAGCTGAGAAATGCCACTGGCTTTTTGTCACTTGAATGTTTTTCATCAGCATCTCCTGCTGGATATTCCCCTTCCTTTCCACATAAATTACCTCAAAACCCAATTGGGCTCACTTTTTCCAGTCTCTAAACTTCTCTTCATGAGAATGAACCCCTCTTCAGGAGCACAACGACGTGTTGTGCACAAATTTGTGTAATGCATTTTCTCAGCTTGGTGCAAGGAGTGACCTTCTTCCATGGGGTTAAGGCACAGCAAACAGAATGCGTGATAAATGGCTGGGGGATACTGTTAGCACGTGTGCCTGACACATGGGAAAGAAAAGATGAAGTATCTGACTTGTATTTTCCAGACAGTTTATTCCTGTTTTTTAAACTGCTTTTCTTTACATGAACAGAAAGAAATGGTTAATCTGTATACTGCCACTATCTGCTTTGCTACAAAATCAAGCACTGTCCTGCATTCAAGATATTTTTTGCCCAAGAGAAACCACAGGAGTGATATACTCAAGTCTTGTGAAATGGTCTGTAACATCTGGCCATGTGTGCAGCTCTTGTAATGTATGTTTCACTAAAACTAAGCTGTGGTGAATATAGTCCTTTGAGTTTTCAATCTCACACACACTCAAAATAAAATAAAATAAAATAAACAGCCGAGTGTTTATTGAGCACCTGGCTTTGCCCCTCAGCTGAAAGGAGGCATTGTGCTGTCCACCTACAGATCTTCTTGACTTTCCTTCTTTCTCCTCTTCTGTAATGATGAACACTTTCCCACTTGAAAGGAAAAAAAAGCGCCTATTTATTATTTTTACACTGAATTGTAGACCTTCCTATGTGGAATTTCCAGGCAATGGAGATAAGATGCAGAAGGCCTTCACTTTTAAAAATCAATGGTAGCCCTCTTTCTTTAACACAACAGAGTAACCTCAGAAGAGCTAAGGAAGAAGTCACCCAATGCACCTCCCCTCTAGAACCAGGCACTCTACTAGGTGTCTAGTGGCTGTGCATATACATGATGCTGTGTGGTAACACTGTGGTGTAACACTTGTTGCCCACACTTTTGTGTTGTTGTGTGCACCTTCTGCCACTGTAATGTGCTGCTCACACACAAACCATGTTAGCCATATGCTCGTCAAGTTTGAGATACAACAATGTTTGGTACTCCAATGGTTCTTGCTGCTTTGATAAAGTAACTGGGGAGTTAGCTGTACTGTGGTGGCTGTGATAGTTTCATATCACTCTTTCATTGTAGAAATAGTGAGTATGTTGAAAGGTTTATAATAAACCTGTTAAAGGAATTTCTTTCAGAAATGCAGGGTCCAAATGAGTTCTTTGCTGTTCCTACCACTGGCACTGAAGGATGCTGAGTTTGCCACTGGCCTGTGGATGTTATGTATGCTCAGCCAGGCAATCACTGGGTAATGCAAAATTCAGTGAGTCATTTAACTGCTTCTTAAGAGTATCTGAAGTCTTTCAAGCATCTTTGGCTCATTAAAATCCAAACTGAATGGGAAGGACCCAGATCTGACAGCTCAATGAATCATACAAACTCACACAAAAACTATGTCCAAAAAAGCAATGCCCAGTCTCAGTTTAGAGTTATTTGAGGATATTTGTCCTAATTCGATCTCAGCAACCACTGCAAACAAACAAGCAAGCAAGCAAAAACCCCAAACTTGTCCTAATGCTGTAGTACTGCCTGCATGTCACTCTCTTGGCCAGCAGTCTGACACAAACTGCATTCATTAAGTCTTATCTATAGAACTGAAAAGTCTGCTGGCCTTAAACCCTTTAAAGTTTTTTATAGGTGTTAATGTTTCTAGATACACTTTAGAAGGTACTTTACAGATGTGTATGGATAGTACTCACCAGTAATGTATTGTAAACCGGGCATGCCCTGCAAATTGCACAATGCATCACTGTTATTACTAAGCCCTGATAAAACGACTTCTTCTGTGATAAATGTGTCCTAGGCCTTTCATATGTTACTTGAGTAAATGATAAAAGCTGCAGTTAAATTTTAATAGGGTATGTTTACAAAGGCATTTTTTAAACTAATGCCAAAATATACAATCTGCAGTCTGTGTTTTTATACACCCCAAGGTGGAGTCCAGGTTCTTTTTATGGTAAACATATGGAAACTTGTTTTACTTACTATTTTTTTCCAAATAAAGTTGATTTTTTTTTTTTTTTTTCATTAGACTGGGCCTTTTTCTTGATGTATTCAGGCTGTTGGAAGAATTGGGAATGATGGATGTATCACAACTCAGGTTCTGCCCCCTTTTGGGGAGGATGGCATGTATTCACAGCTTTGCTTGAGTTGAAAAACAAATAAAGTGTACAAGAAAAAGGAGAACATTTGGGCACATGGCTAGAGACCTCAATCTGATGACCTTTTTCATGGGAAAAGCATTGTTACCTGCTGGAGAACTGAATTTTATTCTTTTTTTCTCTTACCCTTTACCAAAAGTATCCACAAAAATGGTCAACAAAAATACCTTCTTTTGGGACTTGATCCAAAGCTTATTTTAGTCAGTGGAGGTCTTTCTTTGACGTCAACAGATTGAATCAGGACTGAGAAAGCAAAAACCTTTGAAATTCCTTGTGGCTGTGGAAACAGTAAGATCCATTCTATGGAAATAGGGAAGAGCAGTCACTGAGAAGAGGATGGTTGTATTAGATATCTCTCAATTAATTCCCACTCATCTGTCTCAGACCTCAGAGAGGCACCTGAAGTAGACAACTGCATTAAGCCATTTCTAACTCTATCTCAGTATCTTGACTGTTGTCCCGGTTTGAGGCTGGACAGATCCTCTCTTGCCCCTAAAAGGGGTAAAAGAATGACACTCACACAGATGGATTGTGAAGTGATGGAAAGTTTAAATGGAAAAGCAATTAGTGTTTTACAGAAGCTATAAGCATAGTGACAAAAGAAACCCAAAGCATAGAGAGTCCCCAATAGCACACCCAAAAGCCTCCCAACACTTCCCTTTTCCCAACCTGAGGGTATACCCAACCCCCCCGCCCAGGGCTCTTTCTTCCACCCCCCCACCCAAGGCTGGTCTGAGATGGCCAGGTCTGAGACTGCCCCTTCCCCTCCTCCTGGCATTAGGCATAGCCAGGCCTATGAGGCCTTGAGATAACTCCCCCACCATTACCCAATAGGGAGCATCTCCCATGAGGGCAGAGAGGGAAGAAAGAGGAAGAGAATGACTTTGCAGATGGATTTATAGGGTGCAGAATATTATGGGTATGAAATATGCAGCTTCCTGTGTCCACCTACTGGGCTGCACCCTTGGGACACCAGAGGTGTAACTGATGTAGCAGCAACAGGAGGTACCCAACCTGAGCTGCCACAACTGTCTTTGCAGAGTGTGTGTAAACCTTTTGTTGCCTGCCTGATACTTAAACCCACTATATGCACAATTCATCATAATAATAGTAACAGTTTTAGCTGGGTGAAATAGTTCACAGGAGATACCATTAAGTCAGAAGAAAGTGTTCTCTGTCCTGAAAGTCATAAAATGTTACAGCTCAGTCCTGGCTTACAACTGTGGTGATGAATGAATGCTAGTGTGCAGGTATAAGCACTGGGTTTTATTTATAGTTTGATCTCATGCCTTGTGTTGGCCAGGATGTGCCAGGATGAGATCAGGAGACATCTGGTTGCTGGGGTTTACAGCTGTGTGCTCAGTTCCTTTCCCATTTTGAGGGACAGCCCCATGAGCCAGCCCTGTGCTGAGACTTTGGAGCTACAAGACCCTACATACTTCCCTGTTTTTCCTGGTTTAGGCAACACAGCCTGCCTCGGGGTGTAGCAGACTTCTAGACCTCCAGACATATCCACAGATGAAAGGAGTCTAACCAGCTGCTTCCCTTTCCATGGCCATGAGCCTTCGTGCTTGTAGACACGTGCTTCCCTTCACACATGGGCATAGTTCCAGTGCAGGTAGCACCACGACTCATGCATGCAATTAAACAAGTATGTGCATGCTCATAGGGTTGAAGCCAAAAATCAGATCATACTGGCTTAGCAAGGGCCAAATCTGACCAGTGGTTTTACCAACCCTCTGACATCACATTTGCTTGACCTATTGTGAGTAATGTAATTACAACCTGGGATGAGCAAGACATGAAAAATAGGATACAAGAAGTAAGAAATTGCAAGGTAGTGATGAGACAGAAAAGTTAACTTCTGAGGCAAGTCTGGCAGAAGTAAAGTCCAGGGATCTGGGGAGATGATTGCAAGTGAGGATTTTCAAGAAGGGAAGAGGAGTGACCCAGATGAACGCCAGCAGTCACCAAGCAAGCTGCCCACATCAAGCTCCTCCTACTAAGCATGGGGAGAAATGGATATTTCCAAGGACCTGGGCATCCTAGCAGTCCTAGATGCCTATCTATTAATTTTAGGGATAGTCCTTGAGCTAAGCTAAGACAAGAGCCTTCTTAGATGAAGATAAATTATGTACAACATCACATAATACAGGAGAGATGCAGCAGCTGGGACTAAGATCTGAATCTAAAGTTACTGGAGCTCCATAGGTCCCTTGAACCAAAAGTGCTTGGGACTGGCTTCCAGAGGTGCAGAGGGAGAAGTGAAAGGGAAATGAAAAAAGTAATATTTGAGATAGGCAGCAATTAGATATGTTACACCTGGGCTTGCTTTTTACAGGGGGGAGGATGGTGGTCATCTGCCTGTGTGGGAGCTGGTCTCTTGGAGAGAGAAGTTGCAACAGCAGCAAAGAGACATGGTGGCCTGGAATAAGTAGGTCTTTGGGCCAAGAAAGGTGAAGTGGAGATAGCACTCTGCCTGGTTAAACTTGGGATTAGTGAGGAGATAGATGTGTATCTCTGGGGAAGAAGAATCCAACCTCAAGGCTTGGAGACCAGCAGTGGTGATATGGAGGCACTAGCCACAGAGGATATTGGAGAACCTGAGCAAGAGAGAGGATAGAACAAAGTTTCCACTGTGTGATGGGGTGAGAGGACATGATGAACTAGAGGTATACTGCTGGACAGGGTTTCTTTGTTTCCCAGGCAGGACAGTAGTGCCTACAGGTGTCCTATAAAAAACATCCTCTCGGGAACCAGAGTCTGGCAACTCACACTTGATAATCTCATCCCAGAAAACACCTGGCTCCTGAGCAGATCTGAGATAAATTCATTAAGAGGATTCACAAAGATTTCCAAAAGATTGAAAATTTATCAGTTTGGGACCAAGAGTCTGGAATTATTTGTTCTACTCACAGTGAAACAAAATCAAACACCTTCCCTCTTCATCACTGAGGAACATGGGCTTATGTACATATTGCATCCTTCTTTCATCTGTGCTATCATCACTTCAGCAGATTTCATAGTCTCTGGGACAGAACTCTCCAGATCTCCCTTTTGGGATGCATATCATGGGTGGAACAGGAACTACTGGAGCCATTAGCAGGAAGACAGATCCCAAAAAGGCAATGAAAGCCCCCAGGCCACTCTTCTCAGCCCCACCATGAGGTGGGGTGCCTTTAAGAATACCTGTACAACTATGTTATCTTATGTGGGGGTGGGAACTCATCAGGGAAGAGTTCAGCAGTTGTGAGCAAGGACACTGGGGAAAAGTACATAAAAGGATATGAGAATTCAGGCACAAATCGCTGTTATCATTGCATCTGTTGAACATGTGGCCATATTTCAGAACATGGACAAAACCCCGGGGGTTTGTTATACATTCTTTGAGTTATGTAAATAATGTTCTAGTAATAAGGAATATGTCTGAAGTTATGGAACCCATAAGTGAACCCATGGAAATACTACAGCTCAGAAGATTATATTTCTAGGACTGTCTACTTCACTTGTCTTGAGAAACTGTAGCATCAAGTCCTAGAAGAACTGAGCTGAGGAGAATTACCTGTCCCAGTATCCTGGTGAATACGTAAGCAAAGCAAGCTGTGCCACAGAGACTGAAAGACATAGACTGAGAGTCGCTGTGAGTGAGCTTGGTGTAACTTTGGGTTGTCTCTCTTAGCAAAGATGATATCACACAAGTGGGATGGTTTGGTGCAACTCCCAATGGTTAGCTCCTCATTAGCAACCATTACACACCTGATGAAAACATCTTATACTGCCAGTAGCAGGATGTGTCCTTAAGTGTCACTGAATGAGGCAGGCTGCATGGGCACCCCTGTGTAGTGGAAGTTTTTCAGGCACGTGCTCTGGGAAAATGTTGTAATCTCTATCCAGCCATTACTTGTAGGCAGAAGTGATGGGATGTCAAATGTAATGAAACCATGGTGCTGTTCAATATGTTGAAAAGGATGTTGTGATGAGCAACACAGTCTTTAGTTTGCTGTGTAAATGCTAGATCAGAGGCGGAGGTATAGCCAAACCGAAGTTGTGTGCATAGTCTCAGGAAGATGCTTGCCCTGGAAATAAGAGTAATGTGGAATTCAAACAGCTACAGGAGATGATCATTTCTTTGCTTTGTGTCAGTTTCCAGGGGCCCTAGTAATGGCCCAGGACATCATTGTGCTAGTGGTAGTGCAAGCATGGATGAGGATGGGATAGCTGGTTGTAAGTTTTCCGAGCTAGTGTGAAAGGTATTTGTACTGGGAGGCTGGTACTTGAACTCAGATGACCTGAGCAGAAAGGGAAGACTTAAAGCAACAGGATTTTTGTCAGATATTATCTATACTCCCCCCCCTCCTTCCCCCCATTTTACAAGTGGGCCTTATGTTATTTTGAAGCTGACTACAGTGACACTGAATGTTGAAGATTCATCACTGTAACCTGTAAAATGTACTTGTGGCACACAGGGTTCCTAACCACTTGTTAAGTGCCCAAAACACAAAGTGTGTTAAACATTCTGTACAGACTCCTAGCAGTCCTAGCAGGAGTGTCTTTAATGGGCAGATAATGCGTGAAAACAGTGCAGTGAAGATACCAGATCATGCCACTGCTCCTCAGTGCCGTAATTCCAGGGCTAGATGTTGCTGAAGCAGCAGTTCCAAGGATGAGAACTTCTGAAATTGTGCAATGGACATTGATTTGGTTAAACTCAGGACTAGACTTTGCATATTCCTCATTCCCATGGGCTGCAGTACATTTGTGGCAGCTCCAGTTAAAACTGTTTCCACAGGTGTCAGCCACTCTTGGATTTTGCTCTGGAGGGTCTCAGGCTAGCCTTTGGCATGTTGGCTGGGATGCCAGGTACTACATAAAGTCTTGCAGCTTCTCTTGGATCTTGCAAAAATGTATTTCTTTTTTTTCTTCCTGTATTTTTTTTCCCTGTAATGCTCAGCTCCCAGTTATAGGGAGAGATTTCAGGTGTGTATGTGTGTATTTGGGGCTGGTATATATTTATAGTCAAATTTCTGCTTTGTAAGAGATGAGAGAAAAGTGGGAAGTGCAGATCAGAAGGTCAGAAAACCAGAGGGAGGATAAAAGAAACATTCTGTTAACAAGAAAATGAAAAGGTTCTTGAAAGGAAAAAATGTTTTGATTTTGATGCTTTCCTGGACATGTTTTTTTCTTTCTGTGAGCTTGCAGTGGACCATAGCGGACACAGTTGAGTGATATAGGTCCTTTCCAGTTGTTTTTCCTTCTGAGTGACGAGAGGCAGTTTCCAGTAAATGAACAGCAATCAACTGCTGAATCATTGCTGTTGAGCAGAAGTTTCAAAATCTGAGCCAGATAATTGTGTGAGTGCTGTTGGCACTGTGTTCTTCTTCTCTGATTGACAGAGCCAACCTTGGGCTCACCTTACGTGGGCACATGGTTTCCTTGGTTTCAGGATTGCTCTGCCAGAAGCAGCCCCAGGAGATGACGAATGAGGACCCATAGGTCCATTTGGTGAGGCAGTTCAGTTAAAGTTAGGGTCAGCTGCCAACCTTCCTTTCCATATGCCATAAACACTCTAAGAAGATAAGAACTTCAGACTGGGTATCATGCCTGCTGCCTCTGCAATCAAAAAACACAGACCTTGATTTCAATTGTTCCTGAAATGTACAAATGTGTGTCTAATAGAGAAATAATAATACTTTACACAAGAATATGTGCATTCAAGCCTTTTCAAGTTCTCCTGATTTTGGACAAGAGGGAGGATTCCTCCAGTGTCTTCAGCTCAACTACTCACCTAGGCTCGCTTCATAGAAAATGGAAGAAGATGGTGTCCATCTGAAGCAAGATACTCCCTGTCATATTGTGAGCATCTAAAACAGAGCAGCAGGACTAGCTGCAGAGTGAATTTATCTCCACACTTACTCACACCTGCTATCTCTTTAAACTCTGGTGAGAGGAATCCCACTGTCAGCAATTAGAAAACAAGTCAACCTGGCAACATTATCCCACCTGCCTTGCCTGGGTCGGAGCTGTGAAAGCCACAAACTGGTATGCAGTGGCCCTCTGAAGACCAAGGCTCTTAAGTTGTATTCAGAGGACCTATGCATGACCTGCTTTGCCTTTGTCACCTGTGTGCATGCCCAGCGTGGTCTGCTTACCAGCATTCTCATCACCTGAAGGAAGGTGTCCCACACCCCATGCAGAATGCTTGCTGAGCAGCTGCTCAGTCATGACTGCAGGCTGTTCCAATAGGTGTGAAATGTCCTTGTGCTGCCAGTACATTGTTCATACTGACACACAGCAAATAGAGGTTAAAGTTGTGTGCTTGGTTTGATGGACTGGTCACACAAATTATACCAGCAGAGGGAAGAGATGCCTGAGAAACGGCATCAAAAAAGCATCTACTGATGTTCCCCTGTCAGGCTTAGGTAGGATAATGAAATCACAGTAATGAAATGAAATGAAATGAAATCACAGTATAACTAAGGTTGGAAGAGACCTCAAGGATCATCAAGTCCAACCTGTCACCACAGACCTCATGACTAGACCATGGCACCAAGTGCCATGTCCAATCTCCTCTTGAACACCTCCAGGGACAGTGATTCCATCACCTCCCTGGGCAGCCCATTCCAATGACGAACGACTTGCTCAGTGAAGAACTTTCTCCTCACCTCGAGTCTAAACCTCCCCTGGTGCAGCTTGAGACTGTGTCCCCTTGTTCTGGTGCTGGTTGCCTGGGAGAAGAGACCAACCCCTTCCTGGCTACAACCACCTTTCTGGTAGTTGTAGAGAGCAATGAGGTCACCCCTGAGCCTCCTCTTCTCCAGGCTAAACAATCCCAGCTCCCTCAGCCTCTCCTCATAGGGCTTGTGCTCAAGGCCTCTCACCAGCCTTGTTACCCTTCTCTGGACATGTTTAGATGAATCCAGGATCCATCTCTTTCTGTTAAAAGATAGTTATACTATAGCAACACTGAAATGTGTTTTGTGAGGATCTCTTTTTCTGCATTGTCAATAGGGAGAACACTGTACCCTCTGTCCAGATTTCCTAGTTTCTATTTGTCTTCAAGAGTTGTAGTAGAAGTCAGAAATGTGACTCAGGAAAGGAATTTTCCCTTAGAAAGTCTTCTTAAGTAGAATATCAAGGCGTATGTGTTTATTCATTACAATGACTGGGTACCTTTACTCAACCTGCTTTAAAAGTTACCTTTTGTAAATTGTTATCCACCCACAGGATCTGCATGATTGGTTTAGATTCAAAGCGTAGCACACTGTACACACCGGTGACTAAGCAGCCACTGGTTTGCATAGCTAATTTTCCTGTGTACCTCCTCTAGAAGAGCAAACAAAAAGGAAGGTAATTGATAAAAATGAAACAGACGCTCTGTTATTTCCAATAGTTTGGATTCCAGTGAGGTTTTACCAAGAGTAATGTAGGAACACAAAAGTAAAGAAGGAAGTCGGGGGTTGGACAAGATGACCTTTGAAGGTCTCTTCCAACCCAGTACAATCTGTGAATCTGTAAAGCTGCAGTAGTCCAAGTTTGAAATGTTGAGAGAGAATAGGGATTTCCAGTTGTTGTAGTGTGGTGGGTTGAAATTACCCCCTAACATGAAATTGCCAGACCAGCTCAGTTGAAAGCAAATGAATAAACCTTTATTAGAATAAACCTTTATTAGAATAAACCAAACCAGGTTGGAAGAGACCTTCAAGATCATCATGTCCAACCCATCAACCAATCCAACCCACCCAAACAGCTAACCCATGGCAAATGAAGCTGCATTTGCAAGCAAAACTGCACTTTAAAATATGAAATGCAAAGAGTATGTACAAAATATGCAATATTTACAGGTATTTGCAATTTATAAACAACACAAGAACCTCCCTGGACAAAACCAGGGGGTTACCAACAGCTTCCCCCTTCCTGCTCTCTTCCTTCCCCCTGTACAAGGCAAAAGAGAGAACAGCAGAAAGTTGTTGTTAGTACTTAACTATAACAAAGAACACAGCCAGGGTCAGCCAAGCCAGCAGAAGCCAGAGCTAGTGTCTGCTAGAGAGGAGGAAGCCAAAAAGAGAGTTAATGTACAAAACTAACTTTATGTTGGTTTTCAGACCAACAGGGTTATTTAGACCTTATCATTATTTCCTTTTTGCATCCAGTGCTAATTTATTTACTTTCTACTACTTTCTGTTCAAGATCTGTGGAAAATTTTCTAGGCACAGCCTAAAACTACCGCACGTAGCAAGCAAGAAGTAATAGTAGTTTCAAAATAACACTATGGACAGATAGACTTAAAAAGCCAGGGAATGTAGAACGAAAAACAGTGTGAGTAAGGCTGACTCCCAAACTTAAGGCCTAAGCATAAATGCTGGGAGAGAAATGCTTACGATACGAGGTGTATGAGAGAAGAACAATGAAGTGGCTTTGGCCACAGGGCAATGGGTTGGTCAGCATCTGAGGGTTGTGCAAGACAAAATGTCTAAAAGAGATGGCAGTGATGGGAGACACACACCAGTATCAAAACTCCTGCTGTCAGTGATGGAGGGAGGAGCTCAACTGAGCGTGTCTTTCCTGTCAGAATTTGAGCTTTTGATACCTTTTACCTGGAATTTTTTTGTTGCTGTTGCCAGTTGGGATGTTTTTCAAGCTCAGCTGTCTGACATACAGGAAAAGCAGCAAAACTTCATACTGTCAAATTAGAAGCTCTATTTACTCTCCACTGCTTCATTTGTCAAGGGTGAGACACAGATTAATGAATGAAGGTGCTTTTTTCAGGCTGGCAAAAACTCAGTGAGAGCTGCATGTCAGAACAGCTTCTGTAAACTTTGTCCTGATTGCAGAAAGTTTTATTTCATCCACTGTGGAAAACAGGACAAAAAAGAATCCAAAAAGTAAACAAAACCCGAACCCCCCACACCACCCCCCCGACACCACCCACCACCCCAGCCCCAGAGTTGGCTATATTGTGGTAGAGAGATCACAGCTGTATTGCTGCTGATGTTTTTGTACAAGGGAGATGATGAATATAGGAAAAGGAGGTGAAGCTGATAGAGTACAGGAAGAATAGGTGATGGAGATATGTGAGGATTTAAAGCATGCACTGGAGAGGACCTCTGCCTTCAGTAATGACTCATAAACCGAACGTGTATGTTTACACAGACGTGACACCATGTACATCGAGAGGGAAAAATACATATCTGTAAGGGGTGTTGTATGCAATTTCCATGAATTGCAGTAGCAGCCTTACTCATGAACCTCACTGACAGGGATGCAATCTTAATGAGCGAGAAAGAGCAGCAGGCGGCTAACCAGCCGCACCCTTGGAGGCAGTGGTTGCCTTGCTTCACAGGGAAGGAGCGTCCTGGGAGTGCAGTTTCCATTTCAATGGCACGAGATCCATACTCAGTGTGAAAGGGTTGTGGGTTTGGCATGAAAATGCATGTGTAATGTGGCAAGGAAGGCAGCTGAGTGTCTCTGGGGAGTATGTGTGGGACCTCTCCCTCACTGCAGCAGAGAGGCAATGAGGGCTGGGAGGTCTGGCACGCAAGGGTGTATGATCATGTAGGCTGGAAGCAACCTCTGGGGTTCTCTGGTCAACCTCATCCCCTCCTCCCTCCCAGAGCAGGGTCAAATAACATGCAATATTCTTGTAGCAGAACTAGGGATAAACCTTGTGATGGCAACTGTATTTGGCTGACCCTTTTGAGCTAGTATTTAAGAAACCTGAAATACAGATGGGTACTTTTTTAGCAGTATCTATGAGGCATGGGACACCCACTCCTGAAATGCCTCACCCCACTGCTAGCCAACAGTGTTGGTTGCCCACCACTGCCACTAGCCAATTTGAGACCCTGCAGTCACCTCTGGCTGGTTCACCAAGAACTGATCCTTGCTCTCTCTGTACGCTTCATGGCTCTCAGCCTGCAAGAACGGACTTGGGCTCTCCTAACCCTCATCTCAGCCCCACTTATGGAGCAGGCTGCAGGGATGGGTCTCCATGTGCCATCCTGTTTCACTATATTATGCTGGTCTCTCCTTGTGAGAAACACCTTGTCACACCCAGCACAGGGACATCATCCTTGTGTTTTCAACCTGTGACAGCCAGCTTGAAATTGAGGTGAGCTGCAGATTTGTTCAGGCATTTTTATTCCCTGAGCATTTGGGCGAGCCCAGGCCACATCATCTCTGCAGCCACGGGAGAAACAAATGTCTTTTGTCCACTCTGTGCTACCTCTTTGTCTTAAATATAATCTTGTGTTCTTCTGCTTCCCCATAATTCTAGGACCTGGGGCTTTATGGCAGGTATTGTGGGTCTGAGAACCCATGATAAGATCAAGCTGTAAAAAATAAAGGCAATTCCAGATCATTTTCCACTCTGAGCACTGCAAAGCCCTTTCTAAGCGGTGTTTGCTGTAGCATGGTGTCCCTTGCCACCACAGAAATGCAGATATATTTCCCCACTCATCTGGCAAGCACTGTTTACGTCTTCCAAGGTTTCGAAAGGAATGGCAATTAACAAAGCTATTTATTTGCCTAAGTAAATTAAAAAAAAAAAAAAGAAGCTATGTCATAACATATTTGTTGTATCAGCAGCATCTGCTCAGGCCAGCATTTTCTGGGAGTTTGTTTTGAAAGATCTCCAAAAGATGCACTGGTGCCGTCCAGCAGCACAGGCGGCCTTTCTTCCCTGGTGCTGTGACAGAGGGCTGAGGCGATTCTTCTGCCCTCTTCTCTGTTAAATCACTTTTATCTGATCTGCCTACGCTGGCAAATGCTTCAAGTGCCTTTTCAGCCCTATCTAGATGGAGATACACTGCTCCTGGGTGGAGTGCTGGTATAAAGCATCCTTCACAGATGGCTGAAATACATAATCTTTGAAAATTAAAGGCTCTAATTACCTAGCAGTGAGCTGTACACTCAGGAGCGCTCTTCTCCACAGTGCAGCGATGTGGGAGAGCCAGTGATGCCTCATCAGGGACATCTCCTCCTTGGGCTGTGGTGTGGATAGCCACACAAGGGCCAAGATTTAGGGAAAAGGTGGGGACCACAGTGTTCCATAGGAAAACACCTGGAGAAAGATGATGCAGTTTCTCTTTTTTCACAATATCCCCTTGCTAGAAGTCTGCAGGTGTGTGGTGGCAGCCACATTAATGCTGCAACATCCAAGACAGTGGGAAAGGTAGGTGTCTTCTGGTTTCCTCCATTTGAGGTTGCCATCTAGAAAATTCAGTGAAGGGGGAAAAAAGATGTGACACTGCAAAGTAAGATGGAAAGGAAAGCCCTACCAGTGAGATGCTGTGGGTTATAACTCACTCTGGCTGCCTGAATGGGGCAGAAGCAGCCAGACCTAGGCTGCCTGTGTGTGAGTGCTGGGCATCTGCATGTACTGCTCCCACAGGGCCTCCTGGAAGCACCAACATTTCTTTCCAATTTAGGTGGTGAATTTGAAATGGGCAATAAAAATGAGTGCTGGCTGCATGAGTCTAGTGCAGGCACTGACCAGCCAGCACTGCTCAGATGAAAGCTGTTTTGCAGGAAGCTGAAAATGCCAAAAATAGCAGTCTCTGGGTAAATCTTTATATTTGCTTACAGAAATCATGGTGTTTTTAAAGCCTCAAGGAGATGCATATGGTCATTTTTACCCTAGAGTCACCATAAGAAGACCTGGGTTTATGTTGTGTTAGACATATATTTTGCTCCCTCTCTCTTTAGCTGAGCCTCCGAAACCTGCAAACACCCAAACCATGGAACTCTTTGTGCACAGATATTTTCAACACCTATACTCTTTCCCTTCTCCCTCCCAAGTCTCCCTTTAACTATGCTGATGGGTCTTTTCCAGTTTCACCCAAGTTTATTTAAGGATGGGCTACTCCTGTGGTTGTTTTGTTTTGTTTTGTTTTGCTTCACTTTGCTTTGCTTTGTTTTGTTGGTTTGTTTTTTTTCCATGGAGTAGCTGAGGCACAACGGTCACTTGGCATTTTTTTCTTTTAAAGAAATGTCTATTCTTAGAGTGTTGAGAATACTTGTTAAGACCACTTGCTGGTTATGGCTTTCCAAGAAAAAACAAATCACTTCTGAGCTAAAATTAATCATGGGAAATTTCAAACCAACAGGAACATCCCTGAGAAAGCTGAAGCACAAACGGGGAGTGGGGGGAGAAAACAAACATTGGTTTGAATGCTGCTGCTTGTGATGTTGCTCCGACAGGAGGAAATGGGCTCAGACTTTAATGGATCAAAGGAAACAAAGGACTGGCTCAGCTTCACTCACCGTACCCAGCAAGCTGGATATACTCAGTAACAGCTAGAAACGGACTTTTTTCCCCTAGAAGTAAAAACAATGCCTCAACCAACGACCATTTATAAACCAAGGTATGTAACAGTCTCTGAATCAGGGGGCACATTTTTTTGAGGCAGATTAGGGTTAGCAGGTGGCTTCATTGCACAGCAGGTTTAGTAAAACACTGTGGGACAACGGACTGAAACTAATGCCACTTCAAACGTATGTTTTAACGGAGCGCCAGGAGCACAGCAAGTGCATTTAAGGTTGTGCAGGGTGATGGGATTGTGTTTGCCTAACAGGGTGTCAGGCTAGGTTTTGTGGACTGGAGTGCCAGCACATGTTCTCATTTTTTTTTATCTAAATAAAAGCATAAATATACTGTGATAGTATTGCAGCAATATACAGCTACATAATACAAGAGAAACGTGTGTGTGTGTGTGTATACATATATATATATCATGTAAGAAAAGAAATTATAGGTTAAAAATGTCACAGCTCCCCATGCAGCACAGGTTTGAACACCTTTTGTTCTGCAATTAAAGATCATCACCATTAATACATTGTGTTTTGGTCTAATTCAGTACACATCATGGCTGGAGGTCTTAAAAGCTGTTCTTTGAGAGTCAAATCCAAAAATAATAGCTAACACAGTCAAAACACCAACTGCTGCTAAACATGGTTGCACAAGCTCAAATTAAAGCACAGTCTAATTTACCCAGAGCTATTCTATATATATATATCATGTTTTATACTGGTTATCTTCAACTACCCAGTTTGTCCAACACTTCAGATGTTATTACTTCAAGGAGGGGTCGCAGCTGCTCTGTGCCAAAATTGCTAGTTGTACTGGGTTGAGACAACCATTAAACTCCTGAAGACTGAAGCCAATTTCATTATGAATCATGAATTTTGTGGATTACCACATGCTTACTTAAAAGGACAAATAGCTTTGCTACTAGAGGAATAACAGTCTCAGTGAGATCAAAAGCAAGAAGGAGAAAAAAAGCCTCCAGTCATGAAGAACGCTCAAAGCAAGTGGTGGCACAAGGATTATGTATTACCCATGCACACAGAGCAAAGCAAACTGTCATTAAATGTTCCCTGGGTGGCAGCTGAAGAGTGTTGGCAAACTCTTTCAGCCAGTGGAGATTTTGGAGGCCAGCAGTTTTTTAAAACATTTTTCCCCCCTCAAATGATGTTTCTTTCAGGCCCCTTACAGCGGCTAAAAGAAGATGTCAGGCTTGCCTTGGACTTTTATGAATTTGTTTGAAAATCAGGGCTAAGGCTGATGATATGAAGCTTAAAGATTTAGGAACTCAGCATTGGATAGGAGCAGAACGGGATGACTGGACTTTAGCTCTGGTGGCCATTTCTGAAAACCTAGATACTCATTTGCCCTGCCTTAGAGATGTATGTCCTGTTTAGAACTGTAAATGTTCTAAACCCCATGTATCAGTGCCTCATTCAGGCTCTTTTTAAACACTTTCAGTGACTCCACCACCTCCCTGGGCAGTCCATTCCAATGGAAAACCACTCTTTCTGTGAAGAATTTCTGCCTAACATCCAGCCTAAACCTCTCCTGGCACAGCTTGAGACTGTGCCCTCTTGTTCTGGTGCTGGCTGCCTGGGAAAAGAGACCAACCCCCACCTGGCTACAACCACCCTTCAGGTAGTTGCAGACAGCAATAAGGTCTCCCTTTCCTCTATGCAGTGAGCAGCCTCAGCCAGCTGCAAGGAGATTTGACTCCTACCTACTCCAGTGCCTTTCTAATTGAGAATAAAAGTTTTCTCAATCTCATTACATCCGCTTTACATAGCCTATTCCTGGATTGTGCATACATAGATTGCTTGTTCAGCTGAAAATACTGTGTTGCATCTCATGGAGAGCACTATCCTTTGGCAAGGTGTAAAGAGCAGTGAGCATTTAGATGTGCCTCCTTAGGAGTGAATGAATCACAGAAGATACAAAAATGAAATGACACAACCCCTATGACTTAGCACAGTCCCATGACACGTGCAGGTTAGGTCACAGTTTCACCTCCTTCAGATCCAGAAAAGGCATATATAGTACTTGCCCTGTACACCTTGGCATGGCAGCAGGATCATAGTCCAGTTTTCTTTGTTACAGATGTGACAGGGCATTCCTTCCTTACAAACCCTGTTAGGTGCAGCACTGGGACGGTGCAATGTAACAGCTGGTGATCTGTTTGTGTTGCACCATCAGTACACAGTACAAAATGCACCAGACAGAAAATCTGAGGCTCTGAGAACAAGCTCTTAGCTTGCTCTTCCTTGCTGCAGAAGACTAAGCACAGAAGCCACCCCAACTCAGGCTGCAGCATTACTTCAAGCCAAATAAGCCTAGATAAAGAACTAAGGCGGCAGGTAAGTGAATATGAGCAGCTGGATAACCAAACACAACTTGGAGCTGTGCTGACCTATGCCCCACTAGCTCAGGGCATGGCTATGATAATTCATGTCTGGCCTTTGTATATACAGAACCAGTGAGCACTGTGTCACTATGCTGGATGTAAAATGTCTCTGGGCCTTGCTCACAAAATGACTGTTCCACATCTGCCCACTTCCACAGACAATTTCTGTCCCCTCTGGCCACCCATGAGTTTGCCCCAGCTCTCCATGCACCCTGAGGCAGCTCTGTCCTCCACCTTGAATGGAGATTAACATCACTCCTTGTCAGGGCAAGTTGCACTGGCAGCTTCCTGGTTTTTGCTTAAGAAGGGCTCAGCCAGGACACCTCTGTCTGCTCAAGAGAGGCAAGTGGTTTGTGGCTTGAAAGGAAAAAGTTCCCTCTGTAGGTGATACAGCTCATCTGGCAGCCCTGAACTCTTGTACAGGGAACACCACCTACACTTCTGGGCAGTTGGCCAGGAGCTGTGCCCACAAGGAGCCCACCCCACTAAGATGAAAGAAATCAGCTTTCTCCTGGCATGGACCTTCTCTGGGCTGTAGGGTTTGGGGTTTTCTATTTTGGCTGGATTTTTCCCCCTTTTCTCTCTTTTTCTTTTGAAAGTAGTTCAATTTTGCTGCCAGATCTCATTCTTACTCTTTTTTCTGTCTGCCAGAAGCCTGTCCACATCCTTCCCAGTTGAAACCTTCTCCAACCTGTAAATAACATCAAGAAAAGCCAAATCTCTAATGATAGCTGTTAATGCTTGGTTATAAAGCCTTCACCAGGCAACAGGCAGGTGCCGATGTCAGCTAAATGCCAGCTTGGGCAGGCTTTGCACTTCTTTCTACAATGGTTTCAACACCTCAACATTATTAATGTGTGCCTGCCCTAAACCTTGACACAGATGTCCCAGGATGTGCAGCAGAAAGGGACTGTGCAGCTCAGAGACTCCACTTCTTCTGCCCAAACCTCTGCCCAACTCTTCACTCTGAGGGACCAGGGCAGAGCTGCAGCTGGGATGGCCATTCCCAGCTTCCCTTTACACCTGCTTGTAGTCTGGAACTTGGACCTCCCAGGTGTGTCCAGACTGATGGTGAGGAAGGGACTTCAAAGAGGGAGTGAGCAGGTTGTATGTGACTGGCTGAAGATAAATGCACAGATGGTGATAGCATTATGATTCAGGTCACAAATGAGGGCTGCTCCCTAGTAGAGTGCTGAAACCTTTGCTCCATCAGACATTGAAATAGAAAGCTGGTACACTTTGTACTCCCAACCACCCTTGGCCTCTCTGAGGATAAGGCTGCTCTCTGTCCTGAATTTACTCATGGGTCAAGACCTCAGATGCTAAGCCTTGCTTCTGACCAACTCATAACATTGATTTATGGAAGCCAGGGATTACTGTAAAAGTTGACACACAATTGCCTATGCATTATGTATAGGCAAGTGCTGCTTCATTAGTTGCTACCTTGTAAAGAGATCTGGCTAGAGCTGCTACACTCCACATGCCCCCTGCTACCTATGGTATGCCAGGGTGTCCCAGCATGGGCACTTGGTCACTCACCCCACAAGCATCTCCTCAATGTGTTACCAGCAATAGAGGATGCCCTCCTTCACCACTCATGCTTGTGTCATGCAGGTGGGAGAGAGCCAGTTCTGGATGAGGGGAGCACAGATAGGCTTATCTGGGTTTTGACATGAAGCTGGGTTTGAGCAGGTTGCAGAGTCCTGCAACAAGGCCACTGAAAGGCAAAAGGTTCTATGATGGATAGATAGGATAGTATCTAACTGTATGCCTCAAATCCAAAGAGACTTCAGCACCTTTTCTCAGTTGTTTTAGAAAATGTTCTGGGAGAGGGCAGCTCAGCTGGAGTGACCTCTCAGTGTGAATTCTCCTCACAAAATCTAGCTAGTCTCAGATATTGCCAGGGAGGGCTCAGCTCCTGCCAGCGTGAGGTCAGCCTCCAGAACTGGAAATGAAGGCCAGGTTTATTAGGCTGCCTGGGTGTTTTCATTCTTACTGGCAACTTTTCAGTGCATGATCTTAGTGTTAGCAAGGGAGATGCTCAGAGGGCAGAAATCCCAATCTGGGATTGGACAGGTAAAGAGGGCTTCCAGCAGACAACTGAAATCTTCTTGGTGCCAGTCTTTATTCAGTGGTGCCCAGTGAAAGAACAAGAGGTAATGGGCACAAATTTGAACATAGGAAGTTCCATCTAAACATGAGGAGGAACTTCTTTAAGTTGAGGGTGGTGGATCATTAGAACAGACTGCCCAGGGAGGTGGTGAGGTCTCCATCTCTGGAGTCATTCAAAGTCCGCCTGCTGTCCTGTGCAACCTGGTCTAGGTGATCCTGCTCTGGTAGGGGGATTGGACTAGGTGATCTCCAGAGGTCCCTTCCAAGCCAAATCCTTCTGTGATTTAGCTTTGTAGTCCTCCATACCATTTGCTGAAATCAGTAGGGTGGGAAAGGAATAACTGCAAAGTGGAGAGACTGTGACCTGCGCTGAAAATTGAATGCTAGAGCAGCCCCCAGGGCATGATTGGAGCAGGCAAGGGGAAACCACCTCCAGTACTGCACAGGTGAGGGGGAGCTGGAGAGCAAGGAGGTGGGTGGTGGGGTGATGGAAGAGACTCAGTCTTTGGCCATGCCAGCTCTTGTCAGTGGGCCACTGCAGGATGTTAGTGCTGCACATCTTTGCAGGGCTCCTGTCTCTCATCCTCTACTGTAAATGAAAAAACACTTCTGGACATTATAAACAGCTTGTAACAAGTTTTGTCAGGTTCTAATGATCTTCCAGAGCTTGATTGAGCAGGTAGGCTGGCAAAGGTGCAGTGCCTGTCACACACAGACACGTGCTGCTTCTGCAGGTCTCTTTTGATTATGTTTTGAGTCTCTAGGGAGCACTCACTAGGAGAGACGCTATTCTTAGAGGGCATGAAACAGGCTCCACGTGCTCCAGAGCTTGCAAAGGCTTGTTCCTCCATCACCACTTTCAAGTAAGTTACAGGCAGATTTAACTGTCAAAGATAATTACTGGATTGGGCTTGGTTTTCCCGGAAAGATTATATTCATTCAAAATCAGCTTTTTCTGAAAGCACTTTGAAGACAATAAAAAGTTATTGGCTGCTATTAAGTCCTAAACATTGTTTATCTGCTGCAGCATAGGACACAGGAGCAATGAGGGTTCAAATTCCACAGCAGAGGTGTAGGCTGCACCTTTCACACCTTCCCTGGGATCACACAACACCTTTGGCTACAAGGATCCTCACCTGGCTTAGAGTCTGCTCAAAGCAGGGCTGGTCATAACCCTGCACCAGGCCAACCACTGCTCCCCCATGGCATGGCAGCTGCTAGATCACATGGTGTCTTCCTTGGTGACCACTTTCCAAAGAATCACAGAATGTCAGGGATTGGAAGGGACTTCTAAAGAACAGCTAATCTAACCCCCCTGCCAGAACAGGATTACCTAGAGTAGGTCAAGCAGAAATCCCCCAAGGCAGTTTTGAAAGTCTCCAGAGAAGGAGGCTCCACAAACTCTCTGGGCAGCCTCTTCTAGTGTTCTGTCACCCTCACAGTGAAAAAGTTTTTCCTTAGGTTTATGTGGAACCTCCTATACTCCAGCTTGCACCCATTGCCCCTTGTCTTATCCTTGGACATCACTGAGAAGAGCCTGGCTCCATCCTCCTGACATTTGCATTTGCCCTTTGTATATTTATAAATATTAATGAGGTCACCTCTCAGTCTCTTCTTCTCCAAGCTAAATAGACCCACCTCTCTTATAAGGGAGGTGTGTTCCACTCCACCATCTTTGTGTCTCTGTGCTGGACTCTCTCAAGCAGTTCCCTGTCCTTTGTAAACTGAGGTGCCCAGAACTGGACACAATATTCCAGATGCAGCCTCACCAGGGCAGAGTGGAGTGGGAGGAGAACCTCTCTCGACCTACTAAACACACCTCTTCTAATCCACCCCAGGATGTCATTGGCCTTCTTGGCCACAATGACACATGCCTGGCTCATGGTCATCCTTCTATCCACCAGGACACTCAGGTCTCTTTCCCCTGCTCTGCTCTCCAACAGGTCAGTCCCCAGCCTATACAGGTCCATGGGGTTGTTTTCCAGTTGCAAGACTGTTCACTTGCCCTTGTTGAATTTCATTCAATTTCTCCATGCCCAGCTCTCCAGCCTAAGTCTCACTGAATGGCAGCACAACCCTCTGGTGTGGCAGCCACTCCTCCCACTTTTGTGTGGTAAATTTAATATGACCAGAATATAGACAAGCACTGACAGCAGAAGATGTACACCAGCCTGTGTCTGCTGGTAAACTGGCTCACCATCCAAAGCAGGTGGCTTTGTGCAAGCCACCTTTTGGGAACAGACTCTGAAATGTTCTACCTACCAAATCACACCCCAAAGTTATTTAGGGATAGGTCCAGGAGCAAGACAAAATTTAGGTCAGGAAATATCTCTGTAGTTTACCAACATAAACAATTGTGTTGCAGGGCCTGCTCATTCTTAATGGCATTGACTTTGGCATAATGTTGTACTTTCTGACCAGCACATGGCTTAAATCTTCAGCTGATGGGCAACGTGTGAAGAATTTCAGCCAGTTTGCTAAAGCCATTTGCCTGGACTTGCAACACGTTGCATAGCTGTTTGCAGAGAATTGGTGCTTGCTGGACTGTTGCCAGCATCAAAATACCATTGCAGCACAAAATCTGTTCATGGTTACATGGTTCATTTTGCTCATCCATCTGGAAAGCTGAAGCACCCAGAGTTCACCAAGTCTCTGTGAAAGACAAGTTGTTGCTAATGTGTATCTTCATGAGCTGTGGTGATAACACTCACTGCACTCTTGATGCAGTACAAATAATTACAGAATCACAGACTCAGCCAGGTTGGAAGAGACCTCCAAGATCATCAAGTCCAACCCATCACCCAACCCTAACTAATCAACAAGACCATGGCACTAAGTGCCTCATCCAGGCTTTTCTTAAACACCTCCAGGGATACTGACCACCACCACTTCCTTGGGCAGCCCATTCCAATGGTCAGTCACTCTTCACAGAAAGAACTTCTTTCTAAGATCAAGCCTAAACTTCCCCTTGCACAGCTTGAGACTGTGTCCTCTTGTTCTGTTGCTGGTTGCCTGGGAGAAGAGACCAATCCCCATCTGGCTACAACCCCCCTTCAGGTAGTTGTAGAAGGCAATAAAGTCTCCCCTGAACCTCCTCTCCTCCAGGCTAAACAACCCCAGCTCCCTCAGCCACTCCTCATAGGGCTTGTGCTCCAAACTCCTCTGCAAACTCCTTAGCTCAGCTGTGGGCTGCAGTTGCCAGTATCCCCTTACAGAAATCACACATTTCCCTTTGCCTCCACAGAAAGTTACTGTTCTGTCTTAGCCACTTCGCTACAGTCAGCAGATCCCCAGAAGCTTATCTCCATGATATATTTGTTGAATGAGTGCAAGAAGACTAAAAATTAAAGGAATGTGCTTCTGATTCTTTCCTTCATCATACTGATGCATACACATAAACCCAGAGGTCAAAAAAAAAAGGACTCATTTGACTCTACATATGTCTAATAAGAATTTGGTGCAGATGGCAGCACGTGGTTTCTTCATCCCTGCAGGGAATGAGCAACTGAATGAAAGCTAGTGTGAGCAAGGGAATAAATGCATACAAACTTGCCTTTATTGAATGTAGACAGGAATCAATATACTTCTGCTTCATCAAAACAATGAGATACAAAGATAGTTTTCAGCAGGAGTAGTGGGACAACTTCTTGCTATCCCTGAATAGTTTTTAAGTAGAGTTTATTATTATTATTTCTAAATCATATTTCAAATGGTAGCAAGAGAGAACATACTAAGCAGTCCATGGATCTCCAGTCATACATTCCTACTGGCAACCCACAGATCAAAGGTATAGAAATCTGTCCCTGAACTGTTTACTGGATTGCTCAGCACCAAGAGAATTCATCTGGGAAAGTCAAGAGTTTTACTTCACAGCTTTATGGCAAGCTGCAGGAAGGACTCGGCAGATGAAAACCCTGCTTCAGTCAGCAAATCGTATGGGTTAACAGGCACCACTTAAAAAACAAAACAGTAGTTAACCAAAAGAAACATAGGACACCCTGACAGCAAATTCAACTCTGTCCCAGAACAGTTTGGTATCATAGCTACAGCTAACTTCTGCAGCTAAACTGCAGGCCATATTTTATCTCCAGCTCACGTGTCGATGCTATTTACTAAGCACTAAATGCAGAAACATTTCTCCTTATTTCTACCTGGATCTGTGAAAGTGCAATGAACTGAAGCTTGCAAAATCTGCCTCTTGTTCATTATTTTCATTCACTGTTTTTATTGTTGGTTTTGTCTTATTTTTATTCATTAGTTTTAAAAAATAGTAATTTTTTTGAGCTATCTAAGATTCTTTTAATTCTAAAAGCAGCCACTGGTTAAATACACCACCATTTGCTTTCTAAAAATCATACATTTGTAACTGTGAGGACACATCACACTATGTTGAAGCAATTCTAGTCACATCTATTAATGCAAATTCCAGGCAGGGATAAAAAAGCATTAACTCACACTGTGGCTCTCTCCCCACCCTCACACCTCCCCCACCCTCTCTCCCCCCTCCCCCCTTTCCTGAACTCCCCCCAGCTTGGCATTTGTTAATTATTTTTTTCTTGACTGAGTAACTGAGTAATTTTTTTTCATAATCGGTCTTGGAAGAGTTTCAGCTTTGTCCTCTACTGTGCCTGGAGGAAAGTGGAAGGAGCTCTTCCAGGGGCAGAGAAGCCGATCCAACTCAGGACACTGTAGCCTGACAGTAGCTAAAGCAGGGTTTGGTTCCCTTCTGGGAGGCAGCCACAAAGGTAATGGCTTCAGAAAGATTTGGGAGACTTTCAGTTCCATTTCAATGACAAAAGTGTTTGTGGTCTTTTCGTGACCTTAGTTTCTGATCACTGGTTGAAACACCTCACACATTCTTGGCTTCCACCTAAGCTGGCTACCTGAGCAGTGAGTCAGAGCCTAGTTTCACCTGAGGGGAGGTTTCACAAAAAGTCCCTTGTGTGGACTGGATTTTTGTTTGGATTTGTTATCTTTTTGGTGTTTTGTTTTTTTTTTTTCTTCTTTCTCAGACATCACAGTAAGCAAAGAGTTATGCCCCAGTTATGACAAAGAAAGGCCTTGCAATCCTCCACAGTGTGCTTTGTGGGTGCCTTGCTATGAGGATATAGAGACAGGGAAGAAGTTTATTTCCTACAGACTTTTTTTTTATGGTTTTGGGCTTTTCCCTCTTAACACACTTGAATTAGTTCAAGTCATTTATGAGAGGTAACAACTTGAGACATCACCTTTACAGCCCAGCTCCTAGGCAATTATTTTTCCTGTTACAGTGAGATACTCCTGTTTCACAATTCACATCTGCACCCAAGAGAAAAGCACAGAAATGCCTCCCTCAAATAGTGGCAGCAGCTTGCAGTGATGAACTTCTGAAATGAGATTCAGTGCAAGGGCAAATCTGTCTGTGCTGTGTAGGAAGCGTTTGTGCCTTGGTAATCCATTTGATCTGCGATCCATAACTGAAATGAAACATACCATGCAATCCACAAGCTGGGTTTTTTTTTTTATTATTTCCTTGTCCTCTCAATTTTCCATTGAGAGAACATGACTTTGTCACTAGGAGAGCTCATGGTGTGTGTTGTGAGCTGCCCCAACAGATACATCTGTAATCAATGTGTGTCTAATCTTTGTAACAACAGCTGATTACAATTTATTCCCGTATCAGGAAGGATTTGTCAGCCTTTTGAATCCCTGGCCGATGGGGGTCCATGAGTGATGCATCACAGTGGCTGTCTGTGCCTGTTTCAGAGACAGAGATGTTGACACACATGGTCATTTTCTGAGAAAAGTAGATTTTTATGGGACATGGAATCCTATTACCTTGCTGCGTCTCTCAGTCTTGCAATAGAAATGACCCAGCACCCTTTTGACATATGGTTTGGATTCAAAGTGCAGCACAGATACTTCTGCTGCGTGTTTTTCTGCCCCAGTCTTGGAAAACTGATACAAAAATGAAACCAAAGAGCACTTCTGAGTATGTATCATGGCTTCTGCTGGCTGTTCAGCCCTGTCCAGATGGAGCTGAGCATAAGGTACGTGCAACCATACTCACCTGGGAGTGCCACCTTTGCTGGTGTTTCTCCTCTTCTCCCCACTGTCAGGATAAAGAGGGCTTGATCTGCAAATAGATATCTTACTTGTCTTTATATTGCCTGCCCATGTGAGGTCTTGAACAATGTTGTAGACATCCGAGTGCCTAGACTAGGCAAGCTGCCTGCTCCTTACAGCACCTGCAGCTGGAATCACAGAATCATAGAATTGTAGAATCATCATGAAATGGCTTGAGTTGGAAGAGACCTTAAAGATCATCCAGTTCCAAACCCTGTGCCATGGGCAGGGACACCTTCCGTTAGAGCAGGTTGCTCAAAGCTTCATCCAGCCTGGTCTTAAACACTTCCGCAGATGAGGCATCCACAACTTCTCTGGGCAACCTGTTCCAGTGTCACCTAAGCACTGCGCAACTGAGTAACTCACAGGGGTGATATGGAGATGGGAAAGTGGAGAAGGGGATTTCAGCACATCAACATCCTCTGGTGCACAATCAAGCCCCTTGGAGGCTCCACTGCTTACACAGCAAAAGCATCCAGCCTTGAGGTTGCAGAAATATGCTCACTAGGCTGCAGTTGCTTACTTGCATCAGTGCCAAATGCTGACTTTGACTTCCACAGGTATGGAAGGCCTGGTTTTGTTTTATAGCTAGTGGCTTATCCCACTTATGATCCTTCCACATTAAATTACTAGCTGTAGCAAGAGTGAGCCATGCAGTTTGTTTCTAAGCTGATCATGAAGTGGGCTCCTGATCTCCTGCTATTCCTCTCCACTTTGGCCAGGAGGTGGAAGACAAGTTAATGAACCTGGTGTCTCACACTGGCACAGTGTTAGGCGTACTCCCATGTCCAATGGTTCAGCTGTAGTTATAATTTGCATGATACACACCCAAAATACATAAATATAAGGCTGCAAGCATAGTTGTGCAGTCTCAAAATTGCATCTATTAAGGGTGAAACTGTTATAAAACTCAGCAGGATACTGAAGAATGCAACCACTTCCAGAAACAAAACCTGCACCTTTTCTTGAAATGCCGTTATTTTCAAAGTATGGAAGGGATGAGAATTCAACAGTGATGTCTCTTTAAAGGCACATTAAATGATCTTGAGCAATACCAAGAGGTTGTCCACATGCTCAGGTGTTATTTGTTTTTCTTTTGTAAGAGCAGTTTATAAAAGGTCTTTCCAGGCATTTTCCAAAACAAAACTGCATCAAATTGCATACCAAATTGAAACCTCCATTTGGTGAGCAAAACAAGGAGAACCCAGAGGGATCGGTGAAGCTGCAGTGGATGAGGAGAAATGACAACAAAAGAAGAGATTTGGAGGTATCTCTTCTTCTCTTCCTATTGCGTTGCTCCCTAAGAGCAAGTTCCTCTTGATGGATTGTAGGTTGGGTGACTGTCAGCCTTAAAAGGCTAAAGTTCAGTGCCTGCTGGGGACAGAGAGATTTCCTGCTGAAAGAGATCATGGGATCAGCCTGACTGCTAAGTCTGATCTCAGATATATCATGTCATCTCTTGGGTTTCTAGGAAATCCTTGAATGAAATCTTTCCTGGACATCAGTACATCAGCTGAAAAACACCATCCTGTCTTGATGATGACTTTACTAGAGATGAAGAACCCAATGCACAACATGACATATTGTTTCCACTGATTAATTCCCTTCACTATGTGAAATCTGCTTATTTTCTATACAATACTCATACCTGGCTTTAATTTTGAGACACTGAATTTTGTTGTATCTTCATTAGCTATGCTACAATCAAATATGCATTTTTCCAGGGATACATTCCTGTTCACCTGTTTCAGTTTTAAAATTGTAGTTTGGGGTTTTTTTTTTAATTGATAATCACAGTTCTTCTGCAAAGTCTCTCCTAGAAATCTGGACAGAGGTGATGCAATTTTCTGCCATTAATGGTTTTATTTACTGTACCAGAAGCTGTACCTGCACAGTCTTGCCAAGGCTGGCTGCACGTGCCAGTGTAAGAGTATTGCACTGGCCCCTGCTGAGGGCTTAGCCAGGGGATGGTGTTACCATACAGTACAAAAGGGTAGCTGTTGTTTTTCTTCCCAATTCAGGCTGCCATTGGGTGATGAAAGAAGTCACAAACCCCCTTGCTGTATAGCAACGAGATTCCAGAAATGCAGAGGGCAGAGGATCTCAGAAGTCTTCCCAGAAGTCCTTTGTTGCTGTGCTGTAGAATCCACAGCATTGCAGAGTCTCAGAGTATCGCTTACAGAAGAAATCCTGGAAGCCCTTAAGAGATGAAGCAGTTACAGAATACAGAATTAACCAGGTTGGGAAAGACCTTTAAGATCATCAAGTCCAGCCTATCACCCAACACCATCTAATCAACTAAACCATGGCACTAAGTGCCTCATCCAGTGTGATTTTAAATACTTCCAGTGATGGTGACTCCACCACCTCCCTGGGCAGCTCATTGGCCAATGGGCAATCACTCTTTCTGTGAAGAACTTCTTCCTAACATCCAACCTAAACCTCCTCTGGCACAGCTTGAGACTGTGTCCTCTTGTTCTGTCACTCTGTTCCTGCCATTATTCTATATCTCCCATCAGTGCCAGTGCTTTTGAAACCCTAACTACAGAGGTCATGTTGCCTTTCCGTTTTTGTTTTTGGTGTTCTCCTAAATAGAGATCCAAAGATGATATCAGCTATCTGGTCAAATGTCATACCATGGCATGGTGCACATCTATGTCTGACAGAAAGAAAAACAAAAAAATCATCATTATCCAAGATTCTGCTTCCCTAGCTTATGTTTCCTCCTCCAGGCCCCCCAAGCTTTATGTTTTTACATGTAGTTGTTTCAAAATGCACTTTATAGTGTCCAATTTACCATCTGTCTCTGTATCAGTAATCTGTCCTCTCTGTCATTCTCCTTGATGATTATCAGCTCTCAGAACTATGTCACAAGGCTGAGTTTTCTGCACCAGACTTGTTTCCTTCCTCAGGGAGAAATGCAGAACGTACTACAAGGTGGCAGCTACAATTACTGTAAGCAGTCTGTTGCCTAACACTGGTTTCAAGGGGTGACTGGTGCAAGTGTTAGTGTTGGGTCATACCTGTTGCCATTTGACAGATGTGATGTCTGCATGACACAACTTCAGCAAGCCTGTCACAACTTCAGCAAGCCTGTCACATCTGGGGTCCTCTCTAAGCCTTAAATGGCTAGTGAGACTTGCTCCTAGGGCTGATGTTTGGCATAGTTCATCTGGCTTACTAGATGAAGCAAACATAAAACCCAAATTATCACAGAAATCACGGAAAACATCTGTTTAGAAGAGACCTCAGTGATCACCCAGTCAACAGCAAACCATGTCCCGAAGCACCAGCTCCAAATGCCACTTTCAGTATTCCTAAACCTCCAGGAATGGTGACTCCACCACTGCCCTGGACAGACCATTCCAATGTTTGATAATCCTCTCCAAGAAGAAATATTTCCTAATATCCCACCTGAACCTCTCCTGGTGCAGTTTGAAATCATTTCCTCTAGTTCTGTTGCCAAGTAGGCTACTCTGTTCATTAGTGGGCTCCCAGAAGGGTAGGAGTGCCAAAGAAGACCTGTTGCAGTTAGCATTCATCTTGAAAACAAGTTTTTGTGTAAGAGAAGGGAGAGGCTTCAGAGGAGAACCTGGAGAGGAGTAGATCTCAAGGTTTATGCCCATATTGCTGTGCAGCACTTGGTATGGGGTGAACTCAGGACCAAACTAGGACCTTCCTTACAGACAAATGTAGGAGACCCACTTAGCTATTCTGCAGAGAAAAGCGCCAGTCCCTTTGAGCTTCAGTCACTTGGGATGTCCTTTTCTGACATATCCAGGGGCCTGATGGGCTCTGCAGCCTCTGGCTACTCCATCAGCACCCAGAGCAGTTAGAGGCAGGATGTTCAGGAAGGCTGCCTGAAGGCAGCACTAGTTGTCACAAAGGCATGTTAAGTGGGACTTGCATTCAGGGGACATGGAGGCTGCTTGTGGTGGAGGATACAGAAATAAGCGAGTTTGGAGTCTGTGGTATATAGCCCACAGAGTACTTGCAGAGCTGTCATTGCACCTTCATCTTTAACAGAGGTAGGGCTGCTTGGTCAGGGATCTGGGGATAAGCACCAGCAGCAGGTCACCATCCTCCCAGCCTCTGGACCGTGGAGGCTGCTATACCATGGTTCTACGAGGTGTTCTGTTTGCTCCCTCTGCACAGACACGTGTTATCAGGTCTGGAGGTCTCTGTGCAGCTCTGTGAGATGGTTGCCATGTCCATGACACATCTTCAGTCTTGGCTTCCAACATCCTTCAGAACAGCAAGGAATTATCTTCACAAGTGTTTCTGAGTAGTAGCTGTGTTTTGTCACAGTGTGTTTCATTTCAGGAACAGGATATTACTTTCCAAGCTGATAGATTTTCAAAACCACTTAAAATGATCAGAGTTTAGAATCTACCCTTGTGCTTGCGTCCAAATCCAGGTAATTTTCCTGTTAGCAATGCCTTGTGTATTGTGACTGAAGTCATGGATAGTAATTGGATTTCATTATAATTCCACCTGAAGTTTCTAATAATAACAGTAATAAAATAATCACAAACCTGATTCACAAAGCTAAAAAGCAGACTTAGCACTCTCCAGATCTAGGAAGAGAAACCAATTAAACCCTCCTGCTAGCTGTCTGTTGAATTTTTTCTTATGAACTGCTACACAGTTGCTTGTTTGCTTTTAAATGAGCAAACAACCACAGAACAGACTACTTCCCTAAATTGGGTTTATCAGTGTTTGTTTGTCTTTCTCCATAGAAATTCAGGCTTTGTCTAGACTGGGAGCCTGTAACAATGGCTGACACTGTATCAGGGGAGATGAGAAAGATGAATGCAGCTGAGGAACGGATATGCTGCTAGGACTTTCATGGGTTGAGCTATACTGCCTTGGTTTTGTCTTTTCCATCAATACAAAAGCCAATCTGCATTAGAACTGAAGGCACGATGATGCAAGTATGTTTTTCTTCTGTAAGTATGTCCTATTGAGATGTAAGGCCCAAACTACTTTGTACACTGCATGCATAAACACCCCATCTGCAGCAAGGGAAATATCTAAACCACCTTATCTTGGTTTTCATGGACTCCTAAGTAATTCAAATGGAAGGGATGATAGAGATCTAACATTCTTTGTTTAAAACACTAGAATTACTATTTTGTTTGTTTGCTTTGATTGCCTTCCACCCACCTGCAAATACACAATTTGCTGTTGATCAGATAAAACTTTTCATTCATAAAGTATGTGATGTTCAGTTTTCAGTCCTTGTTTTAGGCAAAACTGATGAGGGAGAGAAACACTGAAGTGAAAAAGTGGTTCTTTTAGTGGAGCATTTTGAAACGTAAGATTTAGCTTTTGCGCCCTACATACTGTACTTCCTCCTCCCACCCCCCAATTTAAACAGTGATCAGTCTGGCACAAAACCAAATCAACACAGACTTGTACATGCATTTTCAGGCAGATGAAAATATTTAACCAAGAAAGATCTCTGTCTCACAAAGCATCTTTCCTGAGAGTGCTACCAGAAGTGGCTGCACTTAAAACCACCTATACTTTGGAGCCTGATACTACAGGTAAGGAATAAGAGAAAGTGACCTTAAAACAATAAAATAACTTAAAATATTGTAAGAAAATCCTGCTTGTGACATTGTTGAATGTCTAGCAATGTTTTCCATATGCTGACACACATAGTTACTCAAGACCTCAGCACTTGTTCCTGACATGCAGGCCTGCTGCAGCCAAAATAGTGGAGACATTTACAATACAATGATGTAACCTTCTCCCCACATTTTGTAAATGTGGTTGTATGTTGCAATATTCCTTGGTTTTTAATAGTACAGCAGCAATGTCCAGTGCACAGTCTATGCTGCAACATGAAAATCCTTTCCTAGCAGCTCAGCTGGTATTTCATAACTTGGTGGAGAGCTCTGTGCTCACCCAGTTATCACCCATGACTTAATCTGGGTGCAACTTTCTGTTCCTCTATTTATTTTTGCAAACACAGCTGACCAGCACTGCTTTTCCTCTGCAATGGATGATGGCTTCATCACCAATCCTGAAAGCAAAGGGAGCCATTGCTTCCCTAGGATACCAAGGATTGTCTTGTCCACAGCCAAAACCTTGTGTGTCCCACAGAGACAGAAGAGGACAAAGTATCCATAAGGACACCTTATATGCATCTTCATGCTGGCTCTGCCCCCCCTATTTCAGGGCCCAGAGGAAAGATGGAGCTATTTTGACTTTGCACTCATCTACATGGGAAAATTAATCAGAAAAGCAACAGTGCAATAGTCCCCCGTGCCTTCCCCTGGTTTTGTTTATCTCAATCTAGGAGCAGGGTTACCCCAGAATGCAAATTCAACTTGATATTCAAACTCTCTTTTATGAGAAAATCCTTCCCTCCCCTGCAGACAGACCCAAGCACTACTCTACAGTCCCCAGAATGCTCTGGGAGCATGGAGCAGCTGAAGGCAACGTCTCTCCCCTCTCCTCACTTTGTGCACTCTACACCAGCTTGCAGGTACAAGCAGGCATGAGCTGGAGAGGATGGTTAGAGAGCTGAATGTGGTACAGGGAGAGGAGGGGTCAGCCACCAGGGAACAATAATGTGCTCTGGGTGTTCCCTAGATTGTGCTGCTGGAGCTGCTCTGATTTATAGTCAGGCCAAAGAGGCCTGCTAAGAAGCTGTTCTTGTATTTCTCTTACCACCCACAGGCACAAGAAACAAGCTTTCCACTCATTCTTGGCCCTTTCCACACTGCCTGGAAGTGGAAAAAAAGAATTGTGGGAACAGAGAAATCAGATGGTGGTGGCTGGGTTAGGGAAAGCCTTTGCCAAGCTGTAGGGACTATGGAGAAGCCATGCTTCCCTTTTTCTGTGTCTTGTGTTAGTGTTTGCCTATGTCTATCTGGCTGTCTGGGTGGAAGAGTCTGGGCTAGCCTGATGACTTAAAAACACAGCAAAACAAGGGCCTCTATGAACAATTTGAGAACAAACTGTACAGGCATCTTACGCTGACTTTATTGCTAGACCACTTCCACCTTGCAGAGACAGCTGCTCAGCAGGAATAGCACTGCTGAAGCAGCACCTCAGTACCTGGCATAGCCCCCATATTAGGTCAGGCCTCAGATTAGGGCAGGGCTCTCTACAAGATATCTGGCTCAGAATTTTCCACCCACTGGGGAGGTGCTGAAGCATGAATTTTGTGAGCTCTCTGTCTCAAACTTTCCTGATGCAGCTGGGTGAAGGCAATGTCAGGTGATGGGCAGCCACTATCGGTTTCTGTTCTTGTTGCTGTGACGTGACCCTGACATGCCAGAGCAATGGATAAGTTGGGCCTTTATGAGCAAAAGACTTAAGACATACAACATCTGAGGCTGACTGAGGCCTCTGCTGCAATTGCCTGCTCAGAGTAGGGCCAGCTTAGGTTACACACCATCAGTAAGGAGGCAGACCTGTGGATGGTAATGTAGCATTACTACAGAGAGTTACATGCTGTGGGCACTTTGCGATACCACAGGGTGGAAGAGGAAGTAAACCCAAAAGTGGACAAAATGTAGAGGGTTTGAATTGTGTGTGATAAATGGCTGCCATCAGTCTCCTTCAGCTCCATCAGTAAGAAGTCAATCCCTACAGTGAAGAAACTGTAGAAATGCAACAACAGTGGCCGATTCCTTGCCTGAGGTACATTTAAACGCTGTTTCTGGAGAATGCCTCACAGGAAGGGCTGGAAGAACTTCCACCCAACACCACCTCTTGCAGATTTGCAAAAGGAGTAGACTAAGTAAAATCTCATTTCAGCTGGATCCTCTGCAAATCCCTCTCAAGCAGAGGGAAATGCAGGGGCCATAATTGGCATGGAGCAGCAGCTAGGCTTTGCTAATGACTGAGAATAGTGTGGGAGATATTAAGGGGCTGCTGTTAAGGTACTACTAATAATTTTCAGAACCATTTCCATGCCTATTTTCCCCCTGATGATCTGAAACTGCTGTGGGTCCTTTTAAAGCCATTCTGCCTGCTAATAGTTTATTGCTTTACATGATAGGTTGCTTAGGGAAAGCTAGGCAGCTCATGTGTTTTATTTCCTCCTCCCTTCAAATACAGAGAGAATTTTAATATTTCTTGGAGAAAAATGGATGTAATAAAATATGAACATCTTGGGCCCAATCATGCTGCAGTGCAAATCTCTGCCCTGCAAGGCTTTTTTGCACTGGCTCTTCCCAGTTGCTGCACTCCGCAGAGAGCTGGCAGCCCACCATGGCTCCAGCTTCTGGTAAACATCTCCTTGCTTCAACTAGTGGAAGAGTTTGCTCATTTATGAAAGGAAGATGGAGCATATCTGGACATCTTTGGTCTCCACTGATGGGTTTTCTTTAATGAGTCATTGCTGATATGGACAAAATGATATCACAATGGCCAAAACTGTCCAAGTATTGGGGTTATCAGTAACAAATGTCATTTTGGACAGTGGTCTTGAGGCTTAGTAAACATACAGGTGATGGCAACATCATCATTAAGAATAAGCCATACTGAGCCATTGGAGAAGTGTGGTGATTGTGGCTTAGCAAAAGGTATCATGAAACCAAAGTGTTTGAGTACAGGTAAGGTTTGCAAAAGATTACTCCAAGGGAAATTGTGAACCTCCCATTTCTGAGCTGCTTAAAACTGAGTGGGCAGAGAGTGGTGAGCACTGTGCAGGGACTGGGCTCACTGGTGGCTCCCACTGCTACTTGCTAGCAGGAATCCCCTCACAAACTGCGCATCATGGGGCAGGGACACAATCATTGCACTGGGCTCTACCTGGGGATTTTAGGGATTACTTAAAAATGTGCAATGAAAAGCCTTCATTCATATGAAAGAGAGGAGGGATCTGTGAATTGTGGATGGCACTGCCTGTGGAAAAGATACATCTTGAGCCTTCTAATCCTAGCAAAGCCCCTTTAGGAGAAAGTGGAATTTTCCCTGTATAAACAACAATGTCTGTATTTGTTTAAAAGAAAAGGAAAAAAAGAAGATGGGAAGCCAGCTGATGTAGAATCCTGATGAGGAAGAAAAGGAGCGTTGTGCTCATGACATTGGGGAAACTGTTCGAGACCAGTTCATTCTTTGCACAGAAACTGTCCCCACGATCTCACCAGTGGCAGTGGTCACTTGAGCTGGCTGAGGAGCAGACAGTGCATGAGACAGGGGGTTTGGGACCCAGCCTTAACTTCATGCAAGACATGTGGGTTCTTGGCATCTCCCAGAGGCTGGCACTCAAGATGGGGAAAAAACCCAAACAAACAGCTCTGTTTAAAGACATGTAGGAGGAATTATATTTCTTTTGGAAGAACTCCTCTTCCTCCGCAGGGCAAAAAGCACCCTGTAAGAGAACCAAATCTCCCTGTGAATAGGAGGAAGCTAAATGGAAGAAGTGCATCTGCTAGATTGCTCTTTGCCTTCTGCCAGGAAAAAAAAAAAAAAAAAAAAAAAGGAGAGAAAAAAAAAAATAGAAGAAGATTGATTCAAGATTCATCAGGCCAAAAAGAGTCAGTACAAGCAGGAACAGATCTTTTTAGCCTAATAATCAGGCATTCAATTGAGGGAGAGGGAAAAGTCTTGTCTCTGCACCTGAAACTGAATTTTAACCTGCCACCATTTCATGGAAAGCACTGTACTCTTTCTGCACTTCACTCAGAGGGTCAAGGTGGGAGCTGGGTGCTAGAAACTCTCCTGTGGCAGAGCAATCCCACCCAGACCTCACCATACAGGCAAGTACATGAATTGGGATGGGAGCCATTGCTCCACCACCATCCCCTTTGGCCACACCTCAGAGGGGTGAACCCAGCCTCGGTGTTCCAGAAGGGAAGGAAGGATATGGCCACCAGTTTTCCAGAGAGACTGGAGATTTTAGCCCCTCTGTGTGTTGTCTTTGGCTCTGCATACACATACCTGGGATGGGGCTAGGACAGCAGGGTTAGCCAGCCCCAATACGTAGCAGGGGTGGCCTGGGAGGGATACACCACACAGTGTGACAGCTCCATCTATTTCCAAACCATCTGCTTTCAGTTCAGCTTGCCCACCACCCATTGGGCTGTGGATTATATTCTGTGGCCCAAGGACTGAAGCAGTGCATAGAGAAACCTGTTTTCTTTTGTGGTTCTGCTCACAGTGAAAGAAAATAATGAACCAATAGTTTTTGTGTGTGCAAGCTTCTGAGGAAGCATGTCAGGACTTTTGTATTTACACTCATTTTAGGTTGTGGTGCAAAAAAAATCATGGCAGACCTTTTATATGAGAGTTAGGGCCATTTTACCAGCTATCTGGACAGCAGCTGGTAAGAATATCTTCCAAAGAGCGTACTGTTTTGCTTGTGCAGGGATTTCACTTTACTTGTTATACTTGTTACTCATTATATTTTCTTAAGATGATCATTTATGTAGTGATTGCCAAGAAAGGTACAGACAGAAGGAAGAAAGATCTGATGCTTCTTCCCCAAACCACAGAATTATCTTAAAACTCTTTCATTCATAAACAAGACCTATACTTGAGAATCTCAGTTTGCACACAGCAAATTACGCTGTCACTGGCCAGCACACTTCCTGTATCATGTGATCCCAGACTACTCATCACATGGCACACTTTGCAAATGAGATACTAGATATCCTTATCAAAGATCAGGCACCCTGGGCTGAATTTTTCACTCTTGCTTACAGGAATGCCTTTTATTCTCTCTTTAGCACTTTGAGCATTCATGTGTCTAGCACATGAAGTACTGTTGCAGTCACAAGGCTGGGAACGCGCGCACATACACACACTTCGATTGACGCTTTTCTTCACACAGAGAAAAAGAATCACAGAATTAACCAGGCTGGAAGAGACCTTCGAGATCATCAAGTCCAACCAATCACACAACATCATCGAATCAACTAGACTGTGGTACTAAGTGCCTCATCCAGGCTTTTCTTAAACATTTCCAGGGACATTAACCCCACCACCCCCCTGGGCAGCCCATTCCAATGGCCAATCACTCTCTCTGTGAAGAACTTCTTTCTAAGATCAAGCCTAAACTTCCCCCTGCACAGCTTGAGACTGTGTCCTCTTGTTCTGTTGCTGGTTACCTGGAAGAAGAGACCAACCCCCACCTGGCTACAACCTCCCTTCAGGTAGTTGTAGATGCCAACTGAGCCTCATCTTCTCCAGGCTAAACTCCAGCTCCCTCAGCCTCCCCTCATAGGGCTTGTGCTCCAGATCCCCTCACCAGCTTTGTTGCCCTTCTCTGGACACATTTGAGCAATTCAACATCTTTCTTGAATTGAGGGGCCCAGAACTGGACACAGTATTCAAGGTGTGGCCTAACCAGTGCTGAGTACAGGGGCAGAATGACATCCAAGGAACAATAAACCGAACAAGCTGCATGTGGTGTTAAACTTGGAAATGGTAGTTATCAGGAAATGGACTTCAGAGTCATCACTGACAGCTCTCTGAAATCATTGCCTTTATGTGCAGTGACTGTCAAAGCAAGCCAGAAAAGTATAAGGTACCACGAGGAAGAGTACTGAGAATGCAGTTTTGTTTTGCTGCCAAGCAAAACACTGATGTACCCTTATCTCAGTCCCTGGGTGGAGTGCTAGTCACCAATACCCGAGGACAATTCAGTAAAAAGTAGCCAGGGTGCTTCCTTACAGGTCAGGCAAGGCAAGAAGTCCTTAAATCAGCAGTAAAACAAACGAGCTGGGTATTTCTTTCTATAAGCTGAACAGCATATCCTGGGGGATTACAGCAGGAATGAGAGAGCAGAGAATGGCCAGGTTTAACTGATTCTCCCCCCACTGCTGCAGATGTAGTAATGGGATAAGTTACCCATCATCTACCCCATTTCTCATGCTCCTACCCTTTACCTGATGGTGGCCAACAGCTGAGAACTAAAGCCAGTGCAAGGATGGGGTGCAGGGGCCAGATGTTTCCCAAAGCAGCCAATTGGACATTGAGTGTTTGTGCCTTAGAGATTTTCCCAACCCAGAGGTGGTGTTTTATTTAGGATAGGATTCTACTTTTTTTCTTTTTTTTTCTTTTCTAATTAGGGGAAAAAGAAAAAGAGCAAAGAAGGCTTTGAAGTAGAACTTTGATATTAGAAGTGACATGCCAAGCATGGGCAAGTGCCAAGTGCAAGACTTTATTTTGACTGCTGTCTCATGAGGAAAGCTGGCAGCTGGAAGGGCAGGGAGGCATGTCCTGAAGAAGGTAAGGAATTTAGCCAGACTACTTTCAACAGCCTCTTTGATGCTGGGTGGCTGAGAAAACAGAGTGATGTTTTCTCTGTGCACTGCCACAAAATATCCTTTAACAATTGTCTTCTGGGTCACATTGTGCTGCAGCTTGGCCCCCTGTGTTAAACTGACTCAGTACAAGACAACAGTTTTTACTTCTGGAGGACAGACTAGAATGAGTTACTTGTGTTAGGATACTTCCTTGCTTTTGCTATCACAAAATTCCTTATTCTGCTGAGGGATGAAAATAAGCAACTTCCCTTTAGCCTCTAAGTTGAAACGAACACTGATGACACACAGAAGAGGCAAACAAACTTTCAGTCTAAATGAAGAAACAGTTCTGCATTCTTGGAAAAGAGTTTGAAAATGAAACATTTACAGATTGAGAGGATGATTAGCACTTCACAGCCACATCCAAGGAAAATCCCAAACCACCACAAACCCAAACGTATTCAAGCTACAACAAACCACAAATTATTTCCTCCAAAATAAGGTATCTCCCATCACTAGGATCACAGCTCAATAGCAGGTAATAAGTAGCACTACTTTTATAAGGGTGTTACCCATAACCCAGAAAAGATTGTTGATCTGAGGGGTTTTTTTTAACCCCTCTTTGTGCCAAGCTCTGGCTCAGCTCAGGGGATTGCAGTTGTCTATGCCCATGCCCTTACATCCTCTTCATCACTACTGTGAGACCATTCTGTGGCTCAGCACCCACTGAGATGCATCCAGGCCTGCAGCAACAGCTGATTTGAAAAGAGAAAGACTGTGGGAAGCTTCTTTCCCTTCACAGGGATAATAAAAGCAAGGCTGGAGACTAGTGTCTGCAATTGCTCAAAGATCAGGACCCTACTGCAAGATGCACATCTACCTTTTCAGATTCATCCATTCAGAAAAGTACATTCTCAACAAAAACCCAACCCCAAACAACTGCCCCCTCCCAAAAAAAAACCCAACCAAACCAACAAACAAACAACAAAACCCAAACACAAAAATCCCCAAACAAAACCAAACCATCCTTCTGCTCTAAGTTTTAACATGCTGCCAAAACAGCATCATTGTAATGACAGCACCAAGACACAGCTGCAGTTTGGCAGAAAAAAAGATCAAGAAGCCTAGGGAAGCACCACCTTTTTAATAGCTGCATTTTCCACTTTTTAGATGTGCCTGAGAGCAAATGCTTCCCTAGTTCCTGATACTCTGTAGGATGGAAGGATAGGGAAGAGTATGAAGTAGACAATGTGAACAGTCATCTTTCTTTCTACAGGATAGGATCAAGGGCAGTTTAAGCATAAGTGGTCTTAACGTGTTTCTGTTTTCTGTCTTCAGCCATGAGGCCACACACCAATTTACAGCACAGCACAGAACTGCTAGCTTTCTCTCAGAGGCACAGCAGAAAGGCATTAACTTGAATATCTAAACACAGAGCAGTTGCATGCATTTAATTTGGGTCAAGACCATGCATTTGCCTACGCACCCTTGCGAAGTTTTCTCCAGCAAGCTCCTTGCCCTCATCAGTCTGGTCATACTGTTTCAGGGTGTTTTTTTTAAGGGAGATTTTTTTTCCTTTAGTTCTGCAGAGGTTTAGGGTGCTGGCATGGACAAGTGTTGAACAAACACACAACCAGAAAAGGAACTCCTGTGAGTTTCCGCATTAAAAAGCGCACATACTAATTTCATGTTCAAGAGGTTTTAATGAAGACTCATATTTTCAAACCTCTCACAAAGTACAACACATTTAAATGTACATCAAGCTCAGATAAAAAATAAAGCTTTCTTACAAAGTACATTTTTCCAGTGATTTTTTTTTTTTTCTTTTATTGCAGTAAAAATAGCTGCTACATAAATCCCTCCTGATCTCTGAAAAGGAGTCACAGTTATTTCCAAAAATAGACTTCATATTTTAATCATACAGGGTAAACTGCAGGAAGAAGAGACAAGTCAACTGAAAAAATAAGGCTTGTATATAAATTTTTGTTTGTTTTGTTTTTTTAAAGGACATGCATAGAAGTTGAAAAACATACGCCATTTCTAAAGGAAAAAAAACACCAAAAAAAGGTCGTTTTATCCATAGGAATATTTGCATTTTAGGTTACAGAAGAAACCACAAACAGGCCCTTTATGTCCCAGAACATAACATTAGTTTCTTGTAAAAATGCCAAAATGCACAAAGAATTGCCAGCCTCAGCCTTGGCAAGACACTGAGCCAGCTTGCCCTCCCCACCCCCCCACCCCCATTTCCTATCATAGGCATACCATATGCATGCATACTGAGCGCTTACGCTGTCCCTTAGGCCAATTAAATATTTGCAGAAGGTTGTATAGCCTGGACAAACATGGAAGGAAAAAAACCATAAGTGAGAAGTTTACATTCGTCCTATTTGAAAACACACACACACACACAATTAGCTTAATTTACACTATACAGTATCTGTTAAATAGGAACATGACAGAGTTTCAAAAAGAATCACAGCATATATACAGACTGAATATTGAAATGGTATGATTCTCCTTCCCTTCTTTCAAGGGTCTTTTGTGTTGTTTTGTTAAAAGTTTGCTACATCTGGTTGTGGACACAGAGTGTTTGTGTACCTCTGCAGCACACCTCTGGAGTAGGACTACTAACAAAATGTGCTTTAGAACGAAACTAATATCAATTCTCCTTACTGCTCGTGTAAAATAAATTAGTTGGTTTTTAATCTCTTTTAAATAAATGGCATGATAGAAGATGGAAGCAAGGAAGATGGTGTTTTTAAATGTCTGAGCAATAATTCTGCTGCATCACTGGTTCCTCATCCAACCTTTGGTTTTAAAGCCAACCCATTATTATATGGCAGTGTAAATAGCCAAAAACACTTTGTATGGCAGTATGGGCAGTCGAAATGCTGAACTTGAGAGCATTTCCATGTCTTCATGACAGAGCCAGGGTCTGTGCTGACTTCCATGCTGCTCAAGTGCCTGACATGGCAAAACTTGAAGCCACTGATGAAATAAGGCCACTTCCTTCCAGCTCTCCCTGGTTACAAAATCAGATAAGGTCCTTATTTCCCCCAACAGTTGCATCTATCTGAACAGTCAGAAGAATTGACTGCAGACGGTTTCCAGACACAGTCCCAACGCATGATCTTCACCCCTGCAGTATCAGGTGGTCAGGCTCAGTCCTCTGTGTCGGGCTGCACCCCCAGCATTGCATGCAGCTCCTCCGCTGTGTACCCCAGCAGGTTCTGCAGGTCACACACAAAGCGATACACATAGCGTTTCCCTGAAGTCTTGTGGATGATGTTCTTGTCATAATAGTAGCGTAGGCCTCGGCTGAGCTTCTCATAGTTCATTTTTGGCTTGTTTTTCCTTCTTCCCCACCTCCGTGCCACCTGTCAGTCCAACAATGAATTAAAATGCAAAGGGTTTATTCAAGTTTTTCTAGTTGGTGGCTGGTAAACACAGTTATTAAAGCTCTCTCAGAGTATTTTCTATGCTTTGGATGTCTCCAGCTCAGGTAAGAGTTGGTGATTGACCCCACAGCTGAACATGCTCCAAGACCATTACGAACAGCAGCTTCTGGAGAAAGAGGCTGATGGCAAGTATTAGAGAAAAGGAGACCTATTTGTGGTGGATGGGCCAAAACATGCTTAAGGGGATTACGTTTATGGAAGTAGTCTCCTCTCTCAAGCCACCATTTAACCATCAACTTGCTAGTGAGCAGCACTGGACAACTCTTTACATGAAAGCTGAACAATATCAAGGTCCTTGGAGTTAATGATTTCCTTCTTTTATTTTTCCTATTTAAAGTTTCAGTGGACTTGATATCAAGTCTCTTAAAGCAATAACTTCCCTACTGAAGCAGTATCAGAAAGTGAAAATGTATTCTATTTGTTCTTATGACTAAAGCTGCAAGTTCCCAAAACATTTCAGTTGCAGGAACATCGTAATTGTTGTGTATCTAAAAGAATGGTGATTTGCAGAAAGCATTTTCCCCAGGCTTTTGTGCAACCCCAAGCATTGCTGATTCAGTAATATCCAGTAAGCTGACCTACAGAATTACACTGTCAAGAGAACTAACTCTGTAATGCTACCCTTTAAGTTTCAAGCTATACAACACGTTCCTCTAACCACCAGCAAATGCTGATACCCCTGAGTGAGAGGAGGACAGGGGTGAACACCCCACAGCAGTCCTGACTATGCAATAAAGCATTTGCAGATGAAGATTTCAGCAAGTGACTGATCATGTAAACACTTTATATTCAGGACTAGGCCCACAGATGAAAGATCAGAGCCTAAATGTTTTTGTTCTTCATAATTAGCCACATACCTCATCTGGGTCAGCAAGTTTAAACTCCCATCCATCTCCTGTCCAGCTAATGAATGACTGACAGGACTTGTCAGTCAGTAACTCCAGAAGGAATTGCCAGAGCTGTATAGGCCCACTGCCTGTTGAGAGAGAAGGAGCAGGAAGAAACCACAATTAATGCTTCTGCAAGCTTTTACCACAACCAATGTATGTGGCAATGTTCGTATCACAGAGGTCTTGTAATTACTCTGATTTACCTTTATCATTTTTTAATATCAGAAAGGAATCTAAGGTTTTTCTCTACAGCACTAATCTGCTCCTAAGCTCACTAAAATTAGGGTAAGCTTTTTCATGGAAACATAGGCTTTCACACAAGTTATGTCCTTCTTCACATGCATCTTTTAGCTCTCACTCCCACCTCCCATCAGTGCCATTTCAAGCTTGTCCTGCAGCCCTTGGCTTAGCAAATGTTTTGAAGCAAAAAAAACCCCAAACAATCCAAACAATTTCAGTAAGGACTACAGGAGCAAGGTCTTAACAGGCAAGCCAACACCTGTGAAAACTCTCAAGTGTGGGTGATTTTGTCCAAGTTTCCCTCTTTTTCAAAGAGATCAAAAAGTGTTTGTGATTTTTACATGTTCTGTCAGACCTGTCTGTTCTTGTTTTAGAAAGTCCTGTGGGACTTTCATTAGTAACATCTAATAAAAATAAGGACAGGCTGAGGGAGCTGGGCTTGAGCCTGGAGAAGAGAAGGCTTTGGGGAGACCTAATAGCAGCCTTGAGTACTTGAAAGAGCTCTATGACAAGGCTGGAGAGAGACTGTTTACAAAGGCCTGAAGTGATAGGATGAGGGGCAATAGTTTTAAATTGGAGAAGAGCAGTTTTAGATTGGGTGTTAGGGACAAGTTCTTTACCATGAGGGTGTTGGAACATTGCAACAGGCTGCCCAGGGAGGTAGTTGAGGCCCTATCCTTGGAGATATTCAAGATCAGGCTGAACAAATCTCTGAGCAACCTGATTTAATAGAGGATGTCCCTACTCACTGCGGGGGGGCTGGATCCAAACCATAATATGATTCTATGACTTCAGCTGTGAGGCATACCTTCTGATGATACAACTTTATCACCGTGGTAAACATTTATAGAACATATTGGTGTTACATAAGATGAGGAGTAACCATTTTGCTTCACTACTTACCAGTAAAACCAGCCAGAATCGCTGCTGGTATAACTGGTTTCCCTTGCTCTACAGGATCACTTCGTTCTTGAATATAGTCTTTGAAAGACATTGTAGGTTTGCTCAGACACAAGGACTGGCTACAGTCATCTTCAAAACTCTCATAGGATGGCACTCGCTGTAAATCCACCAACGATGACTGGCTGTTCCAGGACTGCAACATTGAATCTGAGCTTTCATAGCTTTCTGCACCACTGTCACTAGATTCATGTTCTCTAAGCTTACCTTTATAAAACAAAAACAAACAAAAGTCTTGTTATTTTATCCCACTCAATCTAGCTTGTGTATTTAAGCTATGCAAAGGAGGAAAAGACATACAGAGTATGGCTTTGGACCCACGGTTAGCATGCAGATGACAACTCACCAGAATTATCTATTAGTAAGTTCAGATTGCTTCTTGGGAAATCTTGATTTACTGCACAGTAGTTCACACCAAGGGCATCTGCTTGGGTTTTAGGGAACAATGAAAACTCTTGCTCTGGATTGAGGAGACTTGGTCCAGTGGAATTCTGACAGACATCAGTGAGGAGACTGGGTTTGGGATAACTGAGGGCTTTAGGATATCCAGGCATTTGCATACCATAGGAGTTCTGATCGACATTAACAGCTGAAGAAAGAAATAAAAGAATTAATTATTCTCCCTGCAGACCCTTAAACAGACTAATACACCAAAACTTTACTACATCTGTGCCACCAAGAAGTAATTTTCCCATGAAAATTTGACTAAGTGATAGATGTTACAGACCTACTGAAAAGGCTACTGAAGTTGACAAGAAGATCTCCAACTAATGGGCTTCAAATCACATTTTGTAAATCTCCCTCTTGAATTTGCAAGCCACAAAGATGTCTATTGTTCCTTGTTCTTCAAGGAAACTACAGACAGCTGCAGAAACTCAAGTTTTGAGTAAGGCACTCATCATCAAGTGCTGTAATAAAGTTGTGCTGGAGATTGACTGTGGTAGAAGGAAAGAATCCGAGGGAGCTAGCACTGCATCCCACACGCTCTCAAGCTCTATGAGGTTTCCGTACTCTCCAAAAAATGCCTGAACATAATGTTTGCTGCTTCCCACTGATGCTAGTTTTGACTCTATTTGCTAGAGGTGAGAGTGCTCATTCTGCTCCATAGAGGTAGGCTTTAGCATACCAAAGCACTGATGTGCTTTTATTTTGTTTTCAAAATGGGATCTGTGACATGCTTACAACAAACTAAGAGATGCACAATGTCAAGCTTCATAAAATACTTACTTAAGGAATTATTATTGACCCAATGAGGAACTGAGGTGAGATGAGAGTTTTCCACATATTGATCCTGTGTCTTCTCTTGGCTTTCTGAGGAGAAGAGAAAAAGAGAAAATTCGGTTTTATCGTTTTAAAGAGCTGACCTATATGCTGCAAAAACCCTCTGACTCTTGAGGATTTTGAGTCCTCATTCACATAGATTTTATAAATGCACTGCACTACATTCTCTCTGTTGAAAAAAATCCACGAAAACTCCCCCTAACCAACTTCCAATAGGCTTGAAAAGCATCATATTTTAACGTAAGACTTTGAAACAATAATTGCAGCCTGTTTTTAAGATCCAAGTCTTTAACATATGCACCTAGTGAATGTTAACATTCCATGCCTAATGGAACTCACAGGACACTGCATGTAGGGTTTTAGCAATACCAGCAGTGTTCACCTAAGACACTTCTAAGTGTCTCTAACTTCTTTACATTCATTCACTGAGTTACCACAAAAGATTACTTTAAAAGGAACAAAGCCCCAAAACTTCAGAAGTGAATAATTTTTATCCAACTCTTGGTTAATTTGCTGTTTATTTTGTTTATGGTTTTTTGGTTTGCTGGTTGTGATGTGTTTTCTCTTTACAAATAGGGTACTACAGTAGCCTTATCCTAATCTCATTTATTTCAATGACTAATCCAAACAAAACCTGACCACAATAGGTACACAGCATGAGCACAGAATGATTGCTGCAACTATCTGCATCTGTGTTTTACATATCAAGGATGTATTAATAGTCCTGATGATTGTATTAACCAAATTTTAAAGTTTGCATTTTCATGTCTAATAAAACCCCTTCATAATGAAACAAGCACTGGAAGAGTACCATTTCTGTTAGAAAAGCCTTAAACCAAAAGCTATTTCTGGCTCTGTAACTACCTTTTATCATCTGTTCCAGGTGTTCCCACAGAATATCACCCACGTAGTCAGGTGCCAGTTCCAGGAAACGCTCCTTGCCCAGGTTGCATAAGTCCTGGCCGCTCATAAGAAACTGATGGAAATTCACATTTGCCAAGCTAAATTCATTGGTAGCCCATGAAAGCCACTGGCAAACTTGCTGCTCCGTCCACAGCCAAGGATCTGCAAGAGGGAAAGCATCCAGCATTTAGAGATAACTCCTGACCTTTGCCAAATAATCTTCATTAGAAAGCAGTGAATGAAAAACAAAAATTGTTTACCCAAGCTACTTAGCTCTGAATTAATTCAGAATGAATGTATTCTTGAATTAAAGAGAAAAGAAAAAAACATACAAAAAAACCAAACCAAGAGTCCTCTATTTATTTCCTGCATTCCTTTGTAATCAGGGATGTCCTCAGCTTACTTGATTCTCTCTTATGCTGCCAAAGCATGAGCTCCCCATGCACCCATTTTTAATACTAGCAAGTCTGGTCTTTCCAAGTCAAGCTGTGCCAAATTCACATAGGATCCATTCTTTTATTTCCTTCTGACATCATTCTTTCTCTTTTGAAAGGGACTCTATTCAGTCTCCTCCTTAGCATTGAAAAAAAAAAGCTTATAAATAGCAAACACTTACTATTTGGGATACCCAGCCGACACTGCTCCTTTGTGAAACCACTGAAAGTATCTTTCAAGGCCTGACTCATCACAGCCTTGCTGCATGGGGTTAACAGAGGCAATTCACAGTTGTTGGACTCTACAAGAAAAGGGGCGGAGGGGAAAAAAAAAAAAGGATACATTCAATTTGAGGCCAGTGAAAGAAATGACAGCATTTTGCTGCACTATTTGAAGAACATGGAAAGGATGCTAGAAACTAGGTATCTTAAAAACAGAAATTAACACCACAGATCCATTTTCACACTAAAAATCTCTGTGCTACTAGCTTGATAAAATTGCATCATGCCATAGTAAACCTTTGCAGCACTCCATTTACCTCATTTATCATAGTGGTTACATAAAGTGCTATGTTGCAGGGCAGCTTTGGTTTTGTTTGTCTTGGGGGTTTTGTTCAAGGAAATGTGAAGCTGCTTATTCCTATTTTATCCCCTATAATTTGACTTCAGACTGGGGGGCCTTATCAATGTCTATAAAGATCTGAGCAGTGGGTGTCAAGATGAAGGTGATAGTCTTTTTGGTGGTGCCCTGTGATATGACAAAAAACACAAGCTAGAACACAGGAGGTTCCACCTCAATACAAGGAGACAATTCTTTATGGTGAGGGTGATGGAGCACTGAAACAAGCTGCCCAGGCAGGTTGTGGAGTCTCCTTCTCTGGAGACTTTCAAAACCTGCCTGGATGTGTTCCTGTGCAGCCTGCCCTAGGTGATCCTGCTTTGGCAGGGGGTTGGACTCAATGATCTCTTCAGGTCCCTTCCAATCCCTAACATTCTGTGAACCTGCAATTCCTTGGAATTCCAGCCTTCTTTTAGTTTAAGAGCTAAGTAACCAATAGTAGGATTGTGAAGAACCAGCTTGTCCTATTTAGCACTCCTTTTCTAGTGAACTGTATTTCAGACCTTCCCGTGGATCCCTCAATCACTTGAGTACATGGTGCAATAGATTATTCCATCATCTGAACGAGACAAGTGTGACTGGTTACCAAGCTGGTAACAGTGCTACAAAATCCAAATGTCAGCACCATCCTATGCTAGTACAAATTACTAATCTTCTTAACTGATTTTTACATTTGCAAGTAGATTCCACTTTGAGGACAAAATTCACTTCCATTCAGCCCTTCCTAATGGGCAATTTTGATCAGAAGATGCCTCATTTTACACTGAAAGAAGAGCTTCTAAGTTGAAGGAAGCCAACCACACTGCCTAGATGTTTCAGATTAGGAAATCTTTTACTGATATTTTGTTTGTGATTGGTGTCATTAAATTAGGAGTAATTTGAAGACAGTCAACTTGCTCCTGCATCCCTGAATATCCAAGATCCTCTGAGAACTCATACACAGGATGAGTGTGAAGGAGCGCTGCATATAACAGTGGCAGGGTATACAAAGGTGATGAACTTGGCAGACTCCAAATCAGTTCATGAAGCTGTGCAGCTCTTCTTATTCTCAGACTACTTTCAGACTCCATTTGACCCAGTAAGGGAAGCTCATTATCAGCCCTTGCTTAACTTATGTTTTTACCACACCCATTCTCAATAACTGCTAAGACTTGCTCTGCTGACCTGAGCAGGTGACTGCTTAGAAACACATTAGAACAAAAGACTGGTGAGTCTCAAGAGATTTGAGAGCTGGTAATTTCTTTCCCCCCCATTCCCTAAGGGGAAACAAATGCAGCATCAAGTAAAATACCTGCATTTTGGACAAAACTTCTTGTTTTCTTAAGGATTTTAGGCCAAGGATTTAAGAACTAGAGTAGGTGTAGTGTGTGCAGGTACTGTCCTATGTGCAATAGAAAAATAATAATAACAAAAAACCCTATAAAGATCCCTAGTCCTGTTTAAGGCATGGAGTACAGCACAGTGGGATTTAACACCAGAACATCAAGAAAGGAGCTTGCAGAATACTTGCATTTTAACCATAGTTGAGATGTTGCACATTTTAATACACTCGTAATCATCTCCTTTCAGATTTTTTAAGGTCTTTTAGTTCTTAGCAATAACTACAAAGGCTTCTTCTAAGAACAGTCAAGTAGGCTACTAAATTCCATCTCCCATTCCTTTTCAGCACAGAGAACAGCAACTATCCACAAAGCAACTCACATGGATAAAATCAAGACTGGGTACTAAACCATTCCTTTTTAGGGAAACACATGCTGCACTTGTAATAACAGTGAAGTCCTGAAATGCTGGTTAGACCCCAGAACTTCCCTTCTGATCTACTGACTGGACTACAGAACAAAGCAAAGTTACCATAAGAAGTAGAATCAAATCCTGTTGGCACTTCTTGAAGCGTTTGGTCTTCATTTAGTGAGAAAAAATATCCAGCAAAGAGAGAGTTTGAGCTATCAAAGGTGTCAAATGCTGGTTGACGCTGCAAAGCAACAGAATAAAACAAAACAGTGTGAGCACTATGCTAGAGCACTGTCGACTTCATTGTTAGGAAGATTTGGAGATCAGGCACAACCACTAGATTGAATCCTCTAACTTGTGTCTTTGAAATATAAACACAATAATAGCATAGCTTCTTGTACAAAACAATTAACAATCAGACCACAGAGCTAGCTGGGGGGCATGTCCTACAAGTTACAGTAAAGTCAAGCAAGAACATTCTTAGCTTTCCTGTAATTGAGGCTTTAAACAATAGAGAATGTGTGTGTTTGTGTGTGTGCATGTATTTATTTCCAGGTATATTTTAAAGAAATCCTTATTTTCTTAACCCTTTAAATTGACTATCCACTTGATGAGTAATTGATGGCAGGGGCAGGATCAGTAAATTATGGGAAAACAACTGCCAGTGCAAAACCTACAGTATATTTATGCAGGTGTTTTTTGTAGTTTTGTTGGGGTTTCTTTGAGGTTTTGTTTTTAAAGGAAAAATTTAACGTGAACCACGTCACTTGAAGCTATGCATCCAGCTTTACAAGAACTGAAGAAAGATGTTACTCCTTTGCTGTGCCTTCCATATTTCTGAGTTACTGCATTGCCAGCTACCACACTTTGCAGTCTTTCATGGGCTCAGATGCTCAGTGAAACACTGAGTTTCATTATTCAGAAAGGGATAAGCAGGAATGATAAAAGGTTGCAGATAAAAGTAGACTCTACTGATACACTGGCAACATTCAGTAAATACTGGTGCATTTTGAAAAAAAATCTAACTTCTTTCAAACTTGACTTCTGCTAGTTCTGTATGCTAGAAATATTAGTACCCTTACCAGATGCCCCAGCCATTTTAGTCTTTGAGTGGCTCAGGAAATGTTAATAGAGGAGGAAATAACTATAAAAACGCCAATAAATAATGCAATTTTCCTGTTAGTCACAAGGAAACTGCATCTGTGATATCTTTAAAAGCACAGACAGATAAAAGTTGCCACTGAGATTTTTAAAAGCACCTGATAGAAGATTGTTCTGGGAAGCTACAGCTCGCTCATGGCAGCTAAAGACAAAGGCAATTTGCAAGTGTTTATTTGCTTTAGGATTCCACTAGTCTGCCAGCTTATGCCAAGGTAAAGGATTTCAATGAAGACAAGGCAAATGTTTTCTAGGGCAGTATTCATTCTAAGGGAGTATGCAATGCAAAAACAACCTGAACTATGTTTCTGGAATAGTAAATGTGTATTAGCATTTCCTCACATTCCCTAACTTTCCTTTTTATGTCACCACAAAGTTTCAACGGCTTGAAGTCCGTTTGCACCAGGTGCCTTTCATATGCCATGTGTCATGTCTCCCCCCCAATCTCCCCAAATTACATTAACCCTATTAAGAAGCAAAGAACCATACTTTTTAATTGTATTTTATAATAAGCTGTATTACATCCTAGCACATGCCTTATGAAAGCATAAACTGCATAGTTTACTAGCAAAGTAAATCCTTTCATGCCTTGGCTAACTGGGTTCAGAAACCTCCTCTAAGCACTGGCTGGCAGAGACAAGTTGCATACATTTGGTTCAGGTACCCCCCACAACTGGAGTCAAAGTCAACCCATGGAAAGGCTCACAGCTGAATGAAACAAGCCAGTAACAATTGCCAAGTCTGCTAGTAAAAGATTCTTTATACATTACTAGATAAAAGCACTGACTCATCGCTAGTACCTAAAAGAAAGGGCAAGTTCTTTCAACACAATCTGGAAACTCCTGCGTTTTGTGTAAATAGCTGACCCTCATCCTGAGTCACTGGAAAAAATGCTGTGGCATGTGAATGAGTAAAATCTATACTGTGCTAGTTTCATATTTCAAGAAAAGAGAGAAAATGAATGCTTAAGCTGGCTCTTGATTTAATAGTAGTAAGAGTAAAGAAACCAATGTAGAGTAAGTTCTGCTTGGTCTGTTCGTTATGCAACCATTTAATTTGTCTTTTCACAATATTTAAGAGTAATTACTACAGAAGAAAATAAAGAGAAATGTGAACACCTACAAAATAGCAAAACACAAGTCTCCATTTTGACCTAAGGATAGATAACAACTACTGTGTAACAGAGCACACAGCTGTTAAACTGGGGATCTTTGCCGGATTTTGTTGTTGTGGCCAGGAAAGCAAGCTAAGCAGTGACCCAAAACAGAAAAGCTAGAATACCAGAGTCTCACTAACTGGTTTGAAGAACAGGGACATTCCTCAAAGCTAACGAGAGCAGAAAGTGTCTTCCTAATTTTTATTTGGCTTACATTAATCAATGATCTGTAAAACATTGATACGGGGATTAAAAAGCAACTTGCATAAATGGAGAGGAAGGAAGCCCCCAAAACCTTGAGTCTGCTTCTCATTTGCACTCAGTTTTTAAGTTCCTCTCAAAACAAGATTGCTAGCAGACACAGCCTACCTACAGATAAAATGTATTTAATAACTGTTTCCTTACAATGTATTTCACTTCCATTTCACACAGTTGCATGTAGTAAGTGAGTAACCACGTTTCTTTCAGACAATGCTCTTGAATGAATCAGACCTAACCAGTCATATCAGAACAGCCTCTGCCAGTTCCATCAAGTTAAAGATATATACCACCCCTGCTGCCAACCCTGTAACCTTTATTTAGACAAAAGATAGATTTGAGCTCAGTTCTTGTCTACCTCTCACTTTCAAACTCTTAGCATTTGAAGCACAGAGGGAGTCTCCTTAGGGAAGAGAGTTGGGGGTATAAGATTTACATTTCCCATTTCAGTTCTGCTTTACACATCTCTACTGTAATCAGTGTAAACACTCTAGAAAACAATTAGAGGTTACAAGCAAGAAATTAAAACCCATATATCTGTGTTCACCTTGGTATGGCTATACAATTCCTGTGCTAGCATTAATAAACGCAGTAGGTGGAAGATGCCCCAGTTGCATTCAGAAGGTGATAGCTCAAAAGTACTCACCTTGAGCATTCCTCTGTACATATTAGACACAGGAGCTACTTGATCCATGTTCCTTAGCCCAAAATCACTCATCTGAAAAAAAAGAGAGGGGTCACATGAAAAACTTTTCTACCAAAGAAGCAAGCATGTTAACAGATGCATTTGCCTGATTCAGTACAGGCTACAGAACAGGGAAAGCTTTCCTTCTTATTGCTCACACCTCGACCACACAGGACAGAATTCCCATCTTGCTTAAGCGGCTTTTTAAGTGGAAGACCTTTTACAGGCACCACTGGTGGTGAAGTTTTAGGGAACAAGTCAACAACAGGACAGTTAACTTCTGATACCCAGTGTGAGAGCTTTTAGTATCTTACTGTTAGTCTGAAAAGCTCACAAAAGTCCTTTGTGCAGCAACTATTGCTTTGAGATATTTTCCAGCTTCTACCCATTATCTTAGATTGAGATTTGTGTTATTTTTGATTACTGTATTGCTGTTCACATGCCATGACTCACTTTGGACTTCGGCTTTCAAAGGAAGGAGGCGAAGTGACGGGGCACTTGACGTGAGACACCTTCACATAAAAGATTCACCCCTTTCACCCTTTCATGAATAACCATTAAAGTCAATACAGCAACCTGCTGTCTTTACTAGGTAAAGCATCTCCAAACCATGTTATCTTGCACATTTTCTAAACATGGGATTAATAAATTTATAGAGCTTTAGAGGGGCTAAATTGTAATTGAAAAGGGCTTATAGTAAAATGTCCTTTTAAAGGGTTGATCAATACATTCATGCTATTGAAGTCAAAGCCACATTGTATTGCTTGTATTACCAGAAACAGGGTTATGTGAGGCCTGTCTAACTTGTTCTTCTATACATCACTTAAAGAAAAGAGTGATAAGATTCTTATCCTTTCACTGACCTATAGGAGAGATCAAACATAGGGAATAAAGCCAGTTTTATGGTCTTGATAAACCTGAACAGTTTAGGTGTTGGTGAACGACACCTTATCAGACCACACTGCAGCAAGTTCTCTGTCAATAATTTCCCACAGCATTGGGTTAAATTCTCTTAAATGCTCCATAGAAACTACCTGAAAACGTGCATTGGTATGTAAATTGTCACACAGGACACTATTAATATTTTGAACAAAATTGTGATCACTTGTACAAACAAGTTCTCTCATTAGACATGTTAACTCAAGGAGCACTCAAAATGCAGCCTTAAACTTAGAAAAAAGATGGCAAATCAGGACCTTAACAAAAAAGGCACAGCTTTTAAAAGGACTACATAAGCAAAGAGAAGAATAAAAACATCCAAAGACAAGGAACCCTTTCATCCCCTTATATAGTTGATCACTTAAAAAACCCCAACCAACCAACCAAGAGTCTTTATTCTGAAAGGCCCACTGCAACTTCATTATTATCAGATAGAGCTTATTGTTGAAATAAATCAACTGACTATAAAAGGAATATTCAACTTACACTTCATTAAAGTTACCCAAAAGTACAATCTAACTGAATGACAGTTTTCACCTCAAATAGTGTGTACAAATATTTGATCTCAATTACACATGTCACTGAGCAGCAAAGACTTTTACACAGCATGAGCCTCACCCAGCAAGCATCCTAATCTTTTCATTAAATTTGCCACAGTTTAAACAACTGTTTATCCTTGCATTCAGCTCAGCTTCTTAAAAAAGCATACAGCAATCTCTAACACCCTTTGAAATCTGCTCTGCTGTCTAGGATAAATAGCTGCAAGCCTTACCAATTGGAAAGCACTTGTGAAAACATTATATATATTTTCAGTAAGTTTAGATCTGATCCCAGGTTAGGGCTACAAATATGATTTCTGTCACTTTCAGGTCCAGTCCTGGTCTCTCTACAAATCCAGTTAGGAATTTCCAAGTTGACCAAAAGGACTGGGATTCTCTCCATCCTGGTTTTTTGTTGGGGTTTTTTCGGTTGGTTTGTTTTCCTTAGAAATATTTAGGGCCCTAGAACAAGACGTTTATACAAAGTCTTCATTACACGGCATTGCTCATTAACCCAAGTCGCTGTTTCTCTATGCTAGGCTGCTCATTGGTTCTGTGGCCTTGCCTGTGCAGCACTACATGGCTTATGAAGAACTAGACATTGAGCTCCAGTCCGGCAACACATGAAGACCTTTAGCATGTTTCGTAGTGCTCCATTTTTATTCCTCCAACCAAATCTCAAGTTGTTTTGAATTTCTATAGCCTCTGCTTGTCATACATCAGATTTCTCTCCATCTGCAGTACAAGTTTCCAGACCTGAGATGCAGACCCCTTATGGAGGTATCACAAGTGAGCTGAAAAGGCAGTAAGACTTTTATGACACAAAGGGTTAAAGCTGGCTTTCAGCTGGACTTACAAAGCTGCTGTTTAAGTTCAGAAAAGACACTACGCACGGCAGGGTGTGACTGGGCCTCACTTCACCTCCTCCACTAACGCCGATGACTGCTACTTGCCAGCTATAATTGGTTTAACTGGCAGGACACCTTCTTCAACACCCCCGCATAGCTGAGTGGGTGAACCAGAACAGGGTCAACAGGATCAGGCACTTATTAACTAATACTGCTGAATTCTGATCAACTTCTTTTCAGCAATAGCCAGGTGCTTGCCCACAGCTGGATTCAGGTCGGAATCACCCACATGGAGAAATAAACCACGCTAGTGTCAGCAAGCTATCTACTGTTTTCTACTGGTTTTGTGTGTGTTTGTTGTTTTGGTTTTTTTTTTACGATTGTTTTAAAATGGCAAAATCAGGCTTCTGATAGAAAATACAATAAAAATCAGTATCAGTAGGTGAAGAGACAACTGCCTGCCTTAGAAGCACTGCTGATCCCCCGTGCAACTGCCGGGCTCCCCAAGCATGGATGAGATAGTTGAGCGCTGGTATGCCTTTTCACACATATGACACACTCGCCCACATGAAAGTTGGCTGGGGAGATCATACAGCCCAACATTTTTTAAGTCCCTTTAAAGTACTAACCGAATCCAGAGCGCGCGCTGGCCCTTAACCCTTGCCTTTCCTCTCGGCGCGCAGCGCCTCACCCAGGCATCCCCGTCCACAGCCGTCCTGGACGCGGCTCTCCAGCCGCCGCGCTTCGCACCACGCCGTCCCCTCCGCCGCACCCTTTAGCCGCGGGGTCAGCCCACTCCCCGGCCCCCGCCTGTGCCTCCCGCCATCGCCCGCGAAGGAGGTCTCCCGGCCGCACCTCCGCCTGCGAGGGGCTGGGGGCCATGCCCGGCTTCCTCGGGCGGCCGCTTAGACCCTTCGGCGGCGGAGCGGCGCAGAACGGGTCGATGCGTGTCGGCAACCCGCCCCCCTTCCTGCCACCGCCCCCGCCTCACCTGGCCCCCGAGTCCGGCCGTCGCCAGCTCCTCTGCGTCCCTTCCCGGTGGCACCGGCACCAACACCACACGGAGTCAAAAAAAAAACAGGCGTTGCTACCCCTCCGGGAGCCAAAATATCCTCGATCTGGCACAGCCGGCCAACAACAGCAGCAGCGACGGCTTGATCCCAGCGGAGAGTACTGGAGGAGGAAGAAGGGGGGGGGGGGGAAGGCGGTTGCCCGGCGGCGTGTGCGTGGGCGCTGCCGGCTGAGCTGCTGCTGCTGCTGCCGCCGGTCCGTGCCGTTCTTTGCCGAGTCGAGCCGAGCTGAATCGCGCCGAGTCGAGCAGCGCCGATCTGTGCTGTGCCACCCGCCCTCTCAGGCGCTCTTCAGCGGGCGGGGGGAGGTGGCAGCGGTGGGGCCCGCCTCCTCGCAAGCCCGGCCCCTTTCTCTGCCGCGGACCTGGCTGGTGTCGTCGTTGTCGTCGTCGTTGCCGTCGCTACGGCGGTGGGGGCAGCGGTGATGGGTCTGCTGGTGCCGGCCGAGTCGCTCCGGGCCCGCGGGAGCTGCCTTACAGCCAGGCCGTTCTCTCGGCGCCGACGCCTCCTCCCTGTCAGGTGCTGCTGGGCTCGGGGGAGAGAGTTTTAGCTCGTTCAGAGATGCAGGTTTCAGACACACACACACGCGAGCGTGGCTGAACAGGAGATAATTCACACTCAACATTTCCGTACTTATTTTTAATTTATATCTGTCCTCTGGATAGAGAAGGTTAGGTCTATTAACCTAAAAAATCCAAGCATCTGGTCTATATATGGTCTATTTTTGTAAGTAAACTATGGCACTTGCTGCTGTGGAAATGCAGCAATCATGTCATGTTGCATCTTCTACAATTATTTTGGGGAGTTCTTAATATAAACTAGATGCAGTGTGAGAGCTGACAGCTTCATCCTGTGAATTGCAGATCTGAGTGCCGCAGTCAGTGAAACAGCTCCTACTCCTCATACTTTGAACAAAAAAATGGTAGCCCTTGGAAAATTGCAAGGAGTTCTATGTCACCAAAATATAACATTCTGTTAAATTTGTTTTGTTGAAGTGAATTCCTCCCCCCCCCCCAAGAAGGTGGAGAAATTTGTTGGGCAGACAGGCAGGAGGCATATGGTTGTGTTTCATACTGTGCTCTGTGCCTGTTGGAGCTCCCCAACTTTCCTTACTCTTGCCACATTACCTACAACTTAGTTCTTTTGTGTGATGCACCCAACGGGGAGTATCCATGCAAGCTTCCCAACTCCCTGGCCTGGTTGTGTGTTGTAGCTTTATCCTGGTGATGCCTCGGTGTGAGACCTGTTGTGAGAGCTGTTTGAATGCTGGCTGTCACATTGCACTCTCTGGCCAGAGAGAGGCTGGGATGTTTTAAGTGCCCAGGGTACCTGCCTGGCAGCCTGTGTCTTGAGTGCCCACCTTACAGGTTACAGATGCAGTCCTTGGCAGTGGTAAATCACCAAGCTTTAAGAAGAAAAGCTTGGAGTCAGTTTCTTGTTGCTTCCACACTTGACTTCTCTAGATTTTAGTGAACACTGGGGACCTAAGCTGCACTTTAAAAGCTGTATTTTAAGCTTGCTATTACACCTCTCTTTATTTAAACTAACCCCCACTTCAAATTAACACTTGTGTCATATGGTTGTAACTTCTTGTAATAGGAGCTCAGTAACTGCTACTTCTCAGTTCCTCACCAGATTTCAACTGACCCTTTACCACATGCCTAAACTGTGATTGGTTTAGCCATTAAAAAAGCCACAATTTCTTTGGCTGCTGGTGATGCAGTTGTCAGGACTCCGTCCTTTTATACTTTCCAGCTATTTCTGGCTGCAGCAAAACCTGGACCGTACAACTTGTTACTCGAGAGAAAGATTCTCTAGTATTCCTTTCAAACTGTTCGGAAAACTTTCTCCTTAGGAAAGTGGGATGTATTGCATTCCTTAGGGTCAAATGTTACCAAGCAAATCGTGACGAGCTGCTTTCAGAGACTGACAGGAGTGTCTTGATTATGCCAGTGACATTTCTTACTTCAGGAGAGTCCTGATCTAGTAAGGCAACATCTGCTATAATCCTAAGGGAAACCATTAAAAACTGTATGTCAGCTGCACAGCAATTTTAATTATAACACTGACAAAAACAATTATGCCACCCTTTATGTAGGGGAAACATCTGTCAAAAAGATAAGATGAAAGGCTGCGAGTTATTTATTTCTTGCTAAATTACTGCGCTGGGATCTGGAGGAAAATTATTAACCTGGCCATATTTTGGTCTGTTAAAATTTCTTCTATTTAAAGTAATTCCTGTTACATGAGATTACTTAGTTTTATTGAATAGTACTTACTGTTAGCATACAAACACGCTATTGCTCCATTAGAAGTAGTACATTCTTAGTGAGCTGGAGCACATGATATATGAGGAGGGGCTGAGAGACCTGGGTTTCATTAGTTTGGAGAAGAGCAGGCTAGTGGGGAATCTCATTGCTATTTTCAACTACTAGATGGGAACCGATAGCCAAGAAAGAACCAGACTCATCCAGAGATGTACAGTTGCAGCAGGGGAAATGCCAGATGGATATTTGGAAATGAATGTTCCTAGTGTGAGGAAAAGCTTAGTGTGTGGAAAGTCTCTGAGCTCGACTGGCCAAAGCTCCAAGCAACCCTGGCAGAAGGTTGGAACGGAGACCTGCGATGTTCCTCTCCAGCCTTAGTCTGCAATTCTGTGATCCCTCTGCAATGCTTATTTTAAAAATGTAAATCTTCATGCTAGAGAGTCAAATAAAAAATGTTTCATTTAATTTTGATTCTGTGGTGGACATGTTCATTTCATTCTGTTTCAGGAATTGTCCATCCTCCTGACAGTTTCTTTAGCTGTTACCTGCGGCTTTATGCCTTTGTGTGTTGGTGTACTCTCCACTATGGAGAGGGGAAGGGGAGTTCAATATAAACTTAAGAATAATTATGGTGTCAGCACCATGCTGCCAACTTCTGAGGTTTTGTTGTTGTTGTTGCAGACCTACTGATGGTTTCTTTTTTTGCAGAAATAGGGGAGAACTAGCTGTTGTACTCAAGAGTGAAGTGACTAGGAAGGGAAAAGGAAAGAAAAGGGATAAAGACTAAAGAATGAATTGCTGTGAAGTCATTGTACTGGGATTCTGTGGTGGTCCAGATGGGTAGGATTTTTTCTTTTTTTCAGTCTTTTTTGCTCATAAATTTCTTGTCTGAAAGTGGTCTCCCTGCAAATGAGTGCTAAGGAATTGTTTCTGGCTTTTTATTTTCCTTTCTCTGCAATGGTATCTCAGAAATGCTGATGAGTTACCTTCTCATAGTGAACCAGTGTACATTTGCAGCCCAGAAAGCCAACTGTATCCTCTGTTTCATCAAGAGAAGTGTGGCCAGCAGGTCAAGAGAGGTGGTTCCCCCCCTCTACACCTCTCTTGTGAGACCTCACCTGGAGTACTGTGCCCAGTTCTGGAGCCCTATTACAGGAAAGATATAGACATACTGGAACATGTCCAGAAAAGGGTCATGAGGAAGCACCTCTCCTGTGAGGACAGGCTGAGAGAGTTGGGGTTCAGTTTGGAGAAGAGAAAGCTCTGAGGAGACCTTATTGTGGCCTTCCAGTATCTGGAAGGGGCCTACACGAAAGAGAGTGAGGGACTTTTTAGGCTGTCAGGTAGTGATAGGACTAGGGGGGTAGGGTAGATTTAGATTAGACTTTAGGAAGAGGTTCTTCACCATAAGGCTGGTGAGACACTGGAACAGCTTACCCAAGGAGGTTGTGGGAGCCCCATCCCTGGAGATTTTAAAGGCCAGGCTGGATGTGGCTCTGAGCAACCTATTTAGTGGAAAGTCTCCCTGCTCATGGCAGAGGGTTTGGAACTAGATGATCCTTGAGGTCCCTTCCAACCCTGACAATTCTGTGAATTAAGGTAAAGGAACTTCTTAGATTTTTGTAAAGTAGGTATGTGATCTTTTGTGCTGAAAGCAATGGATGGTTGTCTGAGGGGAAAGTTTGGCCCTTTATTTCTGACCTGAGCAGCTGCAATGCTGATTTCCGAGTTCATTGGCAAACACAGGAAGAAGGAGAGGAGCAGCAGCTGATGGCCAGGGTGTCCCAGGGAAGGGATTCACCCAGTGTCTGCACACCATATTCTCACTGGGGTCAACAAAGAGAGGGAATAAGATCCTAAAAATGTAGAGGTTTAAAGCGTAGAGAGGGAATGCAACGCAGCAGGTATGTGGAAGGGCTGCATTGCAGCCAGCAGTCCAGAGTAGTTATGACTTACTCCTCCAGAATTCCTCTTGCGCCACAAGAGAGGACACACAGGAGTGAAAACCCTGTTGTGCTGTCAAAGTATGTGTTGCGCACTCATCTGCATGTTGGCTCAGCTCCTTCGCCTGAGTATGTTTGGGGTGCACGTGTCTCTCCTCCATCTGCTGTTGCTGCTGCCATGGGGAGCCACGTGGCTATGCTGTGATGGAGTGGCCCTTGCTGGGGGAGCCCCATGGGTGCCTGGTCTGTGCTCAGAGGTGCAATGCGGCTGACAAGCCTGTGCCTTCTCTCACTGTTCCTCACAACCTGCAGTGCCTGGGATGCCTCATTGTTCATTTGCATTCAGTAGCGTAAATAAACAGAGTCATCTTGAATTTGTGTATTTGTGCCCTTAAAAGACAATTAACAATGAAGCTCCAGTAGTGACCATGTAAGATCACAGCATAAAGGGTCTCAGGAAATAATGTCTTTGAAAAATAAAGGCCCAGCTATCTCAGTTTGAAATAGTAACTTCAAACAGGACGCTATTATGGTTGAAACAAAGGATGAAACTCATTGACTGCCATTCAAACACGACTAAGCCAAAATATTTATACAGAGTTGAGGAAAGGGGGTTATCAAACAACCTTCCTCTCAGACCTATATTCTTCACTGCTAAAATAAAACACCTCTGTCCATTCCCACTGAAAAATTCTCCCTGTGGAGTTTGGTGCACAAAGTGTGACCAAGATCATTTCTGCGAAGGCATCTTGGTGAGTCACAAAGTATACCAAATTATTCATGTGCATGTAATTATTCTGAGCACATGCAAACCAACATTAATAATTACTGCAGAGGGGAAAAAAATAGTATGTCAAAATTCTGTCAGCACTGTTTGAGCAGTAACAGAAATTGCTGGGTTTTTTTGCCTGGGAAGCACTGTATTTCACCTTCATAAAACTGAAGGAAATGAAGTAAACCACCAGCTCTGTAAAGTATAAAAATTTGAAGTCCTTGTGTTTCTGATTTTTTAATGAAGTGAAAATGTTGCATGCATGCCTCAAATAATGTTACCGGTAGACAGGAGAGATGCCTAACACATGAGTTGCAGGATGATGTCTTGTAGGATTGAAAACCTAAGCCTTTACCTTTCATACTAAAGCAGAAGATTACTTGTTAAATTAGCTAGTGCTTAAGAGATTGCTCATACTGTTTTGGATGTATTTATTCCATTTCATGCAGTCTGAGGCACAGAATAAAAAACACATGTTAATATTTTAAGGCCAAGTGTATTCAGAAAGAGCAGAGCCTTATAATTACTTTTGAATGACTGTGTTCAAAAAAACTACACTAGAGCATCCTTCAGCAACAGAGCTTTTCCTTTTATTCTCTGCATTTAATGTACTACTGATTTAATTTAAAAATTACCTTGCTTGTGTACAGGCTTATGATTCTCCTGGCCAAGGCACTAATCACTGTGATGTGTCCTTCATCACCACATTTGCTATCTCACTTATATGGGCAGGGGTGACCTTATCACTCTCTACAACTACCTGAAGGGAGGTTGTAGACAGGCTGATGATGGTCTCTTCTCCCAGGCACCCAGTACCAGAACAAGAGGACACAGTCTCAGGCTGCACCAGGGGAGGTTCAGGTTGGATGTTAGGAAGAAGTTCTATACAGAAAGAGTGATTGCCCATTGGAATGGGTTGCCCGGGGAGGTGGTGGAGTCGCCATCATTGAAGGTGTTCAGGAGGAGACTTGATGGGGTGCTTGGTGCCATGGGTTAGCTGTTTGGGTGGGTTGGATTGGTTGATGGGTTGGACACGATGATCTTGAAGGTCTCTTCCAACCTGGTTTGGTTTATTCTATTCTAATAAAGGTTTTATTCTAATAATAAAGGTTTATTCTAATAAAGTAGCATGCATCTTTTACCAGTAAGGGCAGTACTTGAGCTTGCAGTGGGTACAGTTCCACTCTTCTCCTGCTCTTTCACCAAAACACATAGGAGTCTTGCATCACCCTTCTGTAGCTGTAAAAGTTGCATGTTGGCACTTGCTAAGTTGTCACAACTCTTAAAGAATTTGCATTAGCCCTAAGTATATTGTTAATGATGTTTACACTACAGAATGGGAGAGCTCATTGTTTGGAAGCCTTGCTTGTGGCTACTGCTTCTGTACTTCTTTAAGTGGGAACTGTCTGTGTGAGCACTTGGTATACTTCTGCAACAAGCTAGGATATATTATTTCATAGAATCAACAAGGTTGGAAAAGACCTCAAAGATCATCAAGTCCAACCTGTCACCCAAGACCCCAGGCCTACCAGACCATGCTGACATATACTCCTGTGTGTGAGTACCCAAGCCCTGGCATAACAGAATTTGTTCATCTTCTATGTTTTCTATTGCCTTCTTTATTGTCAGCCTACTTCATTCTCATCCCTTCCCTTCCAGAGCAAATTCCCAGGTCTTTTTTTTCTTTCCTTTCCTTTTTTAAATCTCATTGACTTATGTTTGTATAGCACAGAGCACAGAGTTTTTTCTTTGTGCCAAGAAAATAGTATGATTTCACCCATGTGTTTCTTCTACTGCATGTTTAGTGCATATACACATCCTTACATAAAGTGGTGAGTCTCATTGTGGTCAGTGAATAACATAGATTATCTCTAGACAACATTTTGAAATTCATTCAGAGCCTGGCAGGTGCTACATGTTGACACCTACAGGAAATGCATTTTTCACTATTAAGAGTAAGGGAAAAGCTTCTGTCCTCTTTCTTGACATAAACAAAAATTCTGGTGTAGACCATCATAGGCAAGATCATTCATCCCACACTGCATTGAGGATCTCAACCTGAAGTGTCAGAAGCACAAATCATCTACTGAGTGGCCGTGACTAAAATAATACCTATGCAAGACCTATATCCCATTTTATTGACCTGCTTTTCTACTGGAAGCCTTTTCAAGCTTTCTTATCTCAAAGAATTTAACCTCAGTCTCAGAGAAGTAGCAAAGAAAGGCAATGCTAGCTTTAGCCATAGGGGAATGTATTATACATTGTTATGTCTGCTGGTGCATACAATGGTGGACTTGGAAAACTGCCTGTCTTTGATTCATAGTTATGCCTTCTGTGATGCACTGCTACACCTTAGCCAAGCTGGATGTCTTTTTGCTTTTAGTTCCCCAGGGGCATAATGTCAAATTAGCCATTTTTCCGAGAGAGGGAAGCTTTATAACAGCCACAACATACGTTCTCCAGAAAACTGACAAGATAAATTCACTTTATACAAATACAAACAGCAGTTGCTGTATCTATCTTCATATTTCTTGTTCTATTTTTTTTTTCACCATGGAGCAGGTGCAATGCCTATATCTGTTATCTGTATCTAATATAGCTTAAGCAAACACTGTGTTGCTCACGTTGTCTAGGTGTTGCATGTAGTGTATATTAGTCATCCCACCTAATGCTTATCAGAATGCAAAAAAACAACATTTGAAATGAGTCATTAAGGTTCATTAAAGAATATATTTGTCATAACATCAAATGAGGGAGAACTATGGAAGGGCTGGGTGGGTATAGATCTAATATTTGTGGAGAAAACATGACACACGCCATATACCATGGATCTCAAAAACAATACTCTAAGAATACTGTTAACAGAGTAAAAAGTGAGCTTAGAGATGTGTTGATCAACCCTAGTAAGCAAATTTTGTATTTGGAGTTTGAAATAATTGGCTTGTGGGGGGAGGGGGAGGAACTGGATGGTAGAGTAACATAGAATCGTAGAATTGTTAGGGTTGGAAGGGACCTCAAGAATCATCTAGTTCCAACCCCCCTGCCATGTGCTGGAGCCCCTATTACAGGAAGGATCTGGATGTGCTGGAGCATGTCCAGAGGAGGGCCATGAGGATGATCAGAGGGCTGGAGCTCCTCTGCTATGAGGACAGACTGAGGGAATTGGAGCTGTTCAGTTTGGAGAAGAGAAGGCTCCAACGAGACCTTATTGTGGCCTTCCAGTATCTGAAGGGGGCCTACAAGAAAGCTGGGGAGGGACTTTTTAAGGTGTCAGGTAATGACAGGACTAGGGGGAATTGAAAAAAAAATAGCAATGGGTAGATTCAGATTGGATGTTAGGAAGTTCTTCACCATGAGGGTAGTGAGATGCTGGAACAGGTTGCCCAGGGATGTGGTAGAAGCTCCATCCCTGGAGGTTTTAAAGGCCATGCTGGATGTGACTCTGAGCAACCTGATCTAGTGTGAGGGGTCCCTGTCCATGGCAGAGGGGTATCAAAGTGGGGCCAAACCATAAGTCTTGCTTTACCCTCTATGCAGCTTTGTTAGTGGCAGAAATCCGAGGGCACTGTGCTCCTCTTGCCCTGCTAGAAATGTCCACAGCAGAACAGAGATTCCTACAGGATGTGACAGCCACTTGTGTGGCCACATGTCCCCGTCCTCTGTGACTGTGGCTGTCTGGCCCTGCGTGAAGCCTAGATGCTGCAAGCACTCTGCAAGCTCTTAATGATACACAGTACTGAAACCACCACCCCATTGTCGACACTGGCTGACAAACCCTCTAAAGGGGACAGCCTGTGCTGAGTTGGCATAAAACAGGAGAGAAGTCATTTTTGCAGCACATGAGAATCGGCTGGAGCTGAGGCACTGGGTTTTTTTCCCCACAGGAGCAACAAAACCACTTTGTGAAACTGCATTTTGGAGCAAAAGCTGTATAAAAACAAAGCAAAAGCTAGCCATGATTGGTCAAGCCCTTGCATTCTTTTTTGCTCCTCACCTTTTTTTCAAACATGTTTTAATTTTAAATTGTGGGTTATTTTTCCACAAACAGTGGGTTTTGGTGGAGCTATGGACACACCAAGCAAAGGCTTCATCTTGTGGGAGAGCGCTGTAAGCAGTTCCTGTCCATACAAATCTACATGTAGCTTTTTCCCCACCAGCACAAATTCCCCTCTGTGGGCCAGATGTGCTTTTCTCCTCATACAGACAAATGTTTCCATAGCTGAGGAGCTGATCCTGCTGAAAACACCAAGATTTCTGGAGTCACTGCTCACTTGCAGGTGTGAAGTGGATTGCTCTCTGGCTTTGGGCAGATAAACAACCATAGGAATTTGTTGCTCTGGTGCCTTTTCCCAGCATTGGAAATCTTTTAGTTAGGGGAGAAATAAATTATCCATGTAGTTTCCTTTTTTTTTTTTTTTTCCTGTGGTGCAATCTCTTTTCTTTCTCTCAGTACAAACTGGTTTTCTTAACGTGGCTGATTTATAATGAAAGTTGACACTTGCCCAAAAGTCTTTAAATGATCATGTGTACTGTACTCTGACCTTTTCCCTAATCACTCATTCACTTTTTAATCAATGTCATGCAACTGATTGCTACCCACATCACAGTGTTAACTCTGTCCATGTATGGAAACTGAACTTTGGAAGCAATAAGCTCTCAGGTCCCACTTGGTTGAGCTCTGCTGATTTCCATTTGGTTTCTTTAAGCAGAACCTGTGTTGCTTGCAATGTTCCCAAGTAAACCCAGGAGAAACCTAACTGTTGTGTGGAGCTCTTATCTCAGGGGAACACACACTTTGACCATGCAGGAAACAAACTGGATAGATTTTTTTTTTAAACAGGATTTTGATCTCACCTTCTTTCAATTCCTTCTGTGCTCTCACAGAAACCTGGTGTTTCTGCAAACCCACACCCAGTGTACACCATGAATTAAGGTTGGCAGTCATCTTTAAATAGCCTTTCCCTGCACTTGGACTCTCTATCTCTTCTCATTGTTTTTGGAGCTTGCAGCCCTGCCTCAGGCTGGTTGAGCTGTTTGCTGCCGGCATCTTCTAAGCAACAAATGCAACGAGGGGCAGTGCTTTAAAGACACTTCCCAAAAGGGACTTGCTGGACTCTCACTCACAAGGGCCAGGATTTCTGCAGTAGCACTATCTCCTATAGTTAAAAGTAAAAAAAGAAAAAAGGTTGAAGGTTGCATATAAAATGTCCCATAAATTGTAAGTAACACATCTGCTTTCCACATCAGACATTTTGACAGTAAAAGGTTCCCTCACTTTCTTTAGGTCTCTGTATCCTGTGTTGTTGCATGCTTCGGTGTAGAGTTTAGGTACTGAGGATGGTATGAAGAGCTCTTAAATGAGCATACTTCACTCCTGCTATTTGCAAAGATATTGAAGACACCTAAAGGTATTTTTCTAGGATATTGCCTTCTCACTCCTCTGTATGTATACCCTCTGCTTTAGTTGGAAGGAACATGTCCTTTAAAAAAATCTTTGTTTATCAAGCATTTGTTACAGGGGTTTGTGCTTTCTCTGCAAGGATGTGTTTTAGCTTGGATTTAGCTTAAGGAAATGAGAGTCACGGAGTCACTCAGGCATTTTTTTCATCTAGCTTCCTGTTTTGCCCAAACAACTTCTAAACCCTTTGGTCAACTTTAAGCAAAGCTTGGAAAGATCTCATGATCTGAGTGAAATAAAGTTCTTACGCTTCTTAGAAATAAGAGACAGCACAGCAGATAAAAGACACCAGAGCTAGTGCCCCTGTGGAGATAAAGGCAGAAATGTGAGCTCAACTGTATTTGTTTCCAGAGAATCTCACAAAAAATAAATGATACTAACAAGAACCTTTGATCAAGGCTCACATCTGACTAGGCTTGAGGTAAGAGTTTGTATCTTACTAGAGATGAGATAAGCCACCTTAAGATGAAAGTCACAGGAGCCAAGCATCATTTGTTCTGCTCACAGAGTGACTTGTTGCTTTGGTAGGGTGTAATATTTACTTCTGCTTGGTGGTTTCTAATCACTGTTCAGGCTCTGCCTGAGCTAGCGACAGGATATGTGTGAGATGTGAGAGGAGACTTGTTTCAGTGTTGCTTGAAGAGCAGAACTGCTAGGAGTAACCTTAAATTCACTGCCAAACTTAGAAGTGGTGAGGCTGGGTGACTCCCAGGCTTCACAGGGAGAAGCCAAATAGACCCCTTCACATCTAAATGAGATCAATAGCGGCTGAAAGTCATGACTGCCTGAAGGCTCTTCATACTCTATTAATTAGTGAGTTGGCACTTTTCATTTGGGAACCTATTTGACAAATGGCTACTACTATTGATATTTCAGTTTGCCAAATCTTAACCAGGAATGAGGGAGCAGGCATGGAAAATGGGCACCTATCCATCCCTAGAGAGTGAATCAGGTATGTTATGTTTATTTCATTTCAGAAGATCATTAATGCTTCCTTTTGCTTGGAGTTGTTTTGTTGTGGTGTTTGTTTTTTTCTTGATGCACCAAGTCTGGATATAACATGGACACCTCATGCTAGAAGTTCCAGTAGGAAGAATTTCAGAGTACCTTCATCACTCTTCTCTCTGCTGTGGCAGTCTTCCAGATTTCAGTGTTCTCTACCTAAATCTTGGCAGTTTCCCATGTTTTCAATATTTCAGTATGGATGCAGCTATGATACAACAGTGCATCATATATGTTCATTCTGGAGAATACTCTCCATACCCAGTAGGGATGGGATAAGAGATACATTCAGTTTTCTAATATTTGGGATACTCATCATGCAGGTGATGATTTTATGTGATTTAAGTATGTGTGCTTAGCATTGTGGAACTTGGAACCTGCACATCTTCCCAGTTTTCCTTTTGATAGCTTTTGTAAATGTTGAATTCAAGACTAAGCTTTGTAAATCTCTTAACCGTAATCTCCCTTAGAAGCTGCAAAGGTCAAATTACCAATTATGTTCTGTGTTTGTTTTCACCCTCTAGGTCTCCATTTTCATCCTTGTTTTTGCTCCCAAGGCCTTTGAGGCTCCAAGTCAGATTGGGTTTTGTAAAAGCAAAGCAGTTTATTCCTTCTCCAAGGACCTGCCACCTAGTTTAAAGAAGGAAGCAGAGGCCAAGAGTGGTCAGTACTTCGTTATGCACGTGGCAGGTTTTAACCCAAGATTTGCAGAAGTAGCAGTGAATTAATTTGTACAAGATACCAACTCCAGTATTTCAAACGTGTTTTCCATGCCCTCCAGAAGAAACTCAGTGGATAACCAAATGCTTTGCATTTTTCAGGTGGAAGAGGCAGTGAAGTCATTCTGATCTGGAGTGCAATGGGACCAGGTGAGAAGTTACAAAAGCAGGCATGTAGGGAGGACTAAGTCTTATGAATCATGTCTCTGGCAATGGCTGGAAGCCTGTGGCTAGTATGATGTAAAGCCTTGGGGGGAAAGGTGTTGAAGTGACAAACCACAAGGATGTCTTTAGCAACAGTATTTTCAGTACAGCTTGTGTGGGGAAGGGTTGAAGGTGGAAGCGACAGAGAAAAGATTGCCCCAGTTCAAAGGAAAGAGAAATGGCCATTTGAAGAATTATGTCTGCTATTATTCCTCTGCAGGATATTGGTTTAAAGCCTGGCAATAGGCAAATGAAGCCTGTTATCCTGTGTTTCTCCCTGGTGGATTCATGATTAATTCAAGTTTCACAAGGTTTCTCTTTCAGTAAGGACACTGACAAGGTCCCTCTCCTCTACCCAGTTCCTCTCCTCTACCCAGTCACTCATTTTCAGTAGGGATAGGAACATAATACATTTGAACCCTTTTGTCTTCTGTCACATGTGACTTGCAGTTGGCTAAGAGCCCAAAATTTGCTAAAAGAAACCAGAGAGTCGCCTCAAGCATACCATGATCTCTTATTCCCTTATGCAAAATATCTGAATTAGCTCCACAGCTTTTAAACATCAGTACAATGCACCTTAATGAATTATGTACTCTGTGTTTCACTTAAAAAATGCAGCACTCTTGCATTTATTGTTCTAAAACATTATACCAGGAATGGCTTTTGGTGAACCAGTGATTAACAGAAGAGCTTCTAGAAATGTTAATGTATGGTCTTGTTGTCCCATGTTTTTGTTCTCTTCTTGGGGAAACACACTGCTTCATCCCCAGTCATGACTCCTCTGAGGAATAGTGGTACTTCTGCAGAGCAGGTATTTGAGCAGACAGTTTGAATATTTGATAGCATACTCTGAGATGTTTGGATGAACTGGTCATTTGAAAACAAAATCAATAGGCATGCATCTCCAGGGAATAGTAAACAAAGCTGGAGTCATTCCTAATTATTGGGATACAGCTCTGTCATCAGCTCCTTCTCTAGATACTATTATATATAGAAATAATTATTACGCAGCATTTAAATTTGGGCTGCAGACAGTTCTTTAATTGGGGGCTGAACTTGTATTTGGTGATCTGGATTCCTATCCTTACTCATCTGTCTATCATTTATAAAGATTATATATCTGGAACGTGACTTGTACATAATTACAATTAATTAAGTCACCGGCAGTATGCTGAAAAACTTGCATTTAAATCAGGGGTTGAATAATTAAAGCAATTAGCTAGAACTGACTGTTTGTAATATGGCTTCTTGAAAATGTGGAATAATTGCTAATCTTCTAGGCAGAGATGGACAGAACATCAGCCTGGTATTTAATTTTGTAAATATGAATTAGGTGAGGTGATGCAAATATAAAATCCTTTTTTCATTTCCCCCCCTCCCCCCTAAATTTTCAGAGGTCATATGAACTGGTAAATCATGTGCAACTCAGTGGATGATTTCAGGGCACAGTACATTTAGGATGCCCACATGAGTCCTCAAGCTATTAAAACATTTTCCTCTCTTGGCTTTCATAATTTTTATTTATAATCCGTAATTTGTGTGGTTGGGACAGTGCCACTCGGAGTAACAGTCCTTCTTCCAGGCCCTGCTCTTCTGCCTGCTGCCACCAGCTCTTGTCCATATGACTGCATACAAGCTCCACACTTCCATTAGCAAGATCCTTGTTGATTATTTATTTCAGGAAGGTGTGAGGGAATCTAACACCCACGCTTGGCAAACTCACCTCCCCGTCACTGTACGCTCATTCGCAGGCTATGGCTGGAGCAAGCACGCCACGTGTGGGAGAAATCAAGAGGAGGATATCAGCTGGCTGTAGAGAAAACAGACCGAGCCTCCTCTCCCTCCTCCTTCTCTCCCTCCTCCCCAACTTTGGCTGAGTCTGACAAAGGGGCTCACGCAGTTCCAACCCAGCCTGCTGGCACTTAGCTTCCAGGTAGATGGCCTAGATAGGGCATCCCTCCAGCCTGATACGAGTACCCTGCCTCTACCTGAGGAAATGTGGGTGACTCAGAAATGGATATGTGTCCAAGCAAGCCAGCCCTGGCAGAGGAGCGCCTGCCCCCAGCCTTGTAGGGCTGTGGTCGATTGTCTTACTAAACGTCGTCATCAGATGGTGATGGGTGATACTATCTGTATCTTTCCCAACTCAGTTGCTGAAAAAATGTGTCATGATACCAACAAGTATCAATTGGGCACCCTTCTGAGAAAGGGTTGGGGACTTCCAAGGGCTGTGGTAGCACCAGCCTCCTGTCACAATCTCAACCCAGGCACAGGGGAGTTGTCTGTGGGCTAGAGCTTTGGGGGTGAGCTGAAGGACCTCATTAAGGATGGGTAGCTGTAGTACCCTTGCCCCAGAACATGCTGCCTAGCACCTTTTGTGCTTCCAGCTTTTAGTTCCTCTCTGTAGCTGAGCTGAGAAGCTGTAACTTGGGCTAGTGAATTTTGTCTGTGTTTTCAGGAACAGAGGGGTGGATGTACAACAGCCAGGATGTGTGTGGGAGGTGAACTTGCTGTAAAACAGTCTTGATTTCACACAGATTTTTGTTTGGGTGTTTATTTTTTTATGATTTTTTTTTTTAACACCTGCTGTGCTTGTGGAACTGGAGACCATTATACAAGAGAGGTTGAGTCAATTACCTGATTGAAAGCTTGATGAAATAATTCATTGCAAGAGCTTAGCTTTTGCGCTTATAGCCCAAGAAAGTTAAAAGGATAGTGGCAAATTTTGCTCTCAGGTACACACGTGTATTTTCCAGAACTTGAATAATTGCTTTCTATGTTTTTCCTATGTCTGTTTTTCCTTTTCTTTTCTTTTCTTTTCTTTTCTTTTCTTTTCTTTTCTTTTCTTTTCTTTTCTTTTCTTTTCTTTTCTTTTCTTTTCTTTTCTTTTCTTTTCTTTTCTTTTCTTTTCTTTTCTTTTCTTTTCTTTTCTTTTCTTTTCTTTTCTTTTCTTTTCTTTTCTTTTCTTTTCTTTTCTTTTTTTTTCTTCTCTTCTCTTCTTTTTCTTTTCTTTTCTTTTCTTTTCTTTTCTTTTCTTTTCTTTTCTTTTCTTTTCTTTTCTTTTCTTTTCTTTTCTTTTCTTTTCTTTTCTTTTCTTTTCTTTTCTTTTCTTTTCTTTTCTTTTCTTTTCTTTTCTTTTCTTTTCTTTCCTTTTCTTTTCTTTTCTTTTCTTTTCTTTTCTTTCCTTTCCTTTTCTTTTCTTTCCTTTTCTTTTCTTTTCTTCTTTTTCTCTTCTCTTCTCTTCTCTTCTCTTCTCTTCTCTTCTCTTCTCTTCTCTTCTCTTCTCTTCTCTTCTCTTTTCTCATATTTTATTTTATTTTATTTTATTTTATTTTATTTTATTTTATTTTATTTTATTTTATTTTATTTATTTTTTCTTCCCCCCTCCCCCAGGTGCTATTCAAAGGGAGCACTCTTGAAACCGTGACTTGTGTGGTAGCTTTGCATGCATAATATTGGTCATGTGCACAAAGCAGCACTGATGGGACCTTAACAGGACACCTAACTCATCTCCTTGCCCCAAGGCTTTGCCAAAGTTGGCTTTGTGCTTTAAGAGCAAATGGAATGATTCAGTGTCCTGTATGTGGAGGATGGCTTCTAACCAGTTTGGAGGTATTTTTAGGCATTGATAAAATGTTGCTTTGTAAGCGCTAATCAGGCAGCTCAAAAGAGGAAATAAGGGAGGAAGAGACTTTGGGAAAACATTACTGTATTTTGAATTATCAGTCCTTTTGATGTTGTCAGCCCATACCGTAAGCGACAGGAATAATTGTTTAACTTCCTCGCTATTTAATGTGGTCATTTTATGGCTTACAGAAACGGCTTTTGCTGGTTACACCATTTACATCTGGAGTTGTGAGATGCACGGGGCCGTTCCAAGAGAAAGCTGTTTTGGGCTGCACAGCTGCCCTGGCAGAATGCAGAATATATCCTTCCTAGAGCAGACCGTGCTGTGCCTCCCTGCACGCTGCTTGCCATGGGCAGCTCCCCTCCATCTCCTACTCTTCCTGGTCCTGCTTCTGGCAAAGTGGCCACCCATTTTTCCTCCTGAATGTGTGAGGGAGGCTGATGGCAGGCTTCTCCTCCCCCCAGCCCCAAAGGCTCTGCCCAGCTCCCTGCAGAAGCAGGAGCTGTGTAAAGGCAGGGAGAGGGGAAAGTCTCCTGTCTCTGCTTTTACAGGGCCGTGTGCCTGTGAAACCTGTCTCCTTGCACTGTCACACAACATTTTCCACAAAGCACTGCCAGCTTATGCCTTTCTGCTGCTCTTCTGTTACTTTTAAGGAGAAGTTGGCACTCATTGGTGGTCATTACCATAGCAAAGACTCGCTTCATGAAGTCGGGCTCAACTTTCTCCATCTAGAGGTAGTACCTGGGAACAAGAAAAGCACTGTTGGGCAGCTATGCCCCACACTTGCTAGTTTGAATTCAACTCTCTCTGGGATGTAAGGCATACTGTTTTTCACAGGAAGCATGCATTCACCTTGCTAGAGCTGAAATGTTCCCATCTCTGCTATCAACGCATGAAGAGTCATTTGCTGAGCTGGTGAGGTAGGCTGTGACCCCTGCTCCTCTGGTGGCTTCCAAGTAAGCAGAGAGTTCTCTTTGGGATGGGGTGAGTGTATACAGGTAGCACCCTGGAACTTGCTTAGCTGAGCTGGGAAAGGACCACCTTTGTCAAAATGAAAGAAAAGGAGAAAGCAAGCCCAAGTTTGATGAAATAAATAATTTCAGTGCCAATGAGAATAGGGTCTCAGGAGATACTAACATGTACAGAAATGCTCAGATCTAAATTTAAAGCAATATTTAATCATCTTCTATATTGTATGCTCAGGACAACTGACTTAGGCTGTTCTCACAGAATTTGGCCAGTCCACACCAGTGTGACCCAGTGGAAGAAACCTAAATGTATTGCACTTCTTTTTTTCTTCTACATTTTAATAATCCTAGTGATATAGGGCAGGATGTGCTCAGCTCTTCAGATAAAGATATTTTGCATCAGTGTTATTTCAGATTTTTTTCACAGCACTTACACTTACAAGAGAGGAAAGAGCTAGTAGTTTTTCAGTTGAAACTCTTGCCTCAGTTAAACCTGCTGAGAAGACAAGCAAAGTGTGATGCTGTCCACAGTATGCTCCCTGTTCAGTATAACAGCTTGTAGGTCAGTACAGGGGACACCAGAGTCAGTAGATTCCAAGCATACCATGAAGGTAGTTCTTAAGATGTGGATTTCTTCACCATAGCGGGGAAAGAATCTTGGACAAAACAATCAGTTCAGTTTTCCTTGCCATTGACCCCAGAAGTGCTCTGAGATTTCTGACTCCATGTGGGAGATTATTTGAGTTGCTTAGTCAAGAAGATTCACATTCATCCCCAGAGCTGCATGGACCCTCAGCAGAAAGAATAATATTGAAATAATATTCCTGTGTTGCAAGCTTGCTCAGAGGGGCACCTCAACTCCTAGAAGAAAGCTGAAGAATAGTGGCCTGCAACGAAACTCTGAGAAGTTGCCTAGATACAAGTTCCCTCGTCCATACATCCTCTCCTGAGAAAAACAGAGCTATTCTGGGACTGCAAAAACAATGGCAAGGATATGCACGTGTGTTTAGCATTATTTAAAGACTCTGTACAGCAAAAAGAATTTGTAGGTGGCAAAGCAGTCAGTTTTGTAGACCTATTAGGTCCCCAAGATGTACAAAGGGGCTGTAGCAGCAGCAGAAGACAGTTTCTGTCTTAATCTGAAGGAATTATCCTTAAACTATAAAGGGCCCAGCCCTCCATCAGAGAAATGCAGCTGCTGCTACGCCCATGCATTATTAACAGTGCAGTTCTGGGTACAACAGGCCAACATAACCTGTGAATGATAAATGATGGAGAAAATCACCTGTTTTGAGAGAGACACTCACATTTCTTGCCACTTTCCCTTTTCCCTGTGATGCAGTGAAGGACATCTGCCACAGTAAAACTGTAATCCCTGGAGAATTCCTCCACATGTCAATAAACTCCAGCCTGAGCATTCCAGTCTTTGTATTTGTAAACATTCTTGGCATATCTCTTCTTTGGGATACATACAAGCTGTACTGCACTAAAATGCTGTTCTATTACTGCTGGATATTGCTATTTGTTGTACTTTTTGTTGCTTTCACTTGTTTTGATTGTCACCAAATAAATTTCAATGAGACCGTTTTGGTTTTTTTATTATGCTAGCTGGTGAATATTGTGTTCAATAAATGCTTACGTGGGGATCCTCTAATCAAAGTCGCTGTTCTTTGCTTGCAATCTGGAAGAAGGCAACACACAAATGAAAAGGAATAGATGGATGAGTCAATGTAAGTAGTATCTGATGCTTTTGAAAGGAAGACTTCTTGTATAAACAACTGGGTGGGTGATCTGATGAGATTTATTACACGTACTTGTGAGGAATGAAGTTGTTAAATACTGCTGAAGAGTCTCAGCAACCTTTGGAGACTATCTTCTAGTGTTACAGTGTTAGTGGTATACATCTTTCAGATCTTCTATTCAAGCTGGGGCAGAGATTTTGGTATGGTTTTGATGTGTGGGTTTTTTTTTTTTCTTTTTCCAAAATGGAAACTTTCTTAGAACTGTGTGTAAGCACACATTCATGCTTAGCTATGTGTAACTGGATTTAGAACAGTAATCCTGGCAATGTTTGTTTTCCCCCCCGAAAACACATATTTTCCATTAAGTAGTGTAGCTAATGAATGTTGCTACTTGTATGAAGCCTTTTTCCAGGTTACCAGTGAATCACTTCAGGCTGTGACCTTATCTGATCTTGCATGCTCAACAGGGCTGGGACTAATCAATAATTGGCGAGATTTCATCACAGGGTGCTACAGGAAGCAGTTTGGTGATTAAGTAGTTGACACTCTCTCAACCATTAATGAAACTCTGTCCCAGAGAAGCCTTGATAGGATTCTGCAGCCTTTTGGATGGGATGAAAAATTGAGATCTTCATCACTCATCATTCAGGACACTCTCTCATGGCATTTTTTATGAGTGAGCATGAGAGTAGAACTATTCATGCAGGCAGTCCTGGCCAAATCCTAGTTGGATAATTGTTTTCTGCCTAGCTTCCTTTGGATTCAGTTTAAACTGTTATTCTTCTTTGTTTCCGAACCCAAGGTGTTAAACTGTTGCTATGAGTGCTTCTCAGACCACTGCTAGGAACATTGACTGGGAGGAGTGGATGTGATTCTGACGCTTGTAAACTTTATTGAGTCTTCTCAAAGGTCTCTCTCTGTGAAGGGCTGATAGCCTTGTGTGGAAACATCTGGACAGGGTGAACTTTTCAGTTTCCTGGGCCAGAAAGACTTTATCAATTGAGGTCCAATCTGCAGTTTGATGTTTAGATCATAGACAAAACTCATGCTTCCCTCCCTCCCCCCCACCCCGTGACAGGGTCTAGGAATTATTAGTATTGGCATTAAAGTGTTCTGTAAGACCTAGAGGGAACTTCTGAGTGCCTTTCTTGTTTGTTTGTCTGTGATATGTGTAAAGACAGCCTAGAAAGCTCCTGGTGTTTGTTGTTGATGGCATTCTCTGAATGCCTCCATCTCCCTGCTCCTTCTGGAGAAACACAGGACACATAGCAGCTGATCTCCTGCCCCATCTCCCCACTTATGCTGACCCTTCAGGGACAGAGAAATTGTCTGGGCTATTTCTCTGGGCTAACAGGGAATTGGGGGTTGGGAGTGGGCAAAGAATGGATATTCCTGGTATTTCTGAGAATCACAGACTCAGTTCATAATCAGGAATGTGTGCTGCTGAAGTGAGGACTAGGTTTTGGAAAAATCAGAGGGGACTGCTGGCTGTGCTGGGTGGATTTACATACTGGGCATCTCTGTGCCTTAGCCTCCCAGACCTTGCCTAATGGGTTAGCCTGTTGGGCCTGTTTTTGTGGGGTATTGTCACCTGGAAAGTTCCAAAGGATATTTTTGTTCCTACGTCCTACACGGCACATAAACATATGACAAATAGACTCTGTCCCAGAGAGCTGTAAATAATGAAGCTAGAGAAAGGTCGTGGCTCCCCAGCTATGCTACACTTATATGACCTCACAGATTGTGGGCAGTGCTGAACCTCAGCAGAGCAAGCTCACATCTGCCTTTACATGGTCCACATAAACACTCTTGAGTTGTGAGAAGACAACAGCACTGTGTTGTGTACAGATGGGATATGAAGGCAAGCAGGATAAGCAATTTATCTGTCTGCCCAACAGGGCTCAGAAATGAGCCTGGACCTTCTTCTGGTACCCTTGCAAGTCCTACCAAGTGTCTTAAACTGGTCAGCTGCCTGAACTGGTCTCTGACATTCAGGACCAGTTATTTCCTGCTATGAAACCTCCTGTAGCTTTAAGTCACAGCTTTATTTTTAGATCAGCTCTACCTCAGCCATAATTACATTTGTACCAATCAAGTGTGTGGTAATGCTCACAGGTCTCTGAGTAGTCTTTTAGTGTAAGAATTAATTTGTGGGGTTGGAAAAGGCAGAATGGCAGGTGTTTCACAGCAGCATGTCATTGAGGTTTCACTTGTCCCATAAGGCTACTAAAAGGCAACATTGCAAGAAGATAGCAGCAACAGTGGGCACTTCATTTAAGAAGTGGTGGTTCAGGGTCCTTCTGTACCCTCTCATTTCAGGAGTTCTCCAGTGCTGACATGACTTAGCCCTTGACAGGGAACACACTTTTAATGCTGTTTTATTAAGACTCAGAAGCATTTGTGGGATTGGTGTGGGAGTATAAAATTGTTTTCTGATGAGGAATTGAGTCAAAGTTTGTTGGCGTCTCATGTAGTGGCTGTTTGTATGTAAACTTGAAACCAAACCAAGCAAACAGAATGAAACCTTCCAAGACCTAAAATGTCATCTGGCAGTGAGGAACACTGCAAACATCAGATTAGGAGAGCCCAGAACCAGCTGGCTGCTGTTTGCACTGAAGTGAGTGGTCACCAGACGTTCAAAAGCTGGCCATAAAGCCTTCCTAAGCTCTCTTGCTTAAGCTCCTATGGTCCCTGCTACTCATTTTAGAAATGCAAGCAAGCATGAAGGGTGCTGCTGTTTAGCTGTGGGAAGAAGGCAGGGAAAACAGCATGAAGTCAATAGTTTTAGCATCCATTCTCCTGTACTACACAGCAACGACTGGACCTCTGGTCCCTCTGAAGTCAGCTGCAAAGTTTGTTGCTGCTTTTCAGCAGAACTAGAGTTAAACCAAAGTATAATGACAAGTCACAAAGGCTATATTAAAGACTGACGCATGCTCCCTGAGAAAACAGCTGTTGTGGTTTAAGAGGTTCTTGCCTCTTCTAGCTGCTTCGCTCCTACTCCTCTGACGGAGGTTACTGCTCCCAAAATGGTGCCAGCAGAAGGGAATGTGGGATCATGCTCCACTTCACAGCCTTCCTATAACTTTGCTTTCCTGGGAAACAGGCTCTTTGATAGCTGTAGGCTGTGAACTGGAGTAGGCAAACTACTGGCAGACACACATGCATGGCTTCTGGCACCCTTCACTGTGGGGAGCCCATCTCCAGCCATGGGCAGGCCAGCCAGATGGGGGTGATAAGAAACCTGCAGCAGCAAGCTTTGTCAGAGCCCATTGTCAGAGCCTGTCATTACCCATTGTTCCCTTTATGAATGCAGTTGTGCCTATTGCATGTCTCCATACTCAGTTCAACTTAAAAATTAGACCTGAAACACAATGGACAGAGCTTGTTGGTCAGGAAGTGTTTATTTTTATACATTAAATTACATGAGGCTTTGTTGTTGTTGTAGCAACAACATCCTGATACCCTTGCTGTGAGGATGGTTGAAGGAAGTTTTGTTCTGAATACAGCCAAGGCTCACAGCAGAAATTTAATGCTTTGAGGCCTGAAAGTAACTATCATATGAAGTTTTAACTGTCACGGTAAAGGATGAGTTTTAAAAGCCACCTTTGAATGAACTGCATATGTATGAGTCCAGTGACCTTGATGGAATTTATTCCCAGTATAAGTAAAATCAGAAGTGAAACTTGAAACTTCAAGCAAATACATCTTTGCACCATATCTCAGACAGATTAGTAAAGTAGCAGCTCTTGTATAGTGTAGCTCTATCTCCTTTAATGTCTTGGACTTTTTTCCTTGATGCTAAGGTAGCTCAGAGTTTCTTCAGCCAAAAACCTCACAGCTCTTGGTATCTTGCTTCTGCAGCCTTCTGTGACATTAACATTACTGTTGAGCATGTAATTGATCTTACCTAGTCTCAAATGTGTTTATTATAATCTTCATTATGGCTCTTTTTGAACACTAGTGTTTACCTAGCTCAGGAAGTCTATGTAATAGATATCTCCATATACTTTCTTAAGCTGTATGAACCATCACTAGACTTCATGGTTTTTTTGATCCTCACCAAGTGTGAGGATCAGAACTTCCCAGAGTAAGGAAGGTAAAAAAGTATAGGGAGATATATTAAAGGATTGCAGGCTGTGTTGCCCTTGTGAACTTCATAGACTGCATATGTTTCTGTGTATTTCTTTCCTTCTAGTGATTCTTTTACCAGCTGGTTAATTTACAAGTCAAAACCTTAAAGCTTCCAGTAGTTCAGCCTCTTACATCAGGAAGCCTTTGTGGATCGTGCTAATGGCCCATGGTCATTCACCTCAGATGAGAGACTATGAGATAGAGCAACTGGAGGCTCTGTCTTGGTACTCAATTTGTGAGCTCTGCTGTGTGCCCCATCCCAGTAGCAGGGACTCCTGCATAAAATGGGAAACCTTAATTCACTCAAGGTGGGTGGAAAATCTAACCCACAGAAAAATATGATCCCCACTGTACATGGCTTCGGGTGGGTGTATTCATACAGTGAGGGGGATTGCTTCAGTTTGTCTCCAGGAATTTGGGAGGTGGTTTCATTTTTGTAATAATCAAAGATATTTGGTAAATAATTATCTCAACTGGGGTAATACCTCATGAGTACTGTGAAAAAGGATGAAGGCATTTAGATGACACAGAAATACAAGGAGTTTTCAGCCACAGTATACAGTGAGCTATTTTCACTGGAAAAATCAGCGCTTTCAAAGCAATTCATTTAACGTTTCCATTTTAACACTTCCTCAGAATTAATTGCAGCAGCAAACATAAAGCTTAGCGTGTTTCTTCAGTCTGAGGCAAAAAATAGTCAAGAATGTCTGCCTGAAGCAATAAAATCTTTCCAGGACAAAAAGGCAACCATTTGTGCTACCACTGATGGCACATTTTAAGGGCTTTTCCAGCTTGCTGTCAGAGAAAGGGCGTGTCTTCAGTGCTGATTTAAATTCAGTGCAAGTAAATAAAGTTTGGTTTGGTGTTTTTCCATCTCAGGTTACTTCAGTGGGGACAAAAGCAGCCCCTCCATGAAATGAAGTGTGGGCAGTTGGGTACATGTTGGTTCCACGCTCAACATGTATTATACTAAGGTTTCTGAGGCCTTTACCCTGGGGGTCTGCAGAAATTTGACTCATTTCATGAATTTTTACAGGGATATTATCTCAGCATACAGGGTAGCTGGGGGAAGTCATTAATGACTAGTTTTGTCCAGAAAGAACAAAGTTGCCAGAATTGTCCTGTTAACAATTGAAACTCTGTGCTAAGTAAAGTTTTAGCCTGTGCTTCCTGCAAGGAAACTAAGATTGCTTTCAAAGGCACTAAATTTGAGATCTTTATATCTAAGTAGGTTCAACCAAAAGACAACACTCAGGCTGCATGTTCTGCAGTGAGGACAATCATTTATTAATGGCTTCACTGGAATTCCCTTTATAATCAGATTTTGGGTAATAATAATACCAAGAAAAAGCCAACATAAGCAACCTTCCATCCTGTCCTTTAAAAATAAAAACTAGAAATAAAGTCCACCAATAACAGTTTGTTCTTTGGTAAGGGGCTAATGGGATACAGAACTTGGCATGCCGAAACAGCAGCTGGAATGAAGATACTATCATAAAAATCACCTAAATCTTGACTTCATTAAAAGCTATTTAATAGGATCAACATTTTTTCCTGGCCAAAATTTCTTAAGTTATGTAATAAACTTTGTGTGCCTTATCCTCCAGGGTTATTTCCACACTTCATTAACAGGCTATAGCAGGTTTTTAAAATATGCAGCATAGTATGGTGTGTACCTGGGAACAAGGAACAGAAAGTTCTTTTAAAGATTGTATGTACATATGTCTGTAGGCTGCATGAGCTTGCCTAAACAATTCACACCATTATCAAGAAGATCTTGGCAAAAACAAGAGAAAAAGAGATTCAGGGAGTTACATAACAAGCCCATATCTCTTTCCTTTTTAAGCAATGGCTGCTTCCACTTAAATGATATTTGAAGCATTTCATAAAAACTGCTAAAAAAAGAATAAAAAATATTCCAAGGCCTCTTCAAGAATGGAACTGATTACATGTAGAATGGTAAAACATTGGCTTCATTTGCCTGATCTTCTGGGTAATTCCAGATGTTTACATTCCTGGAGATTTCAAAATTTATATTTATAAACATCTGATGATAAGAGGTAGATGCAGAAAGCATAAGATAGGGAGCAAAGTGGAAGGGCAAATAGTACTTTTGTTTTCTCCCTCAGGCTAAGGCAGGCCTGACCATTCCATAACTTTAGGAAGCAATCCACCTGGAAATCCCTCCAAACACCTACTGAACATCCATAGATCATATATTTCTGGAATATTGGAGATAGTGAGATAATCAGGCAGGGTGGGTGAGTGGAAGTGGGACTGTCAGAGATCCAACCCTGTCACTTCCCCAGAAAGCTGTGCTCACTTTTGCCACTTATTTCTTAACCCTCAGATGCATCAAACCTAAGACTCCTGGTGAAGAAAGACACTGTCTAAAGGCTAGCAGAAAATTTTCCATTTGGGCACTAATAGGTATTGAACATGACTCCAATTCCAATTGACTGAAGGGTTTTGACCTAAGAATTTGGTCCATTGTAGAAGAAAACCCCCACTGCAAGAGATCTAAAAGGCCAGCTGGTTGACTATCCCATCTCTGGACAGTGGACAGTCAGAGCAGGGGGCAAGAAGGGGGCAAGTATATGCTCACATTTCCTCCAGCACATCCTCCTCACTCCAGGCTGTTGCTGCACAGGGACTTCCTGGCCCAGAGGCTATATTTGTGTTATTGTGTTTAACAGCTCAGAGTGGACTTTTCTTCCATGAATTAGACTAATCTCTCCAGTTATATTTTTGGCTTCCATAGCATTCTATGGTAATGAATCCCACAGTGTAGCTATGTGCTTTGTGAAAAACTCTATGTGTTCACGTGCATGTCTTTTAAACCTCTTTCCTCTTCCCTCCACATCTTGCAGGTGAGAAACAAAGGAAGAAGGTCTCATGTTTGCCTTCTGCCAATCATTCAGGCTGTCATGCTCTCACTTGAATGAGCTATGCTGTCTCTTGTGCAAGCCATGGGCTTCTCATCTACTCATAGCTAGTTTTACCCAATTTGCATAAAAGCTGAACTTCTCCAGTTCTCCTTAATGCTGTTGCAAAATCAAAGATGTGGGTGCATTTCTATTAATATACCCTGGTTTATATTGCCTTAACTGTTGTGGCTGTCTTGCGCTTACTCCTCTGTGGTGCCGTACTTTGCTCTGCTCAACATCATTATTTTTTCCTGATAATGTAAATTGTCTTTGCTCCTTTAGGCACCATCACAGAATAACAGCTTTGAAAAATGAAGGCAGGCCTGATGGGAGTTCATGTGCTGAGTTAGCTCCTCTGCTAGCCAAGACAACAAAGCTCTGGAAACAAAGTTCTTTGTCCAGAGGGGAAGAAGTCTCTTCTATTCTTTCCCACAGTTAAGAAACCTCTTTTGTTGAGTTACAAGGAAAGTCACTTACATGACTGGTGTGCTTTTGGAAGACTGGAAGTAGAACAAAGGGGAAAAACATTGAAATATCCCAGCTGACCCCAAAATGAAAACCTCCCATTACGTTGGCACTTACTGCACAGCCACTGTGTAATTTGGGTTTGTACAGACTCCTCAAATCAAGATTATCTTCATGTAATTCATTTATATACGGGTTTCACAGAAAATTCATCAATGTCACAGCTCTCATGTCCCTGAACTCCTTTCCCCAGCTCTCTGTTTTCCTTTCACCACAGAATCATAGAACACATAGGGCTGGAAAGGACCCCTTGAAGGTCGTCTTGTCCAGCTCTGCCCTGCCTGTGTTTTAGCATAGCAAAGGGTTCATCCACCTTGTTCTGTGTCTTTCCATCCTTCAGCCATTAGGCTTGGATAAGAGAGGATAGGTGTTAGGGGAGGCATCTCAGTAGGCTAGGTTTGCGTGGGTGGCAGGTGGCTTCCAGCTCTAACAAGTCTCCCTGCAACTTCCTGGTACTTTTTCTTGGCAGTAGGACTGAAAACCCTACTGGCATACCAGCCAAATACAGTTCCTTCTCCTGCCTTGATACAAACATACTTTCTCAGTGTGAAAACCAGAGAGAAGTGATGCACTAGGAATGGTGAACTCCCTCTAGCCCAGACCTGCCTACAGACCTCCCTACGCATCCTAAACCAGAGGGAAATCTAACAGGCGAATTGTGTGCACGTGTGCAGTGGCTGTCGGAGGGGTGGGGGGAGGGGGAATATCTAGGTGGGCAAAGCACTGTGTTTTCTTTGCTGGGTATGAACTAACAGGGTTTTGTTACTTTGGTGTTTTTTAATTTGAATTTTACTTTTTTTTGCTTGTCAGTCTGAAGAACTTTCCAGAGTACATGTTGTTAACCATAGTCTCAATCATCTGGGTGGTCATTTGCCTGTGTGCCAGCTTCTCCATGAGCTTCTGACCATGTCTGGAAGTGATCCATAGATCAGTAAGTGTATCTATGTGTCTGTGTGGAATGGGTACTACAAACTGCATTCTGCAGAAATCCCTATAAAGACTAACCCCCACTTCCCCACTCCCCTCCACCTCCCCCCCCCCCCCCCCCCTCTTTTTTTTTTTTACTCTCCTGGAGCCTCATCAGAAGGGATGGGATCCAGGAATTGCCTGTATGTACTCACAAGCTGTCCTTAACAGCACCTCAGTGAGCTTCCATGAAAGTCCCCCAAAGTCTAACACTATGCACTTTATGTACAGACTACACTTAAAGCTTTTGGTTTGTGTAAGTGAAGACTTGTGTCACAACTGTGAGGAAAAACACAACTGCAGAAGGCTGGGAATGCAATTCCTCTGGTTGTTTCAGAGGCTTGTGTGGGAATATTCCTAGGCCATAAATCATAGTGTTACTTGCTACTTGGGATCATCTGCTTTTATAAAATCTTCAGGTGCAAATTCTACAGTGTTGTTACAGATTTCAGGCATGGTTGTGTGTTCAGTATATTAAGCTAACAAAAAGGTGAAAACCTTATTTCCTTAACTGCTCATAATTTGGAAGCCAGCAAGCTATTGTAACTGTGCCTTATTACCTTTAGTTACATGTAAACATGAAATAAATGAGTATATATGTTGCAGACAAATGCAGTAAAGGTTTAACATGTATAAATTTGCATTAGTACCAGTGCAAGAAAGAGTGTAAATGCAGTAGGAATATATAAAAGTACATATGTGTTTATATGCATGTAAAAGTAGAAGCATGATATGTATATAAATAATTTGGTACTTTAAAATATTAGACATTATTACACTCAGAAAATGCTTAATTCATCTGCAAGATGTAAAGTAATGCCTTTGTAGCACTGTTTCTGACAACAAAGATTGATTTCTGCTTCTGATGTGAAAGTCTGAGAGAAGACTAGAAGAGAGATTTTCTGAGAGTCTCTTTAGACAGCAGCTAAAATCTGCTGTTGTAGAAGGGAGAGAAAGTGTTCTCACTGTGTGCAGCAGGACATGTAATTAATCCCCGGATTCTTTAATTCATGCCTGTGGGTTGTGTATGTGAACTCTCTGTGCCCCTGCATATAGCACTAGTGGTTACTTCATCTGCAACCTCCACCCTCATCACACCACAAGGATCTTGCAGTGGAAGCACAATGCCCTGCTCTCCTAGCCCTCATCGTCACTTTGACCAACGGATCTCCTCATGAGTCTTCACGTGGATGCCATCAGAGTTCCTGCCTTGTCCTGCTGCCCATGCAGAATGCACAGTTTCCTGACCACCCCCTGTCTGCATTTTGACTTGCAGAGTCTGTGCCATGCATCACGTGAGCCTGCAAGGAGAAAGATCCACTGCTTCAGAGGTATGTAATCCTATGGGAGCTCACTAAAGTACCCTATCACTTTTTTTTTGAGTGAAAGTGGCCCATTACTTGACACATTTTTGAGAGGTGGGATGTTTCTTTCTCCTTTCCTGAGCTTTGTTTTGGAAAAAATCACCTAATTTGGCATGTTAACTTCCACAAACTCAACGCATCTTTGCCATTGATCTTTCTTTCCTCCTATCTTCCTCGTTCCCTCCCCCATCTCCAAACTCCCTGACTTGCAATTATAGTCATCTTTAGTGAGCAGCAATGGCTTTTTAATTTCCCACCAGAAGCGGAAGTGTGCAATTATTATGCAAAGCAGTTTTAATTCCCCAAAATTTCCGGTGTGCACTGTAATCACTCATTTTCTACTGTACATTTTACTGTCTGAAACTGTAAGCCTAGACCATTAGAAAGCCATAATAAATAATTCAGTGATTTCCTTCCAGCTTCATATTCTTTTTTGTTGTTGCTGAATGTGTTTGGAGGTGTAAATATCTCTCCTGAGGGGAATAATTTTAAGTTTAGTTTTCTAATTTGATTAAGGAAGTGGTGCCTGCCTGTTTCATCTGCAGGCAGGAATTCAAGTGCACCAGGGAGATGTTTAGATATCTATGTAGGTGTGTTTAATATGCTCTGCCTAATTGTATTTCCTTTTCACTGAATAAGAAAAGTTGTAACACAATGGGATTAATCTTCCCATCTCCCCCTACCTCCTTTTTCCTGGTTTTAATTGTCTTGCTCCTCACAACCGCAGCGGCATGCCCTAGTAATGGATTTCATTGGATTAAGGCACAGCCCCACATAGATAGCTGTGGCCAGCATGGGTCTCCAACCTGATGGCCTCATTCATGTGGCACATGGTGGGTAGTTCAGCCTGGAGTGAAACCACACAGCTGGATTTAACCCCTAGGCTGCGCATGAGTTACTCTGTCAGAAATGATGTGATGCAAGGGACACACGTGAAAACAGATTGACTTCAGAAGTTTCACTGCCTCTAAAAGGAAGAGATCACAGAATCACAGAATGGTAGGGGTTGGAAGGGACCTCTGAAGATCATCTAGTCCACCCTCCTTGCTAGAGAAGGGTCACCTAAAGTAAATCACATAAGAACATGTCCAGACAGATTTTTAATGCCTCCAGAGACAGAAACTCCACAGCCTCTCCGGGAAGCCTGTTCAGGTGCTTTTATGTGTGCGTGGAACCTCCTGTGTGTCCAATTAACTATATCAAAAGAACAGAGTTCACTTAGCAGCATTTTGAAAATATTTCAATGTATTTTTTAGGTGAATGTGGTATCGTAGTATCATAGTATCATTCAGGGTTGGAAGGGACCACAAGGATCATCTAGTTCCAACCCCCCTGCCATGGGCAGGGACACCCCACACTAGATCAGGCTGGCCAGTAATTCATTATAGAAAAAAAGCCATGTAATACGCAAAATAACAAGAGAAGATGCAGTGCACAGCTACACAGAAGTGCAGCTGGACTTAAAATTGTGATTGATTTTTTTATTGTTATGAGTTCTTGAGTTAGTTTTCAGAGCCTGTGAGATGAATTTGTTTTATCCTTTCAAGCCATTCTTTGAAACCATAGGAGCTCTACACTCCAGGTCTTCAAAACAAAATATGAAGATTGAAATCATGCAGTCTCTTGGTTTCAGTAACTTAAATTTGAAGGGAGTGGAGGAGAGAGCAAACATTGGCAGAGCTGCTGTGAGACTGCAAATGTTAGCAGTGCTCTTCTATGGATGGCAGGAGGGGGTGTTAGTGTAGGTAGGAATCTTGTTCATCTTCTCTTTGCTATTGCAGAAAGGGCAGGTACACCCAGCCACAGTTTCCAATTTTGCAATTAATGTTTGTCTATATGGTCCTCCTGGCAAATTCTGTTGCCATCAACATATGCAAGGCTTATTGGAGCGTATGGTCCAATTGGGTTTTCAGTTGTTCATTCTCTCTCTGCTCCTGTAGATGTCATAATGCTGTGTACTTCTGATGAGTTTTGAAATGTGAGGGTGAAAGCCAAAGTTGTCTTGATGTTTGTAATACCTGAGCACAGAGACTACTCTTACAAACAAACTCATTTTGACCAATACCTTATTTTATTCTGTAGCCTCGTGAAGCATAATTCTATTACTGCACACTCTGTCCTGCTTTGTGACAGCTTCTCCCCAAACCATGCTGCAATTTTCTGAGACAAAGCTGTGCAGTAATTCCTGGCAGGTGAATTGCTGAGGGCATCACAAGCAGCACTGGATTTGTGTCCCATCTACTTTGTCTTTCCTGCTCATGGAGAAGACTATGTCAGGATGCCTTGAGGTTGAATAATCCAATTGTACTTACTTTGCTCTGCACCTATGCTGTGTCCAGTTCAGAGATCTTCATCCACGCAGCATCTTAATGATCTTATGGCTCAATCAAGAGAAAGACTACTGCCTTCCCCCTCCATTTTCTATTTTCAGCTAACAAGCTATTCACTACTGACCCCTGGATAAAATGCTTTTTGAAGGGTAATTAATGTAATTTCAATGTAATTAACACATCTCACTATTAACCAAAATGTAAAGAAAGCCTCAGTTAAAGTATTTTGGGAAATGCCTCAACACTACTGCAGGGTTATTTGAGTGCCTTAGGGATTGGAGGGGATTATGACCCCGGGCCCCCACTTTATTCTGCCCCAGAACGCTGCACTATTGTTTGTTCCCATGTCTCAACATTGACAGCTCATACCTTCTTGTATTCACAGGGACAAAATGTTAACATATGATGCTCCCTCATACAAGACAACTCATCCTGGATATTAATATGATTTTTGGAAAGCATGCTTGACTCCCCACAGGATGTAGTGTATTGTTTTCAGCCTTTCCATTTCCTTGGCAGGTATGGTCAAAAGGTAATTAGTGAAACACTTTCATTTGCTGTAGTGTGATTTAAAAATAATTAATTCTGAGTGCCTTTGATGAAGAACCTGAGTCTGTTCAAGGTGTGCTTTGAGCATCCTTGACCGGTGAGGGGATCTAAAGTCAGTGCCTGCAGACCACCAGAGTTTGCTAAAGGCACCAGGGAGGGGCAGCAGTTGGAACAGAGGAGGAGGATGTGGAGGAAGCTATGATTTGGCCATAAGCTATAGATGGAGTTAAATTTTTTGAAGCCAGCCTTTTGCCAAGGGGTGGTTCACTGTATGGGTTTTTGCAGCCTTTGAAAACACTGGTTTATGGGGAAAACAATTTCTTTCAAGGCCTCATCCATTATCTTTCTCTTAATGAACCTTTGTATTTCTTGGTTCTGCAAAGGACCAAAATGAGACATGTAGAAGTACCTTGAAAAAATGCAACTGGAGCATTCTTGGCATGACTTGGCATGTGGGGAGCAGAGAGATTTGGAACCTGATAGGCTTCCAGACATGTTCTGCAGACTCAAGAAGTGCAAGCAGTTGGATAAGCATCTGAACTTTTGTATGTTTATCTGAACTGAACTAGAACTCCAAGCCATTTCAGAGTTTACCTAGCCATAGCTAATAATTACTAGAATGCTTGTTAAAATTGGAAAGTAATAATTAATTAATTCACACACACAAAGAAAAAGGACATAAACAAACCCCCTTATTTAAATTGTGCTGGGGGCAGACATTCTTCTGAGCAGACAGTCTAGAAAAATCTTTGAAAGAGAAAGAAAGAAAGAAAGAAAGAAAGAAAGAAAGAAAGAAAGAAAGAAAGAAAGAAAGAAAGAAAGAAAGAAAGAAAGAAAAGAAAGAAAGAAAGAAAGAAGAAAGAAAGAAAGAAAGAAAGAAAGAAAGAAAGAAAGAAAGAAAGAAGAAAGAAAGAAAGGAAAGAAAGAAAGAAGAAGAAAGAAAGAAAGAAAGAAAGAAAGAAAGAAAGAGAGAAAGAAAGAAAGAGAAGAAAGAAAGAAAGAAAGAGAAGAAGGAAGGAAGAAGGAAGGAAGGAAGAGGAAGGAAGGAAGGAAGGAAGGAAGGAAGGAAGGAAGGAAGGAAGGAAGGAAAGGAAGGAGAAGGAAGGAAGGAAGGAAGGAATGAAGGAAGGAAGGAAGGAAGGAAGGAAGGAAGGAAGGAAGGAAGGAAGGAAGGAAGGAAGGAAGGAAGGAAGGAAGGAAGGAAGGAAAGGAAGGAAGGAAGGAAGGAAGGAAGGAAGGAAGGGAAGAGGAAGGAAGGAAGGAAGGAAGGAAGAAGGAAGGAAGGAAGGAAGGAAGGAAGGAAGGAAGGACTAATTCTCCTCTGCTTTAAAAACTGTTGGGAAACTATGAAGCCAAAAAGAAAAGAAGAAAAGCAAAAATAAAAAAGGAGTATTTGATAAATAGAATAGAGTAGTGTAGAGTAGAGTAGAGTAGAATAGAATAGAATAGAATAGAATAGAATAGAATAGAATAGAATAGAATAGAATGGAATAGACCAGGTTGGAAAAGACCTCCAAGATCATCGAGTCCAACCTATCATCCAGCACTATCTAATCAACTAAACCATGGCACCAAGCACCCCATCCAGTCTCTTCCTAAACACCTCCAGTGATGGTGCAGATCTGATACCAGTTCTTGTGTATCTTTGTATGTCAACAGCAATACTATGAAGTTACCTGTCACAGTGGTGTGAAGCCAGTAAATGATCAGATTGTGTTCAACGCTTCTACAAATGGAGTTACATTACCAAAAGAAGCACAGTCAAGAGAGGCTCATTACTGTGAAAAATGTCTTTAGGATCCTTGCCTAGAACCAATATAATTGGTTTTCTCAGTAAAAGGCATTATTTAATTAAATAAATAACCCCCCTTTTTTTTTACTTATGTAGGTTTAGCTGTCATTTACTACCTCTTCAGTGGCGTTAAACTTTAACATGATAACAGCGGGGTGAGCAGAGAGAACAGTTTCCACCCACATGGATAAATATTGATCTCAGTGATAAAGAAGAACAAACATTCTGATGAAGTGGTAGGAACGAAATTTAACCTGATATGGGAGGGTTGTTTTTACTGCGCAGTAAAAGAAAGTTAGTCTTTCAACTAAGAACAGGGAAGGGCAAGGGGATGGCTTATCAAAATGTTGTTTACAGGATAATAATTCCTCTGACTTCAGACTGTAGTATTTGCCCATTGGTTGTGCGCAAACCCGAAGAGATGATTAGGGTAAAGTTCTGGTCACGGTTGGCTAAGTGGCAGTGCTGCTGCTGACTTCAGTAGGGGTGGGTATTTATAGCTGGAGCACTGGGCAGGGGCTCTGATGACCTGTGGAGGTCTCGTGTGAGCAAACTGATTCTATAAATCCTTCCTTAGCTAATGTCTGCTTGAAACTAAGTTTATGCTTCTCTCCTCTGCTGAACCTGGTTTTGAGATTGATGACTAATCTGATGTTTTAGAAAAAAAAAGGAATTACTAAAGAACAACAAACCTGGGAGCTGATGGTGATGGTGGTAGCTGGGTAGAAGAGATTAGTCTGACCAAAAAGTAGGTGTCCTCAATATCTGTGTCAGAGTTAGCAATCTAGGCTCCACCTGCAGTCAATGTGGAGGTTTGGACCTGAACGTCATTCATCTCCTACAGCATGTATGGATTAGGTCAGATGAACTGCCTCCTGCTAACTGCTCCCCACTGGCTGTGAAAGGAACATTGCGTCATGTGCTATCTGTGCAGGCGCCTTACCTGATGGCTTGTAAAGGTAGGTCACATGAAAGCTCTGCCTCTAGTTTGGAAGCTAGCCATTTAGGAAACATGAGACATGCTTGTAGGACCAAACAAACAAAGCTCTGATGTGATAGCTTCAAAGTGCACATTGTCTGCCCTGTCTCATATCTGGCTTTGCAATCTTCTAGACAAACCCTATACATCACTTTTCCTAATTATTATCTCTCATCAAATCTGTCTTTCTACACAGGGTTTCTGCTGCTCCATACAATGTGTGTGACAGCAATATACCACTACGTATGATGTTGTGATGCAGATATGTCTTTTTGTACAGGTCCCCTAAGAGGTGATTACATCTTAGCACTTCATAAGCTTTAATGCATTTTCCTTTAAAGTACAGATGTTAATTCTATCACTTCTACCTCCTGTCTTATCATCACTCTTGGTTTAGGAAGCACATAGGGAGAGTTATATGTAGGAGGCATAGACTCATAGAATTCTTTCAGCTAGAAAAGACCTTTAAGATCTTTGACTCCAGCCTTCAACCTAAGACCACCATGGCCATTAAACCACAGGTGGTGACTCCATCACCTCCCTGGGCAACCTATTCCAATACCTGGCCACTCTTTCCATAAATAAATTTTTCCTAATATCTAATCTAAACCTCTCCTGGCACAGACCCAGTCCATTTCATAGCATCACTTGAGACTAGAGAGAATAGACTGACCCTTCCTCACTACAATCCCCTTTCGGGTAGTTGTAGAGAGCAATGAGGTCTCCCCTCAGCTTCCTCTTCTCCAGACCAAACAGTCCTGGTATGTTCAGCCACTCCTCATAAAACATACTCTCTAGATTTTTCACCAGCTTTGTTGCCTTTCTCTGGACATGCTCCAGCAACTCAATGTCTTTCCTGTAGTTGAGGGCTTCAAAACTGAACCTAGCATTTGAGGAGCACCCTCACCAATGACAAGTACAGAGACACAATCATTTCTCTACTCCTGCTGGTCACATTTGGCCACCTAAGCACTCTGCTGGCTCATGTTCATATGCCTGTCATGAAGCATCCCCACCCAGGTCCTTTACTGCCAGGCAACTATCCAGACACTCAGCCCCAAGCCTGTAGCATTGTATGAACTCCTGTGGCTTTGAGCTATTCCCAGCAGCTCTGTTCAACCGTCTCCCTCTTTCATTGTATGTGCAATTACGAATCTGTGGGGAGGCAAGCAAACTCCAGCTGCCTCTGACCTTTGCCTGTTAACTTGAGCCTCCTCTATATGATGCAGAGAGGTTTTCCAACTCAGTCACTCTCAGCTGCCAATCTGACAGTCTGTAAATCACGCCACAGCCTCTAATCTTGATTGGAACTTTTGCTGTCTGACACTTCCTGCAAGTAGTCAATGTTACTGTTACATTAAATGAGGTCTTAATCGCTGCAATAGGTAAATGTAGCATAAAGGCTGGGGAACATTTATGCCTTAGAAATGGATCTGTGTGGGGATACTGATACATGTGTGTTCTAGAAGACTATTTCCTGCATAAAGTTGATGAAGAGTGAAATAGTGATTTGGAATCGGTAGGCCTCCCTGCAGCAAGCTAAGAAGTATCTGGCTTTGATGGGATTACCTGGAAGAGTTTATTTGTGATGAAAGGTGTGGCTCCTGCCTTAGGAAGTTTTGAAATGAAGACTTTATTTTTTTTTTTTTCCATAGCAGTTTAAAAGTTAGTCAGAAAGTTGCAGAACAAAATAATAACTTCTCATTCCCGTTAGAACTCTGCCTAGCTGAGTCTCCATTCTTTCTTAATCTTTCAGATTTTTATCCCTAGAGGTGGGCTCCCTTTGGAGAGCAGCAAGAATTGCCATAATTCTATTCACCTTTGCAAAAGAAAACATCTTTGTATTTTCCTATGCCTCCTCTGTCTAGGGATTCTTTTTCCCTGGCTTTCCTGGGATTTTCTTAATTGTCAGTGTGACATACAAAACTCCAAGACCAAGACAAGAACAGTGTGAATCCTTAATGTCTTCTACTGTGGTGGAGTGTGGTTTGCCTATTCTAGAGAGACATCATGGCCATCATGGTGCTTTGAAAATGTCTCACCTATGATCTTGTTGTCAGCAGGAGCGTCAGAGTGAAGATGCAAGTAGAAATAAAATCTAGGCTTGCTTATTGGTGTTGGATGATAGGTTGGACTTGATGATCTTGAAGCTCTCTTCTAACCTGGTTTATTCTACCCTATCCTTATCAGCCCTCCTGTTGGATATGACCTATATCTGGAATGAAAAGGCAGCGTCCCAGGTTAATTAAAGAGCCTTTCAGCCTTGGGAGCCATGGTGGTCTGTAAAGGCTGCCATGGAGGCAGGACTGCTGAACCTCAGGCTGTTTAGAGGAGTTCAGCTTCATTTGGAGCTACTTGTGCCAAACTGAAAGCCAGAGACCCTTGAGTAGCTGCAGACTTAGCTACAGGGGTCATAGGCACAGCCATTCATGCTGGGATTACATCCTCTACATCTGCCTGTCAGTTTCTGTGTCTTTATTTGGCATGGGGCTGCCCATCTAGTGAGAAGTTTATCTGCTATCCTCCCTGCTTTCCAGGACCACATTCGGCTTTCCCACACAGAAACTTTTTAATTAAGGATCTGTCATTTTTTTCCCCAGACATCTTGAAGAAATGATTTTGTCTTGGCCTCATTCATAGTTTCAGCATTCCGCCAGACAGCAGCTCTTTGGAGCAGTCTCTGCTCCCTCACCACAACCATGTACTTGTTCCCCTTCAGCGGCTTCATAGTGTGCTTTATCATTCCATTTTTTGCTTCTGCTTTATTGACACTGAGAGCTTGCCTGGGTTTTGCAGGCTTTCCTGTAATGAGGCAGCCAGCTCGCGGAAGGCTGTGTCACAACCTGGCTTGTTCTTGTCAGGCTTTTATCTTTCCTCAGCAGTCACTTCTGTACCACTACTTCTGATTTTTGCTTTAATTATTCTAGTTGGTTTTGGCTGAGGTTTCTTTCTCCGTTAGCAGAAAGATGTTTTAGTTCTGCTGAAGCCTGGCAATGGTAGTACATAGCAGCTGTATGTATTTTTAATCTAGATTCAGTTTCTGTGTTTTACTGCACCAAAGAGAGTCTGGCTTTGTGTCTGAGGTGCCACTAAAAGATGTGTATGATTTCCTGAGTGTTGATGATTGTGGTGAATTATCCCAGTTCTGTTTCAGTGATGTTGCTTAGAGAGCTTTTAGTATTTATATACAAAGCTAGCCGAAATGAACAAACAAACCAACCAACCAAAAACCCCAAACAAACTGTTTTCTTTCCCAATTCACAAAATAAAATAAAATGAAATCATACTAAAGTTAGGTTTGCATCTAGAGTGGGCAGAATTAATTCTTATCCTCTCTGATATCTCTGATAGATTGGTGAAATAGGGTCTATGTCTACAGCTCTTCCCACTGGTGCATTTGATGAGGATATTAATTTGTCAAGGCTGCTTGGCATTGCTATGGCTTCAGGGAGCCAACACACACCAAAGAGTCCTGGTTCCCCAACAGCCAGGGAGCCCTGTAATTTGAAAGTTTCTCAGCCATAAGAAGGACAGGCTGGGAATCATGATGCTGTTGAAAACACTTTGAACCAGAGGTTGAGCGAACACAGTGTTTCAGGTTCAGCAAGCCAGTGTTTTGCTGAGTTTCTCTACATTGTAGTACTTCTCTGAAGAACCACAAAGGTAAATTTGACCCTAATTAGTGATACAGTTTAGTGCTAAGATTGCACTCCAGGCAGATGTGGTGAAATAAAGCCTGAATACATTAATGTCTTGAGCTTCTCATGTCGTGAGCTTCTGCAACCTACAGAGTGTCTGATTTTGAGGCAGTTTGCTGCTGGGTGTGTTCTCCTGCACTGATGTGAAACGAAGCACTAGGGATTTTGGGGCTGTCTCTAGGCACTTTCTGAGATTTTTACAGATGCACTGTTTTACAAGAGGGACCATGGAGCTTGTGCATTACAACACTGTTCTTGGAGATTAATGAGTCCAGGCAGAATTTCTGTGCCATCCTCCTGAGTTCTCCCAGCATTCTCCCCAGTGCTCTGTGGAGAAGAAATGCTGCTCCCTACCCTGCAGAGTGCATGTTAGAGAAGGGCCCTTTTATACAAGCTTGATGCTTGTCAGGATCACATATCATCAAGCAGATAACCAGGCACTTTCCCCCTCATCTACTCTGGTCCAAACTGTGCATTGCAAGGGAGTTTGGCCAGACAAGAGCTGAAAACTAAAGTCAGAGGAAACAGCACTGAAGCATTTTAAGTGGAAACTGTTGAGTTTGTTATTCCACTCACTGTGAACCTGGGACCTGGATCCTGGGGCAAGATTCTGCTCCCGCTTGCAGCAGTAGGGCTCCTGCTCCTGCCTATCAGTGACAACATGGTGAGCCCTCAGGAAATGCACACACGAGCAGGCTAGCCTTACAGAGCAAACCATGGATTAATTTTGCAATACTAGCATATGGGCCAGAGCCCTCTAGAATTTGTCCTTAAGGACTTTCTTTTTTTTGTCTGATTACCACTGGAAAACATAAAAGACCTTAGCAGAGAAGCTAAGGAGTGGGAGAAATTAGTCTAACATAAGTATGTGTTGGATCAAGATTCTTCTGTGTGATGCATTTCTGCACAAAGGCCTGTGCAGGGTTTGGCTGGTATGATGTCATAGAATGGCAGGGGTTGTCAAGGACCTCTAGAGATCATCTAGTCCAAACCCCTGCTAATGCAGGTACAGCTAGATCAGGTTGCACAGGAACATGTCCAGGCAGGTTTTGAAAGGCTCCAGAGGAGACTCGACAACATCTCTGGGCAACCTGTTCCAGTACTCCATCACCCATCATTCCATCACAGTAAGTAAATGTCTCCTTAAGTTCAAGTGAAACTTCTTATATTCCACTTTGTACCTATTGCCCTTTGTCCTATCACTGGACAGCACTGATAAGATCCCCTGGAGTCTTCTCTTGTCCAGGCTAAAGAGTCCCAGGTCTCTCATAAGAGAGATGCTCCACTCCCCTACTCCTCTTCAAGGCCCTGCCTGTCTCCAGTAGTTCCCTGTCCTTCTTGAACTGGGGAGCCCAGAACTTCAAGTGCACAGGTCTCCAGGTGCAGCCTTACCAGGGCAGAGTAGAGGGGAGAGAGAACCTCCCTTGACCTGCTGGCCTCACATTTCTTAATGCAACTCAGAATACCATTGGCTTTTTTGGACACAAGGGCACATTGTTGGTTCATGGTGAACTTGTCCATCAGCAGTCCCAGGTCCTTCTCTGCACAGCTGTTTTCCAGCAGGTCAACCCTGCACTGGTTTAAGCTGACTAGAAGGGATGAGGGACAGGGGATGGAGCTACCCATCCCGCCTCTGCAGCGGTGCAGTACAAGCTGGATCATATACTACATCATGTTAGCATCATGATCACTGCATAACAGGAAGGGGTTGACCAGGGCTTGTGGGACTTGAGTGTATTCTATAGCTTGTAAAGTTTCCTGCTCTGGGTTTTTTGTGGTTTGCTTTGGTTTGTTTTATTTCCCCCCAGCTTCTGGTCAGGGTGCATCCCCTTTGCAGGCTTATGGGCGACTCACATTTTGACCGTTCCCCTGCTGCATACTCTGGTGTTTATGTTTTCTTTTGTGTAACCTGATGTCCCTGCAACAGAGTCATAAATTGTTCTTATCTCAACTAACCTCTCTGCCTCCCAGGTCCTTTTCCTCCTTGCACACCCAGAGAGGGTGGAGGTGGGAAGGAGAAGCCTCTCTGTTGTAAGCAGATTTGCCACGGCTCAGCTGCCAGCTGTTAAAAGCAGGACAAACCCCCAACTTGTACTGATGCATGGGGTTATTCCTCCTCAGGTGTAGGAGGGGTTGAACTTATTGAACTTCATGAGGATCACCTCTGCCCAACTCTCCAGCCTGTCCAGGTCTCACTGAATTGCAGCACAGCCTTCTGGCAGCCTTCTGGTGTGTCAGCCACTCCTCCCAGTTTTGTATCATCATCAGACCTGCTGAGAGTACACCATTCCTTTATCCAGATCATAGCTGAATATGTTGAACAAGACTGGACCCACTACTGACCCTTGGAGAACACCACTACCTACAGGCCTCCAACTAGACCCTGCACCACTGACTACAACCCTCTGTGCTCAGTCATTCAGCCAGTTCTCAATTCACCTCACTGTTCACTCATCTAACCCACACTTCCTAAGCTTACCTATGAAGATTTTATGGGATACAGTGTCAAAAGAAAGCTGAAGTCAAGGTAGACAACATTCACTGCTCTCTCATCCTCCCAGCTGGCTACACGATCATAGAAGGCTATCAGATTGGTGAATCCATGCTGACTACTCCTGGTAATCCTCTTCCACATGCTTAGAGATTGCCTCTAGAATGCACTGTTCCACCACCTTTCCAGGGACAGAGATGAGGCTGACCAGCCTGCGGTTTTCAGAGTCCTCATTGTTGCCCTTTCTGAAGACTGCAGTGACATTGGCTTCCCTCCAATCCTCAGGAGCCTTTCCTGTTCTCCGTGACTTTTAAAAAATGATGGAAAGTGTCTTAGCCAGATCCTTCAGCACTCGTGAGTGCATTCATCTGGGGCTCATGGATTTGTGGTTCTCTGGCTTCTCTAGGTGATCTCTAACCCAGGCCTCCTTGACTAAGGGAGTGTCTTCCTTCCTCCCAATTTTTCCCTCATGACTCCAGAGACAGAGGGCCAGCCTTAGCAGTAAAGACTGAGCAAAGACAGCATTCAATAACTCCACCTTTTCTGTATCTTCTGTCACTAGGTCACACACAATCATTCAGCAGAGGGACCACATTTTTGCCTGGTGTTCCTTTTCCTGCTGATGTACTTGAAGAAGCCCTTCTTGGTATTTTTTACATCCTTTGCCAGAATTAATTCCAAGAGGACCTTTGATTTCCTCATATTATCCCTATATACTCTGGCAATGTTCCTATATTCCTCCCAAGAGACCAGTCCCTTTTTCCACATATTGTGAACTTCCTTCTTGCATTTGATTTTTTTTCAGAAGCTCCTTGCTTATCCATGCAAGTTTGGAGTTTGGAGCTGTATGTTAATTCATCAAAACTTTGCCTTCAGTGTGGTGACTGAGGACAGGCTGGAGAGTTGAGCAGGGAGAAACTGAATGAAATACAAGGGCCAATGTAGATTCTTGTATCTGGGAAACAATCCTACGGACCAGTACAGGTTGGGGACTGACCTGTTGGAGAGCAGTGCAGATGAGAGGGACCTGCAGGTCCTGGTGGATAGAAGGATGACCATGAGCCAGCAATGTGCCTTTGTGGCCAAGAAGGTCAATGGCATCCTGAGGTGTGTTAGAAAAGGTGTGTTAGTAGGTCGAGAGAGGTTCTCCTCCCTCTGTAGCCTGCCCTGGTGAGGCTGCATCTGTAATATTGTGTCCAGCTCTGGGTCCCTCAGTTCAAGAAGGACAGGGAACTGCTTGAGAGAGTCCAGCACAGAGCCACAAAGATGATAAAGGGAATGTAACATCTCCCTTATGAGAAAAATCTGAGGGAGGTGTGTGTCTTTAGCTTGGAGAAGAGGAGACTGAGGGATGACCTCATTAATGTTTATTAATATATGAAGGGTGAGTGTCAGGAGGACAGAGCCAGGCTCTTCTTCAGTAACGACCAATGACAGGATAAGGGGCAAGGGGTTCAGGACAGAGCATAGCAAGTTCTGCCTAAACATAAGGAAAAGCTTTTTCACTGGGAGAGTGACAAAACACTGGAATGGGCTGTCCAGAGATTTTGTGTAGTCTCCTTCTATGGAGACATTCAAAACCCACCTGTATGCCTTTCTGAGTGACCTAATCTGGGAGATCCTTCTCTGGCAGGAAGGTTGGACTAGATGATCTTTTGAGGTCCTTTCCAACCCCTAACATTCTGTGATTTTTGTGATCTCCTGTAAGACTGCTGCTGAGTTTTGGTGAATGCTTTTACCTCAAAAAATAGAGCAGTACAATATCAGAGGACAATGTGAGCTATTTCCCTGCTACCCTGGTAGCCTGACAGTCCATTGAATTAATTTTCTCTAAGTTGAGCAAGGATAAGCCACAGACCAAGAGGAACCAAGTAAAAATGACTAACATGTTGAGAGAGTGCAGGAGTGAGCTCATGTCCCCATAAGGATATCTTTTTGTGTGTGTGTGCAGTGTTGGGTTTTTTTCCACTGGGAAACCAGAAGTAGAAATAATTTGATTTCTGCGCAAGGGAAGAAGCAAATAATGGTGGCATTTCCTCATTTTGTATTTACTCAAGAAAACACTTAGTCAGAGAGATTATTCACCCTGAGACCTTAGCTTCCTTCGCATTCTAGGAAGAACAAAAAAAAAATAGATATAACTAAATAAATAAGTGGTGTGTGCGTACACACACACACACACACACAGAGTTTAAGTTTTCAGACTGACACTTGTTCTTCCCTCATCTTGAGGGAAAGGTAGGGGTTGGAAGGGACCTTTGGGGATCATCAAGTCCAACGCTCCTGCCAGAGCAGGATCACCCAGAGTAGGTCACACAGGTTTGTCTAGATCAGGTTGCACAGGTGGGTTTTGAAATTCTCGAGATAAGAAGACACGAAAACCTCTCTGGGTAGCCTGTTCCAGTGCTCTGTCACTCTCAAAGTGAAAAAAGGATTCCCTTATGTTTAGATGGAACTTCTTCTGCTCTAGTGTTTTCATTTCAGTGAGGGGATTGGTCGCAGTAATAATTAACTACTTGTAAATCTAAGGCAAGGTTTTCATTAGTCTGGGTCTGGAAAAAAGTAAACAATAAAGGTGTGTGTTTTGTAGGAGTGATTTAAATCAGTTTGGAGATGATTTAAGCTTTAAGGAGAGAATTTGCTCTAATTTCAAAATTACTTCAGTTTCTCCAGACTGTTTCCTTCTGTTGAAACCTAGAGCACGATTTCATCTGCTGTAACCTCTTAATTGACACTGTGTGGGAAAATTAAGCAAGGTAGGATGGACCAGATTGCTGATCAAAACAATGGAAGATCCCTCCTAAAATAATTAGCACAGTGGATATACATAGCAATGTTACCAGTTTTATGAATCTCTCTTCTCAAATATTTTCTGTGGTAGCTGGGAAGAGTTTGCTACGCTAGTCATGGATGATGTGAGTCCCAGAAGGTCTGGAGCAAGACATCTGACTGGAGGTTTAGGAAAGAAAGAAACATTTTTCACATTGATCAAGCTTTGGCAAATTGTTGCTTTCCCCATCTGTGTCATCTGTCTTTCGATGCTGAATATATAGGGTGGGGGAAAAAAAATCCTTCAGGAGTATTGGGCTAAGAAGTCAGATAATCAACCTTTTCCTGCGTGTGATGTGTATCTATAAAATATGGTTGTTGCTTTAACACTATGGTTTGCTGATCTTCTGTGGTTTGGGTATACAGGTTTTCCAATTCACAATCACTGGAAGCCAGTGATTTTACTGTGAACAAAATAATCAAGGTAAATCTCTGATACTAGCCACACCTCTGATGGCAAACCTGAGAAATTTCTGGCAACAAAATTCCTGATTTTTCAATGTCAAAAAGACCAGGGAAATGTTACTGTATTTTTTTTCCCATGGCTAAAGTAATAATAATAACAACAATAAAAATAACAATCAAAATAACAACAACAATAATAATAATAGAGAAAAAAAGGTTAATATTTTTTAAATCTGGTCTGTTTGTGAATAAGAATTTGTTTGTTTGTTTGTTTGTTTGTTTGTTTGTTTTTAACACCACAATTTTGGATTTTACTGCTCTCCTCCCACTTCCCATTCTGAGGAGCTACTGCTACAAATAATGTTTTGTTCAAGAATTACAGAATTTTTTTCAAGGTAGTTGAAGAAGAAGGTGAGTAGTTGCAGCTGCTGTGAGTAGATAAGGATTCGGTCATCAAACACTTCTACACACAAGTAACTTGATGTATCTAAGCAGCCACTTCAAATGCTCTCACAAAGTTACTCATATGTACCACTGCTTGCAGGATCAATATCTAAATCATTGTTCTAGTTCAGAGTTCTCTCATGTTTCCCCATGTGTAAACCAGTGATGTTGCAGGCTTAATTTGGTGAATACTGAAATCAGTTAATCTATAGCAGTATACATGAATGTGTTGCTTATTAATGTCAGAAAAGGGTAGGAACACTGACCAATAAAATGGGCATTTTCCACTTTCTGTAAGAAAGAATGTTAAAAATGAACAGTAGAGAGATTAACCTGGGAAAGCAATAAAAGGAATAATCCCACAAAAAAAAATATGCATGAAGGAAGACAAAGAAGCCTCTAGAGAAATAGTAGCATGTGCAATTAAAGCAGGAGAAAACTGTTAAGTAACTTTGCTGTTAGCAGAGGACCTTCCTTAATATGATGCTTCTTTTCATTCCCTCCAATAGGCATAGTACTTTCAAACACATTTTCTGGTTGATTCTCCTGCCACTCTTCCTCCTGTAAACCAGGAATGGTTCTGTCAATGGACATGGATTCACACTTCTGTGAAACAGTCAGGCCCTGTATATTTTGGTGTGAGACTTAAGGGAAAATCTTGGCCACACAGTAGCCAATGTCAAAAGTACTGCTGCCACCAGAAGGGCCATGCTTCCCTCTCGTGTTTTTTTATCTTCCTGACATTTCTACTTATACCCCACAGCAAACATGCAAACTATGTGTTTCACAAATTGCTGCTGATGATATATTGAGTAGCAGATTGCTGTCCTGCATGGCCTGCCACATAATCTGCTCAAGAAGCAGTTTTAAGTTCAGTGTCCCATATTTTCTGTATTTGATATATTTTGATACCCATACGCTGATGTCAGCAGTGTGGTGAGAGAGGTCATCTGGCAGCCCACTGGGATTCCTCCCTGCTGTTTGAGAAACTGTTTGAAAAGCATCGAATAGAAGGGGAATGGGTAAAAAAAGATTGTTTTTTTTTCCTTTTGACAGCATCTTTAAAAATGTCATGAGGCATTCTTAATTTCTTTCCAGCGTGCTGTTCATTAAGGTAATGATTTGGGCCCAGCAACACAGGTTAATTCACGTGTGTTTGGCCATCCGTGGAGGTGTCTCATAAATTAGAAGATGCAATGCTGTAAAACGATACTACAGTTGTTACTCTCGTTTATTCCTCACCCCCCACTTATAAGGCCCTTATGATAGCAAGTGCTTATAGTGCCACCAGCTGGTTAAGACAGCTACTGTCATCACGTTCAGGTTTTATCTTTAACGGACGTTTTGTTATTACTACAAGAAAATGCAAGTCAGTTTTGTAAGACTGCCAACACCCCTTTCCCTCTCTCTCTCTCTCTCTCTTTTTTAGCTGTTGAGAAGAGTAATTTGAAGACAGCAGCTAAAATGACTGGCACTCGACAGGGACTTAGACCATCTGTATGGAGTATGAATAACAATATATCCACTTTGTAAACTGTGATTATTAATCTATATCAATATTTTAAAGCTATAATTTAAGACAGAGTTATCAGGTTTTAGATTTGACATGTGGTTTAATGCTTATTTAATGTAAAATTCTTTTCATGTAATTAGTCATTCTAAAAAGGGTCTATTTTTCTCCTCGCTTTGCTGATTCAGTTGAGCTGGGCAGTGAGATCAGTTACTACACTTAATTTTTCCCTTCTGTGTTTTTTTTTTTGCTTTTCTGCAGTCTGATCCTACAGGTATAAATGCCACAGTAACAGTGATTGTGGGATCAAGCTTGCAAAACATGTATAGAGTGCTTGTGACACCCTCCCTCCCTCAGTCGGGTGGGTGTAACTTAAGCATGGAAGCCCTGCAACAAATGACTATGGGGCAAGTAATCTTGGCAAGTTAGTGTCCTAACAGGCTCAGCTGTTTAGTAATTCCACCTATTTATTTTGCATGTTTGTCATGCCATAGGTATTACAACTGTGCCTATGCATCCTGCCCAGCAATTGCTAAAAACCATGTCCGCTCTTCCTGTACTGCCCTATATTTCAATCCTGCAGGCAGGATGGTCTTTCCAGTGTGCTGGCCTTGGGTTCCAGTCTCAGCATCAAGTTTGAGAACTTCTGCAACACTTCATGCCCTGGATGACAGTAGGTATTACTTCCGTCTGCATTAGATGCCTGAAATTGCCCAGAGCCCCTCCAGCAGCTGGAGATGGTTGCCCCACCATGCTCAGAAGAGTCATGGAGGTACAAAAGTGACATAAACCTACCTTTGCCCTTGTGGCCAAGTAGCAAGCCACTGCTTTCTACTTTCTTGGGCTCTGCTTTTACCATGAGAGCACCTTGAGGAAGAAGTAAATGCAGGAGCAGATCTGTACCTGCTCAACAGTAGGACTCTGTTCCTCACTCCCTTTCCTCTGTGGGTGATTCTCTTGTAAGGTTCTGCTGGAAAACTTGAGCCCTTCTATGGGACAGGTTGACTAGATAGTGCTGCCTCTTCCAAACCAGGAAGACCATTTTGGTGCTGCTTGATGCTGCTTGAATATTCTGTCCTCTGAATAAAACACAGGAACATGTGATGGTTCCTGGAGGACACAATACTAAACATGGGTATGTAACCTCAGTTCTTTTACAGGTTTCTCCTCAACAGCTATGTTGTGCAGGTGCCACAACCAATTACCAATATTATAGGATACTTGAGTGAAACATTTTCAGAGGGGGAGTTGTGGGTAATTTCTGGGCCCCAAGGAGTTGTTCCATTTCTAATTGTGCATTTTAGGGTCTGTGGGGCTCTGATATTTCAAGTTCTGTGCAAACAGCGAGCACACTGCTATCATTGTGTTCTCCTGCTTGAGGCTTGTGGCTGAATTACCTCATGATAGGCTTTTAAAGTCTTTTGGCCTCCTTCATGGCCTCATATTTCAACACAGCACGTGAAAGAGATGAAGAATGAGCTATAACTCCTTTCCAACCGTTGCAGAGTTATGGGCTATTTTATTTTTCATTCCATGTGTTTTTTAGCAACATCTGGCTTGCTAAAGCAATGCAAGCCAGGTGAAGACGGCACAAAGGGAGGGAGTTTCCCCTCTGATGTCAGAGGTTTGACATATTTACCTTCTCTTAAAAAGGTGGAGTTTTGCTTCTGTTTGCTGCCAACAAAGTGAAAGTCTCTTCCCCAGCATCCCTCTCCCCTCTGCAAACATCCATTTGCAAAGCACGGCCCACACTTTTCCTTGTAAAGAAAACACACTGTGACATTTCCCTAGCTGCACAAAAGGCTTTGCATTGCTAAATGTCAGTCAGTTGTTCATTACAGTGATATTTTCCCAAGGCCTGCCCAGGCCACTAGCAGAGCTGGCTGTGTCTGTGCGAGTGTACCCTACCTCAGATGAGAGCTGCCAAGGGCTGGGGCTGGAGAGGCACCACTTACAGCATTCAAAATCTGTCAGAGATGATGCTGTCAGGGATTACAGTTGATCTGCCATGGCCTTTTGAGATTTTAAGGAAGTTTTGGCTTGCCCAGAATTCTCTGGCTACGATTCTTCAGGCAAATAGAACTCCGGTGCAAGTCAGAGATCTATCTCCATTCAGATACAGTTCCATACCAGGCAGTGTTTGAAAACTGTGCCAGTCTCACTGCAGAGAAGTGGTCATGCCCCAGCAGAAGATGGGCAGCTACCTGGGCTTCCCATTGCACCACCACAGGCAGGAGTGGCGATGATGCCAGCAGCAGTGCAAAGGGGTGTCAGGGCAGTGTGCTGCAGAGGCTGCACCAGCAGCTTCTGCAGGCAAGGACAGAAGGCAGCAGAACTGGTCAAGCAGAGTGAACTGCTTACCCTCTGGTGCAGTCTCTGAGATGGTTCCAGCCTGGGAATCATGCAAGTCCTTGAAAGAAAGATGTCCAGCTCTGCATTTGGGCAAATTGGAGTGTTCGAGTAACCTAGTTCAGACCTTCCCATAGTCATTTCATGATTATATGCATCCAGTGGCCCTACTGCTCCTTGTCAGAGGAAACTTTGCTCCTCCACAAAATGAATATTGAATCTTGGATAAAGACAATTCTGATGGAAGTAGTCATAAACATCAGAAAATGGGGCACAAGGGGGAAGGAAAAGAAATGGCTGAATTTATCTTGTGAGGATTTCATCAAAGTGTACTCTTATGGCAGGCTGACAGGTTGAGTTACAGAGCATGTGTTTGTGAACACCACGGCATAGAATCAAGGTGGGCAAAGGCAGAGGATGGAGCAGAAAGTGCTCAGCAAGCCTGAGCACAGTGGGGCAAGAGGACAGAGGAGTCAGCTGATAAATTCTGCAGAGCGTGCAAGGAAATTAGCAGACAAGCAGATGAGAGAATGAGACCTCGCTCCACAACTAAGGTCTGGAAGAGCTGGAATGTTCACAGAGCCTGTTAGGAAGAGCCAATTTAATATGAGGAATGGGAATATTGCCGCAAGAAGTGCTTACTGCAGCAGACACTTTTACTGGGTGGTCAATGCAAACTCTGTAGCCTATTCTCTCTGTACTGCAAATCAGTCCAAATACATAAGAGGAGGTGGCTGTAGTAATATGGAAAACTTTCTTCTATGCTGTCATCTGGAACTGGTTGAAAGCAAAGTATGTAAAGATGAGAAAAAGATGAGAGACTTTAATTCTGTTGGGCAATTAATGGGGCAATAAGGACCACCACCATAAAAGGGAATGAGATAAATTCTATCACAAACAAATTTGCTGCTCTGGTTATAAAGATCTTCCCCTTTTGGAAAAAAAAAAAGAAGCCAGTATGGCTGGCATCAGGTATGATTAGAGCTTAACTCCACAAAGAAAATACAAATACAAAACCTACAGCAATCACAGAGGAAGAGTGGAGGAAGAGATAAAGGAGGACATAGGAATGAGATGTGTGTAATCTGTAACTTGGTATCACATTCAAAAAAGATTTAGCAAGACTGTGTTCTCCCAAAGGAGCATCATCGTATCACTAAAACCTTTAATACTGTCTTAACAATTCTTCTATTTCTTGCATGTAGCTGACCAATGAGACAACATTCTAAGCTTTAGTTTTGCCAGGTGGTTTTGTGGGGTTTTGTTTGTTTGTTTGTTTTGTTTGTTCTTTAAGAGAACTGTTGGTCTTATACTAAGAAAGGAAAGGAGGGAAGAAAAAAAATCTGGATCCCTTGAGGTGCTTATGTTTTTAAGATCTGAGCCAGGAAGCCTAACAAAGCATTAGAGGAGCCTACAGCACCTCTCCATGCCCTTCCTCCACTTTCCCGTTTTGTTGCTGGAAAACATTTCTTCAGATTTGTTATGCACCTTTGCTGCAAAACCTGACTACATGTCTATGGGTTCATAGGTTATGTGCCCAGGGACAGGGGTGAGCCAGACAGTGAAACCCTTGCTTGTGACTTCAGATCTGGTAGTCTGCTGACTTCACTGGGGCTTCTGCCACTATATGCTGGTTTTCAGCATGAGTAATGGTGTCATGATCTGGCTAATAAATTCTGGGTGATTTGTAAAGTGCCTGTCACAGCGTTATCTGAATAGTAATGGCACATTGGAAACTGTTCTGGGCTGCTGTAGAGAGGAGTCTTCTCAGTTTGCCTCACCAATGTAGCTCTATTCTTACATGTAGTAGTATGCTTCTTTCCAACTTCATATTAAGATCATCTGAACTCTGCTCATATTATGGTAAACCATGATTCCTGGAGGCATGTTGATACTTAGTGACTGCAAAACAGACACAGTTGAATAGAATAATAGATGGTGGAATAGGTGTTACAAAAGGTAGCAATTACCTCCCATGTTCTTTTGTGGCTTCAAAATGAATTAACTTTGAGTTTCTTTGTACTTTTCCTGGTTTGTGCTTTTTCTGAGCATTTTGAGTGACTGATTTTCCCTGGCACAATTCCATGGAAATTGGGTTTCTAAGCTGCATATGTCATTGTTGTTCCTTGTTGTGCCTGTGGTGCCTCTGATTGTGCAAACTCCATAAAAGATGTTTCATTCATCAATTCCCAGTTTCTCATTCACACGAGAGCATTCATGCCAGAAAACTTCTTGTGTTCACCCAACCTGGAGAGCACATGTGGTGAATTACCTGAGCATTTAAATGAAGGCATTTGTGTGAACAGTGCACATGGAATATTATTTGAAGATATTCTGTGATCAAAGCAGAGAAAGGAAATAAAAAAGAATATGTTTGCTAAACATTGAATAAATTAAACATAAGGATACTGCAGTGAAAAGGTGGAACATGTGTTCATGGAAAGAAGCTGTATCTACTTCATATTCATGGCAAAACATTTTCAAAATATTGTGCTGTTAACATTCCTTCCAGTGGTTCCTAGTAGAGGAACTAGAGGATAAAGGAGCCTGAGATGTAAGGGGGTTTGTAGGCATCTCTTCATAATGAATTGTGGAATTGCTGGACCAATGTCAAATTTCTTTTATCTCAAGAAGAGGAAATAGAACTAAGAAGGCTGCCAGAGCATGCACTTGTTAAATGATACAGGCACTGGATAGGTAGCAAGAGCCATTAAGCATCTACCACCTCTCTTTAATTTACCAGAGTAGCAGTAAAAGCAAGAAGTAAAAATCAAGCTGCACCAGATTCAAAATCATTGATTGTTTTAGCCTTTCACCACAGAGTCACTGCTAGCTTGCAACTCCTCATAGTTTCTTTAATAAGCTTTCTGTAGATTGGAAATTCAGCTTTCAATTTTGTATATCAGTTAGAGAACTACTATTATGTAGGTGCTTATTGTTGAATGACAGACACTGTGGAATAAAAACACATGGCTTTCAGGTCACGGTTACCATCTATTGTGAAGAAAGATCCTTACAGAGGTGGGAGAACAGTTTTGCCAGCTTATAATAGGGAAGACTGCAGCATAAAAAGCAGTGAAGTGCAGATCAGACATATCAGTGTCAGAAAGCAAAAAACGTTCTGGGTCTCTTGACTCACTCCAGTATTCTTCTTAACAGTGTTAAGTTGCCAGTCTTGTTTTAACTACTACAGGCAACCATTCTTCACAGGAAGTACAATATTATTTGGCATTTCTTAAAATACCCAATGGCAAGTTTAAGAAAGGACCCCACATGGAGTACTGTGTGCAGTTCTGGAGCCCCTATTACAGGAAGGATCTGAACATGCTGGAGCATTTCCAGAGAAGGGCCATGAGGATTATCAGAGGGCAGGGGCACCTTTCCTATGGAGACAGGCTGAGAGAATTGCGCTGTTCAGTCTGGAGAAGGGGAGGTTCTGAGGAGACCAGGCTAGATGTAGCTCTGAACAACATTATCTAGTGTGAGGAGTCCCTGCCCATGGCAGGGGGGTTGGAACTAGATGATCCTTGAGGTCCTTCCAACCCTAATAATTCTATGATTCTATGATATAGTGCTTGAATGCACATGGATATAAAGTTATTCTTTTCCTCAAATACGTGGTTCTTCAAAGTCACTGCGAATCTGATTGTGTGTGCAAGAGTAACTCAGCAGTTAATTTGCAAAGTAATCTCTCTGGTTTGGTTTCTTTTTACTAAATCAAAATTCATTTTCAGATACCACTGTGTAAAAATTCTGAATTAGGCTGTCTGTCTATTAGGCCACCACAGAAAAGTACAAAGCAAGTTACACTTTCAAGTACATTTAATAGGGATAATAGTAACTGCCTGATTCTTGTGCTTGCTACTCCTAAGAGGTGTAAAAGTGTGCTCCTGGTTTTCAGACATAAGCTGGTGATTATAGCAATCGATTTTCAGACATGTAAAATACAGCAAAAGGAAAAAATTTGTTTCTCACTTTTCATAAACTATTTTCTGAACTGTCAGGCTTCCTGCCTTTTAACACAACCCCATTTGGTTTCACTTCATCAGATTTCTTGGTAGATGACAGAACACTTGCAAAACAGAGAGAAGGCAGAAAAAATTATTCTGAACACATATTTCTGTTACTTCTTCTGTCTACTCAGAATTTCTACTAATTCCTCTGTAAGGTTGCCCCACTGAGGTTCCCTGAAAGGCTTGGAAGTCCTTAATTCACAAGAAAAATTATCTTCTGCTCTTTATACGCTGCACGTATGAAACACCATACTTTGCACGGAGCCATGCTGCACCTTTCTTAGAATGGGGTATAGTACTATGGGATCATCAACAGGCATTGTCAGACCTCGTGAACAAAGCAGAGGCATTTAGCAGTAAAGCTTTCCTGAGACAGAGCTTCAACTGTTTCTAAGACTGACATACCTCAAATCACCACATTGCACAGCTTGAGTGCAAAAGTATCAAGTAAGATAAGGGAGGGGAGAGAGGCCAGATGAGATACTTTCATACAGAATCCTCTATCAGGAAGAAACAAGTAAGTTTTCAGACTAATACTGTTGACCTCAGTGTGAATCTGCATGCCAGAAACCCCTGTGCTAGTTCTGAGCTTTGTAGGACCTCCATAAGAGCTGCTGGCGACACAGGCACTGGCTGCCTGTAAGGGAGCCAAGTTCACAGGGAATCACTGGGAAAGATCTTCTTCTTCATTCATGGTCACCTCCCATCAGGCATGAGTTTATGAGCTCATAATCTCTCCTCTCCAGAGCGCCCCCCACCCCCCCCACCCCCACCCCTTTTTTTTTTAAATGGTGGAGCACTCAGATTTTGGATTCTAACCCCTGAGAGACTGCAAGGAGCTTGAGAGAAACATTTGTACTACCATAGAAGCACTGACTTGAGCCCCCTCAATTAAGTTCAAAGCTACTAACCTACAATGCCACTTAAAACAAGGTAATGTTTCAAATTATGCCATCCAAGGCTTATTATCCAAAACGAACATGACTTACAACTCACCTTTTTCTTTTAAACTAGCTAACCTTTAATTGCTGTGATTAGACTTCACAAGTATGAGAAATCTGTCAGCTGTTTTTCTCAGTAGGTGCTTGGTCTGCCCCAAAATCTGGGCATTTGGCTTTCTCAAAGACACTGGGCTTTGTTGTGTACTTATTTCCTTATACATTTGCAAAACTACACAGGAAATACCAAGAATGAAGTCTTGATCTCCCTTAATGTGCCTCCCCACAGATGGCAGAAATCATCATCTATTGTATTCACAGATATGTGAGCATACTTCTTTCTAAAAATATTGCATATTATCTGCAAACATTGTAATGTCTGCACACATGCTCTTAACCTTGTTCAAGTAACTTCAAAGACTTCAAAGACTGAAAACACTGCTTCTTTATAGACTACATTTAGCAGAGATTTATTAACATGTCTTAGCTGTAGATCCTGTTTTTCTCAGAAGAAATGACAATTGCACTGGATTGTGGAGGGGTATCTTGCTGTAGAAAACAATATCACAGAATCACAAAGAGTTAGAGGCAGGAAGGGACCTCAAAAGATCATTTAGTCCAACCTCCCTACCAGAGCAGGATCACCTACACCAGATCACACTGGAACACATCCAGGTGGGTTTTGAACATCTCCAGAGAGGGAGACTCCACAACTGCTCTGAGCAGCCTGTTCCAGTGTTCTGTCACCCTCACAGTGAAAATTTTTTTCCTCATGTTTCCATGGAACTTCCTATGCCTTAATTTCCACCCATTGCCCCTTGTCCTGTCATTGGGCATCACCAAGAAGAGCCTGACTAGCACTCAGCTTTTGCTTATTTATAAATATCAGTGAGGTCACCCCTCAGGCTCCTCTTCTCCAGGCTAAAGAGCCCCAGCTCCCTCAGTCTCTCTTCATAAGGGAGATGTTCTGCTACCTTAATAGTTTTTGTGGCTCTGCACTGGACTCTTTCAAGCAGTTCCCTGTCCTTCCTGAACTGAGGGGCCCAGAACTAGACACAATATTCCAAATTCAGCCTCACCAGGGCAGAGTAGAGGGGGAGGAGAACCTCTTTCAACCTACTAACCACAGCCCTTCTAATACACCCCACAATGGCATTGGCCTTCTTGGCCACAAGAGCACATTGCTGGCTCATGGTCAACCTTCCATCTACTAGGACTGCCAGGTCCTTTTCCCCTTCACTGCTCTCTGGATTGAATATAGTTTTCCTTTCTATTTCAAATCACTCAAATGTCTATAAGAACAAGTATTCCTTCAACATTGACACTTAAGAAGCATTTAATCATAAATATATGACGCCTGTTGAAAATACAAATCCTCTTTGTAATCTCTAATGATAATCATGATGGCAAGTGGAGAAGACATACCATCTTCCAGTTTAAATGAAGAGTGGCAAGTAATGTAATTCTGATTTCAGCAGTCTTGTGGTTCTTTGTTTCACATTTTTAAGAGAGGGGTGTGTCTAGAGGTCACAGGTTGAATTTGAGAGGATTCAGAGAGAGGATTACCCTTTCTGGATCTGCAGTATGGCTGGTTTCTTGGTGAGGTCTGCATGAGTGAGAGGGGAATCATGCTGTGGAAAGCCTCCACAGAGGGCAGTGAACCCTGCATTACAGAAACCTCCTTCTTCAGAGGAAGCAGAGAGGCTGGACAAGGTGGCTGCTTTCTCCCCTACCCTACTCCCATGGAGAACAGAGATTCTCTTGCATGATTTCTGGATGTAGACGCATCACCGTTAGTTTCATCCAGACTCCAGGACTACATCACCCACCTTTGCAAGGAACTCCTCTTTCTTCATTAAGTCAGCTTAACAGAGGGGAAGGGTTTCCTATTGTGTCCCTGTAAGTAGACTCCCGGCACACAGCTAGGAACCAAAGCACTGTATTGGGACATGCTTTGCACTTTATGTGCGTTGGTCAGACATCAAGCAAATATTCACCAGCAAAACTTCACCAATCTTTATTACCCATCAAAGTGAGCATACCTGCAGGTAACCATGGCCCACAGGCATCATCACTCTTAGTGCATACACAGATTTAGTCTATTTTAAAATTCTATTTCCCTCAGCCTTGAGTTCATGTGAAACCTTATATGCCACAGTTCTACGTATTAGGGGTCCTGTGACTTTGCGGTCTAGTCTTCAGCCACTTCTTTGTTATTAAGGTAGAACCTGAACAGTTACCATGTTCTAATCAGTCTCATTCCCTGACCCTGTCTTCTTTTCACAGTTACTTACTGGAGATACAAGATCTCTTTGGATCTTGCACAATATAGAAACTTTCTTTCCATCCCACTTGTCAGTAGCAGTGTTAGCCCACTTCACTGTGTCTTGGGTTTTTGATGGTGTTTTTTGACTTCAGTAAAATATCTGCTTTAGACACTTTATCTTTAGACTCTCCAGTCTGCCCTGCAACATTTTGCTTCCTTATTTTTACCTGGCTTAGGACTGTATGAAACAAAGCCCAAAGGGACTGCTTGAATCATGAGGTTTTGTCTTATGTTGTGTTTAGTTGCTTCCTGGACAGAGAGAGACAGTTAGAAACTCAGTTTACAGTTCCACTACCCACTTCTATCCAAAAGCTGTTTAAGATCTTCACTCTTCTGGTGGTGAGCCATCTCATTCCCAGCTCTTGTACTTGTACTTGTGGTCACTTTGTGTTTATTTTCTCTTTTCTCAAATCTATCTTTTGCTTCAGTAGCTCAAATACCTCCCTAACTTGCTTCTGGAAGGCACTTACACATTTTCCCCCTTAGCTCTAATTTTGTAGGACTAACCAAACCAAACTCTTCTAGCTGCCTTAAGTGAAAAGACTCTGCCATCCTACAAGACATTCTTTACACCTGCTCTCATTTGGATGTACAGTTGTACAACAATGTTTGCAGTACTTAAGATGAGATCTCAATACAAACATGAGGGCATTAGTACTTCATTCTATACCAGCAGGACTTTCTGTTTGAATTTGTCTCTTTCTGAGTTGTATCACAATTCTGGGTTTTGTAAACTTAGTACACCTGGGTCTTCTGTCCTTTCTTCCCTCTTAGATGAGAGCTGCTCAGCATGAATGATATTTCTGTGGATAATTCTTGGATATTTGCGGGGACTGGGGAAATGTGGGACTTCTGGTTTCCTATGTTGTACCTTTTTTTGGAGCCAAGCTGAGTTTGGAGATATCTTTACACGTAACATACGAAAAGCCTAGTGGGATCAAATTTAAATCCAACTCGTGAATCCTATGCTCTTCATAATCCTCTGCAAACATGGATTCAGTTACATCCTTCAAAATATCTCAGCACTTTTTCTGTGAAGTATCTTAGTATTCAAACACAATTGCTCAAGTGACACAGCTCAGAACTATTGTTTTAAAAGGTCTCTTACATATTCTTGACCACTTTATTTGTCATGACTGTTTTTGAAATGCTTATCCTTTACATCCCAGTGCTTTGGCCTTTAACTGATACTTAAATATCCATGGTTCTGTTGAAAAAAGTGTAACTCTGATCTCCACACAGCCCAAAAAGGTTCTGTTATTTCTGAAGGCTGACATAAATCAGGTGTGGCCTAGACTGGGTGTGACACAGGACCGGGTAATGTAGGAACAACTGTGGATAAAGAAAAGCTTACCTATCCCCGTCATAAACTGAGATGGAAAAGTATCAGAAAGATGTAAGCAAAATAAATCATAGCTTCAATATATATATTAAAAAATATGCATAAAATAAGCTGCTTAATCTCTTTGCGAGTGTGATAGAGGAGAACTTCAGACAGAATCTGTGCTGATATCCTGCGTGTTGCAGCAAGGGCTCACTACACGATGGAAGATTAAATAATCCAATGGTTAAGGAATTTCTTAGCAGTTTAATGGTGTAAAAAGTAGTAAAGAAAAAAAAAATGAACTGAAACAAGGAGCACCATGAGATAGATGGCCATCCTTGGAAGTGCTAGAAGTCTTCCACAGTTGCCAAGATTTCTAGTTAGCCAAGATGAGATGTAAACTGCATGTCACACAGCAAGTGAGTGTGACTATATAAATGACTGCTCAATGACAGTGTAAAGTAGCACACAAAGGGCAGATGCTGCATAACAGCACAGCTAGTTTTCATGAATTTCTCCTCAGTCTGCTGGCTACATCTCCTCTGTTGTAGCTCTGGAAGAATCATTTGGGGATTTCCAATACTGCTAGAATGGCTGTTCTTAGAAGATGGGCTGCAGGCAGTGATGAGTTATGCAGCATTCCTCTAAGAGCCAGAAAGAGGGCAAAAATCCTTTCTGGTAGGCTACAGAGAGAGAAGAGGTAGCTTCTGGAGGTTTATTAGAGGTTGCATTCTCTTCCTGCCTTGGCAGCTTGTGATCTGATAGATCTCCAGAATAGGAACTGGAGATTTGCCCTCCTTGGTTTCTCTAAGTGGGATGTATATTTTTCTGTAAGAGAGCACTCTCCCAGCAGCTGGTCTGGTATGCAGGACTATGGGTGCTGCATTATTTTGTAAGGGCTATAAGTAAAGAATAATACTAATCTTTTAATTTTGTCTTCTTTATATTTGAGGTTGCTGCAGACCAAATGTAATTTTTATTTTAATATCTATCAAATCATTTTAGAGGAATCCTCTTCAGTGGGGTAGTGTTTTGCCACTCAAAATTTAGGAATACAGTGCAGGATCCATACTATTTCTCAAAAGAGTCATCAGCACCAGCTAGAGAAGGTAGTCCTGCATATACTGCCTGTAGAGGATTATTTTCATATGTGGACAGATTAAAACAGTTACTCTCAGTTCAACTTCATAAATTTTAATATTTTAAAAAATATCTTCTTTGTATGCAAATCCTGACAGTCCACAGGGCTGATTTGGGCCCCTCAGTTTAAGAAGGACATCGAGATACTGTGTCCAGAGAAGGGCAACAAGGCTGGTGAGAGGCCTTGAGTACAAGTCCTACGAGGAGAGGCTGAGGGAGCTGGGATTGTTTAGCCTGGAGAAGAGGAGGCTCAGGGGTGACCTCATTGCCTCCTACAACTACCTGAAAGGTGGTTGTAGCCAGGAAGGGGTTGGTCTCTTCTCCCAGGCAACCAACACCAGAACAAGAGGACACAGTCTCAAGCTGTGCAAGGGGAAGTTTAGCCTTGAGGTGAGGAGAAAGTTCTCCCCAGAAAGAGAGATTGGCCATTGGGATGTGCTGCCCAGGGAGGTGGTGGAGTCACCATCCCTGGAGGTGTTCAAGAGGAGATTGGGCGTGTCACTTATGAGGTCTGTGTTGATAGGTTGGACTCGATGATCCTCGAGGTCTCTTCCAACCTTAGTGATACTGTGATACTGCAATACTGTGATACTGTGGTTTGGGTTTTATTTTCTTTTTTTCTAAGGTATCATAATAAGTAATACATGTTTTAAATACTGAAAATGCAATTCAGAAATGAAGAATTCAAAGAATATTTGCTGGTTTTGACAGGCAGATACAATCTAAGGCAGGACCAGTCTCTTATGTTCTGCATATAATGAAACTAAAGCGCAGTGTAATATGTAATACAGTAACTAATGTGGTTCTCAGATGCTTTACAGCATCTTGGTGAAATACATTCATGAGTGTGGTGGTTCAACCCACCACAATGAGTTAAGAAATATAACCAGCAAGCAAAAACCCCTAAAGAATAAAGAAGGAAAACACTTCAACCTAAACAAACCTTGTTTGAAGAGGAGAAATATAAGAGAAGTGATAACGAGTTCTTATATTTGAGCATGACTTAAATATCAAATATGGAGATGTTTATGCCTGATAAAGCCATTTACATGAATAGCTACACACTTTGATTGTGTACAGTTTCTTACACAGAGTATAAGAACTAAACCAGGACAATGTGAATTATGCATTCTTCACAATGTGCCTGTTCTGCATAATGGCTGAAAAGAAGACTGAATATTTTAATACATCTCACTAAAGTTTAATGAAAGGAGAAGTTGCATGGACTTTTAATCTGAACTGTAAGGGCAACAAAGCTTGTGGGACCTCAATGGACTTGCATATTTCATAGAATAGAATCATAGAATCAATAAGGTTGGAAGAGACCTCAAAGATCATCAAGTCCAACCTGTCACCCAGGACCTCATGACTACTAAACCATGGCACCAAGTGCCACGTCCAATCCCCTCTTGAACACCTCCAGGGATGGTGACTTCACCACTGCCCTGGGCAGCCCATTCCAATGGCTAACAACTCTCTCTGTAAAGAACTTTCTCCTCACCTCGAGCCTAAAATTCCCCTGGCACAGCTTGAGACTGTGTCCTCTTGTTCTGGTGCTGGTTGCCTGAGAGAAGAGACCAACCCCCCCTGGCTACAACCACCGTTCAGGTAGTTGTGGACAGCAATAAGGTCTCTCCTGAGCCTCCTCTTTTCCAGGCTCAACAATGCCAGCTCTCTCACCCTCTCCCTTTATCATTTTGCCTTTTATTTCTTGTGTTCATTAATGTTTAACTTGTACATTTCGACACTAGGTAGAAGGTTTGAAGTTAAAGTTTGTTATAAATGTTGTTAAAATATTACCCAGATATAGAAGACAGGCCCTGCTGCTGCTGCTTATTCCATGTTGGACATCAGAGAATCAGCAAAGGAAAGAAAGTTTTTTAAAGATGCAGAAATAGAACCCCCCTTAGCCAGACACACATTTGATCAGGCAGCAGAAGACAGAAGGATAGAGGACAGAAATCCAGGTATCATTAGCTGCTGCTCACAGATCTCCTCTAAGAGACTGTCTGCAGTAGTGCTTTGCTCTGCTGCAGTAGGGGCAGATACACACAGGAGGCCAACTGTGGACTAGCCTAAGGACTGGTTTGACACACAATACACAGAAATCTGTGATTAAAGGTCCTTTCAGGATCAAAACCTGAGACTTGTGTTAGCTATGCAGAGTCTACATACACTACTCCTAGCATCACACTGTGGCACTAGCTTTAGGTGTTGGATTCAAGTGAGCCCAGAGGTAAGTGACTTTTCTATGTTAGATTACAATGGTGGAGTTCATTACTGTGCAAACAGCCCATCAGAGAGCCACCAGCATCAGCTGAGGCTGATGTGCTTGCTCACAGGGTTATTTTTCTGTAGATCAACCAAGGGTATCTGAATTCACCTATTTACTAGAGGTTACCATAAACTTTGATAGGATTTCATTGACTCTTGTTCCACTTATCCTACAGGCCTTGATAAATGCTTACCAGGAGGGCTCTAACAGATCTGAAAAGTGCAGGACAAGTGGAATCAAAACTTAGCTTTTAATTTTTTGCTCCTGGTCTATCTCATGTTTTTTGAACATGCACCAGCATAAGTCTATTATCAAGTAAGCCAGACAAAGTGGATGTATCTCTGTAGGAAAAGGTTGAGGTTTCAGTACTTCTCACCATCCTTTAGCCCATAACTACTTGTAAAGGGAGTCAGTTTTGTCAAGAAACCTGGAAACTTCTCTCAGAATCCTGTTGCATTAGGTGTATTGTCTCTGGCTGATTAGTGTATCAGTATGATAAGAGCTATGCTGCTGTTTGGTACATGAGGCAGGTGAGTGTCCCACCAGTGACTCAGTAAAGGTTCTGGAATGGTGATAAAAATGCATCTGTCCCTTTACTACTCAGGGTGCTAATAAATGTCAGAAATTCTTCAAAGAATTACAGCCTTTAAAAAGCTAAGTTCTACTTGATGTGCCTTTAAAATGTCCACTCCAACTGTTCCCCATGTTGAAGATGTCTGGGAAGAATATTTCCAAGCCAACAACATTCCCCTGATGAAAAACCAAACCAACCCAAACACACACACACACACAAACAAACAAACCACTAATAACTTTATTGTGAATGACTTGCCATTCTATTCTGTAAGCCTCTCACTCAGCAAAGCCCTCCAGTACATGCTAAAATCCAACCCTGTTGACTCAAAGCATGTGCTTTAAGTTGTCCCATATTTCAGCCAGGCACCAGCATTGCCTGCACTTTTGGGATGCCCAGAGACGCCCCAGCTAGGAAGCCAGGGGAAAAAGTTGAGTTGGTGGGACAGGGGTTATGTGCTCGAGGACTTATTTCAGCAACACCCCTGTCAATCCTGCCCTTTGGTTTTGTTCTTAAAGCAAATAAACAATTAGAGCAAAAGGAGAAGACAGAGGCCAGGCAGGAAGACGCAGTGTGTGGTGCTGGCCCTTCATAGAGATGAGGGTGGCAGCCAGCCGGAGCTGTGTGAGCACATGAGTTATTGGTGAGGCCACAAGATCCAAGATGGGAGACATGTGTCACGCTGAAGATCTGTGGGACTTGGCAGGCACGGACTTGACAGGAGCTGTGGGGCCTGCTGGGTTTTCCACCACCCTTCAGATCCCTGCCTGTCACATTAATCCCCTTTTAAATCCAACCTCCCTTCTCCTGTGACTGACTCCTACATCTTTTTTTCATCTCCCAGAGCAGCCAAACTGCATCTTGTGCAGCTGAAAGCTATTCAGCTCCAGGACACACTGCAAGGGAAGCTCGTGGCCTTTCTTGGTGGTGATGGCCAAATATGTGTGTAATGTGCTTAGTTTTCACTAGCCCACACAGCGAGAGACCCTGCTCCTCTCTTGAACTTGGGTGTAACACGTTCCCTCTGCCATCGAGCAGGCCAGCTCTAGACTAATATTTTCTGTACACTTAATTATGACAGGACAAGTGCTGTACCCCAGTGGAAAATTGCCACTTGAAAATCTGCCTAAAAATATATCCTACAGTAAATGTTTTTCTGCATGATTAAGTGTGCATGTGGACTGTACTGTGCAGAGGGTTTCCCAAAAACTAATGTCTCGTCTAGGTCTCCTGGCAAGGCCTTCTTGGTTTTTTGTTTTAGTTTTTGTTTTGGTTTGGTTTGTTGAGTTTGGTTTTTTTTTAGTTTATCAGATTTTGTGTTATTTACTAATGGCAGGAATTACTCTGTGATTCCTTTTTAAAATAAACATTCCAAAGGCTCTCAGAGATGAGGGACCATAAAGGTAAAAAGAAGAGGATGGGGTAAGACAAAGAGTTTTTTTTCTCTAGAAGAAAAAAGCTCCAGGGTTTAAGAGTCTTTGGAATATGAAGATGTCCAATGACAGGACAAGGTGCAATGGGTGCAAGCTGGAGCATAGGAGTTTCCATGTGAACATAAGGAAAAACTTTCTCTCTGTGAGGGTGTCAGAACACTGGAACAGGCTGCCCAGAGAGGTTGTGGAGTCTCCTTCTATGAAGACATTTGAAAACTTCCTGTATGCCTTCCTGTTCTCTGGCAAGGGGGTTGGACTAGATGATCTTAGGAGGCTCCTTCCAGCCCTTATTCTGTGATTTTGTGATTCTGTAAAGATTAGGGTCAGTTCCTTGTTTTGCTTCAGCCTTCATGCACTCTGTTAGTGCCTCATTGCTGTACTGTTACCACATCTGTGCCAAGGTACTCAAATGGACAGATCATGGCAAATGAGTGAATTCTGGGGGAAAGATGATTAAACCATCTCAGGCTGTCACCATTGCATGGCAGTCCAAACTACTGCATGCATGCTGCGATGAAGATCCACCTGTCCTGCTTTTATAAGATAAAAAGAAACATGCTCTTCAAGACAGTGTTATAGCCCCAGTCCAGAGAAGGTCTGGGAGTAGAATCACTGTTTTTGACAGCCCAAAGTTGTTGGATTACTCCAAGTGTTGTGTTAACCTGCCCTGTGAGGCATAAGAGGAGCAGGGTTTTTTTGCATTTGCATCACTGAAACAGGGTCACACTCCCATCTGGGAAGCGGGCTCCTACTGAACATTCAGCTCAACTTCTAGCAAACACTGCCTGGGCTCTGATGCACTTGATGGCTTGCAGATTTCTCTGAGAGAATATTGTGTAGCTGGAAAAAGAAAACACAAGAAAAGAAGAAAGCAACAGCTCTTCTCTGTTTGTGTTGTATCTTCACAAAGTTACAAAAACATCTTGCAATGCTGAAGACCCAATGTGACATAGAGGTGAAACTTCACTTAGACCTACACAGAAAATCCCAGCCTAGATCTTTGCCTTTCCTCTTCAGATAGTCTGCTGCAATTTGAAGGGCATTAGGCAAGCTCTGAGTACGAGGAAGCACCCCCCTGCAAAAGCATGTTCCAGTAAAATGTCTCCTGGTGTGTGTCATCTTGGTGTTCCAAGCTGGATTTCTGTGAAGACAAGAAAAGATTATTGCAGCTGCATCCTCTGAGACAAATTAACACAATTCCACTCTGTGCTCTCCGAGACGTAAAATTCTGTGATCTGCCAGGGTTGCAGCATAGTTAATCTTAGAAACAGAGTTTTATAAAGGTGCTAACTGGTGTTTCATGGTGTCCCTGTGGCGTTTCGTTTTTCATACAAGGCCTTACTTGGAGAAATGCTGCGTGAGCATTTGAAGCAGGTTACAAGGGCTGTTTGATCAGCCAGAATGGTTCCTTTAGGCAGTATTTTGGAAAAACAATATTTAAAAATTGCACTTTATAAAAATTCCAAGGACATATACCCTGAATTGTTGAATAGCAGCAGAATACTGACTTGAGAAACATTATTTTTTCCTTTAAGTTGCGACAAAAGAATGCAGAAATTAGGAAGAACCCAAATGGCACAACTTAATACAGTGACACTTTTTAACAGTTTCCACAGTATTCTACATTGCACAGAACTGTGATTTTGAGGTGGGACTTTTTTTTTCAAATTTTATTGAACCTGAGGATTCATAAGCTTTCATAAGTAGCTATTGCCAGGGGCAAACTGTGTGTTCCTTCATGGTATACTCATTTGGCGCTTTTGGAAAGGATTCATGAGAAAGACCCTGCTTGTGTTCAACCCCCAGTCTGCCTCACACCTCGGCACTGTTACCTCTCACAGCATATGCACAAATGTAATGCTGTAAGTGCCTGTGTATTTTAGGAAGTGTGGCACAGCATTTTAGAGGTCCACACTCATCTCTGATGGTGGAGGTGCCGTAAGTTGTACGGAGAGGTACTCAGCAGGGCAGGGAGAAAAGAGAGGACAAGAAGGGATACAGGGAGATTGGCTGTTGATAGCTCCCAATTGTATGCAGTAAAGCTCTTATAGCTTGTTTTTTGTTTTCTTTTTGCTTCCTCCCACCCTGCCCAAGTTCTAGAAATCGACCTTTGTTGTCCTGGCTGTATTCCTACTTGTGCAATATTTCCTCCTGACCTACACTCCTTGCTCAGTTTCAGCTAATGAAGATATCCCTCATCTTCTGTCTGTTTACCTTTGCTGGATCCTCTTAGGACTCCATCTGTGATATGTAGAGCCCTCCTGTGATATCCAAAACAGAAAAAGGTATCAAAAGCCTTTCAGTTCCAGGAAATATTGCCAAAATATTTTCCCTGTTCTGGAGCTCAAAGAATAGTGGGGCATGTATTTGAGTGGAGGCCTTCCCTGCCCACCTGGGCAACTAGGCATGGTGAAACCAGTGCCCCTCTCAGCTGAATAAGAAATTTTATCCCAAACTGCAGAACATCTACTAAGGTAGTGCTGGTGAAAGGGGATTTTCTTATGTAAAGTTTTGGTGTCAGTAGCTTTCAAAGATTTAAGTGGGGCTTTCTGTCATCCAAAAATGCCAGTTACCTCAAGCACTGAACTGTCTTTTTAATTCACAAGCAGCAGGCAGCTTTCTGAGCCAGATGGATTTAGGTCCTTAAACTGCTGCTGCTGCTCTTCCTTCCACTGATAATCTGCTCCCTGACTTCAGCGGGCTGAGTGCCACGTGCAGTACAGCACTCTTTGGTCAGGGCTGTCTGTATGCATCTATGCTGCTACTCTTCCTGCTCTGCAAAGGATAGAATTCACTTCTCAACACTCAGGTCTCCTTAACTAATGCTTTCTTGGACATTAAACTAGTTTTCTTTTTTTTTTTTTTTAGTGCTCACCTCCTTTCCCTTTTGCTTCATTCTCTGTATGATTTTGTTTGTTTGCTGGTTTTTGTTGTTGTTGTTTTTAAGTCTGCAGTTTGGTCAGTGTCAGGACCCTGTTAGCAAAGAGGCCTCAATTGTCTAAACCACCCTCATCTGGTACCCCCATCAATGCATCTTCTGCCCACTGGCCAAGAGCTCCATTTAAGCTCAGCCTGTGCACTTGCTCCTCTCCTGAGCTACTGCATAGGTATAGTCTGGTCTTCAGCCCTGTTTACTGCTGCTCCAAACCAACTTCTTGGATGAACCTTGAACCTCGTGCATTACTTGCCTTCTCGTTAATCAACACTGTTATGAAGCTCTGCCTGCCATGCTCAGATACCATAGGATAATGCTCCATTGATGAGGACACAGCCCATGATAGGGTTACTCTCAGCAGCTGGGTCACTCCCCCTGCGTGGAGCAGCCCTGTTCTTGCTTCTCCCTGGCAGGCATTCTTCCTTGCTACCTCCTGATCTTTTGAAAGAGAGCCCTATTGCTATTTTATTAAGCCAGAAAAAGAAAACTGGAATAAAACTCTGAACTGAATATGACCTTGAGATCATCTGGATTCAAGTATTTCCTTATTCTTTGGATGGATCTCTCCCAACAGATGTTGGGCCCCTTACCATTCATGCCTAAATGCATCTCAGATTTTGGGAAAGTCTTCATACAGGGACCTTTTATTTCAAGACCTACAGGATTTCCTTCAGGATTAATCCATGATGCTTACCTCAGATCCAGGATCTTACAGTCCGTAGACACCATTCCAGGGAACCACTGATCACCAGTGGAAGATCCCTGTTTACAAATCTTCCAAATCACAGAGAGAACCAGGATGTGAAGTGACATTTTGAGGGGAGGAGCCTTTACCAAGTGATGCTGACAGGTAGCCCATAACCTTTCCACTACCCTGAGAGCTACAAATAGTTCACTAATGAAACGAGAGCATGCTAGTGCACCTGGATCATAGCACAAATTGCTAGTTCTTTTCTAGAGCTTGGCACCCATAGCCCATAGCTCAGTGGTACTTGCCACCAGCAATGCTCCCTTGATACATGGTGACTGGAACCATGGAAATGTGTTAATGATACCTGCAGCATCCAAGGTGCCAGATTGAGGGTAACTGTCTGCTCAGCTACTCTCACCAGTGTAGGACCAACAATGGGTCATTACACGAAGAAGTAACCCTCTGAGAATGTGACCTAAAAGAAACAAGGATGATAATTAAGCTTAATATCCTAATAAATTAAGCCTTCTTATCTTCTGAAGTCACTGTGAATTGAAAACAGTGCTGAAGAAGCATGAATCTGTTTCACATTCAGATGCAGATCTCCTGGAATGATCTATGGCAGTCTGTAGGAATGAGGAGAAATGAAAAAAAACAACATAAAAACATTCTGAACAAAATATACAGTTGAATATTTAAACTGCCTCTGCTCTCCAATCCCTAACAAAAGAAGAAATGAGCCGTAATTAGTAAATGCCACAGGATGCTTCATTCTCCCAGGGAGAGAAATATGGGATCACTTATACCTGACCTTTGGCATCCACGGCTGAAAGATGTTCAGGTATCCTGGTGAGATTTCTGTGGTACCTCTTTAGAGACACGTGAGATTCAGTTGTTCTAAATGTTTTCACTATCAGGAGATGTATAGCTCACAAGTGGTTCTATTATCAGTGAAATTTGTCTAAAATATTGCAAAATCTTTTAAAATATCTGTCTGAAGGCATTCACATGTAATGACTTGTAGGCTTAGCAGAACAAGGGGCAGCTGCCAGACAGCATTTGGCCATTTTAAGGTCTTCATTGCTGCTGTTTATTTCAGTGGGTTTGCTTTGGCTGCGGAATTAGATGCTAATTGCCCTGCACAGGCAGACAGCCAGGTACAGACTTTTCCCCAGCTGAACACTTGCCAGTCTTCAGAGGATATTGGGGTATGATTGGCATTTTCTTTAACAATTATTGCAGTGACTCTTAAAAATGTCATTGATTATGCTTTAACACAAATGCACATGTGTTTTCACAGCACAGGAGGAGCACTGCAGTACATCAAGACTTAAGCTAGTTGATCTCAAGGAATATAGAGTCCTTTAGTTCTAAATTTTATCTGAAACAGATCAATAACAGATTAGCTTGTTGCCAGAATTTTTTTGGAACGATAAAGATGAATAGGGCAAGTGCCGTTGTTACTTAAACCACCATCATAATCAACAATGTCATCCTGCCTGGAAGAAATAACATATAAGAAACAGCATGTTAAGCCCCTGCCCCTTACCCCAAACCTATAATGAGGTCATAGAACCATAGAATCACAGAATTGTCAGGGCTGGAAGGGACCTCAAAGATCATCTAGTTCCAATCCCCCTGCCATGGGCAGGGACACCTCAGACTAGATCAGGTTGCTCAGAGCCTCATCCAGCCTGGCCTTAAAAATGTCCAGGGATGGGGCCTCCATCACCTCCCTGGGCAACCTGTGTATTGAAACTCCTCTTGCTCTTCTGTGGAGCAATGCCTGAATCCATTCTCTAGAGATATTTTCCTTGCTTCTTAGGAGATGTAGGTTCACTGTAATGTGCTTTCATAAAAGGGCAACTAAATCTTGTTCATGAGAAGAGCAACAGTCAAAGGACACCTTTCTTGTGGTAAGGGTATCTGTTCATGGCAAATAGTAATACTTTTCTTGTCACTTCTGCTGTAGAAGAAAAGCTCCATCAACAGCTTTGGGCACCTTAGTCTTCAAGTTAGGCATGCAAATATTTTGAAGGTCACAGCCTGAATTTATGATTTGTTGTTTCTTATTCAGAAGTCTTCTCCATTTATATAGAGTCTCTTAGTATAAAATCCAGTCTTTGTATGTGTAGGGTTGTACTTCAGCCCTAGTGAAGTCAGTAGTAGTTGATAGTGAATGGTACTAATGCATAGGATCACAGGATGTTAGGGGTTGGAAGGGATCTCCTAAGATCATAGATCCAATGCCCCTGCCAGAGCACATAACCATATAATCTAATGTAGGTCAAACAGGAATGCATCCAGATGGGTCTTGAAAGTCTCCAGGGAAGGAGATCCCACAACCTCTCTGGGGAGCCTGCTTCAGTGCTCTGTGACCCTTACAGTAAAGTTGCTCCTTACGTTGAAGTGGAACTTCGTGTTGTAGTTTGTATCCACTGCCGCTTGTCCTATCACAGGGTGCAAGTGAGAAGATCCTGATCCCTTCATCTTGACACCCAGCCCTCAGATATTTATAAGCATTTACTAAATCCCCTCTCAGTCTCCTATTCTCCAGACTAAAAAGCCCTAGGTGATGCAGTGCTGGTGAAAGTTGCGTGAATGAATGAAAAGCTTCCAGTCACATTTAGACCATCTGAACATCAGCCTCACACCTCACCATTGGAACAGTTGCAAGCAGAGAGATTTTGCATAGTTTCTCATAAGATTTCCAAGTGTATATTTCTAGGTAGTAAGGACAAACAAGAGTCCTGGAACGTTGTAAAATATTCGTGCAATGGATTTCCCTCTGCCAAATTCTTGTCCTATCTGACCCTGCCAGGAGGGGGCCTAACATCGTCAAGCCTAGCAGGTCAGTTTTAGCCCCTTATGTTAAATACACACCCATGGATTTGACAATGTTTTGAAAAGGCACTGTTTAAAGCTGGCTTCAGCAAGAAATAAAACAAATAACACTGAGAATGGAAATTACCTCAGAGACAGTGTAATTTTTGGTGGCCAGAACCCCAAGAAAAATTTACTATTGTATGGAGTGGTGCAGCTAGTTAACTCGAAATATTCCTTCCACATGGAGAGAGAGATGGCCACAGGAAGAAGTTCTAGAAAGTCATTTCCATTCCACTGTGGCTTGTTTTGCTAAATCAGTTGCAGCGAAATGATCTACTCCAAATGGTGCATTTTTCCTGTCTTAGTTTATTTTGTACTTGTTCAAAAAAACAGATTCCAGAAAAGACAGGGTTATATAATTTTTAATAAGATTTGTTAAAAATAGTGTGGCTGTGGTGAGGAGAATGACCACAGGAAGTGATTTGTTTCCTGTGATCACTCCTCCTCCTTTACCCATGAGCTTTCTGAATGTGAGCAGAAGAGAAAATATTCACTTTATTTAAAATTCATGGCAAACAGTAAGAGGGTAGCAGAGCTGCCACATCTCTCATGAATTACACTCAAGCCCAACCCTTCTGGAAGGCAGAGCCTTACTTTGCTGAAGGACTTCCAGAGTTTGGTGCCACTGCCTCCGACCACAGTGGCACACAAAATACATAGTGGGGAGATACCCAGAGGAGGTGGTGTCCATGCCACTTGCGCAGTGCCTGAGCCCAGGTCTGTCTGCCTGCTCCAAGCCTCTGCAGAGGCTAACCTGGGAAGGAAGCCCTTGCCCACAACGGTTCCTGCTTGTGCAAAAAGCGGAACAGCATGTGTCTTAATGTGGTTGTGGCTCCTGCTTTCACCAGCATCCCACCCTTCCACAGCAGCCCCTGCATGTACCCCTGGGGTGTGTTTCCTGCTCTGCCACCACTAGGGGAGTGCTGGAGAGCCCCCATCCTTCTCTCTCTCCAAGTAAAGCAGCAAAGCTGCCTCTGGCAAGAGCAGAGTGGTTTCAAATTTGTATTCTACCCAGACTATTTGGGCATCTTTGTAATTCTTGTGTGACTGAGATTTCTCATGCAGGATTCCAGCAGGGACAGGCTATGCAAACAGCAAAGCACCTTTTTTTTTTTTTTTTTTAAAGCTGTGCCATAAAAGGGAAAAACTGAGACGGTCCTGTGGAGCACAGTGGTAAAATAATCAGCACAATGAGCCATATTCTGACTGAAAGTAGCCAGTTCAGTGCAGTTCATCTCCCTGAGCTGGGGAAGCTTCCTCCCATGTCCAGAAATGATCATTTTTTGCTCTAAAAGACTTTTCTGCAGGTCATTTTTACCAGATAGCTTGGCAAGTTACTCAGTGCTTAGTCCATTTTAATAATAACAACAGCAACAAAACTTTACAAGATGTTCTTTCCTCTTTGTCTGGCAGGATTAGGAAGTTCAGCCAAGGTCTGACCGGTCACTGGCTCTAGAAGTGTAGGACTCAAAGGCGCTTAGAGGGAGCGGTTGCATGGAGAGCTCTGTTACCAGCAGGGGCTTTGTGGAGTGTTTTTTCCTCTGTGCTCATCCAGAGTGGCACTGACCACAGCCCAGCATGCAGAATTAGGTGCTTTTGCTGTTGGAGGAACTTGTTCTAAGGAGTCTTCTAGGAAAAGCAAAGTCTGAGGGGCAGACAGACATACAAATGACATTTTCCCCTACAAATCCACTTTTATACATCTCGTTACCACGGAAAGACCGAAATAGCAAATCTTTGGAAATAGCTTGGAAAACTGTTTTCTCCTTTGGAACAGTCCTCTTTGAACATTTATATTTAAGCTAAAAAGAAGAGCAGATGTCATGCCAGATGACTGAAACAAAAGAACAACTCCATCATATTTACTTCTGGATTATTTTAGCCCATCACTGAAAGTGACAAGTACATTGCAAGAGTGGGGGAGAAAAAAAAACCATTAACAGAGCCTGGGGATATTAGGTCAGGAGGTGAAGACGAGAGAGCTTCATGCTCAAACAATGCTGTAAATGAGATTATTTTTTTTTAGATTTACCTCCTTGCTCCAGTGAACAGAGAAACTTTTCTAAGCATTTCATAGGCACGAGAGTACAAACACACAATCTTGGGGCCATAGGTACTGCAAACACTTGGACCTCTCTGCTTATCTTTGCTCCCATGGGCAGTTCCCATGGAAGATATAAACCACACCATTTGCTTACAGCAAAACCATAAACGTTTGGGGCTTCATAAGTAGAGTCAAGCAGGTGAGGTTGAGGACCAAACTGCCTTTCTGAGGATGCCTGCTTGACTTTGCCTTTTGGCTCACGAGGAGTCGGGATTAGGCCCTCATTCTTCCTACTTACATGCTGGATTTTCACCTTTTGTGCTCCGGCAGTGCAACTGCCTGCTAAATTTAGAATACCTTTTTTAGAAGTTGTTTTATGAACACACACACACCAAAAAAATAATTACACTGTGAAGAAGAAAAAAAATGCAGGCTTTTGAAATGCCATTTGTGAAGTGTTCCAACTATGTATGACTGGCTCAGTTACTAGTTTGCAGTTGCCATCTGAACATCTATTTTTCCAAGCATTTAAGAAAAGTGATGTGTACATTTTTCATGTGTAATTAGGCAGCGTAATGTGATCTCTTGCTGCAGTCAAGCTGCCATGTGCTGTAGCCTCACTGAATAGCTTCCAGATTTCAACCCAATCTCTTCTGTCTAGACTCTACGTTGCTATATTTTTCTTTTTTTTTTCCCTCTTTTTTTTTTTTCCCTTTTTTTTTTTTTTTTTGCCTAGCTTAAAGCAGACTCCAATATGAAATGCCAAAACCAGAAGGTTTTGTCCCTCTTTCTCATAAAGACATGGGACAGATCTGGGAGGCCCCTGCCGAGAGCTGGGTCCCAGACTTTCATAAGACATGTGTCATCTGAATCTGACATTAAAGATTGTGCAGGCATTTCAACAGGTCATGCACACGCGGGGGGAAAAAAAAAAAATGCCCAAAAATATGGTTTTCATTAAGAAAGTAGTATTTTTAGAGAGGTGTGGTTCAGCTCAGATGAAAAGGAAAGAAAGAAAAATGAAAGCGGCCGCAAGAGATCCCCAACTGCAACATTATTTATATTGCTGTTGAAATGCAGTGTGTTCTCTTCATAAAGCTGCTTTTGGGAGTGAAATAATATAGACCCTGCCAGAACCAGGTGCATATCATGTAGATTGTTTATAATCCAAGTTAAAGGATAGCAGATTTATACCAGAAAGAGCTCTCCAAGGAGACTTTGGAGTTTAAGTGTACTGTCTTAATCTATACATTACCTCCTCAACAAAGTGGTTGTCTTGAATGGAAAAAAAAAAAATAATGTAAAATTAAATAAAATACAGTTTCAATGAATTCACAGATAATTCCAGGGAATTTTATCTGGTGGGATATAGTTTTAGACTTCTTATTCTGTTCCCAGCTTTTTATTTGACTCTAAGTTATTTTACTTCTGCATCAAGGAAACGAAAGAGACCTGCTTTTGTGCAACACAAGCAAAAAAGTTAGGTTTTCCCTGGCTTGCATTTTTACTTCCTTGCCCTGGGATTTGCTGTAGTTTGCATATACTGCGATAGCTATTTCTACCCAAAGCAGAGAAGACTCTTGTTTTACTCAGGGAACAGACTTGTGCAAATTTTATCTCACTACTATTTTTTTTTTAGCATTCTTTTTGTTTGTTTTTTTTTTTTTGGGGGGGGGGGGAGTTTATCTTCTCATCTCTACTGTTGTAACAATACACCTTAAGATTTTCTTTTGCTCTGAAAAAAAAATGGACACTGTCCAACTGAAAACATGTCCTCCTGCCCACTTTCTGTACAAGTGGCAGATTGGCTGGAAAAAAAAGAGGAACATTTTCACTCCTTTCTGAAGACAAGTGTGCAGTGCTTGCTAAATATTCCCAAGCTTCTGCAGAGCCAACTGTTCTTTTCATTAAAAAGCCATCCACCTACTTGAGCAAACTTTTCAATACATTGGCCCATTTTTTCATTATGGTAAAATATGAAATGCTTGAAATGTTTGGAATAATTGAGCAAATACTTTCTCATGCATGCAAAGAGAAACTGAACCAAAAAGCTACCTGTTCAACATGAAGCTTCCTTTGAAATTCCAAATGATGACAGCAGGCAGCGTAATAATTTGATGACTGTAAAACTTTTTAAGTTGCATTTTAAGTCAAATGAATATTTTTTTTTTCTCAGGTATTTGACAGCTAAAATGATCATGGGAAATTATTTTAGTCCTGTTTCAAGGAGTTTGGTGTAAATATTTCTGAGTATACGGGATGGGCCAACGGACAGTGATCCCCACGTCACGGCTGCAGAGTGAAACAGAGTGACGTGCAAAGCTAGCTGCTATGGCAGAGACATTCCAGCTATCTGTATGATGCTGCTGCTGAATCTCTCTGCCTAGTCCATGTTAACAGTCTTCTCTCTGTCTTTCCTTTTAATTTCAGTATGGCAGTGGTGTGATATTTGCCACTGCTCATACAGTAAGGACTCATTTCACTAAAATGGGGATTTTTTTCTGAGCTCTAAATCAGGTAAAAATTTTCACACAGGGGCTAAGGTGAATGTTGGGAAACTTCACATTGGCAACAGCTTTTTTACAGAGTGTCTATCCTAGACTGCATTGATTTCATAAATCTCACAGCCAGATGGGACCAATTACAATAATCTATTCTGATTAATGGTAGTAAAGACCATAGGATTTCTTACAGTTGTTTTCTGTTGCTGTCTTATTATCATCTGTTGCACATTTCTGGACATTCCTCCTAGCATATTCAAGAACATGGAGGGCCTTGTCCTAATCTTCATTCTGCTCATGAGTGTCACTGAATATATATGTGTAAGGGTGAGCAGCAAAGGCTTTCTTCAACCTCCATGCACAACTGTCATTGCCCTGGGAAAAAGTCACCCTTCAGGAGGCACATTATGGCAGATCATCATGTCCAGCACACCTACGCTGTGCGTGTAGTTTGACAAAATAAATCAGTTCTTGCTCTGAAGAACCTATTCTCATATTTTGCTCTAAAACCGCAGTGTTAGAAGCATATTTCAGGAGTGAGGTATGCATTTGAATGCTTCGCTTTTTGCAATGAACAGTGCATGTGAACCTGATCTCCTTGTGACCTACAAGCATCTTTCAGTGTTCTCCAGTTAATTCAAGGGCTCAGATATAAAATCAAGGAAAGCTTGCGTCTTTTGTGGGGCAATCCAAAGTTTTTGGAGGATGCAAGTCAAAAAATGGTGGGGCTCTGGCATGTCATTGTTTTCATCTATGACAGAACAAATAGACTTCAGTTAATCCAGTCCAAATGGCTGTCCTGAATTAAACTTCTCCCAGGCAGCCAGCACCAGAACAAGAGGACACAGTCTCAGGCTGCGCCAGGGGAGGTTCAGGCTGGAGGTCAGGAGAAAGTTTTACACAGAGAGAGTGATTGCCCATTGGAATGGGCTGCCCGGGGAGGTGGTGGAATCGCCATCACTGGAGGTGTTCAGGAGGAGACTTGACAGGGTGCTTGGTTGCATGGTTTAGTTGACTAGGTGGTGTTGGATGATAGGTTGGATGCGATGATCTGGTAGGTCTCTTCCAACCTGGTTTATTCTATTCTATTCTAAACATGTTCTTCATTTTTCATTATTTCAGATCAGTTCTGAAAGAAACGTGGAACATAAATTATTCATGCTGATCCAGACTGGGAGGTGTGATGATGGGACGCACAGTGCATGTGCCACCGAGCCAGTAATGGAAACTTCAATAGAGGTGCTGTCTGTAAACCACCTACCACAGCATGTCTGTCCCCACACGTAGAGGGGTCACCCACATCATAAAGTGCTGCAACTCCAATAGTTACCATCACATACGTTAGACATGCAGTTTTAGCAGCTGAAAGCAGGGGGTGGGTCTCTCCCTTCCCTGTAGCTCATCCAGAGGGTGATTCAGTGTCACATCCAGAGCTGAGTCACCTTCTGCAGCGGCCTCTCCCTTCCTCCCCAGCTGGCAGAGCAGGAGCCTTTGCTGGGGCACCTGTGTGGTTGCACGGCAATTCATCAGAGTGAGCTCTGACCTGCACACAGCTGTTTCTAGGGTATGTGAAACTTGTTGCACTACTGCCACAAGGTAGGTGTATATTATATGCCTGTGTGAGCGCATATAATTGTAGCTGTGAAAAATCTTGTATCTTCTACTTGTGTATCACTGAGCTTTTAGTAGCTTCAGGTTTCAAGGGAGGCTATCTTTCTGTCTCTGACTGTAATTTCAGATATGATTCTGTTTTGTGACACAGTCAATGAAGAAAAGCTGTGGAAAACCTGAGCTGAATTACCTGAACAAAAGAGAAATATGGTAAAACGAGGTTATTACACATGGGGCCATCTGCAAAGAGAAAGGTCTAGAGGAAGAGCAAAATCTATATTCTAAAATCATATTTCTTAGAGCTGTGTATGTATGCAGGTCTGCTAGCCAAAAGGATGTGTACAGCCATGTAGATGAATATAAGGCTGATTCCATAGACCTGAAAGCATGAGTTAGCTTTTTCCTGCTGGCATAACAAATGAAGAAAATAGAGAAGCAGACTAATGTCAGGAAGAGAGACAATGAAGAAACTTCACAAATTTAAATCTTACTAAAATTTTACTTACCAGGATATTGATTCTTTATTTTGTTACCTGTGTATTCAACGATGGCCTCTCCAGAGATCACCATACAACGAGTAATCAAAGGGAATGAAAGAAAAGTAAGTACATGAATAAATAGTAAGCAAGTAACTTTATGGTATTTAAACTGATTAATTGCTTTCTACTGAGTAGTGTAAGCATTTTATTTTGGGGCAGTCTTCTCTTCTTGCCTTATTTATCTGCAAACTTTTATATAAGTGCCCATTCTAACCAGAGTAATTTCTGTATGCTGGCAATTGTTTTTTTTTTTCACCAGCAGATAAACACCTACATTAGAAATTATGACATTTTGTCACCTACTCTAACTTTGCCTTTCTATTTTTGAAAATGCTTTAACTTTTAGCTTCCTTATTTTCAATTTTTGACATGTGGTTGAAGAATTTTGCAGTTCTTGCAAAGACGCACTGCTCAGCATTTGTGTGCTGATTCACCAGAAGAGGTTATTATCCCTTGAATCTAGGCAGCGATACAGAGAAATGCCTCTTTGGAGAGGGGAGGAAAAATGCTTTGGATAAACCAGGAAAATTCTGCTCCCCTTCCCCCAACTGAGAATGAGTCAGATGTTCAGCTTTGGCCTTGGAAATCTACACGGGAGAGTTTATTTTATCATTATTCCAGGTTGCGCTGCAGACTGATCTTCAGCTTTATGTAGTTTGGGACTTACTCATCAAAATACAGAGGAAAAGAACTGAAGTTTTACCTTAATTTAGGATTCAGGCAAGCATTCCCAACTTTCCTGTCACTCAGGTCAGGTCTTCAACATTTTTTTAATTTCTTCCATCATTACTTCTGGCCTCATGAAAACTTTGCTGGAATTCATGGAAGTCTCATGTGTTCCCTGGAACTTTCCTGCCAGTGTATTGTTTGGATTTGAATCTCAGCCATCAGTTGAAGCAGAAAACAAAACAAAACAAAACCAACACAAACCCCCAAAACACCTAAAAATGAACCCCCTAAACAAACAATGATTTCCCTTTCCTTTTGGCCAGCTGTTTGGGAAAGAGTGTGAATTGTTTTAAATTGATGCAGCAGTCCTGTATATCCACTGATGTTGAATATCCTTGTGGGTAACATCCCATTTGTCCAAATACCTTATCTAACTGCATATTTAATCAAGTTCCATGTCTCTCCTCATATGAAGAGTGGCTTAGAGAACTGGTGTTATTTAGCCTGGGGAAAAGAATGCTCGAAGGAGACCTCTTTGTTCTCTGTAACTACCTGAAAGGAGGTTGTAGCAAGGTGGGGGTCTGCCTGTTCTCCCAGGTAACAAGTGGTAGGTCAAGAGGAAATGGCCTCAAGATGCACCAGGGGAGGTTTAGATTGGACACTAGGAAAAATTTCTTCACCAAAAGTATTGTCAAGCACTGGAACAGGCTGCCCAGGAAAGTGTTTTATTCACCATCCCCGGAGGTGTATAAAAGAAGTGTGTGATGCTTAGGGACACAGCTTAGTTGTGGACTTGGCTGTGCTGGGTTAACAATTGGACTCAATGATCTTAAAGTTATTTTCCAGCCTAAATGATTCTATAACTCTATGAAATCCTTTCTTTCAATTCTTCAGAGCTTTTAAGAAGAAATAATATTTCATTCCCTAATTAAAAGTGATTGTTTCATAGCAGGGACTCCAGTGGTCTTCTCAAGCAACTGTCAAAATGCTGTTGGTGTCCAGTTTGTGACTGAAGAAATCTATGATTGGATAAAAAGCCATAAAAGTCATTCTTTCTGGTTGAAAAAATGTGGCCTGATCACATCTAAGGCAATAGGACATGTCTATATAGCTGCTTATCTCTCTTGGTTTAAATGTCATTTTTACATAAGAGAACCTTTATTAGTGAATGTCATTCACACCTCTGAGAGGGAGTATTTACAAAGGTGTCCCCTTTTTATTGTTGAACTACTTCATCTTAAAGGGTGTTTTCATAGGTAAAATGTTAATCCTTTCTGATTTCACTGAGAAAATCAGGTGCTGGGATTGCATTGTGTCCACTTTGTGAAGTGGAAAACCCCAAAATAATCTCCTCTCTTCTCATCTTGGTTTGTATCAAAAGAAATAAATATCAGTCATATATCCTAGTACATTGAAAATAACAGTGATAATTAATGTTACAAAGCTTTCATTAACATCCTTCTTTCTTCAGTGCTGAAATACCTCTAAGACAAATAAGTGCTAGAACTGTAGCCCACAGAGGGTGACTGGTTTGTCCAAACACACTAGTTTGTAATCTGCCTAGAGCACAGTTTCCATGCTTCACATTTTCTGTGCTGCAGCTCACAACCCATCCTGTTGGCTTTTTAGCACAGCAAATACCTCTCATCTGCGGGTGTACAAGCATCCCAGACATTGCTGAAAGCACTACTGGACAAATCACTTTTTTGAGAGTATATATACAGGAGGTCAAAAATAATTGCTCCTCATTTTTTCACAGCAGAAACGTCAAGCTTGTATCAGCCTTAAAGCACTACACAGTATTTGTTCAGCAGTAATGGAAACACATTGGAGGCATGCTGGTGAAAAATGAGATCTAGGTGGATCCCTCACACAATTTTTAAGTCCTGCAGCACTTGCCATTGCCTTCCCTGGAGCCTGTGGCAACCAGTCTCAAACTGTGGTAAGCTTTGCACCCCGTAGCCGGCCAGTGCCTAGTGAGGAGGCTTATGCTCTCCCTTTAAGAGACTGCAAGTATTCGAGGCTGTGCTACATGTTATATGATAAATGCACTTTCAAATGCCTACTGCTCTGAAAGAAAAATCAGAGAAGAGCTGGGTTTGGTTTTTCCCCCCTTTTCCAGATGTGAAAATTTTGGGGTTTTGATTGTTTGTTTCAAACTAGTGTTTTGAAAACTGTGCTTAAAGAGATGAAAAATTATATGAACACTTCTTTTCTTTTCTTTTCACATCTCACTCCTGAACAAGAGGCAGTGCTTGAAGGCCTACTTTTCATCTGCTGCTATCTGCAAGCTTCCTCTCCTTACTGGTGAGAGAAAGCTCCAGGAACAAGTCTGCAGGAAGGATCCTGTCCTCACACAGGGCACCAGAGACAGCTTTGGGACAACTGTCATGACAGAACAACTGTCTGCAAGCAAACAGCTGCAGAGCCATGTGCCCTGGGGCTGGTTGCAGAGGGAGGCTTCTCAATGTCACCTTAAGTGTGCAGGTTGGTTGTGCAGCAAGAGATTCTCCACCCTTCCACCTGGCCAACCCCTTTTTTTCCCCATCCCTTTCCTGCCTTGTTATCTGTTGCCAAATGAACTTGCTGCTAAAGTGTTGACTGAAAATTTTAGGCTACACAGGTAGTGCTTAAAGGACCATCAGAAGACCAGTTTACTGGGCAGCATTTTAAACATCAGTCCATGACTGCAGGTTAAAAGAACAATCAAGATGAGCTTTGCATGAGGAAGTCCACTAGCTTGCCTCCTGTCCTCTATGGTGGCAGCAGTGGGGCTATCTGCCCCTTCAGCCTGAAAGTACCCATAAAAAACTTTGCATCTGAAGCAATGCAGGAGAGATGGGGCCATGTGGCCACATCAGTATCTGGGCATCCTCCCACTATCTTTTCTGCATCTTCTCAAAGAAAGCACAGAATTTGATGATCCTGCTATGGGTACTCTTCCTGCACCTACATCCCCCAGGGTGCAGTAAGAAGCTGACAGTGTGCTTGGTATCCTCTGTTGCATTATTCACGTTAGGAGGAATTCATGATCATTAAAGTTTTGCTGCATGCACAGTGTGGTGAAGTAGTGCTTGACAGGGGCTGCAAGACCTCTCACAGCCCACCCACTCTGCCTGCTCCCATCCTGACAGGCATTTTCTGGCCCCAGTAGAAAAGTAGCTCTGCCCCTACCTTACTACAAGAGCCTCTAACTGTCCCAATCCTTCCAGCTAGGGTTATTTAACCACAGCACTGCCGGGCAAACCTGGTACCACTGGCACATTGTAAGGACAAAGCTACTGCTGGCTGCAGCTTGTTTTGGGGAGCGACTAGTTTTGGGGCTGTCTGCTAGATTTATGTTCTCTGAAGAGTTAAGTACATTAGTGTGGGTAATCTCACTCCATTACCTTCTATAAAACCGAATCTGTGATTTCCTCCCTGGTGAGCATTTACCATAGCAAAATAGGCTACTATTTTCATATTTAACTCATTGGTAAGTCATAAAACCAGCTCAAGTTGTCTGCCCCAAAGAGCAGAAGCTGCAGGATGGGAAGGTGGGTTGGAGCTTTTATGAGGCCTGGCAGTGTCTGCACAGTGTGCCTAGCATCTCCTCTCACTTGCCTGTTGTATCCCTATTGCATCTCCCCTCCTTTTTGCTTTGAAATCTACAAAATTCAGAAATTTACAAGGCTTTTAAAAATCTGAGATGGAGCAATTAAATCTCTAGACTGGAGGATGTGAACCTTTAAAGGCCCTTTGCAGAATATCAAAAGAAAGAGAGGATTATATTTAGCAGGTGTGACAGTCCACGCAGGACATTTCATTGTGAAAGGGGTTGACATGAACCAGGAACCGATACTTAAATTAATATAAAACATCTTGGGGGAAAGGTGTTTTCTTTTCTTTTTTTTTAAGCATTAGGAAATCATAATGCTTTCTGGCTTCTTCAAAAGCGAAAGGTCCAGATATACAGCAGTCATCTGGCATGTAAAATAAAAAGGAGGAGGGGGGAAAAAGAAGCAGTGGAACACCTGAAAATGCTTGGGATGAGGTTGGGAGGCAAATGTTGAGGGGCAGGGGGAACTATGACCAAATGCCTGGCCAAGGAGCCCAGTTCCCCTGCTGCCTCATTTGCGGCTTTGCATTGCCACTTGCAGATTCACAGGTTCCCCTACCCTGGGTCAGGTTGCAGGACAGAGGTGCAGGATTGGGATGTAGCATGCAGCTCTGCTGGGTACTCCAGCTGGGTCTGCTACTGCTCCTGCTGCTCTTGGTGCTACAGCAGCATCTCCTCTTCTGCCACTTCTCCTTGTCATTTTCCTCACTCCCTGGACACACAACCCTTCATTACAGAGGTGCTTTATTCTGATCACTCTGTGTCTGTTCATAACCTACCAAGCCTTGGAGTGGAAAACTTGAGTTAGTAGTTTTGTGGGGAGGAGTCCACTAACTCTTGCTTCATTCACTGCAGCATGTTCCTAATTTTAACCAAACTGCTCCGTTTTGATTTTCCTAAGCTGTGGATTTAGTGCCCAAAAGCTCAAGTTGTTTTCACGCCCACTCAATGAGGGCCACACGAGTGACGCTCCCTATCCACAGCAGGGAAGGCAGCAACTCTGAGGAAGGTGGGGCGGGAAGAAACACGGTCCCCAGCCCTGCACTGTGGCCTGCAGGAAACAGACTGTCAGGCTCACCAGGAGATCTCCATAGGTGGGTGCTGCTGTGGCAGGTCTGCAGCAGAGGAGACCTGGGCCTACTTTTGGAGTATTTTGGTTCTTCACTCTGCTAATTGGTGGTGGATGTGCACCCAGATTGTTTCTTGGATCCTTCAGGTTTCTTCAGGTTCTCAGTCACCAGAAAATGCACAGTGGGGTAAAAAGCCATCTTGCTGAGATTTTCTGAGAGAGTGAGATGTGTGGTTGCCTGGACTGACCTTTTACTGCATACCCTTTGGCACTGAGAGAGTTAAAGGTCCTTGGCACCCATCAGCCCTAGTCTAGGCAGTGTCTAAAATCAGTCCTAGACCCGCTTTATTTTTTCCTTAAAAACAGGAAATGGAGCCCTGAAGGCTTTTTAACTGGAGAGAGTGAGGAGGGGGTATACGCGCTCTGCCCATACCCAGCTCTGAGCCTGACCCAGACTTGGGGGTCTCTCTCTGTGGCTTTTTTAATTTTTTTTTTTTTTTATTTCTTCTTCTTCTTTTTTTTTCTTCTCTTTCCTATTATTTTGGCAGACTTTTTGGAATGTCTGGGAGCTAAGGGCTTTGCTTCATGGAGCAGAATTCTGAAGCAAGAAAAAGAGAAAGTTATAGACTAAACCACAGAAATGTAAACATGTCTGCAGCTAAAATAACTCCACTTTCATTGAAAACACTCCTCGCTCACAATCAGACTTCTGTGTGCTATGCTCAATAAAACTGCATGCTAATAGCAACCAATTAATACATTATGTAGTTATACTTTAAAAACTGAGACGCTTTTAATGATTTTAAATTTTTAAATGATTATTATTGTCATTATTTTTAGTTAAGGGAGTACTGGGTTTTCTGCTTTGTATACTGCCTCTCGGCGCTGACCGCTGGCTGAGAATCGCCGGGGAGAGTGGCGGGCGATGCCCAGCGCTGTGGCGGGGACCGAGGCGTACCCGGTGGAGGCCCCGGCTGCGCGGCGGCGGCGGGCAGAAGCGGCGGCCCGGTAAGGAGCCCTTGGCCCGCAAGCGGGAGGGACAGGACGGCGGCGGGACAGGGCGCATCTCATCTCCCAGCGTGCGCGGCTCGCCCGCCTCCAGCCGGGCTTCCCCACGAGTGCGTGTGCGAGAGTGTGAAAGGTGAGTGCAGCTGCAGGGTCAGGACGCACCATCGCTGCTCCATCCCCTGAACCGTTTCGGCCGGACCAGACTCCCCTACCTCTCTCCCGTCCTTCTATTCCTGTACATCCCATTATTTATCTCGCTGCTCCCTGCACCCCTACTGCCACCTCGTTAAGAGGCTAGACTTTGACTTCACGTCGGGTCCTCGCAACAACTGCACGCTTGTTCTGCCCCTTAAAGTACGCTCTTGTTCCATGCGCCAGGCAGAGAGGAGACCCGCCGAGCCCGGCCCAGCCGAGCCCCCGGTAACCCTATGTCCTCCCCTTGCAGGTTTCGCTCACCTCCAGTTCCGCCTGCCCCCTCCCGCCTCCCCCTCTCCCTCTCCCTTTCCCCTTACCCCTCTCCCTCTCCCCTCCCCCTCTGGCCTCCGATGCGGAGCGGGGGCGCCCGAGGGAGGACGCCGGGGAGTAGGGGGGCGGGGGTCCAGTGCGCCCCGGGGGGGTGCCGGTGCCCGGCGGGCGGCGCGGGGCCGCCCCGACGGCAGCGGGGGAGCCGGGGAGCGCTCGGGAGCAACGGCTGCCTCGCTCGGCGATTGGAGAGAGGAAGAGGCGCACGGAGCCCGGGGCCAGCGCAATGGGCTGAGCCCGTCCCGACTGAAGTGACTCACTGCAGTCAGCAACGCCGCCGTCCCCTCGCTTGCTCCCTCACTCCCTCCCTCGCTCCCGCCACCGGCGGCCGCTGCCTTCACCCGGCGGTGCACTCCGCGCCCCGTCCCCTCTCGTCCCATCTTCCCCGGACGGGACCCTGGACTCGTCCCCTACTCCGGTAAGTCTTTTCCCTCCACGGCTGCGGCGAGGCAGGGGGGCGGAGGAGGGGTGCCGCGCGGCCGTCGGGGCCGGGAGCGGCGGGGCGAGGGGCGGTGGCGGGCAGCCCTGCCGGGCCGGGCCAAGCCTGATCGAGGCGAGGCGGCTCCTCGCGGTCGGCGGGGCGGCGGTCCGCCTGCCCCCGCGCCGCCGCACGTCGGCAGCTGGAGCGGGGCAGCCCCGAGGGCTCGGCCGGGACGCCGGGCGGCAGCTGGAGCCGCGCATCTTCTGCAAGCGCTCGTTGCGCAAACTGGCCCTTCCCGGCATGGCTCAGTTTTAAAGCTTTAGTACCGCTCAGTTTCGAGCGGGCTGCTGTGTTTTCGTGCACCAGCATCTGAAATAATATCATTCCCTACCCCACTCCCTTCCCCACCATCGTTTGTTTGTTGGTTTTGTTTTGTTTTGTTTTCCCCTGGCTCGTAATAGCGGCGTTGTTGACTGGGGAACTTTCAGCACTTGATCGTTCAGTCAACTAATGCCTTTTTGCCTTTTTGAAAGCTGATTAGCGCCTGCTTGTAGGAAAACCTTCAGTTACCTGAGTTAGGATCTGAGGAGAGTCAGAGTCGGTTGTGGTACTTTTCCGAGTAAGTGCTGCGATACAAAAGCGGAGATCTGTTTTGGTGACCAGATGACTTCGCTGTAGAGTTTGGAGTGCATATAATGATATTTACAAAAGCTGAAGTTGGAAGTTCTGGCTAACATAAACTTCCATTCATTGCTGCCTTTTATGAGAACCCACGGTACAAGTAAACTCACTCTTTCTTTAATTAAGTTTTTATTTGTTTTCAAAGTGTCATTGTCTGAATTGACACTGTGAGCTTCAGTTCTGAAGTGATACTTTGGAAATTACATTCTGCCATGTAATTTTAAATCCATTAGGAAAACCAGGATAGGTCTATGAACTGCACATGGAGAAATGTCACATTCCTTTGTTTTAACTCTTTAACCACTTCCCTTCTTTCACTGAAAGAAGTGAAGCAGACAAAGACAGCTTCTCACTAGGGTAAGAAATGTAAACTTTAGTCAGGATATGTGCATCAGGTATGCAATTTCAAGCACACCTGATCTGATAAGAAAAACGAGAGAAATAGATTGTTTGACAACTTCCTCATCAAAAGGAAATACGTAAAGCAAAAAAAACCAAACCCTAAGCCATATTTTATATTGGGCAAATATATTGTTATGTTGTTAATCTTACCTACTTCTTAAAGTATAAAAGCAAATACATGGTGCTTTGGAATAGCTATGTCTGTTCTTCTTACACATAGGTAGGCAAACTGGCAAACTTACCATGAAATTCTAGGAAAGACTTTGCAAGAAAAAAACTGTCTCCAAAAGCAATTCAGGGTTTAGAGCTTTGAACAGCATCTGTCCCCACCTCCTACAATTTAGTCTCAAAGTTAAACAAATCATATAGTACTGGATAGAGTTACATGTTACAGGAATTTTATAAATGATCTGTCAGGGTAAGTCCTAGGCATGATTAGTTGGACTTTTTGCTCCTGAGGTGTTACTCCATTTGGACTGTAACTTAGGTAGCATTTGGATCTTAAAGATGCATTCTAATACATACATATTAAGCATATTTTTCTTTGGATGATCTGTAAGTGATAGTGACTGTGTGGCTTAAGTCTTTCTTTTAAGCAAGTATGAGCCCTTTGGCAGGCACAATCTGGATGTATGAGTCCATTAAGGAATTTGAGTGATAGGAAGCATAAGCTTAAACTACGCATTATTACAAACTTGGAGGTAGCATCTCTTACATCAAGTATTCTCATTTGTATGTTGTAGGTTAGACGTTTTCTCTCTGAAATACCAGGTTGGATCCAACAGTTTTTACCGTTGAACAATGATTCCACCTAAGACCAGCGCTTTCACCTTTGCAGTGTGGGTGTGTTGTTGCTACCTGCTCTTCTGTGGATGGTTTATTTTCTGTGTGCAGATGGAGTTGTGTAAACAAATATAAACCACTAGGATGACTGTTGTAATCCTGTTGGTTTAAACAATGCCACATGAGTAAAATACCTGGCTACCAATGAGGCAAATCCTTCCACATTGCGCTTTCTCCAGAGCACCAGTGCTTCGCTAGCAAACTGCGAGCCTCACAGCAGTGGCTCTCCCTCTGTGGAGCACTTTATTTTGATGACTTTATTGAGGTCCCTATCCATGTACTGCAGTTTCTCCTTTTGGTTAAGGGCATTTCAGTGAGGATCAAAAAAGCACAAAAAACTTTTGCAATGCTGATGGCATCTGGTAGCCCTGAAACATTATGTGTTAGTTTCCTTCCTTTCCTTGCCTCTGTGTTGCTAAACATTCCACGAGTTACTAGCAGGTACAAGAAAACAATTTGAAATATTTTGGTTGCTCTGAACCCCTGAAGTATCTATTGGTTGATCTGAACCCTTGAAGTATCTATTGCACCATTGGTTTTTTCCTTCCATTATCAGGACTATTGTCATTTCCATTTAAGTGCATTTTATTTTTATTTTTTTCAGGAAAGGGCAGCTGTAAGGGCAAACCGTACTTCTTTTAGTCATGCAAGTAGCTCTGTGAAAATCTGTGTCCTGAGCTCGAGGTGGAAGTTGTTGACAGTGGGTATGGTCAGAAAGGGCCCTTTGGGCCTGATCCGTATCAGCTAAGGTCAGCGGTGCAGGCTTAGCCTTGAGTGCCTAATGCTGCCCACTGGTTTTCTGCTCTGCAGCTGGGAGTGTAGGCCAGGGATAGGTTGTACCTTGTATGTCAGCTTTCTTGTACACTTCACTGAAAATGCTTTTGTGAAAAAAATAGTTCATGTTGGTAAGATATTTTCAGAGTGAATTACGATGATGTTCTTGGGTTGAAAGCATTAACTTTTGTGCAATAACACCACACTGTTTTCCGTAATACCCACAAGTGACCACTTTTCACAGCCACTACAATATTTTTTTTCTAGCCATGCACTTTCCAGCAGTTCAGGTTTCCCAGTAACGTCGAGCATCATTTTGTCTTTTGGTTGAAGGTTTGGGTTTGCGAGAATTTGTATTGCTTTGGCATTTTTGCAAGTTAATGATGTAAGCAGAGAAAATCTAATATATTTCCTCCAGAGCATAGTTAACTAGTGTAGGTAGAAAACTGGCAGGCTAAAATTACTTTGCTATATTTAAATATAAGTAAAAAGCAGGCAATAGGAAAAAATTAAAGGGTATATCTAAATATGGAGTTGCGGACATATCTGTTATATTTAAACTGCATTTTAACCTCTTCTGTTTATATTTAGTGGTATGTGTATCATCTGGTTGGACTTGATTGAATTCAAGAAACTGTAATTTTGCAATGAAAACCCAAGAGTTTATTCTGCTGTGGACGTAGTGTGCATCCCCATTAATCGGCGCGTGTACCAAAACAAATGTATGCAGCGAGACATTTTTGTGTTGTTTGAGAGCAAAAATGATATTTGACCAAAAGATAAGCATGAATGGACTGGCAAAAAGCTTGCTTCCCATACTGCTGTGGGAAGCATTTCTCCTATGGACGTTAGTGGCACTTTTGCTTGCAGGGAGCAGGAGACTGCACCGCGACATTCATTTTCATCAGCTTACCTTTGCTATGGCCCATTCTGAAATGCCAGTTTTGAATTTAGAAAGCTACCATGAGAAGTGGATTTTTCTGGCGTGCTGCTTGCATCAGATGAAATCCCTCCTTGGCACAACTTCATTCCAATAAGAGAAAACTTATTCCAGGAACAAAATGCATAGGTTTTCTTTTAATAATGCATCATATAAATACTAAATGTCTTCCAAAGAGAAAACAATAAACATATGTTTTCATTTTAACTGGAGATACAACAGGCTTTGATAGAGGATGGTTTGAGACTAAAGGCCCTCAACTTGCCAGCCGCACAAGCTCTTCAGCTGAACTCTGGGTGCCCACTCATGTCTGGGAGGTTGCTGTTGTATACAAGTGTCTGCAAAGCCGGGGATTTGGTTTTGAGTTGACATCTTCTGCTTTGATTAATTTTAACTTGGACGATAGATGATACGATACCCAGGTGCTTAATAAGGTGCCTTTCATTACTTTCAGCATTCAAACTGCTAAAGGACACCGTGTTTCTGCTGGTCCCTTTAGCAGGGAGAAAGCATTAGCTGCCCAGATGGTTACACACTCTTATACTGGATATTGGTATGGGATATTAAAAAGCTGCTGCCCCTTTTAGATGCTACTCCTGCAAATGAGTATTGACTGCTGTTATGTTTCAGATCTTCTGAATTTGTCAGGTACTTTGTAGCATTGAACTACATGCACCTAATTAGCTGCTGATTTGAAAAAGACAGGTTGGCTTGTAGGGGATGATGAGCACCAGCAGGCCCGCAGTACCGCATGAGGCAAGTTAAACAAATAAGAGCTTAAATGTGGTTTCAATCAGCTCGGTTTAGCACCCAAGTTTTCGTCTTTCTCCAGGAGGTCCAGAGTGAAACAGACTTGTTTTCTTTTCACCTCACAAAGAAATAGCAACAGGAGAAAAAATCTGATCAAGCTTGCACCACCTGAATAGTTGGCTGCTGTGGGAGAGCAATTCGGAGCGTAAGACTGGACAGGACAGCATAGAGAAGGGGTTTGAGACTGTTGCTGTGTCCAGCACTGTCTTGGACCAACACACAAGCCTGTCTGTAATGAGAGGGTAGTGGGTCACAGCAATCACTGCAGCACCTAAGCTGCTGGCTAGGATGCTGTGAGGTGGCAGAGATTAAAGCTTTGCAGGTATAAGTGGGTCAGGGACAGGTTCCCTTCCCTGTTAACCACTCCTCATCCTAAATATGTTGCCTGCTGAAATAGTATCTTTGCCTTTTGCTTTTTACTGTGTACCACAAGTGGTTGGTAAGGGTAGTTCTGTTTTGCAAATAGTATGTTTTTAGTAAATATGCATTGATTTATTAGCTGTTCAGGTGTTTCTCATTTTTCTAGTATGGGCAGTAGTGGCTTAGGAGTAGCAGCTTGCTGCCCTGTAAACTACTTACAACAAAATGCTTTCTGAAATCTGATTGATTTCTTCTAATTTGTAAGTCATGTAGGCTTACCAGTCTGAGCTTTTCATAATACCTTCTGGCCTTGCATTGAGTTTATTACTTTCTTTTTAGCTTATTAAATGTTGATGTACACAGTGTATTTGACCTGGTTTGACTGATGCACACTTACATATTTTTTTGATATTCAGTAGTAGCAATACTGCATGCAGTTAGTGTGTGGTTTGCTTTGGTGCAATTAAATGTGTATGTAAAAATCATGTAGATTTAGCAAACTGCACAGTGTCTTTCTGTAAATTACTCTGATTAAATGAGAATGAAAAATGAAATATGGCAATCAATTCGTTTTAGACAAATGGCATTTCTGTCGCAGCTTGTATTTTTCTGTGTAATTAAAAAGGCTTTACAAAGAAAGAAATCTAGTAGTTAGGCTGAAGGAAAGTCTTCTAAATAAAATTCAGTTTTCTAAGGAGGCTTTGTCAGTTCTGAATAAACCTTGCAGTAAATTTAAACCTGGTGTTTTAAAAATCTGTTTATAAAAATGGACTGCTCTCTATGGAGTTCACGAATTATACACAAAGGATTTGTAGTAAACTACTAAAGAAACATTAGTATGTTGTGTTACAGCATGCACTGAGTCTAAACTGCAAAATCTGCTTGAAAAAGCAGCTGATACGCAGAGCTGTTGCAAAGCAGACCTGCTAAAAGTTCTCAATCATTTTTCCAAAGAACCGCTCTTGCACTGGTTGTTGTGATTGCAGTTAGGTCTTGCAAGGCTTACAGAGAGGTTTCTTTGCGCAGGCTTGTGGCCATGGCATTAAAAAAAGGTTTGCAAAAGAAAAAAACCCAAAGGATTTTAGTGCCAATAAATCTGTTACCAAAAACTTTTACCTGGAGTCATCTGTAGCAATGTGAAGGGTTTAATATATAATTAAGATCTAGTTCAGTCCTGGTAGTTCTCTTGTGCCGTCACTTGAATTTCACTACATTTGCCCAGAATGTGAAGTTGGAAAGTTGTGGCAGTAGTCTTCATTTCTTTGCGACAATTCTGTGTTCTCTGGTATTTTCATGTGTTTATAGCAAACAGTCTGTAATATGCTCTGTATCTTTTGTAATCAAGATAAGCCAAATCAAATCATCTGTTACCAATATGTATGCCAACATCCTGAAACCACACAAGGAGCATCTTCATGGTAGACACAAACCAAGGTTTCATTTCACAAAAGTAATTCATCACTCTCTTCAAATGAAGAGTGTGGAGAAATCTGAACCTGACACATTGGTTCTTCTATGCAAAGAAGGCAGTTCTATGTGATGAGACTGAAAAATAGTTTTAAGAGGGAAGGATTCACTTCACCCAACTTTAGCCACCTGAAAAAATCAAGCATCTAGTTGACACTGGTTGTATAATTCCCTCCCTTGCCAGAAGACAGGTTAATCACGCCAGTCTGAGACAATTAGGATAGTTTGGGAAAGCTGTTAAAGACCCAGCCTCTGTCCTTCACCCTAAGTAGGAATTGGGATTCAAGGACCAGGTATCTTGGCTTTCAGATGATTGGCATTGAGTGCATTGCATTTTGTATCCAGGGACTGATCCAAGCCTCAGCAACTGATCTTAGGGACACTGAAGAACAAAAACACCTCAGTACATGGGGTGAATATTTTACAGTCTGACTGGGAATTAATTTTATTACTCATTTATTATTGTCATTTTAAAGTTGACCCAGTACATAATAGTACATTTTTTTAACTATAAAATACTGTTTTGCTGTCTAGTTTTATCAACAGCAATAGAAACATCAGAAATAGCAACAGAAAGTCCTTGTATGCTTACTGCACTGCTGTCCCATTTAACTTCATTGAAAAAAATTTAAAATAGAAATATTAACCAACTTTTTATCATTAAAGTAGGAATGGATTAGTATTGCTACCTTTCTATTGAGATTCTGTCCTGCTCATGAAGGAAATTATAATATCTATGTAAGTGTTGATTGTTTGTTTTTAAGTTGTCAGATATCTCATCCTGCTCAGAAAGGTTTGACCAGACATATGGATGATACCCCTTGGTCTATACTTTGGTTAAATCTCTCAGAGCACAGCTATGGAGGGAAACTTGGAGAGGCCAGAGGGTTTTTGCTTGACCCAGGGCACAGGAGCAGCTTTAGGGCCCTGTTTGGTGTTGTGACATGAAAGTTGTCCCTGCAACAAGTGCAGCTTGCCTCTGAAGCTGCAGTCAGTTTCACAGAGCAGCTCTGCAAGATCTAGCTGGAGTGAGGGTCGAGCTTTGTGTTTGTTACACTGACTTGTGATTTCCATGAGAGTTTGCAGGAAAGACAGTGTTTGCAAAGCAGTAACATGGGACAGGGCATTAAGTTTGCTGAAGACTGCAGGAGTTAGGGTGGAAGGAATTAGAGCTATCTTCCTCTCCTGTCTCTGTCCAGTAACACCACCCTGTCTGATGAGACGTGCCTGGCATAAGACAGGGGAACTGGTGGGCTTCAGTGCTGTCCCCTCAGATGCTTGCAGGGTTACATCCAGCCCTTGCTTCTGCCCCTCATACTTAGTTAATGAGTGCCAATGGTTTTTTTGTCCAGAATAGGATTTATATAACTCCCTCTTTGCTGTGTTGGTTCCTCAGGACTAAAGAGGAGTGAGAAGTAGTAAAAATCTATTTTGGTCACTGAAGTAAGCAGACATGACTCAGAATACTCACTGGGAACAGATCTGCTGGATGAAAAGGTGCCATTTTTACATAGTCACTTTTCTGACCATGCCCTTTAAACTCTTACAAAAATAGAATACTTTCTCTGGCACTTCTCTTGGAAAGCAGAAACCAGAGTGAGAGCAAGAATATTTGCTGCACTTCAGCCTCTGCTTTGAAACCGGACAAATTGTGTGTGAGTTTTGTATGGCATATGTAACATATGTTTAACACCAGGGAAAATAGAAAGGAGGCATTTGAATTTTGTGGGGAGGGGATTTGTGCTTGGGTAGTTTTAACATTTGTAGTGGAAAAGTGTGGTTCCTAGTTTCTGCCTGTTAATGGTTGGATGAATTCTGGCTGGCTCTCTATGCCGATTTCTGGCATCCTCATTTCCCTGCAGAAGTACAGTTCAGATCAGTAGACTCATCTGAAGCACAGCAAGGCTCCTGCTGACCGTTGACTCTGGATTCCTCTTGGACTGTGTGAGGTGAGTGGTCTAAGCTAAAAATGAGCCTGAAACCACATTGACGTAAGCTGTGAGTGTTTATGGACCTGTGAGGAAACAAATCATCACTGGCAAACAGAGTCCCAAAATGGTAGCGTTGGTTTTCACGTGAGATGCAAGTACCCCCTGCACTGGTGGGCTGAGCCCCCGTCCAGCTCCCTGTGAGGTCAGTGGAGTTGGGCTCTTCTGTGCCAGCTGCTCCAGCCAGATCCCTGTCTGTATCAAGTCACATCTGCATTTCATGGGAAGGATTAGCAAGGCAAATCATTTTGCAAAAAGTCGCTTACAGCTGAGGAGATGATACTGAACTTCTGAGTTCCTGTCTCTTTTTGCTCTCTGTTTTTTTTTTTTTTCTTTCTTTTTTTACTCTCTTTCTTTTCTTCTTTTTAATGGTCTGGTAGGAAGTTAGAGCCTGGCTGGTACACAGAAATTCAAAACCAGTGATGTACTTCACCACATGTGCTTATGGATGTTTGTCAGTTCTGTAGTTCTCTTTTGGACCATCGCTCTCTCTTGAAAAGAAAAACAAGCCTGTTTTAACATACTTACTTCTTTTCATTGGCTTTACATATCAAAATTTAAAAAAGCCCTATCAACCCATAAATTCCATGTCCTGCTCCATTCCAGAATAACCCATGAAAAAGTATGAAAACTCTGAATTTCTCTTCGGTGAATAAAATCTTCACTTGCTGAAGTGACTGAAGCTTCCCTGTTGTCTTCTTCAGCAGCAGAGCTTATCAGCCTAAGTATTTCTTCTTCATGTTTGCACTGGGTCTGAAAAGAAGGGTTTTCATGTGATTTCCTAAAGCCTTCATTCTCCCCACTTACTACAGCACCGTTGTTTTAGCACAGGAAACAAGCACTGCTTTTTCTCTTGATAAAATTTGCCTTGTAGGAACTCAGAGTATTTCTACTTTCCCTGTGTGGGCTCATCTTTCATGGAGGAGGAGACATGGGTCATACACCTGCAGATCTTATGACTCTCTCCTGCTCCATATCTGGCTTCCTCCCAGTCCCTTGGCAGCAAGGAGTCAGTGAAGATTTGCTGTCAAGGTCTCATGTTTTAATTCCTCACAGGGCTCAGTAGTCTTCTATTGCAGTGGTATCCTGAGTTTTTTTCTTTTATATTTGAAAGGCATTTTGGATATGATGACATTTACTGCCAAAATACATCACCATTTATGTATCAGCTCTTGCAATGAGACAGTGGATTTCAAGAGACCAGAAAAGGGAAAAAAAGCCCAACAGGCTTGGGGGACTCAGGATTGTCACTAACCTGATGCTGAGTGGCTGTGAAGATAGTTTTCCCTTTTCAGCCCCACTCACATTGTGTAGCAGGGAGCTGAGACCACCACAGAGAACCTTTAAACTCCAGTTTTTGAGTAGAGATGGTTTAGACATTTTCTGTATTAAGAAAGCCTGTGTGCTGTCTCTTACCAGCACTGAAACAGTTTCAAAGACAAACTCCCCCAAGGAAGAGGCAGCATGGCAAGAGTGTAATGAGCCACCATCATTTACGTGTGATCAGACTGTGCACAGACATCACAACTGGGTGCCAAGGGTCCTGTTGCTCTCAGCACAGCCTAACCTAGAGGGGTACAGCTGATGGTGTGCCAGGGTTAACAGTATAGTTTTCCTAACCACTATGAACTGAAGGGCTACCTACAGTTTCTACAATTATACCCCCATTTTTTTTTTGTGTGTGTGCACGTATCTGGCAGGGTTTTTTTTTTGCCAGAGGCAGAAGGAATGAATGAGGAACTTAACTTTTAGGTGAACAAAAATGTTACTGTTGTGCTGCTATAATTACAAGCATTTTAAATTAGGTATTGACAGCAGTTGAGAGCCGGTTCTCGACTATGCCTGCTGGCAGGCAGTGAGATGTCTACCAACTCCTAAGGGGGGCTTTATTGCAGGCTGTGAGAATAACTCATTAACCAGTTAGTCTATGATGGTGAGACTCCACATATGGTCTGTGGGCTGCTGATGGTCTGGAAGACATTAGAAAGTGGTCTGAGAAATGGCTGCACAAGAAAGGCAGAAATAACCCCACATAAACAGATTCTCGTTCCCAGGTATGTGCCCATGTCAGCAAGCCCCCCTGAGTCAGCAAGCTCTGCCAGGATATAGTTGCCTTAGTGTCCCAGTGTGAGCCCAAGTGAGTGGATCTTGAGTAATTGCACGTGAAGAGAACCTTTGCGTGATCCCATTGATGTGAAGCAAATCTTCCTCCATTAAGGGGTTTGAATACTTTGCCTCCTCTTTCTTGTGTTTTTGAAGCACAGGATGGGCTAAGGGATGCTGCTTCTACATCCGTGTTGCTAGTGGTAATGAATGCTATGGGGAAACGGACGGCAGCGAGCCCATTTCCTTCACAGTGGGAGGAAAGTAGTAATTCAGGAGACCATTAAACATTAGAAATACCTCTGCGAGGTCCCTACAAAGATACACTCCATTTAGATTAAAGTCCCATAGGGCCAATTATCTTGGAAGAACATAAGAACTTAAACAAAAGCTCAGTTAGGTGTGCTGCCCACCAATGACTGAGTAAAAATGGATGCAGTGAGAAAACACTCATGTGTGTTATGAAAGTGAGAACATTTAGAGTAGGTCTGTGCAATAACCAACTTTTACTGTTCCCCCAGGATCAGCGTGCACAGGAAATATCTGTGGCATGCTTGCTTTTCCTGGAGATGACAGCAACCCTTTGGCAACCACTTTGTAATACGTGCTTGATACATTTCAAAATATTGGGCTGCCGTTTTATGAATGTGCTTTGATTTTCTGTTGCCAGAGCCTTTGTGCTTGGATTTCTACTCTTCCTGAGCTTGTCTGTTCCCATTCTTGCCTTGGACATTTCTCCTCTAGTGCTGTTTGGTAGCTGTGGTGGTGCTTCTGGTTTTTCCATGCTAGCATTGGGATGGAGCTTGAGGAAAAAGGAAAGACAACAGAAGTCCCTTATGCTCTTTGCATGGAAATAACCTCTATGTCCCATGCTGGTCTATTTCTGTGTAGCTGCAGACTCCTACAGGTGGAGGCATGACTTAACACTGGTTTGTGGCTGGAGGGTTAGGGCAAACAAGTTTTTGAAACGTTTTGTTTCTGTTAATGTTTTCTAAGAGTGGGCTGAGTAATTTGCACAAGACTACAAAGCATGATGCTAGCCTGGGATTAAAGTCTGCCATTGCTTCAGCTGCTAGACCGCAATTTTAATTGGACGTTTAGCTATTTACAATTAGAGCTGAGCACTGGAGTGCCCTGAACCTTCAGGCAAGGGATTTTGAAAATGAGTCAGTTCTAAGACACTGGAGCAACAAGTTCCTTAAAGCACATGGCTGCCTGGTCTTGAAATAGCCTCTTGCATTTAACACCATAAAAGAACTTTCTTAAGAGAAGACATAATAAACAACCTGAAGTTTAATAGCTGAACATGCAAGCCTGAAAGGTTTTTAAATTCTACTTGCTTAAATAGGGATCATTAATGTTGTAACTGATAATGAGAAAAATGTTCATGCCATTAGTGGTTTACCACTTTGGTTCCTGAAGGATGAAAACAAATTCATAAAAGAGACCACAAACTGTCCATTTTCAGCCTCAGTTTAGAGCAAATGCTTCAGAAAATACGAAACCCATCATTTAAAATAATAGTTTCATGTTTGTTTTTGGGAAACATGGTCGAAATGCCCTTTGAATGTGTGAGTGTGGTGATGCGGGGCTTGGTGGCTGCTGCTGAGGGGGAGCATTGCAGCTTGCTCTGGTGCAGCATGGAGAGCTCCAGCACCAGACGTCCTTGCCCCAGCACTGTGGTGGGGAACCGGCTTGTGCCCTCACTGTGAGGGTGCAGCCTCTGCCTTCCAGCCTGCCTTTGAGATTCTCACAGTATCACAGTATCACAGTATAACTTAGGTTGGAAAGGACCTCGAGGATCATCGAGTCTCATCTGGGTGGGGAAGTCTGTCTGTCTCACCTTTGCCTGCTACTGTTGCTGGACTCAGCAGATTCATGAGGACATCCTTGGATCCTTTCTGCGTTGGCTCTGACGTTGCTGGCTGCAAGACTGGTTTAGCATTTTAGAAATGGTTAACATTTCTGTCTCAGCTCAGTGTGCTGGTAGACAAAAAAGGTACTGGGCCTGGGAGGTGCTCGGTGCCTCAAGGCATTGCTGGGACTTGGTGAACGTGGAGCAGCATCAGTGGTGGTGGTCTGATCTTGTTTAATTTGTCCATCCGTGACAGCTGTTCTTTTCTTTGAGGATGTCCCCTTCCCCTTCTTCTGCACCCCCTTTTCCCCTGGGCAAACTAGTCTGGACCCTATCTGCATCTCAGGTTAGTAGAAGGACTTATGTTGACCTTAGCCAGGACTGACTCAAAACCTTGAGAAGACCTGATATTTCCTCATGGCCAAGCTAGGTTTGGGAATCCATGCATTGTATTCTACCCTTGCCTTTAGTAAGGGCAGCTGGAGGCTGAAGTGTTTTCTCAGACTATCTCTAATTGTAAATACAACTACATTGGGTTTTATTGATGCTTCTTGCAGCTCTATTACACCAACTACAGCATTTGTTCTTATGTAAAAATGGAACATTTCCCCAGGTCCCTCCATGAAAATGACTGATGTGCCTTATTCAAAATGAAAATCGATCAAGGAAAGTACACAGCTGGGTGAATGACAAGAGAAACAGAACGGTGCCAGGGTGAATTTTTATGGAAATTCTTTCTAAATAGTATTTCCATGAAAAGGCAACTTACTCGCAGATGTAGGCTGCATTTGCATGAAGGAGAGTGTGATGTACCACACCCTGAATCTGTCAAGGTCTATAAACTTTTCACATATTTTAAGTTCAGGCAACAGAGAGGCCATATTTAAGAAACAAAGGTTTTTTTCTTTACTTCAACGTAACTATGTTATCTTAACGGTAGAAAAACATAAGCCAGGGGAAAATGAAGACGGAGGTTTATGGACGAAACATTTAAAATGAAAAGTAAACTTCAAATATAATTTGAAATAAAAAGTAAATTAACCTGTCAGAAAGGAAATTTTCAGTGTTATGGAAAGAAATTGACTTGACCTTTCAACAGCATCCTAGTTAGGACCATGACTTGTAAGTCTGTCTGTGTCATGCTGTGTGGTGGTCCTCTTAGTGAAGGACCGTGAGTGGCTTAAAAACTGCAAAACCTTTTCCACGTTGATGCAGTGGGATTTATTCACATTAGCAGAAACAAGATTAGGGGGAAAATATAAAAAAAAAAAAACAAACAAAAAAAAAACAACCCAAGAAATGAAGGATGATTGATGTGAGCATTCAAAATATGAGAGAGGAGAAAAAAAGCAAAATGGCAAAACTGTCAGCCCGTAGTTGAAACTGCCACACTTGGATCTAATTAAACACCTCTTTTGGAGATGTTGTAGTGTTCCCGGTGGGCTGGTTTCCCAATGGCCTGACTGATTTTACTGTAGACTTACTGGCTAATCAGCAGGGCTCTTGCAAAGGCTGATTTTTGAAATCTATTAATTTTCCCTTGTTCCTGGGATTTTTTTTTTCATGTCATACCAATCGAGTTTAAAAGGTGCTGAGAGAAATTCCTATTCCTTTAAGCTGCTTTCTGCGATAAATGGGAATGCATTAAAAAAAACATTATTGATATCTTGATAACTTTGTAATTTCTATTCTAAGAACAATAATGAAGGATTATTGTACTGATTTCATTGTTTATATGTCCTTGTGACACTGCCATTAAAAAGCTGGAGGTAATAATGCTGCATGTATTCTGTCATCTTCTTCAAGCTTGTCACCATTGAATAGAATATGACTGTGAATGGGTTTTAAATGCTATAATGTCATCATAAAGGTCTTCAGCAGATAATCTATTACAGAAAAACTTCAGAATGGGCACGGTCATTTGAGGTAGAGATGAGTGACTGCCATTTTTAAGACAGATTTGCTAAAAGGAGAAAAAAAAATTAAAAATTATCTCAGCAAGAGATGGTGAAACCGTGAGCAAGGTTTGGTTGTGGCATTAAAAAGAATTAGAAGATGTGCTCCATAAGGGGTACTGTTGTTCCTCCATAGCAATGTAGGTTTGTTCCTTGCATCCCAGTCACAGCCAAGGATCCTTTATTTAGAATAAACCTTTACTTAGAATAAACCAAACCAGGTTGGAAGAGACCTTCAAGATCATCATGTCCAACCCATCAACCAATCCAACCCACCCAAACAGCTAACCCATGGCACCAAGTACCCCATCAAGTCTCCTCCTGAACACCTCCAATGACGGCGACTCTACCACCTCCCTGGGCAGCCCATTCCAATGGGCAATTACTCTTTCTGTATAGAACTTCACATTGTTCAAGGACCTTACAGCAAAGAGCTGTGGTGAAGGTGGGGATTCACCTGCCAGCAGCATGTGGGAGTACATCCCCCATCGCTAGGTGACATTAGGCAATGTCCTCGCTCCTCTCTCTGAACCTCCAAAGCTGGCATGAAGCACATCTAATAAATGGAATAAGCCATGGAAAATGCATTGGTAGCACATGCTGACATGAGTGGAACTCACATGAGAATAGAGAAAGGGATCCTGTTACCCTCTGTTCAGCCAGTGGAGAACTAAATATTAACCCTTTCAAAGCTCTCCCAGTAACAAGAAGGCAGCAATAAAGTGCTTCTTTCTTCACTGAATTTTGACTTTAAAAGGTCTGTATAAGCATGGAAGTGCCATAGAGAAACAAAAGCACAAGTGCCTCAGCAAAGATTTTGAATGGCAATGGCTGTCCAGAGGTGGTGAATAAAAGGCTGGGTTCAGCATGCTGCAGTCAATAAACTGTGCTGTGCTTTCATGCTCTGCAACGTCAGAAGAACATTGGACTGAATTACAGGCTTCTGTTTGCAACTGTTTATCAGGCCTTGTGTAGTTGGAGACATGTTTCACAAGAAGCAGTCCACAAGACATTCTCCTAAAAAGAGGAAAAATCAGTTTGTATCAATGCATGACTTCCTGCTGTCTCTGGTTAACCCCCACCCTCACAACATGCCCACAAATGTACTTATGCATCACCTACTTATCACTAGAAAGGGAATATCACATCTCTGGGTTATTTCCCCAGTACTTTTAATTTTCAGCCCACCACAGGAATGGTGCATAGAGTATATCCAGAAAGATGTTTTTATTCCCCCACCTTGGGTTTTAGTCCCAAGACTGCCAATTAAATTATCCCATAAATCCTCCATTATAGGTAGTAAAACCTAATTTTAGATTTCCTGCCCACTCTAGTGTCCTGCCTGATTGCTACCAGTTGGATAGAGGCACAACCTGTTAAGCAGACAATTGCAGTGAATTGACTGTTTCTTTCTGTGCCACATGTGGAGGACTTTTTAATATGTGGCATTTGGTCATAATTCTCTCTGGCTATTTTCTACCTTTTAGTTGCTCAGACCTTTTTGGTTTTTTAAGGCTGGGAAGTAGACATCTGTAATTTATTCTTTTGTCAAAACATTTGTGAGAGAAAAGTTTGTTGCCCCCTGGATTAGGAAGAGTGTTAACCTGCCTGCCACCACTAAAACATTAATAGTTTGAATTGGTTTTCATATAATTCCCATTTAATAGAAAAGTCCTGTATTAACAGAGCTAACACATTTCTGTGTAAGCTGAAAGTGTTTCAGCTTACCTGTCAATACAAGTACATTATTCAGCTACAAACAGTGCTAGTTCCCTTGAGTGAAGCTTCTGCTAGCCATATTCTCATGGAGAAGCATTTATTTCAAATACAGTCTCCCTGTTTTGTTCTAAAAATAAACAATCCCTAGCTTGATAGTTTTCTTCATAAGCTTTGCTAAAGACAAATAATAAATAAAATGGTCACAAAAATGAGTTTTTCATGTGAATAAGGTGTAAGTATCTATGCATAAGTGCTTTGGTCTTTGGACAAAAAAATCTGCATTCAGCATGGAGCGCTGCTGTCAGTGAGTTTTAAGTAGTAGTCAAGAATCCGTGTGCGAGGAAAATCGAAGCTTAAAATACTATGAGAAATAAACACCTCTCTTTGGCAGTCTGCTAGGTTTGTTGTTGTTCTTAACCTGGTAAAATTTCTGACTCATCCAAATCACGGATTTGGGTCTTGTAGAGCTACTTGAGTATATCTTGTACCACCACAAAGCACTGTCTGTCTGAATGTATTTGCTGCCTGAAAAAAATGTTAATGTTTTAACAACTCTGAGTCAAATCAGAATGACACGTGGCAATCAGCAAGGGATTTTTTTCATCTCCAGAGTAAGGTGACAGGAAGTTTCACTCAAGATACAGGGTGCATGTGTCTTCGGGGTATTTGCAAAAGGAAAAACCAGTGATAAGAGGCATCACATTGAAGGAACAAATGCTTCTTTTCAGGCTAACGTAATGTACTTTCTAGTTTTGAGGATCCATCAACTGACACTATACTTCAGCTGAACTTGTTGTTGACAACCATAGCATATGCTGGTAGTGCTCAGGAGATGGCATGAACTGTCCTTGCTGGTGGGCAGACCTGTGGGCACAGAAAGGGGTGGTTCTGTTGAGATGGTCAATTTCATTAGTGTAGTGATCAGGACCCACAGGTACCTGTGAGCTACAAAATGTGTCACTCCCCCTTTGGTAGTGCTGTGCTATGTGGATTCCCTGATGTCTTATTAAAGCTGGTCATTTTTAGCTTTCCCCTCAGTGAAGGCACTAACAATATTTCCCTGCTTCACCTAGCTGTATGCTTCTCTCACTCTTTATGCAATGTAGTTTTTTCTAGTCTATTAACCCCTATTACATTTGGGGAAAACTGGGCAATGATTTCTAAGCTGATGGACAAAAAGGTCAAGAAACACTCATGTAATGACACAGTGTGATATGTCAAGTCTCATTGCTTGAAGAACTAGGCTAAAAATGGAATCACTGAGGTCTCCTTGCTAAATGGATCTTCTCCACCTAGCTTTGTTTATTGTACTGTGACTCTATGTGGGGAGATTATCATTTGCTGAGTGGTGCCTGAAGTACTGTATAGAACTTAAAACATATACAAAGACTAACAAAGAAAAGAAGAAAGGAATTTAGGCCTCCCCATCACAGCACTGCTCCTTTAATCGCTGGTGAAATATTGTATGTATTTTTCCAGTTGTATTATTTGTCCAATTTAGGAACCTGGAAATACGAGAAGGGGTGGTCACACTGGTGGTCAGAAATGGAGAACAGACAGAAAGTAGGAAACAATCTGTATGTTTTCTGTGTTGTAGTTAAGTGCAAGAGTGACAGTGCCCTTTGGGGTGCAGATCTCTGCGAACTGCTGCTGAATTTCATGTGTGTATAGTTTGCTGTGGAAATGACACCTTGTAGCAGAATTGTGGTGTACAATCAAAACCTTTTAAGTCCCTAGACCCGGTGCTTATAAAGAAAATCTTGAAATGTAAGACAAGTGGCTCAGTCACACCTGTATATCTGTAAACAGCTTGGGAAATAATTCTTTAAAGCAGGGAGCACTTAATTTGTCTGTGGGTTATAATTCTGAAACCTTATCACATTATGCAAGATGTCAATACTGTAAAGTATGTCCTAGCCAAATGTTTGGTATCAAACCACCAGCAACATCTTCGTCTGTGTCAGCTTCCAGCTCTCCTGTCTAGCATCTTCTGTACTTCAGTGTGTGTTTGGTATAGCGTGAATTTCTAATGTAGGAGCAGCAAGAAATGGAGACAATTCAATACACAGTCGAACAAAATCTGCTGGTTTTCTTGCATCTCTTCTATGCAAAACTGAAGATCAAACCCCACACCATGCCTCGTGATAATGGTTGTATAATATGATCAAGGTATCATTTGGAAATTGTTCATGCTATTTCCGTCTTTTGTTACTACTTACAGGTTCTAAAAGAATTTTATGGGTAGTAGGTTGGACTTGATGATCTTGAAGGTCTTTTCCAACCTGGTTGATTCTGTGATTCTGTGATACTGTGATAATGCTAGGAATTCTACATTAACTGATTTTATTGGGCACTTTCATATTTATCTCATTTAAAAATATTAGCTTTTTATACTGAGCTAAGAATTTTGCTGAATATCCAACACCATGCATGGAATTGCTCTTATTTCTAGGTATCCGACTTCAGGATTTCAACTAGGCTTGTGTGAAGCTTATGCTGTCTTGAATATGCTACTGTTACCCCCCAAAAAAAATAGTCTCTGGTATGCTAAGAAGAGAGGACATGCTGGGGTTTGCAATTTTAGCATTACAGATTCTTTATTATTAATAGATTAGTGTGGATTTTTCCAAAGACTCCTATGAGTCACAAGAGCTCCTGTTACTAAATTTCATAAATCCATTTATTTATACAACTATACATGAGGTCTTATAGTCTTTTCAGCCCAGAAAGAGCCAAGGTACTGTAAGCGTAAATGCGGTTTATTGAGTTCTGGAGATCATAAATATTTCCTTTAACATCTGATTTATCTTGAACTGTGTGCACTGAAAAAAAAGTGTCTCGAAATTAGCAAAGAAGGGGCATATGCTACTCCTTGGGACAACCTGTGCATTAGTACCCAGAATGAAACTTTGGCAGAGAGTAGTTAGAATTAAACTGTCACCATTAGGACGGCTTTATTTTATGTACTGCAAGGATATTTGAGTTTTATAGGTTCATTTATTTAAGTGATTAACAGTCCAGTCTTGCTCTTGACAAAGTCTCCTGTTTTTTTCATTCCCATAGCTTCCCCAAGATGAGGAGAAGAGATAAAGTCTCAGGCAGAGGGAAATATGAGAACAGGAATTTCAAGGGAAGACATTCCCCCCCAAACATAAATTTGTCTGGACTTTACGGCAACATTTTTGTTTTGTACCATGTGAAACTATCCATCCAGATCTCATCAGTACAAGACCTCAGTATACAAGGGAGCCAGCTACAATGCTGCATGGAGACTCGTCCATGCTGGTAAATATCAACCAAAGAGATGCCGTCTGACCAGTAAACTTATGAGCGTATCTGCTGCTACCAATTCACCAGGCACACTGGTAGCTCCAAATGTGGCTTGGTGGCCATAAGTCAGGAAGTTTTTCTTGCCCTCCCAACCATTTGATGGGTATTTTCCAGACAGTTCTTGCTGTTACAATTAGCCTTGGCTGTGGGTGCTCACTGGCCACCCATCCTGCTCCTCCTCTGGCAACAGCAATGGCCGTATGTCTGCTGCTCCAAACATCCAGAGAGAGCCTGGAAAACTGAGTGGCACTATAGCTAATAAAGAGAAAGGGCTCAGAAGGAATGTCCCAATTTACTGATATCTTTGAGAACTTACTGCTTTTTTTATATTATCATGCTAGCCAGAAGAAATAGAAGAAATGTATAGCATGTATTGGAGAAGGAATTCAGGACCAGATGATGGTCTATGTTCTGTCAATCTTTCAGAGGTGTATACTCAGTGGAGTTTAAGAGTGTATGTGTCAGCCTGTTTGCACACTTTGCTGCTAAATTATTTGTTCCACACCAAGTGCAAGGAAAATACAACTACATTCAGACCCAAAATAATGCAAAACAAATGGGTAAATGTTAAGCAGATCATAATAATGTAGGTTAGGGTAATTTTTCTTTATGAATTGTAATTAAGCTATTTGAAGTAATTAATTACTTTGGATGTTCCTTATCTTCTTTTGAGTTTTACTTTTAGCAGATGGCTGCTGAGCAGTTTTTGAAACCCTGGCCTCTTTCTTGTTGCGATTGGGCTGCCAAAATTGACAGCCCGCTTGGAAAACAGTTGCCTGTACTTCTTGCTGCCATGGGAAGAAACAACATTCTGAGAAAATATTTGTACTAATGTTATCTTTGTCTTTCCTTAGTATCCCACCACTGCTGAAGTGAAATGACAGGCAGCCATTGTTTCCTGGATAACTAAAGGCGGTTAGGGAATGCTGCTGTCTCATTTCTTTTAACTATCATAAGAATATGAGAGTTAAGAACATTTTGAGTGATGGAATGACAGTAACATAAGTATTTTCAACAGTGATATTCTGAGGTTTCATTTTCCAGAAGTAAACAAAGCTGATGCATCAAAATTTACAGGTGATGGTGATAAAGATGAGGAATATTGTATCTAAAGAGGCAAAATGCAATGGAAGCAAAATATTCTGGGAAAAAAAATATTTTGTCATGAATTAAAATTATGAAGCAACCTGAATCTGTGCCTGTCTCTTGGCAAATTTGAGGCAACTTTGTCTTTTCTTTCAAAAAGTCTACATGGCTGTAGCTGTCTGGCCACTCTACTGTAATATGATAGGGATCTCTTCATGAGCAGGTAGTTCAGAACTGCCTTTCTGCTGTGTTGTAACTATGTGGTAACTTCTGTCACGCTGGCTGCCATGCTCTCTTTTTACAGGCATGCTGTTTTCCAAGATAAGAGAGAGTCTAAAAGGCTACAGTGGCCATAATACCCTTGGGCAGCCTGGAGATACAAGGCAATGTGTGTTTTTGTCACTTCATTCTGAAGAATATAGTAGAGAGTAGTGTGGCACAAAGTAGGGTATTGGTTATCCTCCTTTATCTTCTGACATGACAGCTGGCTAATGTATTATTCCACTTTTGCTTTGCCATTATCTTTTGTTCTTTCCTATGGAAAGCAACATCTTTTAAGAAATAAAATATCTCCTTACTTTCCTCTATTTACTTTTCACCTACTAACTGTGTTAGAGACATGTTAGTTGAGCAAGGAATCTGCCTATGAAATTACTCTTGGAATAATTTTTTCCCCCCAGCAGTTGCAAAAAATAATAGCTACGTATTTTGGGTGCATTGTTTACCTGTTAATTCATATGAGTGCATGCAGGAAGAGCATGCTGGCAGGGGTGGGGTCATCACTCATGTTAGTTTACAACAAGTTTGTAACTGGCAACCAAGGCAGTGGTTTAAATCTGTAGTCTTAAATACCTTGAGATTCAATTACCAGAAGTATCACATTTTTCCATAGCGAAGATGAGAAGAGGGCACATTTATAAGGGGCAGGAAATTCTCTGTAAGGAGTTCTTGTTCCTAAGCCCAAGTTATTATTTTTAAATCCCTTTCATTTGTTTCACAGAATTCCAGAACATTGAGTGGGTGTCCACAATCATGTTTTTAAACACTTAGGATAATATTTTGGTTTATTCTGTATGCACCTTTAGCACTGTTACGGATCCTACCATTGGAGGTGTTATCCCTGAGCAATTCGTGTTACATCCTTAGACACTCACAAATGTGATTCCCTTACTGGTCTATAGGAATGCATTTTCCAGGGCTCTCTGAACACTCAGACTTCAGTTCAAATACCTACTGTGGTTTAAATAGTGTGGATATAAAATGGAATCTCCTGTTTGGGATATCTTCATTATGTGGGTGGTGAGCTGCTCCATGGAGAAGGACCTGGGGGTGTTGTTTGATGGCCAGCTGAATATGAGCCAGCAGTGTGCTTAGGTGGCTAGGAAGACCAATGGCATCCTGTCTTGCATCAAGAATAGTGGCCAGCATGTCTAGGGATGTAATTATCCCCTTCTACTTGGCACTGGTGAGGCCACACCTTGAATATTATGTTCAGTTTTGGGTACCTCACTACAAGAGGAACATTGAGGTGCTGAAATGTGTCCCAAGAAGAGCAACCAAGGTGGTGAAGGGCCTTGATCACAAGTCTGATGAGGAATGATTGAGGGAACTGGGGCTGTTCAGCCTTCAGAAGAGAAGGCTGCGGGGAGAACTCATCACCTTCTACAATTACTTGAAAGGAGGTTGGAGCAAAGTGGGGGTTGGTCTCTTCTCACATGCAGCAGGTGACAGGACAAGAGGAAATGGCCTCAAATTCTGCCAAGAGAGGTTTAGGTTGGATATTGGGAATAATGTCTTCACAGAAAGGATTATCAAGCATTGGAATGGGCTGCCCAGGGAGGTGGTGGAATTACCATTCCTGCAGGTATTTAAAAGACATGTGGATGTGGTGCTTAGGGGGACATGTTTTAGTGGGCCAGTTTTAGTGGTCCAGTTTTAGCAGTAGTCATGGGATTGCAAGCTCTAGGCTAGTCTTTGGACCTGATAATCATGAAAGTCTCTTCCAACCTTGACAATTCTGTGGTTCTAGTATTAAAGGGTGATGTCAGATCTGCCTTCCTCTGTAGCAGATGAGTCTATTTTTGAGGGAAGTGCTTAGTCATAGGGTGAAAAAGACTGTAGCCCCATGGTTGAAACATGTGGCAAATTGGACACATCCTTGTTACATCCAATGTCTAATTATTTGTGTAACACATAGTGCTGCCAAAAGTTAAAAGGCCCATTGTGCCTTCAACTACCTTATTGCATTTCCCTGTGGAGCATGCTCCTGTACAGGGTGGACTGTGACACAGGCACAGGGCAGAGCTGGCCTTGCCTCCTCCATCAGCTAGGTGAGTGCAGCAGGCACTGACTCACCAAGGCAGGGAGAAGTTGGGGAGAGGAGATGGGGCTTTTCTTAGTTCCCACAAAACCTGTTGGAAGCAGGACTCTTCTGTAAACTGGATTGAAATCTTCTAAGAGTTAGGGGTTGCTAAAAGCTGCCTCTTTTTTTTTTTTTTTTTTTTTTTTTTTCCCACTGAAAAAAACTTCCATGAGGTCACCATCCCTAAGAAAGTACCTTGTTTGGAATGATTCCTACCAAGAAATAAAAATACCAGCAGTATTCGCATCACCAATACCACATTGTCTTGTTCTCTGCTCTGCAGGGTTTTAACATGCTCTGCTTGTGACTCCATCTGGCTTGATTTTGATTTCAGAGGATAGGAATAGGCTTGTATTTTTAGGTAAATATCTTTCATTGGATTGCCCTGCCTCAAAGCCAGCTCTTTTTGGATTCTATAGAGTGCTCCCATAGCTTGCAATGGAAGATTTGCCTTTTATCCCTGTGTGAGGGGGTTTGAGCAAAGTCAATGGAAACTATGTGTTTGCAGCTTCCAAGAAACTTTTGTGTTGAGACCAGTGTCCATTTTCAGCCTCAGCGTAACAGAAGGTATCAATTAAATTAATTTTACTTATTTAGATGCAAATTCATGTGCAGAACCTTCCTCTAGTTAATAGCTAAACAAAAGAATGACTGGAAGGAAAATGTATACCTTGTAGCTAGACACTAAATACATATCTCCTTAAGTGGTACTTCATGTTTTCTTTATATTCTGTGGCAAGAATTCCATGGGGAAAAAAAGAGTTTCTAGATTAGGGAGAGAAGCTGCCCAAATGTAGTTATGAAGATGCTTGATCCAAGCTGGGGATTTGGTTACTGTTTTAAAATTCTTTTCTCCCCCCATTTAGTTACTCTTATCCTGGCAGAGATGTGAGGTTTTTTTGCAGATGGTTGCTACACATACTGAAATGACTGTATACTTACAATATGCTCCATAAGCTATTACATGTTGTAAAAGCCTGGCAGACTTTATAGTTTGCATCCTGTCATTAGAGTTCCCTCTGAAGTCTGTCAGAGGGATATAATTCCACTCTAATTAAAGCTGTTCCCCTTTTCCAAATGTGAAACTGGTCTAATTAATGACTAATTGTTTCACAGATATAAAGTAGGCCTGCTTGTTACCCCTTGACTACAGTGCCCTGCTTACTCCCAGCTATGCAGAACCTCTGTGAAGGGTGTTTTATTGCCATTAAATTCCGTCAGTACTACGATCTGTAGCCAGTGGAGAAGAGAAGATACTTTGAAGCACATTGATTTTCCATTGATGGTGAAAATGGTCTCCCTGAGATGGTATGTGTAGTATGTGAGTCCCCAGCTGCCCTGCAGGCTTCAGAAGAGGGGATTTTCTAATTGTTTCACTTTGTGTAGTTTCTGAAAACACCAACTCTTGTCTCCTCCTGCCTTTCTGCAAAGAAGAGGAGGAAAAGGATATTTGGAGCAGTAACTTGTGGCAAAATGGAATTAATATTATAGGATCTGTGGTGGTGTGATACTGTCTGGGGAAAATCCTGAGTCATTCTGAAGCCACTTGGCACTTAAAAACCAGTTTGTCACATCAAGTTCATGTGTCCAGAGTCCTTGGGCAATACATACTGTTTCTGTATGCCCTAAAGGAAGTGCATCATACATGTTACTAATACCATCTTTGTTAACTTTCCTCCACCATAAACATCCTTCTATGGCAATGAAATTTGATTGTTTTGCTTTCCCCATTTGAGTGTATTGACCAATCTCAGAGTTCTCTCTCCTCTACTCTAATTTCTGTATTAGTTTGGGTAAAATCTGAAGTTTGCTTAGATGGGTGGGAGCCTAGCAGGATCTGGGTGGGCCTTTGATCTTTGTAATTCATATCTGAGACTGAGTCAGTTAGCTACTCAAGGGGTTCCTCTGCAAGGTATGAGCTGCTTGAAGCCGAAGCATGTGAATAATATACAACCAGTACTGCAAACACTCTAAAAGTAAACTGCTATGTTTAAAATGATGACATACTGCAACAGCAAGCATCAAAGACAGTGGAAATGACAATTGCTGACTTGATTCTTTTTCAGCCCAGTTATATCTCATTAGCAGGTTGCACAAAGATGAGTCATCACTTGGGGTGGAAAGGCTAGTGGAAGAAATTTGATCTACATTTAAAGGAAGTGTTGTTTTGCATCACAGTTAAATTCTTTGAACTTGCTGCTGTCCTTTTTTAAAATTTATTTTCCTTTGCTTCTAGGGCTACATTTGTGTATGGGAACACAAGGCTGATATTACAGAGAACAAAAATCTTAATCTACATACTAATATGTCTTGAAAAGCTCTTTGAAACTGACATATATGTCCTTTTCTAACGGGAAACAATTTTAGAGAACACAATATGAACTTTTAGAGCTTCACCAGGGCCTTCAGTGCTTACTAAATTTATGGTCATATTTTAGTTGTGACATGGCAAGCCAGTGGTTAGAGGAACTGCTAAGTCCAGCATAGCCACGTGCCTGTTCATTTTGACTTCACTAGTTAGTATGAGATACTTACAATGCATCAGAAATGAAACATATCCTACTTTCCTATTTTAAGGGTTCATATGTTGCCTTCACACTTAAGACTACACAGAGCCACAGATGCACCCACAGAGATGGATTTTAAATCTTTCTAGTTGAGTTGAATTGCAGCAGTAATTTTAGCAAGCCAGTGGAGTACTGAATAAAGAGATCAAAAGCATGAATGAAAAAGGTCCAAAGTTTTCAGAATAGACACATAAAAATATATTATTGCAGTCTTTGGCTGCATAATGGGAATACTGAGAGAAGAGAGCTACACTCTACTCAGATGCATGTAGCAAAAGCCCAAGCAGTTTAAATTGCAGCAGCAGAAACAGAAACTATGATTAGAAAGAAGAAAAAAAAGAAAACCAAAACAAACAACAACAAAAAAAACACATTGCTGTGGCCATACATTGAAACTCATGACCAGAGCAGTGGCAAGGTCCTGAGCAACCTGCTGTAATTGGTCCTGGTTTTGGCAGAGGTTGGGCCAGATGACTCCATGGGTCTCATCCCACTGCAGTTGTCCTGTGATTCTCTTGCCCCAGAGCTCGCCTGTGTCCTATCAAGTGAACATGGTGGTGCTGCAGGGTGCAACTAGTAGAGTCAGGAGGCACTGCTAAATGTGTACAGGATTTTTTCCCATCATGAGGCGAGATCTCCTTGTGTGTGCTGGGTGGTGGAGATGAACTTGATGGTGCTTGGTGTCTTTTGTGTTTATGTTATCTTCTGAGGAGTTTGTGTTAGTTAGGAGGAGAAAGAGTTTCCTGAGGGAGAAATGAATGAGATAGAAATAGATAAAACTTGGCCTACACTGTAAATTCATGTCAAACAGAAAGCAGTTTAAAGGGTCACAGTTCAACACCACAGTTGTTTTGGACTGTATTCGGTCCTCTCCCATCTACCTTGGTTCTCCTTTCTTAGATCTCCATGGCGGGTCTGGATTTCACCAAGCAAGAGATGTCAGGATAGCACTGTGAAGTCCCACTGGAGATCCCACCTCTGTTGACAGTATCTCTGTAGCTGACACAAAATCCAATTGTTCCCATTACTATCAGTACTGTTGATTGTAGTTGGAACTGGTCAGAATTAGCATAGAAGAGTCATTGGGATTTGGGATGAAAAAATGTTGGGAAGGATTAAATTATTTTTGGATGAAACATTTGTCAGCTCTCACTGAGCACAGGAATGGGAATGAGACCTGGACATTAAGAATCTTCTAGACATAAAAACTGCAAAAATATGTGAGCAGTTCCTGGGTATAGTGGGAGCTGGGGAAATGTACAGAAGGATGGTGAAGGCAGGCAGAAAAAAGAAGGGGAATTATTTGTTGTATTGAAACATACTGATGGGTGCTCCTTAAGGTTGCACCTTTGGGGAAGGGTGGCTGAAATTGAAACAAATCCGTAGAGCTATATAAAAATTTATTCTAACTTTGACTCTGCAATCAGGTTTTAAGTTGCCATAAAATCTCACCATTGTTACATATCTATCAGCATTTTTTAGCAGAAGAATTAGAGATGGGATCTGTTGCTTTGGAGGGAAAGAGCAAAGGAAAAAGTTTGCTTATAGAAATATTGGAAGAACCTTTTCTTGTGAGCTAAATAATTTGAAGTTAGGTTTGTTGTGTCAAGGTATCACATGTATGGCTGAACCAAAGGAAAGGGTGAAAGGCCAGCCTGGGGTGCAGTCAACCTGTGTTAAATTCCTGTGACAAAATTTCTGTGCAAAGGCAATAGCCCTCAAATACCTTCTAGAACATACCAGTTTCATAGCATCAAGGCATTATTTTGGTTCCCTTGCTAAAGAAACACTTAGAATTATTCCTACCTCTAAACCTGCCATCTATTTAGAGCTCCAGGTGGCTCAGTTGGTAGTGCATAAGACCCTTAATGGGAAGGTCATGAGTTCAAGCCTGCAGTGTGCAGTAGTGTCCTCCCTACTCCAGTTGTGAGGTCTGTGGTGACAGGTTGGACTCGATGATCTTTGAGGTCCCTTCCAACCTTAGGAATACTGAATACTGAATATTATTTCTGATGGTTGTGGGAATTAGCTATTTTCTGCAGCATCATTCTCTACTAGAGGAGTTACTGTTTTAGTGCTTCCTTCCAGGCGCAAATACCCTCAGAAGTGGGAGAAACATGTATGTATGCCCATATAGTGGTTGGAGTCTGATCCTGCATGGCTGAAATCTGTGATAGTTCTGCTGCTTACTTTATAAAGTGGGATTTGGTCCTGGGCTAGTTTTGTGCTTTTGTGAACCATCATGATGGAAGGAATGACAATAAACATAGTAAGACAATAAACTCTGGCTCTATTTCTATAGTCCATGTATAAGCCCATCTGTATGCCTTATGTCAATAAAAACAACTAATTACAGAATAACTAAATATAAAGGGCCTCACTGCTTAAGAAAACCCTCCTGTATCCCATTCCCAAACTTCCTATTACATCTACAGAAAGTCTGGGCCATGAGCTGTATTTGATCCATTAAGTCCTGGTTTTCAATTAAAGCAAAGAAAGAAGGCAACTACAGCTTTATTCTGGCAAAATTCTGTGCCTTTATACATTAAAACTAGTCCCATTTGCTTTTGGGGTGCTACTTCTGAAGGGAAGAAATGGGTGCATCTGTAACTCTTTGCTATACCTGGCCTTCCAGTTTTTGCCGGAAGAGCACACAGGGAGCAAAACCTGCCTTAACCCTGCAATCACTTTTCTTCTGCTGCTCTAAGTAAAACATACCAAAATTGTTAAATTCCTTTTTCACTGAGCCACATGGAAAAAACCCATGTGCTGATTTTGCTTTTGCTAAATGTGTTCCTCTTTCCTCTGGTTTCACTAGTGTGTGAGGAGGAATACAAACATTTCTCTTGCAGTATAGAGAAATAAATATACTAGGAGTTTTCAGTTGACCTTAAGCAAGAGTCATGTCAATGTGGATTTTGTTTCTTCGCATTTCTAAGTCAAACTTAGATCTTGCTTAGCAGAGGTCCAATAATGTGTTGTAAATTTTATGTTGCAGCTGTACACTCACTATTAGGAAGTACATTTAGATCCACAAAGCATTGTTTTTCTAAACACTCAACTTTAGACTTCACGGTTTCACTAGTGACAGGTTTGTGTTTCATCTAGCAGACTGCTGCAAAATCCAGATGCTGAAAAAATGAGCCTCAAATTATACATTCAGCCAGTATTAGCTATTTATAGACAGTCTTCAAAAGTATTTGAAATAAAAATGAAAACTAAGCTGTGAAGGTCACAAATCAAAGCACTACCGAAGACGTCTTCTTTCAGGGTACTTTTTTGCTATGGGTGTGTTGTATTTCTATTTTTATGATGCATTAATATTTTGTGTTGATAAAGTGAGCTTCAAGTTGGAATGGAAGTGCCGGTTTTCTGATACGTACTTCAGAAGCACTTTTTGCAGTGCAAGTCAATATTCAATGAAAGTCACTCTATTTCTTCAATACTTTGTGTTTATACAGCTGTTCTGATTTTTTTGTTTTCTTTCCAGCATCTGAAATGAAAATGCAACAAGTAAAAAGATAAATTAATAGGGGGGGAAAAAAAAAAAGAAAGGGATTTTGTGCCAAGGACATACCAAAGGAGTAAAAAGCAGTTAGTAACAGAATGGGGAACTGATCTAAAGAGCTTCAAAGACTGCTTAGTTTTGTTCTGTAGTGAAATGATCATTTCTACTGGAAGCTGCCTTAATTTACTCTTATTTATACTTTGTTTTAAGAATAAGAAGAAAATGGTGCTGCCAGTTGTGTTGGTTGGGTTAATGTTGTTCCCCAAGACATTCCTTTGCTGTCCTTTGGGTGAAGTTTCAAAAGCATCTGCAAGGAATTGTGAAGGGCCATTCATGCTGCTTCATCATCCTCTCTAGTGTGTTTTACTTATCCCTTCACAGAGGACTTACCCATTCCTTTTGCTGCTGACATCCCATAAGCTGACCTCCTTCCTCACCCCCCCCCCCCCGCCAACTCTTTTGCTGTTGCAGAGGATGCCCATACATGGCTGTAGAAAGGAAGAAACAGGCACCACAAATGTCTTTGAAAGCAAACCTGTGCTGGAGAAGTGTGTTTCAGACACCTCTGCTGACTATTCCATGAAGCATTGTTTCACTTTCAGTGAGTGTCCATGGCTAGGTCAGGCCTCCTTCTGGAAAGTTTTCACATAGGCAACCATTTTTACATTCCCTGGAACATCTTAGGTCCAAAAACCTAATTGCTTGGATGTGCCCAAATATCTGCAGGAATTTTCTGTGCAATAGGGATTGTTGGTATAGTTCGGTGAGTGGCAATGGGATGTAGTTTTACGTTCACACAGTCTGCTCTTGATTTAACTTCCTCCAGGCATGTTCTTTGTGGGCCCACTTCAGGACTTGATATAATCTTTGTTTTCCCTCCAGGTCCAGCAGTCCTTAGGGGAACCTCTCAGAGGAGGTATATCTACTGCTGCTACCCACAAAAAGGGGCAACTGAGTTTGGCAGGAGAAGCCCCACAGTGAGGTGCCACAGTAGAGGAAAAGGGTTGCTAGGTCGTGACTGGGGTATACAGGTTGAAGCTGGGCAGCTACAGCAGTTTCTTCCCACTGGTGCTCTGAGACATCTTCAAAGAAGGCATTCAGTGGAGCTGTCTCATGGGTGAGTTCCCCAGGACACCTATCTGCCTCTCCTCTTTAGGGCACCCTGGACTGACAAGAGTGAATCTATAGACACAGGAAATAAACAATAAAATTATATTGCTCATTAAAATAAGGCTTTTCCTCATTAGAACAAGAAGTATCCCCCAGAAACATAGGGGGAGAAAAAGGAGGACAACTTTACAGTGCAGATTACTGAAACATTTGTTGCATCCCCAAAGTGAGCACTTGCATTTACAGATTTGGTGCCAGCACATTCTGTTCCTGAACAGCATATATGTTTCTTGACTATGTCAACCAAGGCAATTTATTGAAAGCAGAGAAAATGCTAACTATTTTTTGTTTCTTGCTCAGTTAGCTTGAAGCTAAGTGACATTGCATTTGAGTTCTCCCATAAATCTAAGTAAAGATTCTTCAGATTTCAGATACTTTTTTAAACTGCAACAATTCAGGACTCTTGGCAGAACTATAGAATAAACTGCAGTAAATAAAGTACTGATCTAATGTACTCAGTTATTACTGAGCATGCATGATGTATGTAATAGGTGTGTGTATGTATATATATGTATATGTAAGTAGCTATCCTTGAAAAGTCTGAGGTGTTCACACAACTATTTGTGACTTTCACAAAATGTTACTGTTTTCAGCTTATTGTATATATGCCATCAGTTTATCCTAGATTCTTAAATGTGATTGAAAATAGGAATGTATTACTTGAATGCTGTGTATGGTGCAAAACTTACATTAATTCTTCCCCAGCACTTTCCGTGGGCTTATTAGAAACAGGTCTCTTCTGAGCAAAACTGAAAATAAAGGCATAGGTTTCTGACAGCTAGAGGGCAGCTAGAGCATCTAGTCTGATCTGTGCATCATCTGTCTGTTCTTCAGGTTCACACAGCCACCTCTGGTCTGGAAAATTCAGGTACCAGAATTGAATGCAGAATGCCAACATTGACTAATTTACAAATCTTTCTCAAACAAATGGCTTTAAAGTGCAAGAAACATTAGCCACGGAAGGGTTGAAGGAGCTGATAACATACGCCACAGGAAAGTTGTTTCTTAATATGCTGTTGTTGAATTACAGTGGTTGTTTCACATTCCAAAATACTTTAGTTTGATTTCATCTTAAAAGAGGGTGTACAAATGTTCCTTAGCTTGTGACTTCAGGTTCAAAGTAATCTCTTATTAATTCTTTTGATAACAGCAAGGGTATCTTTCTGCAGATGTAATTTTAACTGGAACATTGATTAAAAATGTTTGAAACAGGTTTGGGTTTTGACAGTGGAATGAATTTAAGTTAGAAACTACTATTTGTCACTATGCATCTTTCCTGATGTCATCCTGCTTTAGTACAATGCATTGTTTTTCTTTGGAAAGTTGCATTGCTGTAGAGCACTAAGGTCCATAATCATAATCTGCAGAAAGAAATGATGTAGGAGTTACTTCATGGTGACATGTCTTGGTCTTACGGAGCTAACTGGTGGACACCTTCTATGAAGCCTGGAGTTGAGCTGAATTTGAATAGTCAAACAGGGCACCTCTAGCATGAAAAAGGTAGAGAAGTGTACCAAGCAGGAATTTAACTCGATCCAGAAACTTTTTTGTGACCTCTGTGGTTTTGCATTTGGAGAGCACAAAGTCTTGAATTCATTTGTTAACTCTCCCCTTGGTATTTTGTGTATGTGTATAAGTATCCTGTAACAGGATAAGCATCAGGGAGTAATCATTATCAAACACCCTTGCATGGTATTAAGATAGTCAGTCAAAACCTTAGCTATGGAAAGTGGTTGGTGTAGTTAAATGTGTCAGACGTGACTCAAAAGTCTCCTTCCTTTCTGAAGATATTACTTCATTCATGTTAACCACATTTGTAAGTGCCCAGGACTGAAGAGATAGTGTTTGGGGAATTACAAACTCTTTTATATGAAGTTGGGAGTTTCAGGAATAGCTGCTTTGCATTCCACATTGATATATAATCCTCATTATGGCTTTGAATAAGAGCATGGTAATTCGCCAGAAAAATAAATAAAACAAGTTATTGGTCAGAGGCGTACTATATAGGGAGTACTAATAAAAACAAATATTTTTGGCTGTAGTCTAAAGTTCCTACTGTAAAGGAGCTAATTTAGGGCTGTATCCTCCCCTGAGATCATGTGGTAGAATGTGAGATAAGCAGTAGCTGCACAGATACTTTTGGGTGGTAGCATAGAAATGTGCCTTCTCCATAAGCTCCACATTCAAGGGGAAGGAGAAGGAGAACTGTGTTTGTCTTTTCCCTCCAGGAGGATTGACCCTGCTGAGAAAAACTTACGCAGGTCAGCTCTATATCCCAGAAAAAAAACAACCCTATCTTCCAACTTCAGCTTTTATGAAATCCAGGAGAGAGACACAGACAGCACAGACATGTCTTCAGATAGATGCATCCATTTGTCCCCACATGTGTTAAGGACCTGGCGTAATGCTACTAGTGTAGAGCTAACTGTAAACCCTGGCCGTCTGTGCCTGCATGAACAGGTGCTAACACATGACTTAATTTTCACTTACCGACTTGCTTGTGGTAATATTCAAGTTGTGGTTTCACGGTCAGCTAGAACCATGCCAAGCCTGTGTCTGTGCTTGGCCACCACGCCAAGCCAATGCATGCTCCCCCCTGCTGTGCGCTACCTTGGAGATTCTGGGGCTGCCGGGACTTGCTGTATTTGGGGAACTGCTGCTGCTGGAAGGGAGTCCCGTCAGAAAAGTGATTTGCTGCCAGTTAGGTTAGCACTCTGATCTTCTCCAATGTGTCCAGAGAGGGGCAACAAAGCTGGTGAGGGGTCTGGAGCACAAGTCCTGTGAGGAGCGGCTGAGGGAGCTGGGGCTGTTTAGTCTGGAGAAGAGGAGGCTCACGGGAGACCTTATTGCTGTCTGCACCTACTTGAAAGGAGGTTGTAGCCAGGTGGGGGTTGGTCTCTTCTCCCAGGTGACCAACAACAGAACGAGAGTACACAGTCTCAAGCTGCACAAGGGGGTTGTTTAGGCTTGATCTTAGAAGTTTTTCACAGAAAGAGTGACTGCCCATTGGAATGGTCTGCCCAGGGAGGTGGTGGGGTCAATGTCCCTGGAGGTGTTTAAGAAATGACTGGATGAGGCACTTAGTGCTATGGTCTAGTTGATTAGATGGTGTTGGGTGATTGGTTGGACTTGATGGTCTTTGAGGTCTCTTCCAGCCTGGTTTAGACTAGATTTTAGGAAGTTTTTCAGTATGAGGGTGGTGAGACTCTGAAACAGGTTGCCTAGAGTGGTTATGGATGCCTCTTCCCTGGAGGTGTTCAAGGCTGGGTTGGTTGAGGCCTTCAGAAACCTGATCTGGTTGAGAGGCGTACCTGCCCATGGCAGGGGGGTTGGAGTAGATCATCTCAGAGGTCCCTTCCAACATAAGTCATTCTATGATTCTGTGATCCCCTTGGGTGCTTGGCAAACCTTGGATGCCAGCAGGAGCCGAGTGTGTCTGCTCACGTGACTCTAAAGTACCTTCTTCTAAACCTGTATGTATTAGAGAAAGGGAGGCATAGGCTTACGGTACCACACTGTGCAAGGTTATTGTTGCATTTGTTTGTTTAGCAGTTTCAAAATTGCATACTTGTAACAATCTTCTGCTCCTGAGTTTTGCAGATGTCAACTAAGGGAGAGTAGGTGAATTTCTGACCTGCTTCAGACGGTGGCAAAAGTCCAGTTTATTTCCATGGGTGAGGCTTTCATATTCTCTCATCTTAATCCTGTTAAAAGGCTTACATCCATTTACAAAGCTATTTAAATTAATAACTTAATTTCAGTAAAGCCCTATGATATGAATAAAGCAGCAGCAACACTACGGGAATGATTACACCCTGGTTTTCAGTTAGTGGTCCTGGCAGCTCTGTAGACTACTTCTAAAGTGCAGCAAGTCTAAATTTGGCTTAAATTTGCTATACAAGGGCTTCCACTGTAACAGGAATGATTTTAGGTGTTTATAAATCACAGAAAGTCTGAAAACCACACGTAGGGCATTCATCTACTAGAAAAGTGCAGCTCTTAGCTGCACGAGGAGGAGCTTATGTAATTTCTACACACCACTGAGAACAGGTCTTATGTTCCATTTGCCTTTTGAATATGCCAACCTTTCTGTCTTTTATACACTGTCTCACCAGTGCTGATAGGACCCAGATGCACGAAAAGAGCTTTCCTGAAAAAACAATCCAGAAATAGATGTCTTAAAAGTTCTCCATTAGCTGAAAAACATCAGTTCTTATAAAATGTGTGACAAGTACAGTTGCACGACAGTGTGAGGGAGTCTGAAAGTCCTGCTGGCTCTCACTTGGGATAGTCTGCATAACTGTTTTGGGATTCACCTCCTGTGAGTAATGGTAAACATCCTGAAGTTATGCTGGTAGAAATCCGGTGCAACGCCACTCTGTATTATTCATCGTTCTGGAGTATGTGTCTGTGTGTGTCCAGATCTGCAATGCTGTGTGCCATTCATAGCTTTTTGTGCTTGTCTGAGATTATGAAGCTCTTACTCTCCCACCAGCAGTGTGGTACATGGCTCTTGGGAGCAAGCTGCTGTCTGGAAGGCAGAGCTTTGCTGCTGCTTCCTCCTGCACAGCCTATGCTTGGGTAACTGTTTAATATCATCCTTGCTTTCATTGCACCAGGAATCTGGCCCAGGATTCTGACATCTCATTTGCTGTTGATTAAGCAGCCCTGCATTGTCTGATATTGGATACATGCTGTGCCTGTATTTTGAATATTATTCCCTTTGCAGAGAGGTACTTTGGGCCACATTCATCCCCAGTAGAAAATCAGTGTGGACTGTATTTCTGAATTTACTGCAGCCAAGCTCTGCTCTGCATGGGTATCACTTGCTGGGAATTTGTCCTGGAGGCTTTTTCCATCAGTTGTGCTGATCTCCCAGTCATGCTTTCTTGCAGTGCTTTAGTGTGGGGTGTAGAGAATCATAGAATTGTTAGGGTTGGAAGGGACCTCAGGGATCATCTACCTCCAAACACCCCTGCCATGGGTAGGGACACCTCACACTAGATCAGGTTGCTCAGAGCCACATCCAGCCTGGCCTTAAAAACATCCAGGGATGGGGCTTCTACCACCTCCCTGGGCAACCTGTTCCAGAGTCTCACCACCATCATGGTGAAGTATTTGTTTCTAAGATCCAATCTGAATCTACTCATTTGTATTTTTGCTCCTTTTTCCCTAATCCTATCACTACCTGACACCCTAAATAGTCCCTCACCAGCTTTCTTGTAGGTCCCCTTCAGATACTGTAAGGTCTCCTCAGAGCCTTCTCTTCTCCAGACTGAACAGCCCCAACTCTCTCAATCTGTCTCCATAGGAGAGATGCTCCAGCCCTCTGATCATCCTGGACACGCTCCAGCACGTCCGTATCCTTCTTGTAATAGGATCTCTAGAACTGGATGCAGTACTCCAGGTGGGGCCTCACAGAAGTGGAGTAGAGGGGGAAAATCACCTCCCTCAACCTTCCGGCCACACTTCTGTTGATGAAGCCCAGGATATGATTTGCTTTCTGGGCTGCAAGTGCACACTGCTGGCTCATGTTGAGCTTCTCATCCACCAGCACCCCCAAGTCCTTTTCTTCAGGGCTGCTCTCAAGCCAGTCACTGCTCAGCCTATATTGGTGCTTGGGATTGCCCTGACTGAGATGCAGGACCTTGCACTTGGTCTTGTTGAACTTCATGAGGTTGGTTTAGGCCCACCTCTCCAGCCTGTCAAGGTCCCTCTGGATGGATCCCTTCCCTCCAGTGTGTCTGCTGCACCACACAGCTTGGTGTCATCATTGAACTTGCTGAGAGTGCACTCAATGCTACTGTCCATGTTGCCAACAAAGACGCTGAACAAGACTGGTCCTAGTACTGATCCTTGAGGGACTCCACTCATCACTGGCCTCCACTTGGACACCTGATACTTTTTCAAGTGAGCATTGCATGACAAATTATGGAAAACAGACTTATGTTCCTGTTTGCAAGGTGACATGAATGAGAAATGTATGAGAGAGGGGTGCATACTCCCCCCACCACACAGAGGGGATATTCAGCTTCTCAGTAATTTGGCAGTATGTGTGTACATTAAAAAGTCTAATCTTTTTGATATGACTATAAAAAGGGAAAACAATTTGATCACGTGGTGAATTCTAGAGCTGTACATAATTCTGTGACCCTTTGATGCATTTACCCAGATCTGGCTGGTTTCATACAGTATCATGGTTTTGTCTTGGTACTTTAATCTGCCCTGAACATCAGAGAAGAATTTGTATCTCAAATCTCATGAGCAATATTGATACTTTTCACAACTGCTGTTGTTCTGCAATGCTTTGGATGCATCAAGGGGATGGATGTGCCAAAAGCCAGAGCCTCTAGAGTCAGAGTCTCTAGTGCTGCCCACAGCCTGACCCCAGCTATCCTCTTTTCTTGGAGACATGTGAGCCTGGTCTACTGCCCCAGCAGTTTCCTGCCTGTCATCTGGTGACTTCTTTCCCAGGGTCCTTGGGGCATGCTCAATATCTGCACTGTCACCCATGTATAACTGAAATAGAGCATCTTTTCATTTGGTGGGTGCATGCTGGTTGTGAGTGGGAGTGCATCTGCACTCCAGCTCTGCTGAGAAGCCATAGCTACCCTGACCATGCTGTATCATGGCCTCAAAGCAGCTCTGTACTTCAGCTGGGGAACCAGATGCACATGGTCCCACTGGTTCCATTGACATGATGAGTGATTATTTGTTTCATATGGTGGGAAGGCTTCCTGTTCTGTGACAGGGCCTTTTTCCATTTTGAGCATATGATGGACTTGTGTCTGGCCAACAGAAGTTGCAGGGTCCATCCCTTGATTGCTGCCAGAAGGACTGATGCTGTCTCTCCACTCTCTTGACTCCCTGTGAGGTGGGGTGCCACAGGGACCTGCACTGTTAAAGGAGGATTAATGAAAGCTAGCCTTGACTCAGAACTCTGGGAACTATAAGAAAACCTTCTCCATGGCTAGAAATATCTCCTTGTGGGGTTAAACCTGACATTGAGAAGGCACTTAAGCAAGCTCTTACTTGGTTTTCTGAAAAGAGATGTCTCCCTAAACCAGACTTCAGTGTCTGCCTCATGTATCAGAGTCATGCTAGCCAGGTGATGCAGGGCAAAAGGTACAGCCGCATGCAGACCCTGTGACAGAATGTCAAGCACAAACATGACCTGTATTACATTTGGGGTGGGGGTGGAAGAGCTGCTGGCAATAGATACCATGTGGTTCAGCAATTTCATACCAGATGTCTGGAATCTTCCAATTCCAGCCAGTAAAGGTGGAGCTGATAGAATTAGAATTATATTTCTGTTTGGAAAAAGAAAGGAATAACATCACAGTTTTTTTTTAACAGTTTTCAGAAGTAAAAAGACAAAGTTGTACCTTTTGCAAACTAGGTCATGTCCCACTTTAGGGTAACTATAAATGAATATCTATGTGAGAAAGAAGAATATGTTGCCAAAGGCTGACTTCACTGCAACATTCCCCCTTTCAAGACCACCACTACACAGCAGAGCAGTAGTATATGCATCTTTCCAACTCATATTGGCTAACATTTGCTTGTCTTTGATTCCCATATCATGTGGTGTAGAGTTGGCAACTGGTTTGCAAATGTTCTCTATCACCTTCTCTTCTATAAATAATCTCTTCTCTTGGGGAAAAGATATGAATGGGCCTGGCATAGTTCAAACAACTTCTCTTAAACTCCAGTAGCTTCAAACAAATCTGAGTTCTGAAAGACATGGGGCACTTCTGGAATAGAGTCCTCACCTCTTGAGATCAACGCATGCTTCCTAGGTGCAGAATCCTGCTTCTGTTGGGCAGACTACCCAGGCGGCAAGAACACAGGAGAAGCAGAAATCCCTGCACCGCTGTCAGACATTCCCAGCTCAGAAGCTCTCTGAGCTGTAGCAGGCTGGGTGAGCTGGGGGTCTGTATGCTCCATCTCCACCATAATGTGAGGTAGCATGCATCTGGTCCTGGGCAGGGGACAGGCTCCAGGGCAGGGAACAAGCAGCATTTCTGGGAAGCAAAGAGGGGTGAAGGCACCCTGTTCTGTAAGGAACATGTGAGCCCCTTCTCTTGGTCTAGGTGTAGTAAATCGGTTCCCAAATTATATTCAAACCTGCCTCCCTTCTGGAAACTGGGTTAACCAAGTAAAATACTTGGGTAGGGAGGAGAGGCACAGTGCATACTTGCACGCTGAGCAAAAATGTTAGAAATACCGAAATAAACATCGATGTGGTACAAGCCCTGGGTAGGCTTCTTTGCTGGGGATGAGGTACCGTTATGGCAACACAGTGATGAAAGTATGCAAACTGTGAGAACGTGATCTAGCACAGGGTTCAAAATATTTTCCTTTTCAGTTTAAATAAAATGTAGCAGTTTCCAGATTCTGTGCGTGATGTTTTGAAAGCTTAAAATACAAATCCTGTAAATCCAGTGAATAATGTGGTGGGTGTGAATTTACTAGGGAAGGGAACTGAAGGGCTTGTCAGTTTTGTCAGTGTTTCTGTAGGACCTAAATCTCAACAAGGTTGTTGTTGAAAGTTTGCTTTTACCAAAACAAGTGTCTGTTGCTTTTGAAGATCATAAAGCTCCATGGAAAGAAAATCATCACTTGAAACCATGACATCAGTATCCCATTTGATCATCCACAGATAGCTGAGGAAAATGTACAAAATGGGAATTTGGCTTGTGTTGGAATTTCTCTAACAGGCCATTTTCATGGATCTAAAGAGAAACAAAGCTGGCTCCTATAAGTAGCAAGAGGGAAATGTACCAAGATCTAAGTGATGATACCTCTAATTGCACCATGTAGTGCCACAGTTTATAAATGGTTCCCTTACATCATGAGGGCTGTTTCTGGGGCAAGCTGCAACCCAGTGTTAGTCAGTCTGTCAACATGTCTCCTCAGTAAATAGGTAAAAGCTAACTGCAGTTTGGTTTGCCAGATAATGTAGATCTGAGAACAGATAATGAAATAAAAAGGCTGAGGAAAAACTTTTTTTTGTGTGTGTGTATGTGTGCCTTGCTGCTTTAAAAAATGAAAAAAGTTCAGGAAACCTCTTGCATGAGAAATAAGAATTTCCTGGCTTTTAGGGAGAAGGGAGAAAAGAACAGATTAATTTAAATCACATTCACGTTCCTTCTTTATTCCATGTTTTCTAGTTCCCTGATTTATCAATCCAAATTTATTAGCAGTTATTTGATGTTCTTCTTGCTGAGCACTGCTCCACATCATTTACATTGTACATTTTTATTATTTTAAATTGCTTTAATGTTCCCCCATCTACCTGCACCTTGCCTGCCCCAGCTCCAATGGACTTTATTAATAGACGTGGATAAGGGATCCTGGAAGAGCCATGCTCTGAAGCGCTGTTAATTGAATGACTGAAGCTGCTTTGAAGATCTTGTAAATGAGCACAACTTCAGGGAAATGATAGTTGTATTAATCAGCTCCAGATCTGTCCCAGTCCTGCAGTATGTATCTAAATTGGGAAGAAGGGCTAGTGGAAATCCCTGGTATCTCATGTGAATAATGGGACTGTCCTGGAGTTCTTATTCTGGGAAAATCGTGCATTACAGATAAAGAGCAGTTTTCCATGAGGAGGTCTGGGGAAGGAAAGGTGCTTATCAGTCTATAAAAAGATAGGAAATTTCTACTGAAATAAACTTTTAAAATACAATCATATGACTTTTGTTTCTTTGGTTATGCAGCTGCCTTAGGATCTGAGCTCCTGGTAAACACGTTGGCCTGTTAAAGGACATGATTCAGACTGTCCCAGATCCAGCAGCTCACATCAAGGTTAGTTTCCTGTTTACTGTGAGTGCTCAGATGTTTTGAGAGTGATAAAATTAAAGAATATGTGTACATACTGCAGGTTTTCTTGCATGTTTATAAATCATGCTACTGCACAGCACTGGCTCTTTTATTCCTCGATATTTATATATTATTGTGTGAGTCAGCCCTGCAGTCTTTGTTACTGAGGCTTATATTGATGTGCTCCGAAGTATGTGGATGTTTTGAGTGTACTTTTTTCCAAGATTAAAACCTCTTGATCCTTCTTTAGTATTTGATATGCATGATGAAGTACAACTGCTTGAAAAATACTGAATTCATATGTCCCCAGTTTTGCTCTACACACGCCAGTGGCAAATATTTAGTTCAACTGGAGAAGGAAAAAGAGCATAGTGCAATAAGTCAAAGCCACAGAAAGATCACGTTGAAAAGACTCAGTGCATAGTTACATAAGTCATAGGAGTGTAGACATTGAACCATGCTATTGCCTTAAAAACCATTGTTTTGCTGTATTTCAAATCTGGAATACTGTCTTTGTTACCATTATCGTTGCTGTTGTTACTGTGTTTTTCATATGCTTCTTCACCCAAGACTAGAGAATCTGCTAGACTTAGCAGGCTTTGCTGGTGATGTGTTCCTAAGATAAGAAGTTTTAGGGCATTGCACATAAGCAGCAGCATCTGAGCCTCACAAACGGACTGGTTTGAGGGACGCTATTTTTGCCTCAGTATTTCGTCATCTGGAGGTTTTGTTTGGAAATGGTTTCCTGACTGCTTCTGTAGAAGAACAGTAACTCTCTTTTGCAAACCAAAAAGACACCTGTATATCAGTGTCTTAGGTGGGAAAAGCCTGCTGATCCTTATATACAAATAGTGTGGTGAAATTGCATAATTCTCATTCACATGGATTTTGCTGTCTGGAAATACTGCTAGTGTAATAAGATTGCTGTAATCAAAGGAACAGATTAGCTGTGCTAAGCAAAGTGTAAATGAAAATTGCCCTCTACAACTACCTGAAGGGTGGTTGTAGCCAGGAAGGGGTTGGCCTCTTCTCCCAGGCAACCAGCACCAGAACAAGGGGACACAGTCTCAAGCTGCGCCAGGGGAGGTTTAGACTCGAGGTGAGGAGGAAGTTCTTCACCGAGCGAGTCATTCGTCATTGGAACGGGTTGCCCAGGGAGGTGGTTGAGTCATCGACCCTGGAGGCGTTTAAGGGGAGATTGGACATGGCACTTGGTGCCATGGTCTAGTCATGGGGTCTGTGTTGATAGGTTGGACTCGATGATCCTCGAGGTCCTTTCCAACCTAAGTTATACTGTGATACTGTGAAAAGTTTTCTTTCATTCCTTCTCTCTTTCCGTCTATTTGTCTTTCTGTCTTTCCTTGAAGTTACATTTTCCACCAAGTCTTCAATGGAGTTCCTTCTCAGTCGACTGCTAGGTACCAGTCAGCAGCTCTCTATAGAAAAGCTTCATTTGTGCACTTATTTTTAACTGAATGAAAATGAAATACTATTTTAAACAACTCACTTTTCCTGTTAAAAGGCAGTGAATGAAAGAAGCATCCTGACAGCTTTTTTTGCATTGTGTTTAGATACTAGAAAGATTGGCAGTAGTGTGAGAGCTTGTCCCATCCACCTCCCAAGTTTTCCAAAATGCATTACTTTCACAGTCTTCTGTTCTTCAGTTGTTTTTATAGGAAGAGCAGAAAAACAGCCCCACCACTAGCAGGCTTGCCTCAACATGCCTCATCACCTGGATTTCAATCCAAAAAAATTTAGGGAGATTTAGTACTTTGTGATGCTGTAAGTGTCCTCAGAAATAACTGTAAGAAGAACTCAGTTTCATTCTTTCTGCCAAACACATCTGAAGCAGGGGTTTTTTAACCATGGGAGCCAGACTTTGAGAGGGCAAGGCTGGGTGTGCACGCATCTTATTACAGCAAGTGAAAGAGAGCAGCATAAAAATCTCTTGCAATTTTGTCTTCAAGAGAACCTGCAGAAGCCTGTTTTCAGCAGAACAGCATGCAGAAGCTGCTGTTACATTGAAAAAGCGTGTGAGCAAGGCAAATAATTTAATACTGTGCTTGGGATATGAAAGCTAGCCAACTAGACATAAAATCCTTCACAGTTCTGTTTATGTCATTAGGGTCTGCTTTGGTCTAAACACACACAGGGCCTGGGATGCTCTGTTCATTTAGGCTTTAAAAAATAGATGTAACTACATTCTTAAAAATAATCCACAAGAAAGTGTAGAGCATGGGACATGGGAAAGACCATTTGGAGTGATGGTCTTTTCTCTCTCTCTCATTGATGTGTTGAGGTGGAAGGGACAAGAAATTATTTTGACAGCCATTTTGGCATTTTTTGGTAGTTGAGAAGGCTTGGGTACAAGACACTCATGCTTATACCAAGGTTTGTGTATTCTCTTAGAATATTCTCTTATTCTCTTCCAGAATAAGTTTCCTCTAATGAGTCTGCTCACTGGAGAGAAGTGTGTAGGCAGGTCTCTGTGCAATCAGCTGTCCCACCTCTCGCCCTCACCCTGCCCATGCCACTGAAAGGAGCTGTTACTTTAGTTGGGTGCTACACATTTTTCAACATTAAACATAAAATGAAGGAAAATTTTTGTCTGTATTGTCAGGGCGTGAAGGTCCTTTTGTGACTAATAGAAGTTTACAAAGACAGCAAAAGTAGATCTCTTTATTCTATTTAGGTACACTAAGGGTCACTTCTAGAAAGTACACCATTCTTGCTATCTTTCTGAGCTAGATGTTTCATGAGTGTGCTGCATACAGTTTTCACTAGGAAGCTGAGCCTTTGTCAGTCTGAACATTTTTCCTTTGGATAGTTTGTTGTTTGGGAGGTACATAGGGATCTAGTTGCTCAGGCTGGTATTAATCAACTTCAGAAGAGTTATATCTCATCAAATGCAAAGGAAAGGTTAGAAATGTTTCCAAGCAGTCAGCATCTATGTTTCTGCTTTGTATGGGCAAGACTAGCTGTCATGTATCCACATTCTAATGTGATTTTTTTTTGTTGCTTCGTTTTCCATGTGATACTATCAATGTGATGCCAAATGATAGAACAAGGGGCAATGGATGGAAGTTGAGGCATAGGAAGTTCCATGGAAACATGAGGAAAATTTTTTTCACTGTGAGGCTGATGGAACACTGGAAAAGGCTGCCCAAGGGGGTTGTGGAGTCTCCCTCTCTGGAGACATTCAAAACCCATCTGGATGCATTCCTGTGTGACCTGGTATAGGTGATCCTGCTCTGGCAGGAGGGTTGGACTAGATGATCTCTTAATGTCCCTTTCAGCCCTTAACATCCTGTGATTCTGTGATCCATAGTTCTTATAAGAGTAGTCACAGAAACGCTGTGAAAATGCTACTTGAGATTTGCATGGTTTGTTTTCAGTGATGTATGCTTTGTGAATATTGATCTTTCAATAAAACTTCTATTTCTAAGGGTTAAATTCTGCTTTCAGCAGCCTTGTTTTTAAAGACCAAATACTTGCTTGACTTTAGTTAGCTATGCCATCTCTGTGAGGGGATTTTGTGGAACAAATTGTCAGGAAAAAGTGAGTTACCACTGTTCCTTTGACCCTCAAAAGGAGAGGAACAGTCCAGGCTGTAGCTTGTAGGCAAATAAATTACTGTATCAGGAATGGAGCCTAACCTGGGGTAAATGGGTGTAGTTTTCACTGAATCAAAGATGATTTATGCTGATGGATAGTGTGGACTATGGATTTATAGGTGGACCCATTTTTTTGTTCCTTGGTGATGATTTTGAGGTGTGGGCTGACTGAAGAGACAAGTGAATGGCAGCAGCTGAAGAGGTGCTTATGGACTGCATAGCTGTCCTTTGCCCAACAGAATTTGAAAAACAGATATTTGAATCCCAGATAGTGAAATCAAAGAGGACATTTTTAATAAAAATTCTCAGAAGGCATAAAAAATTCTCAGAAGGCTCATCTGAAAAGTCTCAAAGGGCATCAAACACTTAGAGACAAATTCAGACAGTCTGTGTCTGTACAACCTGACTTGTTCTGAGGACACAACTAGAGGTTGTTGCCTCTGAATATGTCAAACCGAGGTTGCCGAATCTAAATTACTTAATACAATGAAAGAAAAGCTGGTTTCTCAGAGTAAATACAAAAATTACTCTATAGCTGTTTCTGAAAATTACTCCTGAATTTAGCATTTATGTGCCTAGGCTACGAATCAGGCAGAACACGCTCACTTCCATCCCTAGCATCCCATATTGTCATTGGAATTATTACAAAACCTGATCCCTGAACTCCTTTGTTGGCCAAAGAGTATGTCAGATTTCAAACTGTGGCAGTGTAGAGATGCTGCTGAATGTACCTAATCTGTTGTGCTTTGGTTACAGCTGATGATTTTTAATTGGCATTACTCATTAAGGAGCATATTCCGGGTCTGATATATAAACTGTTATTTTTTTCTGGGATTGTAGGGTCTCTGAATTGGATCCAAGACTTCATTATGCTGGATTTTGTATGCACAATACATTCTCAGCCTGAATGGGCCAGGGGAACAAGAGAGGAAGGAGGACAGAATTACTACTATCCTCCAGGATAAGAAGGATAAAGCCAGGCTGTTTCTCCCACCTCTTTTTAAGGTCGTGACTAAGCTAGGAGCCTAGTCTTTGTGGAGTCTTCACATTGCTACAGCATTTCTTTCCTTGCTTATAAAATGATATTTGGGCAGCTCAGCTAAGAGTCAGAGCATGGAAATCTGAGCCAATGATACAATGAACTTTGCCCAAAGTCACATATGGAGTAAGCCAGTGGCAGACACATTGCAGCATAGTTCAGCAGGCAATCCATATGGAGTATGTAATACTACTGTATCACATAGCATGTCACCACCGCAGTCAATTTGATAACATACTCCTATCCCCTCCAAAAAATATGGAATAATGGCTCCTGATAGTTGTTGGCTAATGAGACAAACCTCCCACAGATACGAGTCAGTGATGACCCCATGGATGTATGGTCTGCAATGGCCTCAAGCTGTGAGATGGTGCCTTTAGCCCCAGCGCATAGAGGTTAACAAGCTACTGAGGGTTATCTGGGCTGCAAACTTGCTGCCTGACAGCTGCTCCAGGGCAAATGCTGCTTGCAGGCTCTTCTCTCATGGGTTACAAATGTCCCTCTGTGACAGATGTGAAAAAGCATCAGTATCAGCAGTCCCTGAAGCTGCCGTTGCTGAGTAGATGTAAGTCCCATCCCCTTTGCTTACCCTTTACTGTCTACTTAATTCATTATTCTGGCAAAACCTTAAAAGCTCTTCCCCTGCATTTGTACTGACTGACAGGGTAACACTAGTTTCAGTTTCACTGTGCTTCTTCCTAAATTATGCTAGCTGGATCACAGTTGCTAAATCACACTTGAACAATAGCCATAGTTTACTCTGGATTCTCACAAAATAAAGGAACTGACTTTATCATGAATGTGGGTGACACTCCTCCACATCAGCACTCATTCACTGAGCCCCTAAAGTGCCAGGCTTAAAATCTGGCATGCAATTTTATCCTCTCTCAGCAGACATCAGTTAGCTGTAGTAATGCCAGAATCACTACTGTATTTGATAGCTAGAAACTGTGATTTACTTCTCAGAAGTGTTGACTTCTGGATTGTAACCAAATTGCCACAGAGTAATTTCATTTTTTCTCTTCAATGCTGCCTGAGAAAATACCTCCTTGCTAAAGGAAAAAGAGAGATAATAGCTTTTGTGTACTGTAATTGATGAATTTTCAGCAATTCAGAGCAAACCTAAGGTTGCTGCCAACAGCCAGATGGAAACCAGTGTTAATGACATGTTCAAAGAAAAGTATGCTATCTTGATAGAAGATGGTCTAGAGACTTTAATCTCTATTGTCCTAGGGACTAATGGCATGGATAATTCCTTAAGTGAAGCCAATTTTAAACAAAAATTATCTTTTTCATAAGCAAGAAAGAACAAACTAAAGAGTACCAAATGCATTTTCAATGGTCTGCCTGATATATATGCTTTACACTAGCCCTTTGTTATGTGGAGTCAGATGTGTTCAAATCCCATTTCTTCAGTCTGCCAGACAGTTAAAAATCTGGCCATTTCTACTGCTGGTCAGCAGAAGTCCTGGAGTGGATGGTCATCGAAACTAGAGCCAGAGTGGCAAGATGAACATGAGGAAAAGTTAAAAGAAGTTGGGAAGGGCAAATAAGACAGACTGAAATAAGGACAAAATGGGGACAAAAAGGCTTTGGGAAAACTAGGAAAAAAGATTCTTCCCCTTTTTCTTCTTTAGACCCTGGAGTGGAGAGCTCCCAGATCAGAGGCTTGTTTTGCTGCCCTTAATTCTCTCCTTAAGCCCACTTTCAAAGTAGGTTAGGAGTCACCTTCTTAGGTGCTGGCAATCTCAGCAGATGGGGACAGCCACTCCACTAGCCCAAATATTTCATGCTTGTGAGGCTATGCTTTTGCTTGTGGCCAGAATGAGAGCACAGAAGAGAGGGGTGCAAGAAAGACTTCCTTGAGTGGCTCCACGAACATGGTGCTTGGGCAGCCTTGGGACTCCAAGCTTCCATCCTTGACAAGTGGCTACAGAACCCACCTGCTGAGAACTGTCCTTGCACAAACATACAGTGCAAATGCAGACATTATGTCCCAGTGAGTCAGAGATCACTCTTTAATGTACATTGGATTTGCATTTTACTTTGATCTGGCTGCAAATATCCCAAGCAATGGGTCATCTTTAACCTTTCTGGAGAGATTTTTCTCCATGACTCATTATCATGATGCATTTTCTCATACGCAGCCACCCCCCTCCCATCTTTGAGCAGCCCTTGTGTATCTGCTCTCTATAGATCCAAAGTCCTCTAATTTCACACTGCTTTTGCTCCTTCTCACCTTCTTAAAGAGATAGATTTATAGGGAGAGCTCAGGGGAGGCTGCCAAGCATCCCACATCCTGTCCACATTAGTTCTCGTCACAGTCCATTTCAGGTGATGAGGGGCAGGCATCCTTCCCCCCATCACCACTGCAGCTGCATCCAGCCCTGTTATCAGCTATATTCCTTGCCTGGTCATGAATCACCACATTGTTATTCCTCTGGTAACACCTTGTAGAGCTGGAAAGTGTACTGCAAAGGCTGTTGCTTCTGCAGCCCACAGGGCAAGATGCTTCCCTTAGGCTTGGTGATATGTTTCCTCAGCACATTGTGCTAAAATATGAATCTCTTTCTCAATCATCTTCCTCCCTCTTTCCTCCCCTCCTCCCATCATTTGGATCTCACATTGCGTACTCACACTGACAATCAACCCCTTAATCCTGCTATCTTAAATTCATTATTTCCTACCCATATGCTAATCTCAAGACTCTTTTGAACTATTTCAGCAGTCCTGTTGCTGTCCCAGAGTTAACTTTAGGGTGTAATATCTTTTGCTGATGTGCTATTTAATCTCCTTTTTTTTTTATTAATACAGACATTACCTCATAAACAGTTATGGGCATTTGATTAGATACTTTCCACCAACTGGCTGTTTTATCATTTGCCATAAGTCTTTGCACATTATTTTGAGATTCTCAGTGCTCTTTCCCAAGCTAATTCAAATTCTTGCTGTGAAACATCTCTCTTCTTTGGCTCAAGCAAGTAACCAGTATTTAGGTGTTTCCAGGAATGTTTTATTAGAAACTGATTCTATGCCATAGGTGTATTCTTGGTGCCTTTTTCTTTTCTTTTAATTGAAAATGTGCATCCCACCCTTTTTTGCCATAGAAGAACAGAAAGGATGAAAGGACCACTGCTGTCCCCCTAAATTCCCCTGTCTGTTCTGCCAGTAAGCCCAAAAGGCACACTGTAGACAGTGTGCTCCCTTCACTATCAGGTCCTGCTCAGAAATTCAGCTTTTTGCTATGTCATAACCTGCAGAACTCAAATGTTATCATCCAGATTTACATCACCTTTAAACCCAACTAACATGGGTGAGTTTTGCTGTATTTAACTGTATTACATCCCCTACATGCCTAAGCTAGTACTTCTGTTGCTTCCAGTGTGTTTCTTTTTTTTTGGTGACACAAAAGGGACCAATTTCTTCCTCTGCTGAGACCTGAAAAGAGTGTTTGGCATGTGATTACCTTGGATCAAAGATAAACTTGCTGGTAGTCATTATCACCTCCTGGCAGAGCAGCAAGTGTTTGATAGTATACTGCAACCTGCCATTTCAAATTCAGCAAAGTAGTGCTCAAGAGGAGGTAGATAAATATGTGGCATGCTGTGAGTCTTCCAGGATGAACTGATACAATTATTTGTCCACACTGCCTTGGTCCTATATAGAGATGTTCCAAGAACCCAGAAACCTGGCAGTTGTCAGGACAGTGAATAATGTGGGAGGAATCCTACAAATTGTAAGTCCAGCATAGCCAGCCCTTGGACTGAGCATGGCCTGCACTTCTCACATAGGTGTCAGAAGGATCATATTGCAGTATGCTGGCTTAAATCAGCGGTGGTCTCATAGCATCAGAAATCTGAAAATGCACCAAATGATGTTGCCACTGCCCCTAAGAACAGAGGAGAATAGGAAAGGGAGCTTTGGTCTCACTCTGTGTTTTTGTTTTCTGCGCTGTCACAGGGCCTGGCATTGTGAACAGCAACACTGGTTTTGTGCCCTCCAGTGGGGGGAAAATAGAGTGAGATGGGATAACTTCAGAATTGCAAATGATCAAGGAGAGCCTGAGGATGTGCGGGACAGGATAACTCACCCAACTTTAGCTGCTTTTGGTTGGCATTTAGTCTAAGCATTTTTGTGGAATTGGGAGAGAGCTAAATAGGGGCAAGTGAATTTTCCTTGGGAAGTGCTTTTGTCTTTCCACTGTTTCCACTCTAGAGTACTTGTGCCAAGCACAGGGCAACTTACAGGTGGCTGTTTCTTAGATGGACTGAATCCCATCTTACATGGCATATCCTCAATATGTAACACAGAACTAGGGATATACCCAAGTGTGTTCCAAACAAGCTAGCTTCTAATCCAAAAGCAATATAATCACAGCAAGATGACATTTTACACAAGCGTAGTAATCCTTTGGAAAGCAGAGAATGGATGGCAGGCTGCATGGAAGCAGCCATGTCCCATATCACAATCTGGGTGTCAAGGCAGGGCACAGATTTGCTCAGGTGATGTCTGAAGACACTTGGGACACACTTTTTGCTGCCTTGTCAGCGGGATGTAAGCTAAACTGCTTTTGTCCCAGCTCTGAGCTTCTTTCCAAGGGAACCTGTGTAGGTTAGCAGACATGTATGGCTTTCCTGTAGTACCTCTCCACAGGGAAGACAGGGAGACAAATGCTGCAGAGCACAGCATGCTGCACAGTATGGACCCAGCTGGAACACATGGCCAGGTCTGGGACAGCAGAGCTTCCCTGCCCAACATTTGTACTAAGAGGCCCTCAGAATGAACTCAGAATGAAGAAAAAAGTTTACAATTTGCAGTGGAAGCCAACTGAGAATTCAAATTAATTCAGTTAAAGAAACTAAAGGAAGCTACCTCCTTCTTAGTTACAGTTTCAGAAAACCTTTCCAGTTCTCTCCACGCTGTCCCAGAGCTGCAGCCAGCTAGCTAATGAAGCATGAGCCATCACGCAGACATTATCAACTCAGACAGATGAAAATATACTTTCAGTTATTATGTGCTAATAAAGCACAAACTAAACAAATTTAGACAACACAACCAATTATATCATTAAACATTTAACTGCAAGATTGATTTTTAAATTGCTAATAATTCAAACCAAAGCATGGACACAAAGAGAAAACAGGAGGAAGGTAATTTTAGCAATTGAATCTAATCAGTGCCTCAGTTCAAACGTGTGGCTATAAATGTCAAAATGCATAAGATCTGATGCAAGAACAGAAGTGGAAACAGAATGGATGAGCATTCCTTGCTTCCTCACTTGACCAGATTCCTCTAATTGGAAGGAAGTTAAACACATGGAGTGAGGGAACTTTTTATCCAGAGCTCTCTTTAGATACCAGTCTATGTTCCTGAGCAGCCTTTCAAAACCATCAGGAATCAGTGAACTGAGGCACAAATTTCAGGCTTGGCCTTATGCTTGCATGAGTCCTTCTGCATTCTGCTGCTGTTGCCTGCAAATGAGCATACGGTGGAGCCTTACTGAATCAAGAGAGGGCTGCTATGCAGAATTGCTCCTCACAAAAGCAATGGAGACGTTCCTCTCCTCATTAGAAAAAAAATGTTTTCTGTTGCTCTTTGAATTGCATTGAAAGGGAGAAGCTGTCGTGGGCAGTAGTGAAAGATGGGTTTGATGAAGGTCAGTGTTGTTTGGGGCATAGCAAGGCGAGATGTTCTCTCAGCTTCAGGGTTGTATTTGTTTTCATAGTTTATGGCAGGGCTGCTCCCTTTGAAAAAGTATAAATCTTAATCAAATAAAACTGATGTGCTGCCATATTTACCCATCTGACTGGTTGTCCTACATCATGTTTTAGCATATAAGTTACATGACAGAGTTATCCAAGGGTTGCCAGCTGACACAGAAACAAACCCTCATGTTAAATTGCCTGCAGATGTCCTCTTCCAACTCCTGTAAGGAGCTTCTACCAGTTCCTTTTTTTTTTTTTTTTATGTGTGTGTGTGTGTTAAATAAGAGCAGCAGAAGAGGACAGAAACAATCTCAGTTGAATCTCTGTGTTAGTGCCTCTGTTTGCAGGGCAGAAAGCCTTGAGAAGACAATGCAATTCATAGGCAAGCGCAACAAAAAACACTTTAAAGATTTCCATGAGCTTTAGTGGACCAAATGAGTTGTGGCTGTTTTTAAAGTCTGAAGCTGGCTGAATAATGCCAAGTCTAATGCTGCCAAGGTGAGCTTTTGAGAAGATTCATACCTAAGGAGGTGAGAAGATCTTTATATTCTGTCAGCTGTACTTTAATTGATACTAGAATTTATGGCTTAGAGTTTTGACTAGACATCCCTTTCGTTTTGATACTGATCTAAATAACATGAAGATTTTATCTGAGGAACTTAACTTCTTGTTCTGTTTGGCAGAAATCTCCAAGTAAGACTGCGGCATTCTTGAAAACATTCACTGTTTTCATTTACATAATTAAGAATTTTTGTTTTGTTTTTGTTTTCATTGTATGAATTTACTGAAGTTTTTGAACTTTTTGCCTGGCTGTCCCCCTCGGTTAGGGAAATCACAGAATGTTGTTTCTTTTTCCTGGCTGGAAGAGTATGGGCTATTTATGCATAGTTTTAAAATATGCTTTCTGTGAGTGCTTACATTTTCCTCTTTGCAATGTGATATTTCTGGATAATCAGCCTAGCCAAAAGCAATTGCAAAAGGTTAGTGGAGAGCAGAGCTCCCATTTAGACACCTACATGAAACACTGCCCCTTCAAAAGCTGTGAGCGCCAAACAACTCCCACTTGGAACAATGGGAGCTGGTGAGTGCTGACAGCTTCTGAAAATCTGGCCTCACGTGGCTTCAAAAGAGATTGATTAGCAAGTCCAACAAACTGGTCTCCCTTTTTCTTTTTTGTTGGTTTTTTTCCCCCCTTTCCTTTCCTGTAATAGCTGCACTTGAAGTGTGCTGAGGAGTGCAGGTGATGCACTAAGAGGGAGGTTACTTCTGGGAATGTGGATTTCCACAGTGGGTTGGTCGGTAGGTGGGAAGGCAGTTTTTTGCCAGGCTTGCTTTGGTCAGGAGCACTGAACTTTACTGGGCAGGTAGAAGGAATGCCCTGGAGAGCTACCTCTGTAACTCCCCCACATGGATCTTTTTTCAGTAAGAAAACAAAAGTAGTTTTCCCAGTTGTCTTAAACTGCTTCGGAAGTGACATAAACAAAACCAGAAAAGGCCACTCTGACATTACTGAAATAGTGATGCCCAGATGGGAAATTATAGGAATATAACTCTTGCACTCAAACTTTTTGTCCTGTGTAACTTCCACGTGTGGGCAAAGGGGATAGATTCGCTCTCTGGCGTGACACATGCACATCTTCTTTTATTTCTATTTTTTATTAACCCTGAAACACTTTTCTTTTTTCCTTCCATCCTGTGGAAATGTAGAACTAGAAAGTAATACTTTGGAAACCTTATTTCTAAACTACCTTTGTGTCTTTCTGGAATGTTTTCTTTAATTCTGTTTATCACAAATCAACATCAATTATTTCAGCAAAGCAGAGGGTTCAAATACAGGAAAAATAGGACTGGGCTGAAACGAGGAAAGACTAATTCTGAAAATCAAATAATGTGTTTCTGTTATTGTTACTTTTTAAACACTGTAAACAGGTTGGGGACCAATATGCTTGCAAATGACCTAAGTCTTCCTTTGCAGTAGTAAGCTGTATTCTTTTGAAAAGCTAATAAAAGTGGTGTATGAAAGAAATTCCTGGGGCGCTGCAGAACTCACCCTCCTAGGGAGAGAGCCAGATGTGCCGGTTAATAACCTAGCAAGCATTCAAAGCCAGGGCAGTGACCGCTTGGTATCACCTAAGCCAGACATTCTGTGTCGATGCACGGTAATACTGCATACTGGTCACATTCACAGCAGAGAACTGGAAGGCATGTGCAGTCTTATTAAAGGAAGAAAAAGAAAGGGGAAAAAAACCAACAACCAAAAAGAAAAGAAAAAGAGGGGACAGGGAGAAGGAGAGGGAGACAATGTGTCTGTCCTGAGGAGCAGAAAAGCAGCAGACACACTCCTCCACATGTGCATTAGTCTGTCAGCCTGGATCCTGTTATCCAGATGCTGGGCTGGATCCTATGGCAGGGACCACGAAGGAAAAGGCTTTTAAGAGAAATCATATTTCAGTGATGAAATTAACATCATCAGATTTTTCAAATGCAATTGCTAGTGTAATTTTTCAGAACTTGAGTAAAATAACAAATTCTAGATGTAATGCTTTTTACAGGCTTATTTGGCACTGTCTCTTCCATACACAAATGTACATGTGTGAAACTTGTCAATCGCTTTCAAAACCAAGATGCATTAAACAGCGTGTTAAAATTATTCTCACACCAGTCCTACTGAACTGAAAATTGCTTGTGGAGGGGTTTCCAAAGTTTGATGTGCCTTTCTCAAGGCCCCAGCCATCAGCATCAAACCCTTTGAAGCTTTGGCCATCATACTGAGATGGTGCTTATGCATAATAAAATCATATATATTTGCATGTGCAATCAGAATACATCAGCATCAAATAAGTTTTGTTGTTGCTGTTGTTGTTGCTTTACATTCCAAATTTACTTTCTGAGGCACAGCAGAAAAATAAATCACTTATGGCATTTATGGTATATTTGTAATGTGAAACTGATGGCTTCACGTTACTGAGCATAACCTGTGTATAAACAAACACTGTACAAAGAGACAAGTCCCAGCTTTGTCTCTCTGACACTTTGCCTCGGTGACCAGGATCCCACAACGAATGCCACGTGTGTATTTCTGCTGAGCTCATGTTTACATTGAGCTCAGCTCAGTCCCGTGCTGATCCTGCCCATGCCTGGCAGTGGGAAATTGGGGTGCAGTGGCAAGAGATGATGTGCATGCCTGACCAGCCATAGTCATCACAGGGGTAAAGAGAGAACATCTGTGCATAAGCATCTATTTGGATGTGTTAAACAATGTGGTTGTTGTTCTTGCCTGTAAATTTTTCATGAGGCCTCAGGAATGCAACATTTACATAAAAAAGATGGTGATATGCAAATTATGCTAAACCTCACATTCATGATGGATAAGGAGTCACTGCTTTCAGCTATTGCTGTTGCTCAAAGCAGAATATGAATGCATGAAAACTTAGAGAGTGGATTTGTGATTATGGTGCAAATAGAAACAAGAAAGTTTGATATCAATATTAGTACAGTGCACTTTACATCAGTCTGGATGTTTTCATACATTATCATGGCTTGAGTAAAATTGTACGTTTATGGAGACAGCTGGTGTGTCTTTTCCCATGTTGGAATAGTATCAGCTGAGTAGGTCTTGTGAGAAATCTCACTTTGTAATTTTGGTAAAAACCTGACTCAAAGATGTAGAATTCATTTTGGCATTTCACCATTGGATAGGATCTTGACTCTGCTGTGAGTCTCAAAAGTTAGTGGACAACAAAAATTCATTCTTCCATCTGTCACACAAAATATATAGGAAGCTGTAGCACCACCTAACTGGGGTGAAGAAAAGTATTTTCCTTCCTAATACAGCCAGAGTGTAGCTCTGAGTGCTCAGCAGAAAGAACCAAGCTAAGCCCAGCTTTAGTGCTGCACACAGCAGAGGCACACTGGCATGATGCTGATGGCTTGCTAGCTCATCCTGCTTGGGAGCTGTGCTGTTTGGATTCAACATCCCCACCCCTTACCCTGGGGGAGGGGAGGATGGGGTCTGTGGCAGCCTGCTCCTGCCCTGCAGGCCTTCAAGGAGCCAAGCATTATCTCAGATACCCACTAACTTTGCAGTCTGCCTTAGCATTGAGTGCACACTTCAGACAGAGCTAGACTGAGAACCACTGGGGCTCTATGGTCGAGAGCTTTCCAGGCAAAGCGGCCCATCATCACACACTGTACTTTGTCAGAGTGAGAGCCTTGGACCCAGCAGAGTGTGATTCATCCATCCCGGCAAGGTCTCTGAGGCAATCTGACATTATTCGGACTGATATCATTAATTAATGAGGGCTGAATGTTATTCTTAGACACTGGATTGACTATTGAGTAGAGAAGCCTATGAAAGGGCTCTTTGATTTTGGAAAATTCCTATGGCACTGTCAAATTTACTAACAAAATTAAATCATCTGCCAACTTTCCAAGGAGCACATCCCTTCTGGAGGCTTGATTAAGTCTCCTCAGTGCCTTCTTAGGATCAAGGGACTATGTGATTTATATTAATGCAAAGTGAAAATGATAGATAGTCCCCCAAACCCAGTCATATTAAGTCTAAGGCAGGCTTTGGAGAAAGCATTTTTGTTTGTTTGCTTCAGCGCAGACTTGATCCTCCCCCACCTTTGTTTGGCCATGTTTGGTTTAATGCACTCAAGGTGGAAGGGAGCCAAAACCCAGAGCTTTTGTGTGGCCTAAGAGTTGTCACTGGGTTCTGCCTGTGCTCTTCCCCTCCAGAGCGTGACCTGCAGCCTCTCACAGTGGGAGTGAGGACCTGTTCACGCAGCCATGACTAACTCAAACAAATCCTAAAATTAATGAGGTTTGAGTCTGGTCTTGAAAAATACCAGGGTGTGATCTGAAACAAATGAAGCTCCGTGCTCCCAGTGCTTGTGTCCTGGAGGCTGGCACTGCTTTTCCTTGCTCCCAACACTTGTCCTCCATAGAGCTGCCTCTTGCCCTGGTGCCGGCTGGCCGCCTGCTTCACAGACCTTGCAGGTGTCCAGAATTAGCAAAGCCTTTGCAGGCCTCTGGCGGCAGATATATAAATATAATGCTGTCATTTAAAACCCCAGCCCCAGCAGGGCTGGGAGCACGGGAAACACAGCACACATGTGGGCCAGCCGGCGATCACACATGGATTCCATTGCAGCCCTAATAACGGTGGGGTGGAGGAGAAGGGTGAGGGGGCTGCCAGCAGGTCAGCCCCTGCTGGTTCTTCTGTCTCCAGGCTGTTCTTGGGCTTCGCGTAAACAGAGGAGTGCCCAAGCGCAGCCAATTCCTCAGTTTGCTTTTCTTGACCCTTATTTGGGGCAAAAAGTTAGCGTGTGTGGCCAGTTGTTCTGCCCACATGCAGGAGCTCATTAGTGATTGCAGCACCAAGCCCAATGTCCTGTGGTTGAATTAATATTGTACATGTTCTCTGAGGTAGGTATGTTTGGGGCGATATCCATAACCACGTCACCAAGTGTTCATTTATATTCTGGCCCAGCTTCGTCTTCAGCTGTGGCATGTTGACCTCACAGCAGCAACTGCAGTACTTGTGCCATGCTTGCGTATACACACAGAGATGGAAGCAGACCACCAGCCACCTTAGCTGAATACAGCACTTGATTGCTTGCCATTTGGATAAAAAAAAAAAAAAAGTCTGTTATAGATTGTGCCTAATTATAAAGATCTTTGATATGGTGCCATACGTTCAGCAGCAGAAAGACCTGACTTCTTTGAATCCCCTATTTAGTTTGGTATGGCTTGTGTTCATGAACCAGGCTGTAATCTGTTCTGGCTGCTGGATTGAGGATTTTTTAGGGATGTGTGTGTGACTTGCTTTAGATATCTGCTCTAGAGGCGCCCTTAAAGCATTTTGCTTCCATTGCCAGGATCAACAGACGAGGTGCTGGAACAAACTGATAAATTAAATAGCAACAAGTTACCCAGACCTGATGGTATTAATCCAGGAGTTGTGAAAGGCCTGAAGAATGAAGTGCTTGAGCTGCTCACAACAGAAATGTAGGGACTCGAGGGAAGCAGTGAGTTTAGCAGTGACAGTCTTTGTACTTACTTTTAAAAACAAACATGAGAGTGGTGCTGGGAAGGGCCTCCAAGCCTTACTGCAGGGCAAAAATAACACCTAACTAGTCGCAATAATAAACAGTGGCAAAGTTATAAATACACCTCCTACATCAATGATATGGAAGAGAGAAAGTGGGACATATTTTCCAAAGGAAAATTGTCTTTGTTGTGGAAGATGTAAATAAAAAAGAAAAAAGCAAGCTCAAGGATCTTTCTTATCAAGGGAAAATATGACATTTGTCACCCATTAAAATTGGATAAGAAATAGAAAATAATAAAACAATAGTAAGATTCAGTTTCCAGCCTGGCACCTAAGATCAACTGCAAGGTATTTCAAACTTCAGCCTGTAACTGAATACATTGTTTAATGCATTTAGTAATGAGCTGGAAAACAGGAAGTGAGGCCCTGGTCAGATTGGAGATGATATGCATGTTCATGTATTTTTTTTTTAGGCTATTCAAGAGAAGATGAAGGAAATATGGAATGTCTCACCAGTCCAATGAGAAAACACTGTGCTATGGCAAATCAATCTGTATTACATAAGAAAAAGTAGTGTAGGTAGGAAAAAAATATGTGCCATTGAATAACTATCACTGGAGTTAAATATACTGAGTACTGCTTCTGAAACACACTACATTAATCTTCTTCTGTGTTGAAAACTTATCTCCTACTCTGTGCTTATCACTTTCTAATTTGTGTCAAAATACAGACCTGCATCCTAAGACAACTGTTCCTCTTTGATTTCTTTCCTAATTTTGTTTTGTAGAAAGTCATGAGCTTCTGGTACATTTTATTCTGTCTGGACCAACCAGTGATCCACATGTGGTAGTGGCTGATTAATGGCAGTGATGGTAATTAATACCACAATCAGCTGTTGTAGCTGCTAGAATGGACCTCTGTGCTTATGACTGAGTGTGGTGACTGAGGTGGATGCAGGATAAATGTGTGTTCTGGTACTGCTTCTCCACAGAATCCTTCTTAGTGCTGCTGCTGTTGGCTTTGGTATGGAGTTTGGTATCAGTGTGTTTTTTTTGATAAACTTGTGTAAAGTATTTTTAGTTGGCTTATATTTGCAGTCTCTTGCAGTATAAAAAATGTCCATTTTTCAACTCACATTAAGGGAAGTGAAGGAAGTTCAGCAATTTTAGGAACAGAGGAATAGATGATGAAAAAGAAACACAGTTGGTATTCAGTAACATAGCAGAAACCCACTCTACAACTGCCCGCTGACCAAACGAATTGCACTTGTTCTAAGACTAAAACAAAAGGCCCCATGCCATATTGTCAAATAGTGTCCTTAAAATTAATGCTTTTAGCAAGCATCAAGGTTATCTGTGGCTCATGCAAAATGTTACATTATTTTGTGAAGTTTCTACTCAGGCATCGTGTCTGCATTTGCATGAGGTTTGGGCATGGGAAGGGGCTGTGGCCTGATGACAGGCAACCCCTTTTGCCTGGGAGAATGGTATGGAACAGGAGGAAGCCAGGTGAGGATCTTTCTCGTTACCTAAGTGCCTTCAGGCATACCCTCACATGCGCACTTGCATGATGGAAAAATAGTTTGGTCTCTGTCCCTCTAGGAAGCAGCCTCTTTTCCAGAGTTAACAGCCATGCATGGGTGTAACCTGAGGTGTGGTCAATGTCTTGTTTTTTGGAACCTAGATTAAAACCACCACTAAAAAAAACCACCTGTCTGCTGGTGACAACTTTTGGTTGTTCCTGAGCTGAACTGGATTTAAAATAGTAATGTGGATGACCCAATTCCTATTTACAGTTTCCTCAGCTCTCCCATTCTCCCAGATATATCTTTACTTGGGAAATGACATAAAGCAGTTGCCGCATACTTCCTTCAGAGTTTCCATTAGTGTCACTTCATGGAGGGGGTGCCAAGTCCTGTTCTCACTTATGTCAGTGAGATCCCACTGCACTTTGAGTTCCCTCAGATCGAGGAGGTGATGTGGCTGAGACTGGCTGCCCAATACCATGCAGTTTGTAGGAAGTGTAGAAGGTCTGTGAAACCTTCCTCTGACTTATGTGACACATCTTCATTAATTTATGTCATTGGGGTCAAGATTCATCTCACCTTAACTTTACTTGTCTGCAAGCTAAACACATCTTCAGAGCTGATGGAAATAGAGGCATATGCAGAAGCATATCCACTTTAAAAGAGATTTATTTTTTTTTTATCCTAGATGTCAAACTTTTGAGCATCTAAGGTAAGGTAAAGATGTTCTCAATAAAGGATTTGCATACCTTGCTGCTTCTTGAGTCTGTAGTGGAAAGGTGCATTCACAGGCTTGAATAATGTCCTTAGACTTTTAAAGTAATTCATGTCAACTTCACAACAATGGATCAGATGGGGAAAAAAAATAATCTACCAAATATGTTTGAAACTGTTATCCTGGTTAGTTTTAGTACCCAGTTCAAGAGGTGCAGGGATTAGTAATTTGCATTTAAAAAAACATAAATCACTTATGGTTTCTGTGGGGGCAGAAGGGCAAAAGTGGTTCATGGCCTGCTAAGACTGTAAGTTTGTAAAGTTTTGTAACTCACTTTTGTATGTCAATTTTGCTTTCACCAACATGTGTAGGATTACATATAATTTAAAAAGCATACTTAATCCTATCTCTTCAGGGGTTTGGTGAAATATTTTGCTTTAGAGCTTTCTGTCTGCTTGGCTTTGCCTAAGAATTAAAGACCCGCTAATCTTTATTCCTTCCTTGCCCCAGAATGGGATTAATTTAAAATAGGCTCAACCTATTTTAACGTACAACCATATTACCCAAGTTGATGTTATCAGTTCTTAGCTAGGATCCCTGTGCCTCTTGCTGGTTTTAGCATTTGCTGACAAGGAGGCACAGCATTCCCAGCTATTTGTACCATATGGCAGCTTTAATCGTGAAGGAATCCCTGGGTGATTTTCAAACAATTTTTATAGGAGTCACTTTACTCATCACTGAAGTGGAGCCAGTGCTGAGATAAAACATGGCAATTGTTCAGTTGTAAACAGAGTTTGTAGTACTACTGAAAACTGGGACCATTTTGCAAAATGTCAAATATCTTTGATGATGTTGGTCACAGAAGGCCAGATCCTCAGCAGAACTAAATTAAGAGCTTGGCTTTATTGATGTCTGCAGAGTTGCTATGATTTCTACCCATGGCAAAGTTTTGATCATATGAAAGTCCCTGGTGTCTGATTTCCTACTTTGCAAATCTTGAAGCAGATGTCAGAGGAAGTGTCTAATGTTGTCCAGAGGTGACAACAGCATTGTCCCTCCCTAGATATTGCCAATGCTGCTCACTGCTTTCTCCAATGCTTTTTCAGAGCAATAAGCTGCAGTCAGTGTAGCTGCTGCACCCTTCTCATTCAGAATGATGGGAAATAAAAATATCCTTATCCATGGATTATTCTTCTAGTTAACACCAGGTGGAGGTAGCAATGGGCATGGCCTCTATTTGGTGCCCTTCAGACAGATTCAGCAGCTCGCTCATATGGGTGCACGGCATGAGGTGTCCCTTCACTTCAGTCTTCTGCTCTGCAGTGGGGAGATAGCATCTCACCAGCAATAAATGAGGCAGCAGTATTTTCCCACTTCATGTATCTGTTATGAGGGTAAATTAATTAAGTAACACAGGCAAAAAGCAGCAAGGTGATTGCATAAGTTAAAAACAGGCACCAGGTAAAATTCCTCAGGTAAAAATGCAAGGCATCTTGGATGCCTAAAGCAAGAAACCATAGCTTTCCTCCATCACTTAAAATGAATAAAAGTAGAGATTATCCCTGTGAAAGTTTTTGAAAGGGAATTCTTTTCCTCATGCAACCAACAGAGTTTGCTTGAGTTAGAGCTGTAGGATCTGGCCTGTCATGAACTGCCCTCACAAATACAGCTCTATGTCAGAGGAAAATCTCACACTCAAGAAATGAAATAGCAGGTCCAAAATAATGTTGTTTTGTTTTGTTTCTTTAAGATGTGAAATTTTTCATGATCTTGTAAGTACATGCCTGAACTCGAGTCTTGACAAGATTCCTGTGAACCCTGGCATAGAATCGTAGAGCGGTCCAGGTGGAAGGGACCTCCAAAGGTCATCCAGTCCAACCTCCTCACAGTCAGCAGGGACATCCCCAACTAGTCCAGGCTGCCCAGGGCCTTGTCATGCCTCACCTTGCATATCTCCAGGGAAGGTGCCTCACCCACCTCTCTGGGCAACCTGTTCCAGTGTACCACCACCCTCATAGTGATGAATTTCTTCCTGATAGCCAATCTAAATCTGCCCTTTCCTAGTTTGAAGCCATTGCCCCTTGTCCTGGCACTGCAGGTCCTTGGAAACAGTCTCTCCCCATCGTTCCTGGTACTGGCAGGCTGCTATTAGGTCTCCCTGGAGCCTCCTCTTCTCCAGACTGAAAAACCCCAGCTCCCTCAGCTTGTCCTTGTAGCAGAGGTGCTCCAACCCCCTGATCATTTTTGTGGCCCTCCTCTGGACCCTCTCCATCAGGTCCATGTCCTTTCTATATTGGTATTGGTGTCTGGCAATGCAGGACTTCTCATGGCATCAGCTGGGATTTTCTGAAAAATACAATACAAATGAGGGCTGTGATGTTATGGGTGGAGTTGTGTGGAAGAGAGTGGATGCCTGTCAGCATTCTTTCCAGGAAACTGGACAGTGGGCTTCTGATTTCAAATGCTTTACTATATGCTGTTGGTGATCCTGATGAGCAAACCAGGCTGCCATGCTGCTGGATGAAATTCAGATAATGTCTAGCTCCACTGTTACATACTTTCATATGGTTTAAATATAGAGCATTTATATTCTATTAAATGAGAGAGACTTTAATGAGAAGGCAGTTTTGGAAGTGCTGGCTGTAATACCAGCACTGTTAGTGTTACTGGTTTTGGCAGGGCAGACACAGGAAAAGTCTTTCCAGCGACAGACATCTAACAGGCTGGACATGGGATATCATCTCTTCTGTCTTGCTCTGCATGTGGCTGCACCTTGACACTATTATTTCCTTTGTGACAGGCAAAACCTTTGGGTAAAAACTGACTTGGGTGTGAGAAAGAAAGTTCAGCTTCATACATATAGGCATAACCTAGGCACATCATCTTCCTCCCTTTTCCAGAGGAGGGTTGTGAGGGAGTTTCCTGAAATATTTCACTGACAGGAGAATGAGAAATGTTTTTTTTTCCCTTTGTTTTGGAAAGAGAAATGCTAAAAAGAAAAGAAGGAATCTGAAATGGCATAACTGTCATTTATGCCAATATCCATTTTTAATGATTTTCACTCTGAGTTAGCAAATTGGAGATCCATTTTCAAATAACATGTTGGCTGCATTACTCTGAAGCATGAAAATGTTTCAGTATCCAAGCTGTATATTTACACTTGAAAACAAATCTTTGTAAGAAATAACTTTAGGGTTGGGTTTGGTTTTTTTTAAGCAGCAAAATAAAGATAAATCATTTCAATGGGACTGTGAGTATATGAATAGCCCCATTTTAAGCCATCTATCACTAAACACACTCAGAACAGCAATACAAAATGTTATACTTCCTTGCTTTGAGGAGTTGTGCTCTCTGAATGGAATAAAAATGAAGTAATACAGAAGAATTACAGTGGAAGCCTATCAAGGAAATAAGAGAAACATAAAATAATTGAATAATTCTTAATTTAGATATGATGTCATACCATAAGAAAAGACAGCCACATGCAATGTAGTGTTATGCTTCCAGTCTGCTTTATTGTACAGTGGTTCATCTTGTGTGACCTGCACTAGATTCTGTGGTCCTCCTCTGGTAAGGGAGTTGGACACAATGGTCTCTGGAGGTCCCTTCCAACCCTAAACATTCTGTGATGCTGTGATCATCATACTTTTGGGGATGTAACCACAAAATGAGAAAAAGCAGAATATAGATAGCCCTGGAGAGGCTGCCAAGCTGTGCCTACCCTAGGTAAGAATCAGGGGAGATCATAGTATCATTCAGGGTTGGAAGGGACCACAAGGATCATCTAGTTCCAACCCCCCTGCCATGGGCAGGGACACCCCACACTAGATCAGGCTGGCCAGGGCCTCATCCAGCCTGCTCTTAAACACCTCCAGGGATGGGGCCTCAACCACCTCCCTGGACAACCCATTCCAGGGTCTCACCACTCTCATGGTGAAGAACCTCCTCCTCACATCTAGCCTGAATCTCCCCACCTCCAGCTTCATTCCATTCCCCCTAGTCCTATCACTACCTGAGATCCTGAGAAGTCCTTCCCCAGCCTTCCTGTAGGCCCCCTTAAGATACTGGAAGGTGTGATACTTGAGGTGGTGTGACGTGTCCCACATAAGCATCACAGAATCACAGTCATTCAGGTTGGAAAAGACCCTTGGGATCATCAAGTCCAACCGTCATCTCCACACACTCACAAGGGACAACTGTCCCAGTGCCACTCTGACCAAACACATTTAAATCCAAAGGCCATTGTCTTGGGCACAGAGGTCTGATATGAAGAAGTGGAGCTGGGCACATAAGTCCAGTTGCAGAACAGCATGGAAACAGCACTGTGGAGACGAGGCTGCCCCATTCTGAATCAGAGGATCCTGCAACCAGGCCAATCTATAGTAAAAAATACATTTTCCTGGGAGAAGCTGCCTAACTTGAAAAAGCTTCTCCTCTCTCATACCACTTCACAGTGAAATTTCTACTGATAGGAAATGAGGAAAAAATTAATATTTTGTGGTGCAAATTTTTCTTCATGTGAGGCATTTTTTCCTACATGAAAGTAGATCTTCAACCAATATATAGGCACATAAATAGAAATAACTTCATTGTCTGAGTGAAGGTTGGTCATATAGGCTGGTGGCCCTCATAATTCTTTTTCATCTGGGCAACCTCAACTTGACATGTAGAAGATGACTCCAGAGGGACTCCACTGTTGTCAGAGGGTGCCAATCTGACTATCCTAGAGCTTTCAGATAGCTAGCCTAAGCAGAAATGTTTTACTCAGACTTAGTCTGGTTGGCAAAAAACTTCAAAACTGTCAAAGAAGTTAACTTTCAAGAGTGAGGCTGTTTTTAAACCTTGCCCCTCTCACACACACATGTATCTTATCTTCTATCTATCACTTTAAATTGTTCCCTATCAAATATGAAAAGTGTTAATAGTAGCTAGGATGAAGTACAGGCTCTAAGAAGGACAGTGAGAAAACTTGCCTGGCTTCAATGGAGACAGTATTTAATCCTTACCATTTAGTTGTTTGTTGTTTTTTTAGAATAGAATAGAATAGAATAGAATAGAATAGAATAGAATAGAATAGAATAGAATAGAATAGAATAGAATAGACCAGGTTGGAAGAGACCTTCAAGATCATCGCGTCCAACCTATCACCCAACACCACCTAATCAACTAACCCATGTAACCAAGCACCCTGTCAAGTCTCCTCCTGAACACCTCCAGTGACAGCAACTCCACCACCTCCCCGGGCAGTCCATTCCAATGGGCAATCACTCTCTCTGTGTAAAACTTCCTCCTGACCTCCAGCCTGAACTTCCCCTGGTGCAGCCTCAGACTGTGTCCTCTTGTTCTGGTGCTGGCTGCCTGGGAGAAGAGACCAACCTCTGCCTGTTTACAACCCCCCTTCAGGTAGTTGTAGAGAGCAATAAGGTCACCCCTGAGTCTTCTCCTCTCCAGGCTAAGCAGCCCCAGCTCCCTCAGTCTCTCCTCATAGGGCTTGTGTTCCAAGCCCCTCACTAACTTTGTTGCCCTTCTCTGGATTCATTCCAGCAAGTCAACATCCTTCCTAAACTGAGGGGCCCAGAACTGGACACAGTACTCGAGGTGTGGCCTAACCAGTGCAGTGTACAGGGGCTGTATGCATAGAATTTATTGGTTATGAGCTGTGTCACTTAGCTGTTTTATTTTGGCAGACTTCAATGCTAGAAAAAGGCATGTATTTTTAGAAGTTGCTAGTTTTGTAAAAGGAAATTAAATATTTATAAGCATAATTAGTCTGTTGAAAAAAAAAAAAATACCTGGATTAAGGTATTAAACCCTGGAGACAGGAGAGCCATCCAGTGAGCAATGACAAGATAAAGTGATGAGTAGGGTCCTTCATAAGGCAGAATGCTTGATTGTTTTATAACAAACAATTCAGATTCTAAGTACTGTCTTTTTTTTTTTTCTTCCTTTTTGCTATAGTTGTCCATGAGCACAGAAATATTTTCTAAACATTTGTATGCCCTTTGAAGTAATTCACAAATTGCCTTGATACGTTCAGGCCTTGCTCACAAGCTATGATTTCACTGTGTGGATTTGAAAACCTGTACTTGAACTTCATGGCCATTTCACTCCTTGCATTTCCTGTAGTACATTTTCTGAATGGATAATCAAAACTATCTAAACTACAGGGCCAAAAAGAAATCTGGCAGTGCTTGATTGTCATTCACTGAAGTCATCCTTCAGTGCAGAACTCTCACAAATAAATACATGGTGGAAAACCACTTACAGCCTAAGCTTCCAAAGCAGCACAGTCTTGTCACAATTTCATGTCAGTGACTTCAAAATGTGCTACATGGAAAAATAAAAAGACATACTTTTTTGACAACTGTTGAATATATGAATTAGCAACTAGAGTTATTTTAGAAGGTTTATGTAGCACACAGCCTGGTATTTCTGTATTGAGTTATAGTTACAGTAACTAATAGTAATGCATTTTAAGGGAGCTTGTAGAAAACCCTACTGAACTTTTACTAGCAGTGGTTATTGAATCTCAAAGCTAAGTGATTAAAATCAGCTTAGGGAATGTAAAACCTGCCAAATGGAACATTTTTTTTAAAGTATGCAAATATTTGCATCAATGCCTGCATTCATCTAAATATTCTGACACATAATGAAAAAGCATTATCTTGAGGAATATATTGTACAAACTCATGATAATCACTGAGAATCTATAACATCTTGATGACCTTCCAAAGTCTAGCTGATGTAAACTTTATTAAGCTAGTAGCAGCAATGATGTAATCTGCCTTGTAAACAGATTGAGAGATTTGGATGAAAAATACTAACCTCAGCACTTGATAATTTTTAAACAAGCCACCAAAAACGTGTATACGCAGCAAAGTCACGTATCTCAGGGGTTTTGGTAGGCATCATTTCACCTCACTTCAGACAGCAGTGATGTCTGCATATAAGCTTTCCAGTGGGAGAGAACCACACATTTTTAAAAGCAAAAAAAAAGAATCTCAGCTGAAACCAGTCAATGAAAATTAACCAGAAAAAAAGAACAACAAACCCAACCCAACCAAACCAAACCAACAGAAAACATACAGAATACAGTCCTCTTGTTTTCCTCAAAACATGCTTTTGAAATGGTGTCTCACTCAAAGAGGAGACAACCTGCAGAAGGTGAAGAAGTCTTGGGGAGGATGGAAGGTTTGTCCTTGGTTGGGTGGGTGTCCTTGGAGGAGAAATGGAGCTGTCCAGCAGTGCTGGCACACACAGCGAGCTGTATGTCTTCAGGGTATGGCCATTGCTTTGTCTGCCTGAGAGAAGATGTGCACACAGGGAGGAAGTCCTACCTGTCCTTTCTGTGAGCAAGTGAGCCCTGCACTTGCATTGCTGTACAGCTGCAGCTAGTACTGCTTTTGAAACCTCCTGGTTTGCAGGGGCTAAATAAGTATGGAACGTGTCTGACATCATCCACAAATGTTAAACACAAGTGTAGCTGAGTCGACGGAAGTTCTCCTTTGAAACATGCTTTTGCAACATTAGAGTCTTCAAAGCTGGCTTACATACCCTGTGCTGTGATACACAGCCTTTTGTTTTGCATAAGTGTTTGTTTTAATGAGGTAGTGCAATGCAGCTCATCAAAATCAAAAACATATGATGCACCCTAGGCAAGAGAAAGGCAATAACTATACAGATTTTTGAAGAGGGCTAGTCATACCACAGGCTACCATTATAACAGAAAAAACAACAAGAATTTTAATATAGCTGTCTGGCCAAATATATTAATTTAAATTGAATGGCTTTTTCTGATATTATAGCTGTGAGGCACAATGTTCTACTGGCAAGCATCTTCAAAACCTTTTTTAGAAGATTTGCTTCAAATTATTTCTGTGCACCAGATCTTGATGGTATGTACATTTGGGAGTCTAAACCAAAGGAAAAAAGCTTTTGATTAAATCAATGACCTTTCCTGGAGGTTGAATGAAATGGGGATTGTAATACAAAAAGCTACCTCCTCCAAAGAGTGTTTTCTTCAAAATATTTACTCTAAGCTCTCCTCCATTAACTTTGCCCTAACTTTTTCACAAATGTTCATATCCTTGTGCCAGCACAGAAATATACTTTCCTGTTAGCAAATCCTTTCAAATAAATTTAGTGATTTCCATGATTACTTCCCCAAATGACTTGCAAACCACCAATTCCATTCTTTGCCAGAGGAGACTGCTGGGTGCTGTTTATTCTTGAAAGCTTGGTCTTTATTGTGCTCACCCTTTGTTGTACTTCTTCAAAAGCTGGTAATATTTGCTTTCCCTCAGCTAATTGCATCTCTTCCCACTTGGCAAACTGGAGACCTTTTCCTGCTGACATGGAGAAAAATGAGAGTGATCATTTCTTAATAATTATTTGCTGCATTCATTCAGCTAGTAGAGGGCAAAGCTTACTTTTCTGCTCACCTAGGCAGCCTAATTTGTCTTTTTCACTTGGGTGTGGGGAAACCCACAGACAGCCTTCATGCAGCTTGAAATGGTCTCTTAGGATTTCATTTTGTGCTGTCTGGGGTCAGTACTGATTCTCTGCAATCCAAATTGCCTTCTACAGTGAAAGAAATCTTCAGTGACCCCTTTAGGCAAGGCTTTTTTTGGTCGTGTCTGATGCACTACAAGTGACCTGATCAGGATTTGCTGGTCTGGCTCTATGCTGCTAATGCAAAGATTATTTTAGAACAGAAAATAAGTCCTTACTATATACCTTCTAAAGCAGAGTCTACTGTTTTTCATTCCCACAATACCACTGTTTTTCCTAATATGCTTTACATAATTTAAAGTGATTTAAGTGATTTAAATCACTTTAAAGTGAATTAAGTGATTTAAAGCAGTTCTGATACAATTAGTTAAGGAAATGACCTTCTAACAACATTTCTCCCATCTCTTTTCCATCACATGTTACATTGTGCTGTACTTCTAAAATGATGGTGGGCAGTTTTTTATGTTTCCTGTGTCTCCCTCACAGGAAACAGCAAAATTCTCCAAGGTGTAAAGTGACAGAAGTTTGATTTATCCTTACAAGAGAAAAATATCCTCTTCTATTCAGAGGGTATGAAAATGGCCAATATTATTTCCATTATAATAGTTCTGCTGCTTTGAAACAAAAAAGTAGTAGCCAAGTGCCCTTCTTTCACCCTTATCCTGGGGTAGCTTTTCTGAAATCTCCATGCAATCATCCTCTGCAGCATGCAGGAGTATACCACTGGTACAAAAGCAAGGGGATCTAGATCCGTCAATTAAGGCAGGTTTTGCAACCCATAGGATTGAGCACAGAATTATGGTCAGTCCTCACAAAGACATTAAATGCCCACTCCAATTTAGGAAAAGTCTGAATCTAGAACATGAAAGCAACATTCAAGACTGGTTCTTTCAGCTGCTGTCACACATGGAAAGCACAGGGCCCTCTATAACTAGTTCAATAGAGTCACACTTAACTGGAAGTGCTGCAAATAGGAACTTTTCTTACCAAGAGTTAGTGCTATGGTTTTGCATGATCTGCATGGCTTCTCTAGCACAACCAAACAGAAAACAATTTCCAAAAACTGTAAGTTTATTGCATCAGGATGCCAAAATAGCCTACTTCATATCCAATGACTGTTTTCATGTCCAGACAATTTTTGGTGATTTTTTTCCACTTGCGTTTGTGAGTTTCTGACTCTTATCATCGCTCACCGGATTTGGTATGGTTGGAGTCTGGAATGGCTATTTTCCTCCTGACTTACATGCATTTGATTACCTGATTTTCTCTTCCATCAGTGTTGGAGGATGTCCAAGCTTGTGTCAGTTTTGAGCATGCTTCATCAAAATGTTCTCATTTATAAGCCTGGCTTTGATGAAGCAAAGATGTATCTTACTTTTATCAAGGCCCTCTGCTGTAACTCAGAGATGCTATTCTCAGCATGGGCTGGGACTCAACCTGCAAATGACAGCCCTTTTATCTCTGCTGATGGGTGAAAGGGACAATAAGCAGCAACTGATTGATGGGTGTGATCAGGTATTTCCCATGTGGCTTCTTGTGGCAACATGGGGTATCTCACTTCTGCTCTTTTAATGCCATGTGCTGCAATGTCATTTGTGGCTGGGTAGGAGACCGCTTACCTTCTGGTCCTCCTTACTTAAGTATTCTTTCTGTTTTTCTAGAAACTTTCCTGATGATAATTCTACTATCTCCCCATCTGAGGGTTTTTGTCTTCCACTACTTTCTGCATTTATGAGTAGCAACCTGTATTTCTGCCTACATTTACCTGCTGATGTTGACTTCAGGAAATTGCCTGAACAAAGCCTGAAGCTTTGCCTGAACAAAGCCAAAGGCTTTGCTCACCTGAGCAAAGCCTTTGACACTGTCCCGCACCACATCCTGGTCTCCAAGCTGGTGACACATGGGTTTGATGGGTGGACCACTAGATGAATAAGGAACTGGCTTGATGGCCGCACCCAAAGAGTGGCTGTCTATGGCTCCATGTCCCAGTGGAGGCCAGTGACAAGTGGAGTCCCTCAGGGATCAGTCCTGGGACCTGTCTTGTTCAACATCTTTGTGGGTGCCATGGACAGTGGCATTGAGTGCACCCTCAACAAGTTTGCTGATGACACCAAGCTGTGTGGTTCAGCAGACATGCTGGAGGGAAGGGAGGCCATCCAGAGGGACCTTGACAGGCTGGAAAGGTGGGCACAAGCCAACCTCATGAGGTTCAATAAGAGCAAGTGCAGGGTCCTGCATCTGGGTTGAGGCAATCCCAGGCACAAATCCAGGATGGTCAGTGACTGGCTGGAAAGCAGCCTTGAGGAGAGAGACTTGGGGGTGCTGGTGGACAAAAAGCTCAACATGAGCTCTCAGTGTGCACTTGCAGCCTGCAAAGCCAATCAGACCCGGGCTGCATCAGGAGAAGTGTGGCCAGCAGGTCAAGGGAGGTGATCCTCCCCCTCTACTCAGCTCTGGTGAGACCCCACCTGGAGTACTGCATCCAGTTCTGGAGCCCCTATTACAAGAGAGATATGGACGTGCTGGAAGGTGTCCAGAGAAGGGCCACAAGGATGATCAGAGGGCTGGAGCACCTCTCCTATAAGGACAGACTGAAGGAGTTGGGGCTGTTCAGTCTGGAGAAGAGAAGGCTTCGAGGTGACCTAATTGTGGCATTCCAGTATCTGAAGGAGTCCTACAGAAAGACTGGGGAGGGACTTCTCAGGATCTCAGGTAGTGATAGGACTAGGGGGAATGGAATGAAGCTGGAGGTGGGGAGATTCAGGCTCGATGTGAGGAGGAGGTTCTTCACCATGAGAGTGGTGAGACCCTGGAATGGGTTGTCCAGGGAGGTGGTTGGGGCCCCATCCCTGGAGGTGTTTAAGAGCAGGCTGGATGAGGCTCTGTCCAGCCTGATCTAGTGTGGGGTGTCCCTGCCCATGGCAGGGGGGTTGGAACTAGATGATCCTTGTGGTCCCTTCCAACCCTGACTGATACTATACTGTGATACTATGATATGCTTAAATTTGAGGGTAAATTTAAGTTTCATCAAGTTTAATGGGATTTAAGCATGTGCTTAAAGTGAACCCCAGATTTAAATGCCATAGCTGAATAAAGATGTTTTCCTGCATGCAGACTCTGCATGCATTGCCTCAGTGTAGATCCTGGCTGTCCCTTGAGAATGTTAGACGTGCTGGATGCCTTCAGAAGTGGTTAATCTGGTGAAAGAATTCATCTCAGAGTTATAACGAAACCACAAGTTTCCTTCACTTTCAGTCTGCTGCTTTGATATCGTTGGTCAGCTGCTTGTGCTGAAAGAGCATTTATGTGGAAAGTTTCAAAGTCACGTGGTTGTATGGGTAAGAGATCTACCTGATTGCTCACACATAAGAGGCGGGTGTGACTTCTGTTTCTTAATTCCAAGCAGATAACCCCCTTTGTGAATACAGACTGGGCTTGTGTACTAACTAGCATTTTGAAAGTGGACATTGTCAGGTGAAGACCAAAACCTCCCAGACTCAAGAAATACACACAGGATGATAAAATACAAATACAACAAAACAAAGAGAGGGTAAGAAGGCAAGAGGAACATGCATTCATATGACTTCTTTCTTGGACATGCACCACACTGAAAACTTTGAAAAGGCAAGAAATACAGTGCCAATACATAGTACAGTGCCATAGAAATGTAATATGGGAGCTATGCACCATTTATTCCTGCTTGAGGTGCATTTTTGTAAATGAGACCCAGCTCTCTGAGTATATACAAAACAATTGGTTTAGAAATGTTGTGCAGTGTTCTGTCATTTCATCATTTTCTCACTTTGTGTTTTAATACTCCAAGGCAACTCATGAAATCAACTCAAATTTGCAAATGCTTCACATAGCTCATAATTGTATTTAAGGCATGTATTGTTCACTTTTCCTCTAAGTGTGAGAACGATAGCCCTGGTACATGTTTGCATTTCTTCCCCAAAATTGGTCTCCCTGTAATGCTCTACTCATTAATGGTCTGCTTTACTTAGCCTCATTTATCCAGTACATATGGATATTTGTCACCCTAATGTTTGTCTGTAGTTCCCCATAATCTGGGGAACTACAGACCCATCAGACTGACTTCAGTTCCAGGAAAGGTCATAGAAGAAATCATCTTGAGTGCCATAACATGAGCCAGCAGTGTGCCTGGGTAGCCAAGAAGACCAACAGCATGCTGGTGTCTATCAGAAATTGCGTGGTGAGCAGGACTAGAGGGGTGATTGTCCCACTGGACCTGGCACTGGTGAGGCCGCAACTTCAGTGCTGAGTTCAGTTTTGGGTGCCACAGTATGAGAGAAACACTGAGTTGCTAGAGCATGTCCAGAGGAGGGCAATGAAGCTGGTGAAGGGTCTTGAGAATAAGTTTTATGTAGAGCAGATGAGGGAGCTAGTGTTACTTACTCTGGGGAGAAGGAGGATGAGGGAAGACCTTATCACTCTCTATGACTACCTGAAAGGAGGTTGTAGAGGGGTGGATGTTTGTCTCTTCTCACAAGTCACAACTGATAGAACAAGAGAAATTGACATCAAGTTATGCTGGAGAAGTTAAACATTGGGAAAAACTTCTATATCAAAAGGGTTACCCAAGTCTGGAACAGGCCACCCAGGCAAGTGGTTGAATTGCCATCCCTGCATGTATTTGAAAGCCATCTAGATATGGTGCTCAAGGATATGGTGTAGTTGTGGCCCTGATAGAATAAGATAATAGTTGGACCTCATGATGTTAAAGGTCTTTTTCAACCATAGTGATCCTGTGATTCTCTAGTACATTCTAAATGTTTGGGGAGGCTGGGTTCTTTCCATGTCTTGCTCAGGGAATCACCGTGTAATGAATGCAATTGAAGCTCAACGCAGCATAATAATTAGAGCATGAATTTCCATAAATATAATTTCCACAAAGTACTTTAGTGCATGAGATTTATTTTAATCTGTAGGTGTTCCAGTTTGAAAATAGCAAAGCATCTTAAAATAAAATAAAAAAAAGTAGGAAAACCCCCAACCAACCCACACTAAAAAATAAGCCTAAGGGAGAAAGCCCTTCAAATGAAAATTCACCCATAGCAGCTGAATATTTATTTAAGAGCTGAACACACTAAAATCATCGTTGTAATTGAAAAGTCAACTGTTTTGACTTCTTTTGCACAGTCTTTAAAATTAATACATAAATTACCATGCATGAATCTGGCTATTCATAGTGCACAAAGTTATGTTGTTTGATACAGGAAGCTTGCGAAAGCAATCTGCTTGTTTTTCAACCTTACTTGAATTAATGTGTGTCTTTTGTTTTGTTTTGTTTCAAAAGACAGTTTCTAGAATGACAGTTTGGTAACATCAGAATTGCTGTTAACTTTTGCATTTCTTTGTTTTCTGTTAGAAGCACAAGCCAGAAAAATATCCCCCTTCTTGGCAGTCGATTAGAACCATTTACTATAATTGTTGATGCTGCAATTATATAGTCCTGTGTCAAATAATACTTTCCAAATTCTTTCCTCATGGAAGGAGCTGTGTGGCTGGAAATATCTCAATGGACTTGCTTCGATCATACTCATGATATTGGCAAACACACAACCTTGATTCTGCATATACTTGGCTCAAACAAAGCCTACACAAACATAACTTGAAGTGTGTTCTTTTGTAACGTTCTTGTGTGTTACTTGTACTCTAATGACAAAGAGAGCTTCTCCAACCCCTACATCTGATCAAGTGTTGCACTTAGGTTGTCCCTAATTCCTTCTGTCCCACTTCACACAGGACACTTAAAGAGCAAGTGAGAGGTTGAGCTGGGGCATGAGTGTGTGAATGATGAAGCTGCTTTCTGGAGAGGTGGTGACTCTGTCTAGTGAAGGATAGAGGTGATTTGAGTGTTGTTCCTCGGCGTGTGCTGGACTGCTGTGGAGAAAGGAGAGGGGCTTTCCCTCCTTGAAAACATGAGGTTGATGCACTTTCCATCTTTCTTTTTCAAGACAAGTGCCCTGGAAATGAAGTGTTGAAACCACTTAAAATATCTACTCAAGAGAATGTCCAATATTTTTAAAGCCTGCTGTTATTTTTATTCAGACCAAAACTACTCAGTAAGTTTGTCCTGAACTAGCAAATGGCTTCAGCTGTCCCAGAACCACATTCTTTGGCAAATAACTGCATTGGCCATAAACAGTTTCACCGAACTGTGATGGAAGTGATGCATCTGGTAAAAAGCTGTTGCAAAATTTGAACTGCAGTTTGGCTGTAGAGTGGAACAAGGGCTGTTGTTGAGTGCTTGGGTGTTAAACTACCTGTCTCTTGCAAATACCTGTGGCTAGTTGCCAAAGTTGGTTGATATGCTGAGCAGCTTCTTACGAAGTACTGACACTAATACTACTGTCAGCATCACAGGGTAGGAAGGTCAATCCATCTACACAGGACTGTTTTTCAGATGGCATTTGTCTACATTTTTTGTAAGCCCATTATCAATATTATATCAATATTATCAATATTTTATATATATGATACCACCATGTCAGGCTCTAGGCACACTGCTCGTCACTGGCATTGCCACAAATCCCCCTTTTTGTTTTTGTGAACAATCTTGTCATGGTAGTTGTTCCCATCCCATACAAGATACTACTTGCATACACAGAAGCAAAGAAGTTAAATCTAAGCTGTATAGCAAAAGCAAGAGTTCTGTAGCACAGCATGTCTAACAGACTTATGTAACCCATACAAGGCATGGCGCTTAAGTTGAACTAGTTAGAATGTTCTAACAGAGTTGGCATAATAATATGATATCTAAAAGACGTCTGTTGAAGACTTGTTTTCTACATCAGGCAGAGAAGTTCAGGTTTTCTGAAAACTACCTGTGGTTTTTTCACCTGCTGTTTAGGTCTCCTGTAACCCTGAATTACACTGGGAAAGGACCTACATTGGGCATGCAAATAATTTTATTCACATACTATAGGACAAGCATTTGTGCCTACAGTATGCAAAGGCATAAATAGAGACTCAGTTACAGCTGAATGGAACTTCTCAGAAAAAGTAAAAATTAAAGGAATAAAGTCCCATGACTGCAAAAATCCATAAATTTGTTTCTTACATTTTAAGTAGTCTTCATTGAAGACTCTGGGGATGTAGTGTTCAATTGTGTAAAGATAAGTCTGCACAGAGATTCAAGTTCACACCTCTGGTGTTATTTTCAAAATCAATATGAGATAATAAAAAATAATAAAAAAATTCCAACAGTTATGGTTGCTAAGTGATAACAACACAGGTACCAGGAGTGTCCTTTATTAAACTTAAGAACTGAAAAGCTATGAAATATTAGTACTGAAAGAAAATACTTTCCCCTTCCTCTTCCCTTTTCCAATCCCTTGTCTTTTCCATTTTTCTCTATTTTTAATACCAGTACATATAAAAAAAATCACACTGACATGAAAAACATTTGTTGTCCCCTCTACTCATAAACAATTTGCCATTTACAAGCCAAATAAAATTTTCAGCTTGGTTTTCTTGGTTGTTAAGATAGAATCATGTATGGGATACTGGTTACAACTTCATGAGTGAAAAGATCAACCCTCTGTCAGTGCAGCCATTCAGTGTAGGGAGAGATTTGACTAGGAGGACAATATGCAGCAAGCTTCCCTCAGGTACACCCCATCTATGTTTCATAAAGAGACAGAGCTCTCTGCCTACTCAGTGATGAGGTCAAGACCTCAAAGACAATGGAATTTCCATGAGGTATTGTAGCTCAGTAGGGAGATGAGGGAGAGAAGTGTACCCACCAAGGAAAATGCGGGAGCATGTTGTGCCACACTGGGTGTATTTTGCATTGCATTTGGCTGCAGCTGTCTGTCACACAGGCACCTGCATGGACTAAGATTGGCTACAGGCTACAGCACCCTGACTTTTTCACAGCATCTGTGGGAGGCAGGAGAGAGCAGATGAGTCCTTGGAAGCGGGGAGAAAGAATTAAGGGGCAAAGATGCAAAGGAAACCAAACTGCCTTAATGTCACAACTCCTTTTTGAGGATTGGAAGAACACTTTAGACAGAAATGTTTTAACAAAGAACTTCTGTGGAGCAGTCATAGTATATTGCAGGAAATACTGGGCTAATTCTAAAGTGAGATCAAGTCAAATCCTGCCCAACAGATGAAGGGACAGTTTAAACATTTATTTTTCAGTTGATGCAGTCTTTTGAGATGATAGAGTTGAAGAAGTATATGCTCCATGGAGTTGAGTGTCATGAGCTGGAAAACTTTGGTATCTTCTAAGGCTGTGCCCAAAATACAGATCCTTTTAGAATAAGTGCCCCATTCTATGGGACTAATGCTGGATACAAACTTAATTTCTGTTTTACTGGATCCCAGCTAATTGCAAATGATTGTTGGGAAAGTCACAGGCCACCAGGGTAATTCAACACACATGTTTTAGCAAGTTTTTCACACATGTCTGGCAAGCCTTTCATAGTAGGAGAAGGCTTTAGGAATTTTTTCCTGGGCCTTAAATCATTCATTAAATTCTGTCAAATCCTATCAATGATTGGTTCCCTCCCTGTTTCCACTTTTGCTCATTTTTTATTGTTGGACAGTACTCTTTCTGTCTTGTAACATGACCTACTTAAACCCTTTTGAAACTCAGAATTTACAGTTTTCAGGAAGCTATGATAATGTGTAATTTTGTGTAATTCTGAACGGCTTGATGCCTTAGCCCCATTGAAGCAAAAGGAGTTTTGTCATCTGTTTTGGTGGAAGCAAGGCTTTATTTTTCTTAAAACACCGTGTAACCTATAAAGTAAATCCTGGGCTGCATCAGGAGAAGTGTGGCTAGCAGGTCGAGGGAGATGATCCTCCCCCTCTACTCAGCCCTGGTGAGACCCCACCTGGAGTACTGTGTCCAGTTCTGGAGTCCCTATTACAAGAGGGATGTGGAGGTGCTGGAAGGTGTCCAGAGAAGGGCCACGAGGATGATCAGAGGGCTGGAGCACCTCTCCTTTGAGGACAGGCTGAAGGAGTTGGGGCTGTTCAGTCTGGAGAAGAGAAGGCTTCGAGGTGACCTAATTGTGGCCTTCCAGTATCTGAAGGGGGCCTACAGGGAGGCTGGGGAAGGACTTCTCAGGATCTCAGGTAGTGATAGGACTAGGGGGAATGGAATGAAGCTGGAGGTGGGGAGATTCAGGCTAGATGTGAGGAGGAGGTTCTTCCCCATGAGAGTGGTGAGACCCTGGAATGGGTTGTCCAGGGAGGTGGTCGAGGCCCCGTCCCTGGGGGTGTTTAAGACCAGGCTGGATGAGGCTCTGTCCAGCCTGATCTAGTGTGGGGTGTCCCTGCCCATGGCAGGGGGGTTGGAACTAGATGATCCTTGTGGTCCCTTCCAACCCTGAATGAAACTATGAAACTATAAATTAAATATGAATAAAAAGATTGTGGTGATGACAAACTCAATTTCTGTAAAATCTCTGAGTTAGGATTATATTGGAAATTCAGTGCCTTTTTTCCCCAAAGTGATAAGCATTGTATGCCCACAGCTTTTATATGTTAAAGTAACTGAGAACTCCTTTCTGTCTTTCCTTGCCACTGTGTTTAGTCCTCAAGAAAAAAATAGAATATTTTCATTTATCATTGCCAACTACTTTGATTTCACTGTAGTACTGCTTTGATAATAATCTCATTTTCTTGTATGTTGTTGGAAATGTCTTTGTCAATGTATTGAGCCTTAGAAATGTGGTTATATAGAAATCAGATCAGGTGGGACTTCATCAGCGTGGCTTTTCTTGAGTGTGAGAAATAGTCAGTATTTTGTCATCAAGCTTCAGAGATCCAAGTCATGCAGTTACTTTTTAGAAGAATTCACAGGCATTTTTCATTCTGATAGTGAAAGTTTATTTTATAAACTGCTTGAAAAACGCCAAAGGTAGAAAGTTGCCAACCAGCAGTTCCTGGGGTCACCTAGCTCATGAACCAAATCCTTTTCTCTTACCCAGAAGATCCTGCATGAACACCACTGCAAATAGAGGGTAAGGCTCCCAGACATGGGATCTAGCAGAAGAGGGGAATGAGGCATTTCACTGCTAGAGAAGTGAGTGAGCTATTTGTAGCACATCATCATGCTGTCATTCGAGACCTAGGCTCTGCTCTTCAGAAAGGCCCAAGAAAGCTGCAGTCATTTTTGGTTCTTATTTCCTCTCACATATTTACTCTGCTCTTCAAAAAGATGGCAAATATTTTTAGTTTAATTGTGTAGCTGAGATTCAAGATAGAGCAGTGTTAGTTGGAAACAGTGGTTTTTTTTAAATTAGGTTTTTTTTTGTTTTCTTCTTACAAGGCATGTGGCATTACTGCATCTTACAGAGATCTGAAAGTACTAGAGTATTACAGAAATGTGTGAATCTTACACTGTTTGGACCACAAAAAACTAGGCTTGGGATTATTCCTGGAAGAGGTACTGTCACATTCTCCCAAGTGCTTATTTTCTATATATTTTAATCTTACTGAAAAATATTTTTTCAGTGATTATTGTTTTCGTATCTTCAGTATTTAAAAGGGCAATGTAAATGCCCTGGACAGGAAAAAAAGGGAAGAAAAGAAAATCAAAGTAAGTTACCAGTGCAGTGGAAGTAGTTTGCTTTGACTGTATATTTATGCAGCATGCGTTTAGCGTTTGGGATGGGCTTGGCATCTCCAGCAATCCGAATTTCTCCTTCATAATTTCTGACAAAGAAGAGCAGTCATAATTATTGCATTGCTCCATCAGCCCTCACCTCATTGCTCTTCTGACTGTGCCCTGTCCCCTACAGTTGAGGGTGGCAGTAGGCAATAGGTTCCTAGTGCGGACAGGGCAGTTATTTCCGTTTCAACTGTTTATTCTGTGAGATACCTGGCACCAATTGAGACAAGTTAAGTAGACCAAAGTTTTATTTGTATGTCCATGGTTTCTTTTACATTTCCTTTCATCCCCACTGCTGAGGAATTTGCCACTGGTGGAAGACAGCTGTCTAAATGGAAGGAGGCTGATTGGTGCTGGGGAAAACGGTCAGTGGGAAATTTGTATTATCTGAACTACGTCTGAGTTCATAATAGTCATAAAGGCATATAAAAATTCTGAGGGTTTCTATTTGTGTCTGTCTGCTGAGGTGGGGGTGTGGATATTCCTGGGTGTGTGCATGTATCCCAGCATGGTCAAAGGGTGGCAGATTTCAGTTATTAAGAGTGATCTGGATTAGTCCTGGTCTTTCTGGGTCACTAAGTTTCAAATGCAGATATTTCACATCTGTTTCTTGTTCACAGCCACTAACAAAGTACAATACCGAAGGAGTCCCAGTTTTAGACGCGTGTCTGGTCCTTCAAGGAATTCAGCTAGTTACTTAGAGGGGGGAAAAAAAGAGAAAAAGAAGTGCAGCTATACCTCCTATTCAAATTTGCAGATTAGGCAAAAGCCCAGAGGTGAAAGGTCAAATAAAACAGTTGAAAGCATTTTCTGTAGACTTCCTGGTCATGGAGGCAAAAAAGAGCACGCAGTCCTCCAAAGCATGCTATAAAAGCCAGAAGAGTGTGAGAGACACTTTAATAGGTTCCATTCTTGATGAAATTCTTGAAGCAGCCTCACTTAATATGGCGTAGAAATCCAATATGCCAGACATATTTGCTGTGTGCAGTGCCCATCAATCTACAGATGGTAGGTCCTTGAAAAACAATGTTCTGTAATGACCAGTTCAAACTTGTGTATCTCAGCTAAAATTACCTAAAACATTTGGAAGAAAGTGCTGAAAAATGTTGGCCTTTGCCCTCACAGTTATTTCTTCTTTTTTCATTGCAGCGAAGCTGCTTTTTTGATGTGTTTTGGTTTGGGGTTTTTTTGCTCTTCTGGATTTTTTTCCCCCCTATGTCCCATGGTATCATTGTCACTTCACCAACTTTAAATTAGCATCCAACATAAACCAAATAGCTTTTATGTCAATGACAACTTTCAGCTGAAGATTTCAACACACTTTAATTATTAATCCATAGAGTGCTTTAACATTTGGTGGCACAACTGCTAACATTTTGGAGATGGGAAAATTAAGGAATAATAAAGGTAAAGTTTAGGTGTGATTGATCTCACATAGGCATTTTCCAACAGCTGTGTGTCTCAGGTATCATACAGGTTTCCTTTGTAGGTAATGGAGAAAGAAAGAGAAAGAGAGAGAGAAGTACTTTAAAGGTGTGGTACATTTCACCTCTTAAGTAACTGTTGTAGGTGAATCTCAATGACATGATGAAGACATTGTATTGGGACTGCAGAAAATATCTTGGAGTACTAGCTTAGTCTTGACACCTCCATTTAAAACTGCTGAAGCCTGATGAAGTGAATTCCACTTCAGCAGATAGTGATTCAATTTCTTGTCTGCAAATGAGTGTGTCAACATTTCCCTGTTATGAAGTACATGTTGACTTTTGCAAATAACTCCAGTATCAATATAATAGTGACTGTGTCAATGTAATTCATGTAAATGTGGATCCCATTACAGCTCTCGATTCTGTGCTGGTTTTTGTTGTTGTTGTTTGGGGGTTTTTGGGGTTGTGTTTTGGGTTTGTTTGTTTGTTTGTTTGTTTTTGTGTCGGGTTTTTTTTGGCTGTTTGTTTGTTTGCTTTTAATGTAGAGACTGTGTTTGGTCTCCAAAGACAATCAGAGCAGAAAAGATGGACAGACAGTGGTGTAGTCACTAAAAATATTTAGGCTGATAGACGCTTAAATAGCTTGTGTCATAGGGACTCAGAGTCGGTAATTGAAGTACTTTGACTTTCACTTTGAAAAATTCCAGCATTTGATTTCTATTACCCTTTGTCCGTTGGAAAACAACCTGTTGTTGATTGCTGGTTGTTCCATGAAGTAAAGTTGTTGCCTCAAAAATCAGGCTCGCTCCCACCTCTTCAGTGGTATCAGCAACTGGAGTGAATTCATTGCTATGACAAGAAGAATAGATGGAGCTGAGGTAAAGATGTGAAGGGACTAGTTGGCCGAATGGGTTGGAGTAGCTGAAGGCAGTGTGTGAGGTGATTTAGAAGCAGCGAAGATGAGAGAGTGGGAAGACGTTTAAGTCGTAACCAGCCCTGAGGGTAGACCCGATAGTGGATGCCACTAACAGCAGAAAGAAATCTCTTTTATCTGCTTCTGTTATAGTACTCTTTTTATTACAAGAAGTAGTTTCTGGCTGTGGAAAGAGCTGTTCGTCGTTTGGTGTTGGAGGAAACAATGCAGCCAGGAGAGCCAGCAGCTCTCCTTTCGCGGGGCATGGAGCACCCTCTAGTGACCGCTGGTGCCGCGCTGCCCACAGCTCCCAGGGCCGCTCCGAGCGCTCAGGGCCAGCCAGCTGAACGCCAAAGGGATGAGGGCATTTTCCTCCTCCCTCCACTGAGGTGCAAGACGCTGTAGAAAAGGAAATGAAAAGCACAAGAGCTTGGAAACAGTGCTGTAGGAAAGGGTGCCTTTTGTGAGGTGCGTGTTGTGTAACCCTAGTGGCCAGGTAGTGATAATTAGTATTAATTACGTGGTCTTGCATGGACTGCTTGCGGGGACATAGTAACTGGAGTGTAGCTAAAGCAAATGCTCCACTTCACTCAGAAGCCATCCTCCCACCGCTGACCTTCACATTTCCAACCGTGGGCCAATGGACATGTGCCCACTCCAGAACTGGATCACGTTTTCCCTAGGACATAATTTGTCCTGTGTCCTCAGACCTGGGGCTGCATCAAACCCACTCAGATGTGGAAGGAGGACGTGGGCTTTCATGAGCCCTGAATGCCCAGCAGTCCTGGGAACGGTGCATGAGAGAGCAGCACCTGAGATCCTGGACCTCAAGCACCTCGGGATACGTTGTGAAACTCCTTTCTTCTGAGCACCCCTGATTGTTCCTCTGCTAAAAGCCTATTTGAGAGCTCACTTTGTTGTGAGGAGAGTTTCCCCCTGCTCTGTGAGCAGACATTTTCTTCAGAGCCATCTGAAAGCTGTCAATTAAAAGGAAGAAGTCCAGCTGACGGGCTTGCTGACAGCTTGGTAGGAGAGTCTTTTGCCCTCACACACCAAGCTGAGCATGGACAAACCGATGTTTGGAGCTATGTTTAAGCAAAATACTACATTTTTTTGAGGGGAGCAAGACCTTTACAGCTGTATTCTCATGCCATGAACTACCACTATTTTCCTGAATTTATTTTGTAGTCTGTTTCTACCTAGAGAAGAACCTCCTTTATTCCTATAGTAAGAGGAATAGAGCTCAGGTTTTTCTCTTTCCTTTTTCATCTCCCTCTGTCTCTGTCTCTTCTTCTCCCTTCATCCTAATACTCTGGCACATATGATATGAAAATAATCTGAAGTCAGGATTGTTTTTTAGAATTGGTAGTGGTGTTTCAAGCAGCATGAGAAATGTCTCTTTGGAAAGGTTGAAAGGTTTTACGTGTGCTTGGGTGAGTACATGCATATTGAATATATGTCTAGCATATCCTAGAAAGGATACAACAAGCAAAATCACTTTTTCCTCTGGAAATTCATCATCTTTTTCTGAGGATCTAATTACTTCTTTTGCATGGTTGGACCAAATCTTTAGTTCTGTACAGGACCCTGTTTGGTTTAAGCCGGCTTAGATCAGATCTTTCATCTGCAGTTTTGAAAACTCTTCCCTAAAGAGAGCGCTCTGTAGTCCTAAAGGTAGAAGGCACATAAAGCAGTGTTTAAGCCTGTTCAAGTTCAGGAAAGAACTTAAGCACAGCTGTTATTCCAAAGCATGTGCAAAACCCCTGTTCTGATCAAGAAACTTAAACATGTGTGTAATGTTAACACATGTGGTAGTGTTTTCTTGCTCTGTGGTTTCTAGATGCAGGCTTGAATGTAGAAGCAAAGTCCAATAGAAAGGAGCCCAGACAAATTAGGATGACAAACCTGAGAGAAATCAAGGGGGGAAGGGAGTGTTAGGTGACTTGTGTGGACTTTGATACAATTTTGTGTTTTCATTCTGTTCGTTGACCAAGCTGCATTTTTTCAAGCTCACACAACATTATTTCAGACAATAGCACATCGCTGCCTAAAATAACAAAAACATCTTTTCTTTCTAGTCAACCTTCGTGAAATGCAGAAAGGAGAAAAATAGTAGAAGTGTTTGTACTACTATTTTTCTTTTGCAACTGGGTGATGGTGATTTGATAACCCAGTATTTTCCTTTCTTTACAATACCAAGGCTCTATCTGGCAATTGGATCAACATAAGCAGAAGCCCTCAGAAATCTGCCTGTGGGTGTTAGTTTGAAAGTCAAATAAACTTCATTGAATTCTTTGGCATAGAATATCTGCCAGTTTAAGACAGAAAAATCCTTACCAGGCTGTGGGCTCTGTAAAACTCATATAATAATAATAATAATAATAATAGAGCTCAGAAGAGTCTGATACTGCCCACATAATATGTCCAACCCCCCTATATAAGTCAAGAGGAGCTATGTCTATGTGGAGGTAGGCTGTAGAGGAATTATTATTAAAACCTGTTTGTGAATGAATTTATTAGATCTCATCCACTGGAGAGGAGAAACTGATACTTCAACCTTCTCAATATACTAGAGAAAAAAAACTATCCCAAAATATCATAGGCTTAACTGTAGTGGAAGTCACCCAACTGAAACATTGTACAATGCTTTGAAATTTCAAGAAAAAGGTTGTAATCTTTTGCCTGTCTTGTTCATTGTTTGGAGATGAAAAGGGAGGAAATCAACATCCCCATGAAATACAATTAACTGTAAATTGCTTTCTTTTCATACTGTTTGTAATGAAAATAGGAAAGTTACCAGCAGTTACCTACTCTGCAGAAGCACAGTAATTCAGTGGTCGCAGACTGCAAGAAAGCATTCAACAGTGTAACACTGGATTTCTGTGTGAACCAAGAATACAAACTACTGCATGGCAGCACTGACTCTTGATTACTCTGAAGAGACCAGAAGTCATCTTCACAGTGGAACAAAACAGAGCTCCTTAAAGTGAACTATAAAATCAAGCAAAACTTGTACCCTGCTGCACTTCAGGATGCAGCACAGTGAGGAAAAGCAGGTTCTTCCTGTCAAAGTCTCTCCATCAGAATCTGGAGTCAGCCAGAGGCTTGCTCAGACACTTTGACTGATGGAACTTCAAGGCATATGAGACAGCTGGAGACTCTTTGAGAAAGGCTCATCTGGGTGACAAAATTAAAACAGGGTCTTCCTGGAGGTAGCTCTACCAGATCCCATTTACAGTTGTGCTGTGTCACTTCATTGTGTCCAGGAATTTCCAGCTCTGTGGTCCCCATGGAGCCCGTAGAATTGGGATTTTCTGGAACCTGGTGGGTGGCAGAGTCGTTCCCATGAGCAGGACTGAGTGGACAAGCCTTACCTCTGTCCTGCCTTGGGTGAGATGGAGCAGTGCTTGCAGGACAAATCAGAATCACAGAATCACATGACCCAAGGGCCAAGCCTGCAGCAGTTCAGTGTACTCCAGACATATCTCTGAAGAAGTACATGGCTGTGTTTCACCTTCTTCAAGTCAGGATAGTGGGGGAAGAGTGAACAGGGACTTACTGCTCTCATTGTGTACCATTTGGAAAAAATTCTTGCTGAATGCCAGCAGTCATCACCACTTACAGAACCTGCTGCGATTTTCTTTTCTTCTCCTAAGGAGCAGGAGAGGAAAACATTGGGAGGGGATGAGGTCATCAACTTCTACTAAGCAATCCTATGACAAGCCATCACTGTCTCTTGTTCTTTTTATCATATTGGAGTCCTTGGTCAGAGAACAGGACCTTATTACAGCAGGAATTATCTATCCAGTGCTGCAGTGCTTTCAAGCATCATGTCGATGGTTTGATGTTGTTATAGGAAGCATTGGGAAACCATGCACTGGTTACAGCAGGACTGACTCTTAAAAATTAGCAGGTTATTGGGAAAATTAAGACATTCTGACTTCTTTTGCTTTTCCTGCAATTGTTGAGGGTCATATTTTCAAGCTTTGCTCTTCTAGCTGAAAGCTCAGAATATCCTGATACCAGCAATGATGTCTGTTATAAAAGACATACAATGTTGTGAATCCTCAGAGCAAGAGGGTTGTGCCAGCACTGAATCCTGAGTGGCTCTTTACATATGGACTTTTATACTAACTGGTATTGTGGAAACAAGGGACAGTATTTTGTTTGCACAGATAGTAATTTTGGGGTGCACTCTGAGTGCCAAGCGCTAGAAAAGGATGAATAAAAATATAGCACTGAATAAAATAATTACTATCACACTCCAACTGGGAATGGACTTGCTAGTGAAACCATCTAATTTTTATGCAGGGATAGAACTGCAAAGTAAAGGAACAGTGTGGAAAATGTAAGTCTGTTTATGGCATCTAGGCATTTGCTTTTGAAATGTATGTCTTTCTGTGACTTCCCTTCCTCGGTAAGAATAAACCTTTATTAGAATAAACCAAACCAGCTTGGAAGAGAGCTTCAAGATCATCGTGTCCAACCCATCAACCAATCCAACCCACCCAAACAGCTAACCCATGGCACCAAGTACCCCATCAAGTCTCCTCCTGAACACCTTCAATGACGGCGACACCACCACCTCCCCAGGCAGCCCATTCCAATGGGCAATCACTCTCTCTGTATAGAACTTCTTCCTAACATCCAACCTGAACCTCCCCTGGCGCAGCCTGAGACTGTGTCCTCTTGTTCTGGTACTGGGTGCCTGGGAGAAGAGACCATCATCCGCCTGTCTACAACCTCCCTTCAGGTAGTTGTAGAGAGTGATAAGGTCACCCCTGAGTCTCCTCTTCTCCAGGCTGAGCAACCCCAGCTCCCTCAGTCTTTCCTCATAGGGCTTGTGTTCCAAACACAAAAAAAAGAAAAAGACATCTAAAAGAATTTATTGTCTTAATCAACTTGCTTCTTGGGAAAAAAAAAACCAAACAGGAAAAAAAGGATGTATCAGGTAGGCTAGAAAGTGTCTATAGCTCAAGAATCCAGGAATGAGGTTAATGACCAAATATAGATGTGGTGTAAGTGGAACTGGACTTCATTAACATATTTGGAGCTACACCCGCTTATACCAAGTCTGGCTTGAGCCCTGAATCAGCAATTCCCCAGTGAATAGACTGCATGAAGCTAGTGTCGAATTTGGCCCATTTCATCTGACATCTGCATCCTGCCTCGAAGTGGCATGTCACACTTACTGCACATCAGATCACACCTGCCCAGGCGGTCACAGGCAATTGACTTTTTGTTTAAAAAAAATAAAAATAAAAAATAAAAAAAAAAAATGTAGTCACATATCATCAAGAAAAACAACATTGTTTTAGGACTCTTATCTCTTCACTCCCAAATATCCTGTTTCTTTGAGCTGTAGTGGCCAGGACCAATAGAAACCTCTTCCTGCCATTGGCTGACTTCATTTCCCAGAGTTAGCACAATCTCATCCGCTCTAAACAACCTCATCAAAACTTCTTTCTGGTCAGAGCGAAGCAATAATTATTATTAGCAATTATTAGCGATCAATAATCTTGATCACATTATGGCAAGCACTATTAAGGTAAGAAGGGGGTACCTTTTTTGCTGGAATTTTTTTTCAGTGGCGTGTTCTTTGGTTTCCTTTATCAACCTAGATAAGTTAGAATTGGGCAACACCCCCACTGCCACAATAGAGGACAACAAGATTTCCTTTGTACTGCCTAGTAAATTTCCTTTTTCCTACTCCAACCATCCGCAAGGCTTAAAAACTTCAAACTCGGAAAAAAAATTGGGTTTTTTAAATTCACTGTTCAGTGCTGTGGATTGCATATGCGAAGCCCTTTTATGAGAGCTTCTGAAATTTCTTGTAGGTATCATTCTGACAACTTGGATGTGTTTGCGGACTGCCATAAGGGGAGAGGGTGTGCACTGGAAGGAAAAAAAAGGGGTGCTGAGAGCGCTAACCTTTTGGATACCTTTAAATGCTTCTCTGGTTGATGGGGACACAAGTGGGAAGGAGAGGCACCGGCTCTCGTTTCTCTTTCATGCAGGTGTTAATTATGTGCTTTTCTGGAAACTCTTATGCTCAGAATCTTTCTGAGTGTTATTTTAATGGTGGCGGCAAGATCGCGTGCGTGTGTTCTTTCTTGTTTTAATTTTTTGGACAATAAAATTCCCGTACTGGCTTTTAAATTGATCTCAGTGCATGGTTTGTTGGGTTTTGTTTTGTTTTGTTTTGTTTTGTTTGTTTTAAGAATGGCTTTGCTGAGTTTTTCAGGTTGTGCCACTTAGAAAGCTGAATAAATGTATTTGTCTGTCTGTCTAGTTTTTGCTTCTCTGTGTGCTGTAATAGAGAGCAGTTACAGATACAGCAATAGCTGTGATTAATTGCAGAAGTATAACTGTAAAGGCTTTGTGATAGTGAAACTAATTTTACGTAAAGGACATACCAGCATGCACAGTGAGGATTCTGCAGCACTGTATTACCAGCTTTGGGATCAAGGTATTTGCTTTCTTTGTGATATTGTGTATCTCTTCACTTTTCTAATTATGCCAGAGATTTAGTAGGAGATAACGGAATAGCTGTGGTGCCTGGCCCTTGGCTTAGTGGAGCTGCAGTTTGATTTCTCAGTAACTTCTGCTTAGATGTTTACATTTTAAAGATCATTTGATACTTTTTGTTATGGTTTTTGAAATCTGGAAGTCTTGTCTGAAGGCACTGCCATGAGAAAGGCTTTCTTTTGAAAAGTATCTCTTTTTTGTAATCACTGATGCTTTCAAGAGGTCATCTGTAGAGAGAAAGATCTGCATTTCTGGCCCCTATCTATTATATGCTAAGTGACTCCTGTATTCTCTTTGGTTTTGCTGTGCATTTCAGAGCACACAGGGCATGACAGGCGCTCTATGAAAATCCCGAGGTTCAGAGGGTCGTGTTTTGCATTGCTAAAATAAGGGCTTTGTGTCGAGGTAGTAACACTGGGGTTTTTTTTGCATCTGTTTACTAGAATGCACTATTAATGTTGATGGGAAATACTTGTTCTAAAAAGCTAGTAGTGAGATCAAATGTTGTATGCATTTTGAGCTCTTACTGGTTTTGGTTGGGGTTTTTTTTTTGATGTTTTATCTGGGCTGACACAATAAGGTAAATGATTGTAAACAGTATCTCTTTTTTATCATTTTACTTTCACCTTATATCTACAGAAGTTCCAAGGGGCTGTGTGCAACCGTGCATTTTACAGCCAGGTAATGCAATAAAGTCAACAAATTCTCCTGAGTGAAGAAATAAACTTGTAGGGGGAAATAGGTACCCCAAAACTTGGGGATTTTGGTGCTCAGGGTGTTAGGAAGGCCTAGCATACTGAAGCATTTTATTTATGCAAGTGAAAAATGTAAAACTGGAAGAAATTTCAGGTACTTTGTACCGTAGATGCAGGAAATGTACTCTGACATGAATCTAAGCTAGTCCAAGGAGATTCAATTCCTCTTCCTATTCTGAGTACACAAAGTAATTTAATTGAGAGATTTCTGAAATAAAGAAATTGCAGCTGAAGGACAAATGAGTGTTTGTGCTTTTGCCAAACAATTATGTTTAGCAAATTATTTTTTCCTGTTTCAACATAATGGCCTCTGTTGTCAGCTAGCAACAGGTAGCCTAGCTATATGAATGCAGGTGAAAGAAAGCTAGAGTGCCTCATCAGGAGTTTGTGTGCTGGGAATTCCCTCTTTCCTTTATGGAAGCTGTGGAGTCAATAGATGCCAAAACTGGGTTATGAATGGCTTTTTATTTGTTCATAACCGGGTAGAAATTACTCTAAATGTCGACACACACAAAGGTGGCTTCCCAGTAAGGCTGTCTGATTCACCCTTTTCCCATCACAAACTGACAGACAGTCCCCCTTGGGACACTCAGGACTCATGAGAAATCAGGCTGGCTTAACTAGTATTAATTGGTATCTATGAAGGCAGGCATTTGTGTAAGTTTTCTGGCACTGGGCTTGACGTCACAATTGTGGCTTTACTGGGAGATGTGTTTCTTCTTGTTCCCTGCCCCTCCTGCTGCTGCCTCCTTCCCTTTCTCCTCCATGACAGGGAAAGTGCCACTGCAGAATGTTTCTCCTGAGAAGGAGGGCGCAGCCATGCCTTTGTTCTAGGCTTTCACATGGGTGCCTTACTTTAATTCTGACCTTTATGCTGTAAGAGCAGCCACCCTTGGTCAGGCCAGGGACCTCTCCCTCTGACTGCAAGCAGGTCTGTCTCTCCTGAAGTGTGGCATAAACAGCTGCAGAGAGGAGGGTGGTAGGAGAAGGTGTGAATCTCCAAAGCCAGGATTTTGGTTTTATTATGCAGTCAGGGGGCTGATGTTTCTAATGCACTCACTTCCTCATACCTGGAGCACATGTGGCTAACCTCAACGGTATGTTATTTAGCATTTGAAGGATAAAATGTTTGTTTGGTTTGGTTTGGTTGGTTGTTGTTGGTTTTGGGGGGTTTTTTCTTTCCAATTGGAGAAAATCTCCTAAAAGTCAGGATTTCAGAGATAAGCTAACGTGTTTCCTTCTGGCACAAATAGTATCTGACAGATATGTGCAGTAGCACAGCAGGGCAGAGCACTGAAGCTGAAGACCTATCAAATTAGCACTTCTAATTATAACCATTCCACTAGTTACTGTAAATATAATTTTAGGAAGTATCAAAGGCTTCTGAATTAGGCATCTGTCTGTTTTGTTTTTAATAGAATGGAGCAAAAATTATTTATATGTTACCTCAGGATGAAGCAAAAATACTTGTCCTGAAGGTAACTTTTTTCCCCCCTGTTGTCCTGTAGTGGAGTAAAGAATTGCAAATGAAAAGATACTATTAGAATTCTACTTCTCTGTCATGTACCAATCCTTGTTATATTTCTATCCCTTCTTGACAATGCAGTTATACTTAGAAAAGCTCTTCAGTCTTAACTTTACAATGACTTACTCCTCATGCTGGTGGATATTCTTTTACTCTAATTTATTTCTAAATATGCACATATACACTTTACACTGTTGATTTCTTATGTGCTGTCACAGGGAAGTTATGATTCCTGGGAGAAAGTTTGCATATTTGATAAGGGACAGGAGAATCTTTGTGGTTTCTAAGGCTTGAAAGAGTGTGGATATAGTGATTAAAGCAGTGGCAAGATTGTTATTCTGTGAGGAATCTTAGTCTGTGCTTCTTTCTATAGTATTCCTTTCCTCTCACTTTCTTGCAGAAAACCTCAGCACTCACTCAAATACTTCTAAAGCCAAGGAAAGCTGCAGACAGTTTAAAAAAAAAAGTAAAAAAAAAATCTGTTCTTGGCATATGGAAATGTTTAAGTCTTTGTTTAGAGGACTGCATCTGCACTGAATCCCACAGAACTAATACAGCAATTTGTACTTCTGTTACTTGCTTTAAAAAAAGTATAAAGATTATTCGCTTTTTGTTCTCATCTCAGTTAGCAAATGATCAAGTGGTATATTTAACTTTAAGCCTGTAAATGCTTCTATTCACTTTGGTGATTAGACACAACCTTCTTACAGCTAAGCATGCACCTGAATGCTCTGATGAATCAGAAGCAAGAGCTGCAGGAGTGCCTTGAACCATTTAGCCTGATCTTGCACTCCTTAATTCAAAGTTTCCATCAATTTCATGAAGATTTTGTCAGACCTATAATTATTTCCAGGTAAAACAGTATTTCTGACATGAATACAAATTGTAAGGAAAAATAGTCATGTAAGAATAGAAGAAGATACTTGGGGGATTTTCATGTTAGTTTCTTTTGCTCTTAGTCAGCTGTCATTTTACTCAATCCAGTTTGTGGCTACATGTGCCAAAAGGAAGTCTAATATAAGGATTTTTCTTTCTAGAGTTAAGTCCTCAGGCAAGGAACAACAGTTGGAAAATGTGTGGGTTTGACTGTCTGAATTGGTTTGTTTGTTTGTTTTTTGTTAACAAGAACTATGTTATCTCTTATCAAATTGTTTTTCAGCAAGTCCCATGAGTTACAAAAAGCCTTTCAGAAATATTTCAAAAAAGAAACCCCAAGTGCTTGTGGAGAATGACTTGTTGAAAGATAAGTACAGTAGTCTTGAGAAATGTGAATGCCAAAAGAAGATGTTTACTTCCCAAGTGACAGTTTATAATCCAATGCAAATATATAATGCTGTTCACTTAAAAACAAGTAGGCTTCATAATGCAAGTTTCTGAATCAAGCCATCAGAGTTATTTTGAAAATCAGCAAAGTGGAGAAAATAAAAAGAAAAACTGTGTTGGTACCACTGGTATCATCAATATTAACAAAGGTGATACAGTAGAGAGTTTCACATGCAGTGCCAAACCTTGTCAAGTTAACAAAAATTGTTTCCTTCACTACAGTGTGGTTTCTATTCAGATTCATCATTAATTATAAAACAAACAAACAAACAAAACCCACCAATAAAAAAAAAAAAACAACACAACTAAACCAAACAATTTTGATAGATAATTATACAGCAGAGAAATAGTAGCAGCTTTTCACATTGTCACTAATGAAAAGTCAATGGTTGGACAAAATGACATGTGTTCTGCTAGTCTTGCTATCCTTAATACATAGCTGTGTATTACAGAAGAAACATTGACAGTGATAGAGAAGCTTCAAAGCACTTACATATAAAAGGTATTAATACTTTCCTTAAAGGATTAATGTGTCTTTGTGATTGAAGGAGTTATTTGAATGTTGTAACTAATCCCACCTGAGGGTGGATAGTGCTGTGTACTTCAATTTCTTTTTGCCCCCCTTAAAAGAAGGGCTGTATAACCCTCTAAGGAGCTCATCACAGCAAATGGAAAGAGAGTGTCAGGAAATCTGGTTGCAAACCTTTATCACAAGGAAATTCTCTCTCTCTCTCTCTCTGTTTTGGAGATATCCTTAGGTACTGGGTTGCTGACTTTACCTATTCACCCTATTAGAAAGACGAGATATTGTTTTCAGGAAAGGAATATTAGTGTGTAATAAACACATAATATTAGTAGTGTTTTTTAATACCTACCCTGTACAAATCAGGGATTAATCCTTCTGTTAATTATCATGTCATAAATTGAATTTGTTTAAAAATAAAGTTAATAAAGTTACAATTACTGGTATAAAAAGGTAAGTGAACATTAATAGGTTAAAAAAGCCCATAAGTAATAGCAATTTTTTAAGGCTAGGCTGAAGGACACCTCAAGTGAGCATCCACTTACAGAGGACCAGGCAAATGGTCTTTAGGAATGGTGGCTTTTAGAAATTAATGAGTGGAAAGAATGCATATGATAATAATGTCTCCCTTCACATGCAGTGCATGTTTATTTGGAGTGTACATCTCAACTGGTGTGACTAGGTTGGTGGAACCGTTTCATACTAAGGGAATGTCCAGCTTGCTTAGTTAAATGTATGTGTTACCAGGTTAAGCAGTACCTGGGGAAAGAAATGCAAGGACAAATTACAAGAACTGGATATATGCAAATACCTGCAGGAAGGGGTGGTGAATGACTCTTGATGGGAAGTGGCAGCTCTCTTGAAAATGGCCTACCTGACTTAAGAGAGATGAGAGAGCAAGATACAGAGAAACATTGCTATAACAAGGGAAAAAAAAGCCACAGGAGACTGGAAATGTTTTGTTTGACAAATCCCTAATTACAGAAGTGCTGAAATAAACAAGTAGCAGCATGTTAATTCTACATGGAAGACTTTGCATAACTGCACTGCTAGCCTGCAAGATTTTTTTAAACCTCATTCTTTAGAGTTGAAAAACATCTTTTTTTAGGTGATGTGTTTATTACCTTGATAAACAGTAAAATGCTGCCACAGCAATTACCTTGATGATAAAGAGTTTGTAGACAGATACTTCCTGCATTCATTTCCTACCCAGATAAGTCGCCAAAATCAGGGACTACCAATACAGGAAATGCTTTCAATACGAACTTCCTATCTGTTAATATCTAATTCACTGAGAAGATCTACGCCTTTCTTCGTTGATACAAAGGTTATTATTAAGCATTTAAGCCACAGTACAACACATATGTTCATGTAAAAAATTAAGTCCAGTGAGTGCTGTTATGCTGGTCTATGAAATATCAGGGGTTTTCTCTGTAGTGGTAGGAAAAATGACCCTGCATTTTTCAATACTGCAAAGTAGGGTGCTTCAAAATACATTGTCATTCTGTCACATGATGAGCAAGCAACCTCCCTCCAACTCAATATTGCCTGCATCCTTTCCTTGTTTGTATGCATCACCAAATAAAATGTTTTCTTCCCAGCTCTTAAGGTGGACTTCTCTTCTGGATGTATTAAAGAGTCACAGTCATCTCCTGCAATCCACAGTGACATATATTCGACAGAAATGACTGAAGCAGAAATTTTGCCTCCCTGTAGAGATAAATAAAACCAGGACTAACCTGTATTTTTGAACTTCTGCTAAAAAAAAAGAGAGAAAAAGAAAAAAAAAGAACCTAGAGCAAAAGAAAAGTAAACAAAGACAGAAAACCTTCATTGCTAATTGTAACTTTAGGATAATTGCTTTCAGGCATATGAATAGAATGAATGAGGATTTATGAAACCTGAAGTGAAATCGGGCCAAAATCAAGTCAAGAGTATTTAGCCAATGGCTTGGCTGGAGCCAGGCTTTCACCCAGGTTATTCAGGAGTTCAGCCTGAAATTTGTGCAGTTTTGCCAATGATTCTCTTGGAGTCGTTCCAGGTTTCTGCCATCATGACTGAGATTGATATCTTGGCCTTTCCCCATAGAGTTGGGTAGTCCTTTGCTATTGCGGCTTCATAGACATCACTCTTTTTCATCTTTGAAGAACAGACCTATGTTCAGTTATCTCCTCACACAACTATGGGAAAGGCAGTTTGAGTTTGTGTTGTAGTCTAACAGGCTGGGAATATGAGGTTGGATTTACAGACCCCTTCAGAGACTGTGGGAAACTCGTTGCATGGAGCACCAGCTGTTACACAGAAGAGCCAGGTCTGTGGAGACCTGACCCAAAAGTCTAGTTACTGCAGATGGATTCTATAAGTTGAAGTTAGTTTTGGCAAGTAATTTAAACAAGACTGTGGGTGAAGAAGCTCTAGGAAGTTGCCCCTTGGCTTTGGGTTCACAGGGATATTGGGGAAATACACACTGTCTCCTGAAAGCAACATTCTTGGGATGTGGCTAGGCAGCTCTTATCTACTCACATACCTTTTTATTATTGTTAGTCTTTGGTGTATTCACATTAGCTTCCCTCATGCATAAGGTATTCCCCTGGAAGTGCTCAAAATTGTTGCTTTTCACTAATCAGATCAACTCACTGAAGTGGTGGCCAGAGACATTTTTCACATTATTTCCATACAGCCTCTGCCTTTAAAAAATTGTTCTGCGATTTGTCATCAAGGCACAGTCATATGTACCATTTTCATGGAATTCAGAATCTGGTTGTTTAGTCTATGTCAACGGGATAAAAAAGAGAGGGATCCTGTGCCTTTAATGTTGTTTATAACGGTTAGACAGAGCTTGTCAGGTGAAGGTTAATTGCTCTCCAGTTAAAGCAGTTCTCTGCACAGATGGGTTATCAGGGCTGAACACTCGTTACAAGATTAATCTCATTTCCGACAAGACTTCCCTTTCCTTCAACTGATTTTTACTCAGCCATTGGACCTGTCACCAGCCGTTAAAAGAAGGGTGGGTTACCTCTGGGATATTAATGCTTGTGTACAGTAAAACAATACAAAGTGTGTGTCATATCGGTAGGGAACATCTTTAGGAGACAGCACATTTCAGTGCTGTTCTGAAGGTCGAGATTCATAAACAACAGAAACAATCAGGAACATTTGTATTAACCCTCTTAATGAATGTGAGCTCCAGCCAAATCATCCATAGGCTTGTTTTTGATGTCTGCTTTCCTCTACATGTAGAACTAAAGTATATGTTTAGTTCCAAAGGTATGTTTTTGTTGAAAATTTTACTCAACAAAATAGCCACTTGTGAAATTGTGGAACCTGTGACTATGCTTGTATGCAGTCAACTAAATGATAGACGGGACCGCTTCAGTTAATGCTGGCTGTTTTCTTCTCATCAAGAGGAAATATATCATGTTGAACACTTGAAGAAATTAAAACTGTGGGAGTTTTATCTTGGCTTCTACAGTAAACCTGTTGAATTTTCCTCTTTCTGTAATCTGGAGTAAATCAGAACTGGATCAGTTACATCCAATGGGCTACAGAGATTAAAGATGGATGTAAAGCAAGAGCACATCATATTCTTACCATAATATTGCCTTATTAGCCAAGACTGCAGCAGATCTGCCAGTCCAGGGTGATTCTGAAGAGCTGCATAGAGTGAGTTCAAGGAGGCTATGGCATGAACACAAGAGTCTTCCTAGAATTTGGGTTTTTTCAGGAGTTCTGACGCTTCCAAAATAACAACAACTTGGCAAAAGTCTCTGGCTGCCAAGTTTGTTACATGCAACTTTAGTCAGTAAATTCCAAAACTCTAAACAAATATTCAAGGCAACAAACAGGGTAGCTCTTATGTTTCCTTAGGGCTTCCTGTCCTGGCTTTGGATTAACATGATCCTGTCAATGGTGCTGAGTCTCTCCATTGATTTCAGTGAACGTTGAATCCGGATGGAATATTGGCCAAGGAACAGTTAATCTCCTGTAAATGTTTCAGTGAAGGCCTTTATTGAAACTCTTTATCTTTAATCTATGTTTTATAAACATTTAGCAAAATAAACAAATTATATGAAAAATCATTTCTGTAAGACAAGGCCTATCTACAAGCTTCTGAAAATGTCTCATTTTCCTTCTTTTATTTTCATTTAATCACCAAAGTAGTCTAATGGCCTTACTGCTTAATTGAGAGTTACTTTTTCGATACTCATGAGATTAAAAATGAATTTTCCTTTCATTTAGAATCCATGGGTTTTAAGGAAATGTACTCACTACAGTTATAAAGCTGAAATGACAGACAGACATGAATGTAACCTCTGAATATCATGCTCTTCAGCAGTATACATTCAAAGGCAAAAAAAATTTGAAGTGAAATCCATTACTGTTTGAATAAGATAGGAAAAGTGCATCATAAATCTTTACAATCCCAACTAAATCATTGGTGCTTTATGCCAAGGGAGGCACGTTCCGTAATAAGTCTTTAAATGGACGGAGTTAACGTTTAATAAAAAACAAAAGGATCACTAAGGTTAGGTTGTCAGTGAGACTTTGAATGAATATTTGAAGATGGATTGCTCAGAATTGCAAAGTGTTGTTTTGCAATTTAGCTGCTTTCACTGATGAAAAAAAAAAACCAACAACCACCACCTACCTTTCTAGAAAAAGTAAGGAAAATTGAAAGTGGTGAGTTCTCTTTTTTCCTAGGAAAAGTCTGTCTTTCCTAAAATAATGTAATTGAAAGTTGAAGAGAGTCAGTCTCACAGTACTAATTTAGTGTTCTCTTCTTTCTTGTACCTTTCTCTCTATCTGAAGTTTTAACCAGCTGAAATGCCAGACAACTACCATTTTACAAAACTCCTATATTTTGCCATTAATGTACAAAAACATACACTGTTTTTATATTGCAAGGTCATAGCTGTTCCTTTTTAAGCTCTTCAGACCTTCAGATCTTCTTGTGTTAGATTTTTATTTATATGGGTATCAGTGGCATGCTTTCAGATAAAATACTGCTACTAACTATTGATACTCAACGCTGTGATTTTGCCTTTTGTCTTCTCACATTCAAAACAGGATAGCAATGAACTACAACTTGTCAAAATCCTTGGTGGGCAAGTGTGTTGTAGATTTGACAGCTACCACACCACTTCTAAAAAATACATTTAAATATATGTTCATTATCATAGTATCAGTCAGGGTTGGAAGGGACCACAAGGATCATCAAGTTCCAACCCCCCTGCCATGGGCAGGGACACCCCACACTAGATCAGGCTGGCCAGAACCTCAGCCAGCCTGATCTTAAACACCTCCAGGGATGGCACCACAACCACCTCCCTGGACAACCCATTCCAGGGCTCCACCATTCTCATGGTGAAGAACCTCCTCCTCACATCGAGCCTGAATCTCCCCACCTCCAGCTTCATTCCATTCCCCCTAGTCCTATCACTACCTGCTATCTTGAGAAGTCCCTCCCCAGCCTTCTTGTAGGCCCCCTTCAGATACTGGAAGGCCACAATTTATGTAACCCAAAATCTATAAAATGTATGTGTAAATGATTGCTTTCTAACTCATTCTGCATGAAGTTTTTTCTGCAGTGGTGCCTGGATGCTTTCCAATTAGCATGAATGTTAAATCTTAGCTGTCTTCATATTCACTTTTTTCCCCCCACGTCTTCATCACACATTTCATCAAACCTTTTAGAATCCAGAACAGCCCAGATTCAGTTCCAAGGATGTTTCTTTTCTAAGCTTAGGCCTTCATAGTACTGTTTTCCTTTTTCACAGAGATGCTGCTTAGCCTCAATCTCTCTCAGTCTCAGCTTCTTCTTGTGATTTTTAACATTTTTTTTATAAAGGGCAGTTTCTTATATGAACAATTGCTGTCTTCACTTTTCATTGAGAAAAGACTCTCTAATATTAAGAATGTACCCTTAAGTCTTAAAAGCCAAGAGGTAGACCCAAAATACATTGCTTTTAAATACTTTCTATTTCTGAGGCCTGACTTAGAAACTGAACGCTTCCTGTAACAAGGCTGAACTCAGCACAGGCTAGAGACCCTGCAGAACTATACACACCACCTGAGCATTGCTTAACTATTTCTTCAGGGGGTGCATGTGGTGTTAGTACCACTTAGGTCTTGACCTTGTCCTACATGCAGAGGTAGATCTCACACAAAACGAGGACCTTGTCTAAGGGTCCGATGCAGGCAAATGCTCAACAACCTGAAATTTTAAGGTGCGCTTTTCAGCTAATTAATATAATGAGTCAAACATTTCTAGTTGTGTTTCTACTTTTTAGGATGGGATTCAGATGGATTCTTGCCATCAGGTACCTTACTCTTGAAGCTGTGATGTTATAAAGCTAGAATTCTAATCTATTGGAGAAATGTATTTTCTATATAGTAACTGACAAAAGCTTCAGCTTATTTTTTAAAATACACACTGCTTTTAATATTTCTAATAAAGATGATTCACCTCTGTATATCTTAGTAGCACTTTTCTCTCCAAGTATTGCAATTTAGGGGGTCTGAAGGCTTTTGTGAAAGTAGAGAGAATCAGTTAAGGAGGCTGGTAGGTTGGTTGAGAAAGCTCAATGTTATGTGGGGTGTCTGTGAGCCTCAAGGCATTGTTTTCCTAGCTGCTCTCCTGTTCCTTCCCTTAGTAGAAAGAGGAGGACTCAGAGAAAATCAGAATGTTGAATAAAATGAGTTAATATGCTAAGAAAGATCTGTATGAAAAGTTTCCAGGTGGAGGCAGACAGCAGTGGCAAGGACATGGACTTGATGGAGCAGGTCCAGAGGAGGGCCACAAAAATGATCAGGGGGCTGGAACACTTCTCCAAGGACAGGTTGAGGGAGCTGGGGTTGTTCAGCCTGGACAAGAGAAGACTCCAGAGAGACCTAATAGCAGCCTTCCAGTACCTTGAGGGAGCCTAGAAGGCTGGAAAGGGACTGGTTTTAAAGGCAATGGTTTTAAATTAGATGAGAGTAGATTTAGGTTGGATATTAGGAGGAAGTTCTTTACCATGAGGGTAGTGGAATAATGGAACAGGTTGCCTGGGAGGTAGTTGAGGCCACATCCTTGCAGATATTTAATGTCAGGCTCAACAGGGCTCTGGGCAACTTGATCTAATGGAGGACGTCCCTGCTCACTGCAGGGAGGTTGGACTAGATGACCTTTGGAGGTCCCTTCCAACCCAAACCATTCTGAGAATCTGTGACCCTGAAATTAAGGTGTCAATAATGAATGTTATAATTTCTGTCAGTAAAGATATTCATAATTCATCAGATGATGTCATGAGCTTAAAAATAATGGAATTTCAGAGAATCATAGACATAGTTAATCTTACCTGCCTCTTAACCTTAGCATTCACAATTTTTAGCTGGAATAAAAACTGTTTGAGGTTTTCAGCTGACTCTAGAATTTAGGTCCAAAGGAACCTAAGGTCAGTAAGATCATGAAAGTTGGCAACTGCTGTTGTTAAAAAGGAAGCTTGATAAATCCTCAGAATTAACTCTTTTTGAAGCTGAGTTAGATAAGATACAGTACATAGGATTGGATGATGCTGAAAATAAAAATTCTGAGCTAGATAATGACACTAAAACTAGATGCTGAGCAGAACAGTGTGATGTCTTTCAAAATAATTTACAAACTACCTCATAAGCAACAAGCAATAATAATCAGTGCTAGTCAGTGCTGAAAAGAACAAAGTGAAAGGTGATAAAACGAGATCTGCAAAGGAAGTGCGTTGAGTCATGAAGTATCCTAAGGAGGACAAAGTTTTAGACTTTTTCAAAGCTCAGTGTTTAAGTGACACTAGGAGTTGGTGAGTATGAAATGTATGAGGAGAGCCCCAGAGAGCTGGGTCTCTTTAGTTTGGAGAGGAGGAGAATAAGGGGTGACTTCATTCATGTTTATAAATAAGTAAAGGGTGAGTACCAAGATGATGGAGTGAGGCTCTTCTTGGTGATGCCCAATGACAGGACAAGTAGCAATGGGTGGAAGTTAAGGCATAGGAAGTTCTATGGAAACATGAGGAAAAAAATTTTTCACTGTGAGGGTGACAGAACACTGGAACAGGCTGCCCAGGGGGGTTGTGGAGTCTCCCTCTCTGGAGACATTCAAAACCCACCTGGATGCATTCCTGTGTGAACTGGTAGAGGTGATCCTGCTCTGCAGAGGGGTTGGACTAGATGAACTTTTGAGGTCCCTGCCAGCCCTTAACATTCTGTGAAACTGTAATCTCCAGTACTTCAGAGACCATTCACAGTCTTGTAAATGATACAGACATTTACACCAGATTTGTGTAAGTAAATGAGAATATGGCCAAGCAACGGAGAACAGATGCCCGAATTTCTAACCAAAGTCTTGTTTTACAAAGTCCTACATGAAACACCACCAAAATTCCCTGATTTTCCATGTGAATTAGGCAAATGCACAGGGAATCCGAAGCCTGAAGTGAAAGAAAAGGTTTCATTTGCTTTTACAGAACAGTGGGCAGTTGTAGAAGACTTATTTTTGTACAAAGTTTCTTTCATTAACTGTGACTGGGCTGAAGCAGGGAACTCTATTGCACACTTCAGCTGCAGCATGGCAGATGATGTGCAAAAGCTGCTGCCATCCTCTGGGACATAACCACTGCTGGAGTGGATGTGCTGCCCTCTGCAAGAAGGAAACCTTACTTTCCAGGCAAGTTGTGTCAGTGCAAAGACAAGCACTTCCCTACCTGTGTTGTACTTAAAGAGTTGCCTCTCTGTTTAAGGGGTTGTGATGCCTGTGGTGGTTCCAGCACAACTGTAGAAACGATGCACCAGGAGGAGTTATCAGTTCATTCATGTGAATACATTCTCCTTATCACACATCTTGTTTATGGAGCAAGTCATTTAGCAAAAGGCTTAGCAGGACATACCAGAGCTTGATGTAAGTCTATTTGTAAACTTAGCTGGCTCAGAAAGAAACTGCACTGTGATTCCTAGGTTGTCCTACTGCTAAAATACCCCAACAGAGCTGGCATGAAATATTTGTTTTACCAGCCACTGTGTTTTTCTATTTTCTGTATTTGCTGTAGTATGAATGTATTAATATCTATCCATTCTATTCCAGTCTGTTACCCACATGTCCACTAAATACCAAATGCTGATTCTATCTTCTTTTAGGTGATGGAAAAAAACTTTATGCAGAAGTTCACAATAGAGGCATGCAATTCCCTGGTCTAGGGAGGTGGTTGAGGCCCCATCCCTGGACGTATTCAAAGTGAGGCTGGACAGGGCTCTGGGCAACCTGATCTAGTTGAAGATGCCCCTGTTGACTGCAGAAGGGGTTGAACTAGATGACCTTCAGAGGTCTCTTCCAACCCAGACCATTCTATGGTGCTATGTAATTTTTTTTTCTTCTTTCTCTTTCACTCTTTCTGATTCACTTTCTAAGTTTCCTAGAGCCTGTGAGTTTGCTTATGAAGTGTAAAAGCATCTCTCTGAACTAAAATGATTTTTTTAAAGTTATTTTTGTGCACTGCTCCAGAAAAAAATACCTCTTTCATCTCCAGATGTTGAAATCTTAGAATGCCAAGCAATAGATATTCTGTCATATAAATTGTATCCACTGCATATATCTTCAGCACACCAAAGACCTCATGAGCATTATCTCTTTGCTTCTGATTTTCTGTTTCTCTGGATGACTTTGTTGTACTCCATGCCTTCCCAGTGCTTCAGCCACTAGCAGAATCCTCCAGTCTTAGAGACTTCAGCCCATTTTTTAAATCAGCCATATTCTTTCCTTCCCTAGATTTCTTTGATCTCCTTTAGAACTGCTTTTCACACAATTTCTTTGCTTTATGTAATCCTTAGCTGCCCTCAACTTCTAAATACATGTTTCTGAAGGACAGAGCTGGTTTCACACTCTCCTGCATCTTGACACAAGCATCTTGCACTCCTTTTAACCAGAGCCATAGTTCACCTGACTCTACAAATCTAGGTCACGTTGAAGTGCTTGTAAGAGTAGCTTGCTCTTCATGGGAAAATCTTTCCCTTTGAATAATGAAAAAACCTTCAAGACCTTTCATATTTGTATTATCAGTAGCCTGCTAATTGCTGCTGGGCATTTTGCCTTTTTTTAACTCCCATCTTGTAAGCCCATTTTGTAGCATCAGCCAATCACAATGAGTGTTGTGCACACGTGATCTGAAAGCTAATGACTCGGACAGAGGACGGGAGGGGAGGTTTCCAGTTATGTCCACACAATCCACAGTATGACTTGAAAACAAATCACTATTTATTTTCAGAACCAGCTGCTCTTTTTCAGGTTCCCATCTGAGACACTTTCACTGTGATTTTCAGAGCTTTTCTATTTCCCACAGAACTGGTGTCATTAATAACCTCTCTGCACTTTTAATCTGGCACGAAATGGGACATTATACTACTCAACTGCTAAAATTTCCTAGGCTGCACAAAGCTCAGTTAATACTGAGATTGTTCTATTGCTTTGAGAAATAGCTATAAATAGAGATCTATTAACTCCTATTTGCAGATAGGTCTAGTTAATATCAGTAGAAGTAGTCATGTAAAAGATCAGATGAAAAATTCTTAGCTACCAGGTTTGTAAATGAGTAGTATAGTTTTCATTGCAAGAATTGATGATTTCACTGACACTTGTAAACATTTTGAGAGTTAGTACAATAAGATTTTACTAGAAGTATAGACACAGGAACCCCAGACTTTGAAAACTGCGTAAATAACTGAATGTGATGAATTTAACATTTAGTGTATTCAACATAAGCCTACTTGTGGAAAAAAAAAAATAGGAGAAGATGTGTCAGGAATTTAAGATATTTCTAGCAAACACCTTCTCCACAGTCATGACTGAAGTCTGATTCTTCAGAAAGTAATAAACAGCTTTAAAACATGCCTGGTCAGTGATGAAATACTCAACATGAGGAAGCAAAAATCTTCCTGAAGCCTTAGATTTTTTTTCATATTCTCACAAAATAGCTGGTTTCTAAAGGTCTGGTTTAGATTTCAATCTCACTGGTAGTATCTTACAAGTAAGCTTTTATAGATTTAAAAGATGTTCAGAAGAGTCAACAGTCTCTTAGTAAAACCAACTGTGTGTTTCTGTTAACTCTGATGGAGCAAAATTAGTTCATATTGAGTGATAGCTTTGGTTTGGTAAAATTAGACTCTTGAGAAATTCATGCTTTAACCAGATGCCTAGTTCAAACATGGATATGTGAGGCTGGGCGCCCACGTCTCTGTGTGCATTGTAATTATTTGCAAATGTATTGAACACCCACAACTACAAAAACCTCATTAATTGGATGTGTTCCAGGTGAATTGAATGATATATTAAGAAAACTCTATGGCTTTCCTTGGTCCAATTCCAATCTTCAGCCTGTCAAGCTTTCAGATGGAAAATAAAACATAAAAGCCCACCCTCCTGCTCTCATGTCAAGTGCTCTTGTTGGCTTACTGTTGCCTTTGGCTCACCTCAGCTGTTGGCAGCAGCCTCTGACATTATCAAGCCCCGACATTGCAGAAGGGCAGGAGAACTCTGCAAATTAGGAGTGAGAGCCATCTTGCCTTTGGTGGGACATACTGTAGCATTAGGGAATTTAACCCAGCAGGGCCCTCCAGAGATATTCCCTCGCACTCTGCACTGGTATCTATAGTCAGAAGGGATCGGGGCTGATAGAGGATTTCAGGAGGGGAGGGCACCATCAATGTTGCATGTTTCATTTTCTTCCACATGTTCTCCACAGTGAGGTCCAGGGGTAGACCTGGACAGTCAAAGGGCATATAAAGTGGAGAAATTCCTCCAGTTTCACCCTCACTACCATGATGTTGACACAGAGGAGATCAGCTAGAGCAGAGCCAGAGAAAGCAGCCACAGAAGGAGCCCAGACAGGGATGAGTTGTCTGTATGGTTTTAGCTGATTTTGCTTCAGACTATGCTGATTAGCTCTTTGCTTTTCCTTCCCCTTCCTACGTCTCTTCTATTCACCTACAGTCCACTTCTTGCCTGCCATGAGTAGTAGCATTTCATTTTTTATTGTCTTCTATATTCATTAAAATTAAAAATGTCAGGCACAACTGTCATAGTCACACTATGCACTTAACCTGTGCTTCGTTTCCCTCAGCTTGTGTCCCTGCTATGCTAGCTTCAATCATTTTGTCAGGTCTGTCTACTGCCTTCTTTGCCTTAGTTCCATGCCCAAGATAGCAGACTCCATCGTTTCATTCTTCTGTGTATCACTGGGTAAACACTAATTATTTGTAAATTCTACATTGATGGGTCCTTTTTGCTGCAGTACTGTCAGTTTAAAAGTCCACAGGAAGTCAGCACAATGTGACATGAGGGTTGCCCCATAACTACTTCTCTGTGGAGTACACCTTTCATGGTGTGTTTCAGACTGTGGGCTTTAATTGCAAGTAATTGCAATCTGTGTTTTTGCATCATTTGTCAACAGAAAAAAAAAAAAGCAATTAGCTCTATTTTTACACTGCAAAAGCAGTGTCTCCCTGCTCAAAGATTTTAAAGCTCATCAGGTTCTTGGTTTGGGGGGAAAAACATTCCAGCAGTTGTGTTGATTTTACAAATATTTCTCTTACCTGCATGCCTTTCATGGACAAGGCTCAAATAATTCACTTTTATTCCTTCTTTCTGCTTTTATATCCTTGACAAACCAAATACAGGAAGATTTCAAAATGGCATGGTGACATTTATCATTGACTTTAATCACATGTGTCTCAATGAATGGTGTGCATTATACCTATGGGAGTTTAGTGTATGGGTTTTCTTGGTTTACTGAATACCAGGAACTTTGGAGGATGCTCAGGTCAGCCAGGAACTAAATCAGCATGATCTCCTGGCTTTCCCTTCTTACAGAACGATGTGTATCATTTTGCTTTGCTTAGTCCATGCTTTTATTTTATTAGATTGCAGAGGAGCATAAATGGTGTCTGTTTACATTCCTTACTGATTCAACTTGAAATTATGACCAAGTATGGCTTGAGTAGTCTATAAAAAGATATGGTAGTTTCTGGCTGTCAGACACACAAAGGTGTTCCTGGAAGCTCAAAACCCAGAGTGCAAATCAGTTAGCTTTCTCGATGATTTTGAAACCTCAAATCCTTTGAAATAGTTGGCAGCTTGCCTGTTGCATATTTACAGTTACACAATTCTTCCTATCTGTGACTTTTAAAGGTTCCTCCTTCCTTTTTTCTTTAAGTCCCTTGGCAGCATCAAAACAGTTTCTCTCCCGTCTCCCCAGCTCTCCTCCTTCTGGCTCTCTCTCTTTCTCCTTGGTATGGCACATTGTTATGTGGAAATAGCTTGTTTTGAGTTCACACTTTGTTTTCCTGATGTTTTTTTCTGGAAAGCTGCATGTGGCACAAAAGATATGGGAGCAGCTTGTAGGAAATGGGTTTGTTTGGGGAAACAATAAAAGCGAAACAGCTCACATTCCTCTCCTGTGTGTTTGAAGGCATAGTGCACAGTAAATAAAGATACTTTTTAGATAATTTTTCAGTGCAGTCCAAAGAAAAGTAAATACAAATATTTTATGTCTCTGTATCTTAAGCTTTGCATCCACATGTCCTCCTTTCATATAGTAATGATCATTAGACACTTTACCTTAATGGTGAGGAATGGGGAAAAAGCATCTTTAATACTTTCTGTTGCTGCAATAAATTAATATTTTAGGGGTTTGTATTTGAGATTGTCTTCATTTGCACTGACTTTCTTAGTTCATTTTTCATCACTGGCATCAGGTTACCCCCCTTTTTGTCCTTCTGGAGCTAATGTTGGTGTAATTGAAAAATACTATCAATATCAGAGCTGCAGGGCATGGTTTTGTAAGAGTTGGTAATCACCAGTTCAGAAGAGTAACTGTTACAGGGAAAAACTGTAAGATTATTTTTGTCACCACATCAAAGATACCACCACCTACATTTCCTTTTATTCTTCACAGGTACAATTAAAAATGTGCCACAACCTGTTTGTACTACATATGAGATTCATCAGAAAACATGGTTGCAGAGACACAAATTGCACAATAAAGATACAAGCTGAATTTGTGAACTAGTTCTCTTAGCAGGGGGCTAGGGGGAGGCAGGAATTATTTGTATGTTGTGATTTTGGATTGGCAATTTAGTTTAGAAAGGCACTGCTTAAATAAACTAAGAATCCAGTTTAAAAGCGAAAGTACAAGTGTAATGGGAGTTTTGGTTTTGGTGTATGCAAGGATTTCTTGTGGTTGTTCTGTTTTGTTTTGTCTGGGGGCAAACCAAGACCATTCACTCCAACCTTTGTCTGTCATAGGTATGAAACAATTTTCTTCTGATCTCTTGGCTTGGCTACCTTTCTAACAGCAATACATTAAAAAAAACATACCAATCTCTCTGATTTATCTCATAGTTAATGTTTGAGCTAAACCAACAATATCCTTACTTTATTCTAGTTCAGCAGAGCAGTTTAAGTTTACATAAGCATAAGCATGTGCTTAACTTTATTGCTGTTTTACTAAATGCTGTCCCGTGTTAATTCTTGCACACGAAGAAAGAAATCAATACTGTGAGTTTCAACCCTGTATTAATTTCATTATTCATGTTTTGCAGCAAATGACAAAAATAACATATGCTGAAAGTATGAATCAAGATATTAGTTATAAACAATTATAGGAAAGTATGTTAGGCTATACACTGTAAAGGTTATCGTGACAGGAAGTCATATTTTACGTACACTGTGGGCATACTTGGAGAGCTCATTCTGACTTTGGGAAGATTACCCATCTGAACAATATTCCAGATGGTCATAAAATGGGGAATACCATGAGAAGCACATAATAGTGTATGTGTATATATTCAATGTGTACTTGGAAGATCCAGAATAAAAGGTGGCTGAGGAAAAGGAAGCAAGAATAGTGAAAACAAAAGACTTCCTGTTGTGCAAAAATGGAAAGCACTCTTAAGGTACTGACTTTTTGAAAAGCAACATCAATTTGCATTTTAATTCATTATCTAATGCAGAGAAGTCAGTAAAAAAAATCAAGACAAATACATTTGGAAGTAAATTAAAACATCCATACAAATAAAGATAGCTTAAGCAGTGTTTGCAAAAGCTAAGACTCAAGGAAATAACTTCAATAAATGTTGGATGTAGTAAGTGTTCTCTAAAGGGGTAGGTGAGAATTTTAAATGTGTATGAAGGTGAACATAGGGGAGTATCTGAGACCTTGTCGGCCTGATGCATTAAGGCTAAAACATTTCTAGCTCCAAGGGGTCCCTGAGGAGGAAGCTGAGCTGCAGGAAAGCAGCTCTGCAGTTGCCTGAGAACAGTTCCCCCTCTCCTCTCCCTAGGCTGATTGCCATGCCTGGCTGCTGGTTTGAGAGGACCAGCCAGATTTAATGTGTAACATGCCCAGTGGACACCTTTTTGTTTTCCTATGATTTCTATAGGGTAGGTAATATTACATTGGAGCTAAAATCTCTCCTAACTACAGTCTTTCCAACCAGACAGCAATGACCCATGCATACATACATCTGTGTGCACGTGCACAGACACCACACGCAGAGGGACTAGAAGGAAGTGATGGGTCACCTAGGAGTTCAGTTCATGGCCATCATCCAAGTGTTATTTCCCCAATGCTGTTAGACATTCATAAAAATAAAGGTTCATTGAAAAGGAAACTTATTTTGATACTCTTTTGAGTTTTACCACTTCTATTGAATTCTGTCCTCAGAGCAGTGGTTGCAAAGGTCCCCTTATTCCTTCCTATACCTTTGTCTTCACTTTGCTGATGAGTTTCTCTTTGGTACGTAGCATGCCTTAGAGAAAAGTATTTTAGTGCCTAAATTATTTTTACTTTAAAGTTGATTTGGAGATTGAGGATGGAAGGATTTCAAAATGTGTGTGTATACATATACTTAAGTGCATGTATAAAATGGGCGTCTACAATTGCATATGCAAATATATACATAACTCACTGCAGCTAACAAATATTAAACTTAATATACAAAGTAATACATAATCTTGTAGTTTTAACCAAGTGAGAGGGAAAAGAGGTGAAAATGTAACCTTCTTGTGATAACACTGGACAAATCTTTTGAATAGGTTTGAGGAAAAAAATGTGTGATATGATTCCATGATTCTGTATTCTATGATCTTTATTTTAAGAGTTTTCTCAAGGTTTCCAAAACCAATGTATCAGGGCAGTTACTGGTTCGAGCAAAGCCTTTAGTTATGGACAGATGACTAACTTAAACACACAGTAATTATTGAAGACATCGCATTCAAACTGCTGGGGCTACCCATGATGCCAAAAATTTTAAGAGGAAATATGGAAGGGATAGAATTGCACATCTCTAATGTGATTGATGTTTTGGTTTGGGTAGTTGGTTTAATTCCAAGGCTCTTTCCCAATATTATTTTCATCTATTAGCAAAAGTTCCGAGCAGGTGTGCCATGCAGCATCGGTCCCCTTCAATTTGGGCTGCAGGCCACTTCACAAACCTGCCACCTGTCTTATCGAATAAATCCTTGCTTGAAAGATTGCTGAAAAAAAAGTTTGTATTTTTTTAACAAAGTAGAAGGTTGGCTGCTCCTTCAGGTTGATGATGTCTTATTCTAAAAAAGGGAGGTGGAAGCAACAGGCTAGCTGTGGGCTTGGGCAGAAATGAGAAGGAGCTTTAGTATCCAAGTTTTCCCAGTTTTCTAGGCATTTTTATGCCCTAGAAGTTAATGGCCAAGCATGAAGGAGGAAAAACCTTCAAGCTTTCAAAGTTCATAATGTACAATACTGTCAAGATGTGAAGGAAGAAAAGTCTATTGTATTGACTGAAAAAAACAGTTCTTTCAAACTTCAGTGTTACAGGTCTTTATATGGATGGAAGTGCTAAAATAAGCATACAAAGCTTATTTTACAGTTTCTTTTAAAATGTGTATACAATATACAATCTGCAGAATACAATTGCGTTGTTTTTTTAGCACTGATGAATTAAGGTTGACATAATCATTCAGGAATATGCATTCTGAGCCCAACTGATCATTGTGCTGCTCCAGCCCTGCAGCCATCTCACCCTTTTCACTGAGCTGCTGATGCAGTAGGTAAAACTTGGTGTTGCCTCAGCCTTTAGGTGGTTTGGCAGTGCTCTCTTCATGCAGCAGGAAAAGTGGACCCAGACACATCACTATATAGTACTAGATTATCTGCTTTATCCCCCAGACATTTTGATACAATTGTGAATTTGGAGGTCCATTTTCATTCAGAAGCCTGATGCAGTTCTTCAGTAGTTGTGCATGGGCAGAGTTGCTCCTAAGCATACCCCTCTTGAAGTTGAACATGCACTGAAGTAGGTACAGGGTGGAGGCTTTCCTCCCTGTATTTGAACAAGTTCACTGCATTGCTTTGATGGTGTTCAGGGCATGTGACATGTATGAAGGAGTTTCTTATTTCCATTCATTAACTCTGAGGTTAAATTGTTCATTTGTGTTTTACTGTCAGACTCTGAAGACTGCAGATGAAGAAATTGGTTGTGAAATGGCATCTCTTTGAATCAGATGCCCATGGATGCTTAGTGGTCTCTGGAAGTTAGTGGTTCATCAGCTCTACTCAGTGGGATAATTTTAGTGTGCGAGATACAGGGTAATCCCAAATACAGCATGGAGTTGGCATGACAGAGATATATTTACTAAAGCAAGACCCATTTTTAGTAATTTTTACTAAAGTTTCCCTATCTGAAATAGTAAAATGTCTATGTTTTCTTACTTTATGAAGCACTTGTTGACCTGGAGTTTAATTCTTTGTGCTACAAATAGTACTCTATGACAGAAGAAGATGTCAAACATATCTTGAGCAAAAATGGGGTTTGCTTACATTTCAGGAATGACAGACTACGTGTTAGAAATTACGATAAAACACCACAGTCAGCATGTGAATGTATAATGTTTCTGTATTTGTTCATAAAGAGCCAAAATGTTAAACCTTTGGGCTTTACCATGAGGCCTCTGTTCACATTACTAGGCCCAGTGAAACTGGGAGAATGACTTACACAAAGAGAATATCTTAAACATCTGCTGTTCTTTCCCAGAAATTAATCTAGCCTGCAATTTTATAACATCATTTTGATGGATGCTTGATTACTCCTTTTTTCAAGTGGGACTGCAGCAGTGTCTCTTCTTTGCTTCCAAACATCCTTTGTATTTTTCTCAGCAAGAGGTGAAGATACCAGATAAGTGCTGCACTGGGCCTGTGTTTGGATTAACACAGATTGTCCAAGTGCTCTTTGCACATAGGAGGAAGATGTTAGCTGAGCTCTCATGGGTGGAGGTGAGGACAACATCTGTCTTTCCTATCTTGTACTTGCCAAGGCTTTTTGTTGTTCCTGAACTCTCTCATGAATATAATATGCGGATTTTTGTCTGATCTAATGAATCCAAGACTCAGAGATTTAGTAGGAAAACATATTCCAGATGTGTGCTGTAATTCCTGACTCAGGTGACTGCATTTTAAGTAGTAACCTTCTTCAGTACATTCCACACACACCATACCAAATATTTTGCAAAACAACTTCTTTTGCAAATGGGCAGTAGAGAGTTTGTAAGAGCATCATGATTAATAAGCGATAGCAAGGCTAAAATATCAATCATCTGTCTATTGTTTCACTGATTATTGCTGGATGCAATGAATTCAAGGCTCAAAGACTTGGCTTTAAAGCAGAACTGCAAATTTAGACTAGAAGATCTTCAAGCTTGCTTTATTGTGCAGTGATGCCTGTTGCAGACGTGAGCAGAGCAGAGTAGAGTTGCAGGCTGGAAGACTGCCTGCTGCTCTACAAGGTTCTGGTGTCCAGCCTCACATGTGCTTTCTGTTCCAGCGTGGAAATGACATTCCTGGCCTGTTTGAAATTAGGCTTTCAGTCCAGATAAACAAGCTTCCTAGAGCATCAGAAGATGCAGTCTGAGGAAGAATAGAATGAAAAGTAGCAAGTGAGAGGAGTGGCTTGGTATAGTCTGAAGCATACTGTGTGTGCATAAGTGTGCATACTGTGTGCTTGCACACTTTCACTTGCTCTGTCTTTTAGGTATAATTGTATATAATGCAATTGCACAAAATTTCAGTAAGAAAGGTTATCAAGTATACACAGAACACTGAGAGCAAAAAGACATAATAGAGCTAATTGCACAGTCTTAATGAGAACAGTCTTCCCTCAGAAAATACAGGTCCTCTCCAAGTGTAGCTCTTTATTAAGATGTTCTAACACCTGCAAAACACATGTTGGTGCATAGCAACTCACCCTTTTAACAAATGGTTTGGTGAAAGTTTTCATATACCAGCTTTTCTTGCTTTTTCCAATTTAAAATGAAAATAAGTCCCAATATGACTTAATTTTTCTGACCAGCTGTAGACATCCGACAAGTGATAGGAAACGGCCTATGTCTGCATGAAGTGTGGATGTATGGAGGTCTGAGCTTGTTCTTAGAATGTTATTGTGAAACCAGATTTGAGAAGAAGTAAAAGTTGTTTACATTAATGAGATGAAATATCATCAAACTGGTGTCAAATAATAGAATATATAATTGCAGTGGTAGATGGCAAAGCTAATTGAAAGTTCTCCATTGCAATGTTATTACAAGTCCCTCATAGTCAAGGGTAATAGGTCCATTTTGCAGCGTTGGAGTGCTGACTCCACAACATGATTCTAAAACCAATAAATACATTTTACTGTCTTCAGCATTGATCAACATGCAGTGGGGGTTGTTGCTTTATTGGCGTTGCTTCACACATCCTCCTCCTTATGTGTAGTTCTTGCCTGGTGTCTTACTGGTTTGTGGCCGTCATACTGGTATGCTATTGTCTGCTAGAATTCTGGCAGTGCTGGCCAGTAAGCTCCTGACTTTCAAAGTCCTTCAAAAAATTGTTATTTTTTTTTTAAGCAGCAAATCACTTGATAGATTTTGGAGAACCAATAGGAATGAAAAAAGATCTACTAAACTTTTTCTGTTACATGGCTTAAGCAATAAAACAAAAATATTTGAAGAAATGAAAGAAAACAAGAGATTAATGTTTTGAGACATAACAGTGGAATGGGCTACCCAGGGAAGTGGTGGAGTCACCATCCCTGGAGGTGTTCAAAGAAAAGATTGGATGTGGCACTTGGAGCCATGGTTTAGTTGTCAGGAGGTGTTAGGTATTAGGTAATAGGTTGGACTTGATGATCTCTGAGGTCTTTTCCAACCTGGTTGATCCTGTGATGCTGGGTGACATATCCACACACGTACAACAAGTGTACTATTTAGAAGCATGATTCAATAAAACTGCCGTGCAAATGAATAGAAATTATGTCAAGTCCAAAGTGGAAGCTGGGTTGATGACATGGAGGCACAGCACACATGCATTTCACACACAGACCGGCATGTTCCCTAATCAGAATTCACATGAGCAAAAACATCACCAGGTTAGAGTGTTCTCCAAAGTCTTTTAAAATTCTTCCTGCAGTATTCTTTCCTCAGTAATGCTTAGCACAAGCAAATTATGCTAGACAACTGCACACGTTATTGTATTCTCTAACCATTTAAGTTTGATCAAACTTTAGGCAAAAAAGTCTTTGTCCTTGGTTCCTGACATTGCGTACAAAGGACAGGTCAGCTTGCATATACTTCTCATGATGGGAACTACTTCAGCCACATTTCCTGTAACTTAATGTTTCTAGGCCAAGTAATCTTGCATTTGATTAAGTAAATACCTTTGTCCTGATGACTCTGTGCCTGCTTTTAAGGCGTTGCTGAACTTATTGTTCTAGGGATTTGTCAGTCTGTTGTTTTTTGTTTTTTGCTGTTTTTTGTTCTAAACTCATGAGTGAAGTAGAAGTCAAAACCAAATAAAGAAGACATTTTGTTCTTTGATCATTAATAAGGAAAGTTCAAGTGAGAAGCTGGGGTTTGCATAGTACAAAAGAGCTTAATGAAGGAGCACAGTTTTATGTTTTGATGGTGATGGCATGAGAGGAAGTATGTGAAGAAAGGAAGATGAAATAAAGAGTATCTGTGTCCAGTATGGGCTTCAGATATTATTGCCAACAGACCTACTCCTTAGACTTGCATGAAAGACCTTTCTCACCTGCCACTGTAAGCAGCATGAGTTGTTTGCTTTGTTTTGCATTACTCTAAGACACTGTTTACTAGAAATGAAAAGCTTCATTTCTGAGATGTCATGATAATATGTTATTGTTGTGTGAAATCCAGGAAGGTGACATACACACTACCAAAATTATTACCACAGAGGTACAAAACTTGGCAAGATTTAAAGGAACCTTATAACGCATCTATTTTATAATAGTTACTAATTTTTACCTTGCTTTATCCTATGTACTACTTGCTATTGCCAAACTGCTCTAGAAAGAGCATTAATATGGATGAGTTAAAAAGATTAGCATGTAAGGGAGTAATAAAAAGTATTTACTAGAAACAGAACTGTCAAAACATTGTCAGTATTAATAGTTTTGTCTACGTTTATATGTGGCCAGACCATGCAGCTATTTTTCATGATGGTGAATGCTGATAATTTTTTTTATTACATTTTGTCCAGGAGCTTGTATTTAGAATTGTGGCAGAAAGCATATTTTTTTTTTTTTTAAATCCCTGTATTTAAGAAGGAAATATCCATATAGCTTTCTGTCAGCTGTTCAGTACAGGAGTTTGCTCTTATAGCCTTCCTTTCACAGCTTATGTAGGGCTATGCTTTGAAGGGAGAGAAGAGCAACAAAGTTGGTGAGGGGTTTGGAACACAAGCCCTATGAGGAAAGACTGAGGGAGCTGGGATTGCTCAGCCTGGAGAAGAGGAGACTCAGGGGTGACCTTATCACTCTCTACAACTACCTGAAGGGAGGTTGGAGACAGGCGGATGATGGTCTCTTCTCCCAGGCACCCAGTACCAGAACAAGAGGACACAGTCTCAGGCTGTGCCAGGGGAGGTTCAGGTTGGATATTAGGAAGAAGTTCTGTACAGAAAGAGTGATTGCCTATTGGAATGGGCTGCCCAGGGAGGTGGTGGAGTCGCTGTCATTGGAGGTGTTCAGGAGGAGACTTGATGGAGTACGTGGTGCCATGGGTTAGCTGTTTGGGTGGGTTGGATTGGTTGATGGGTTGGACTTGATGATCTCAAAGGTCTCTTCCAACCTGGTTTGGTTTATTCTAAATAAAGGTTTATTCTAAATAAAGGCTTTAATTAGTAAACGGAAATCAAGGAAATATAAGATGAAATGATGCATGCAAGGAACAGATGAAGGACATTATTCTATCTGGTTTTGGGATATCAAATTATGCCTGTTGTCAGACATTCTTGTATAGTTGAGAAATTCTTCATCTTTTTTGAGGCTATTTCTATGCTTTCCCACAGTGTGAGTTTCATATGAGGTTACATCAGTTTGTATGAGCTCTGATTTTCAGCATCACTATGTCTTGCAAGGTCAGTGGATTCAGTAAAGCCTGGGCCAGAAATCCTCACCTTTTAAGATCACTGAGAGAAGGCAGGCAGCAGTTGCCAACTGCGGACACACACTTCCCACTTGTGTGCAGGAAACTTTTTCCTCTGTGTGTAGATATGCAAGATATGCAAGTACCATAAATACCACCTGTAGTGATTTCTAGCATATGGACATCGATGGTCCTGGCTACATTTGAAGGAGAGGGGACAAGTCAGTATGACATCCTGAGTCCTGGCTGACAGATGTTAAACGTAGATTCCATGTTTCCCAAGCCAAAGCATCAATCTCACTTATGTGCAAGAGGATAGAAAAGATAGTTAAAGAGGAAGTAATGATAATTGTAGTTTAGACTATTTTCTGTAGTTATGCTGACTCCTCAAAACTATGCAGAAGCTTAGATGGCCAGTTCAGCTTTTGTAATGTGCTCAAGGGAGGGGTGATACATGTCCCACTGTCCTTCGAGACAGGCCAGCAAATATCAGTGAGGGCTCAGTAAAATGTCAGAGATACTGTCTATCATAGAGTACACTTTAATAAGCCTTCCACATAAGGTCCAACCCAACAGTGTGCAAAGTTGGCAGAAACTCAGTAATTCCTACAGAGCCTTCACAGACCTTTCAGCGTGCACTAACTGATAACTAGCAGGATGGAGTGCAGATGAGTGTCTGCTATTAAATCAGAGCAAAACTGTAGCTTTGAACCTTTTTTGTCCCTTAGAAACTGGGCATTCTTCCCTGACATGAGAAGACTGAGTCTGTCTTTCAGGTTCATTTATGTTTATCTTGATTTTGCCATAGTAATTCACACAACCTTCATTAATTGGCTCCTCTTTCCAGCATTTGCTGTCCCCCATCAGGAAGCTAAAACACATGCACTTTCCCTCTTTGTGCCACATAATAGGCATCCATAGCACCAGCAGTATTTACTGTCATTAGTAGTGCCAATAAATGGCAAAACCACACTTTTTATGTTTACATTTGTACTTAACCCTGAGTATTAATGGTTTAACTTTCATTAGGTGGAGTCAAGTTTCATAGGAACCAGAATAAATTTGCTTTGTTTCACTTGCATGCGGGTGGATGAGAAGTATTTGTTATATAGTGTTTGATGCCTGTTTTGAAAAGATCTGTTAGTAAATGGTTAACACAGCAAAATAATTGTCTGGTGTATTTGCAGTCTTTTATCAGGTTTCTTTTATATAATTCACACTTCCATGTATTTACTGGCTTACTAGAGCTTGCTCTTCCAAAATTCATTACGTGTTTTTTGGCTCATGCATTAGATCTACAGTTGGGCAGAAAAGAGGGAACCGTGCAGCAACTAGTTCCAGGCATGGGATGCATTGTGATTGCCTTGTCAGGAAAATTCTTATGGACTGCTGAGAACTTTTTGTTTTCTGTCCAGTGTAATACTTTCTTTCTTTAGTTCTTGTGATATGATCCCTGCTATTTTACTATTCAAACACATCAAGTCCCACTGCTGACTCTCAGAACAGTGTAGCCAGTGAGTAGTCTTTGGGGGAGCAAGGGACCAGCAATCATCTCCCTCCACAGCTCCTTGGAAACCAAGAGCAATCTGCAGGCTTTTTCAGAAACGATTCTTCAGAAAAGCTTCAGACCACCATCACAGCAGTTTTTATCAGGCCAGTGACCCACAGAAGTCTAAGAGGCATGGCAAAAAGGAGCAGCATTATTCTGACATATCTTCTGTCTTACAAAAGCATGTTCACACCCCAAGAGCCTCAGGAGGCAGCAGTTCGGTTACTGGGCACAGGTTGTGGGGTGCAAAGCAAGGGTGCTAATTGTGTAGTTAATACTAGTGCAGTTAATACTAGTGGTGATAGCCTGCAGTGACCTTTGCACTAAAATGACATCTGAAAAGCAGTCATGAAATGGTGCAGATCACTGTCTGAATTTTGTATTCTGGCCTCTGCTGGGAAGCATTTGTGTTAGTGATTCCATCACGAGTCTCATGGCATTTGGAGGGCTACTTGCGATCACATTCCTCAAGTCCAGAGATTAAGGGATGATTTCAACTTTCATGAGAAGTAATAAGAGCAAAGTGATGTTCTAGCCCTTGTGGTTTCAGAGAAGACTTTGAATAGAAATGAAGTGCACCCTGAGGCCTCACAAACCAGGCAAATAAAAAGAGTGATAAATGTATACCCACTTCAAATGAATAAGTACAACAGCTGATTTTTAGGACAGCATGCAATTGCTGGAGCGTGTGCAAAGTGCTCATCCAGCAGCTGGGGAAGGTGGGAGCCTTCAGGCAGCCACCTGGTTTCCTGGAGTTCTGTCCCTTTTCTCTCTCCTCTCCACTGCATCCTCCTCTCTGGACAGGGCCACACGGTTTATTGTCAGCCATCCACCGCAGGGCTGGCAGCAGTGTGGGCCCATGCACACCGCTTCTCAAGGGTGCGGTTGCTCACAGAGCACCCTACCCCAAATCTGGCTCAGACACCCTCTCCACACCCCCATCTTGGCCCCCATGCCTTCAGCTGTTGCCAGCTGGCCACCTCCATGGCTGTTGTCATCTGGTTTGCTGCTTGTTGAGATTCCTCAACCTGCCTAGTGCTGGGACTTGCTGCTGGCAGGGACCAAACAGCCGAGAGGGAGGTACCCCTCCTCCATTTTGTTTCATGGCAGAGCCATAGTGCCAGGGCAGGAAGAGGGACTTGGGTTACTGTCCATTTATGCCCTTATGCCTTGTGTTCACCTTAAGTAGCCCCTGGTAATGGGGGGCTTTCCTTTGGAAGCTTGCTTTTGGAGAGGTCGCCCCCTCAAGCCTCTGCTGCACTGGGGGCTATCAGGAGAGTGGGAGCCTAGACTGTCTCCCATGGCTGGGTAGCCTCAGCTCAGGCAGGATAGGTCTCTTTAACAGCATGTTGCCTGCCCAAGCAAGGCCCAAGCACCACCATGACCTATCTCCAGGTAACTTGGGGAAGGATTTGGTGCCAATGCCAATGCATGATGGTGGGGAGAGCGGGTGGACTTGACAACCGCATCAGCCAGCTTGATGTCAGCCATCTGACCATTGAGGTGCCTGGTGAGCCCTGCCACCCTCAAGGACCATAAACTCAGTGCTGCTGCAGCAAGGGAAGGTGACTGTGGAAGCTATTCCTGCAGCACAAGAGCAGGATGCCCAGACAGGCAGCCTGCCAGGAAGAGTTCCCAAGAGAGAGTGGTGGTTGGTGGGCATTAGTGTCATCTCAGGGCGGGTGGCAGGCATGCTAGCAGAAAGAGCAGGGTGCCTATGCTTGTCTTGGCTCCCTGTCCAAAAGGGACTTGGACTGGGTCCCAGAGGAAGGAAGAGAAGCTCCCAGTGAGTCAGCAAGGGCTGGCTTTCACTCACTCCTTGCAAGGAAGTTAAAGCAGTGATGGCAGCTTGCTTACATCCCCAGTGGATGTAGCCCTCCACATCCCTACCAGTTCTGAGTGTTGCTGTGCTGTCCTGCCCTCTCTTCCCTCCTAGCTCCTGGCCACTTTTCCTCAGCGTTTGATAGCCTGTGTTTGTGCCTCTTGGTGGCTGGTAGGAAGGGTCTTCCCAGGGGCAAGGTTCTCCTCCCAATATATTGTGGTGGCCCTTCTTGAATCCTAAGTTCTTACCTCCACTGACACTGGTGATGTGCCTAAAAAGTAATGAGCATTTAAGTAAATGCCCAGCTTTTTGTCTTCTCTTGAGATGGACAAGCATTTTTTATCCTGGGGGATATCCTTGGGGTGTACCTGCTCTGAAACATGGTCATGCTGACTTCTCTTCTCTGGTTTACAGGAAGCATTGTCAGTGGTTAGTGAAGACCAGTCATTGTTCGAGTGTGCCTACGGATCGCCCCACCTTCCAAAGACAGAAATGACAGCCTCCTCCTCCAGTGAATATGGGCAGTCATCAAAGATGAGTCCACGTGTTCCCCAGCAAGACTGGTTATCACAGCCTCCAGCCAGAGTCACCATCAAGATGGAGTGTAACCCAAACCAGGTTAATGGGTCAAGGTAATAAGGCCAGTGTTGATGTGGCTCAAATACACTTTTTCTTGTGATGATTATAGCTCAGTTGTCTGAATCTGTTAATCTAGCATCATTTTAGATGCTTCACTATATCCCACATGGCCACCAGCCACTGCCACAGAAGCCTACAGATCTTCCATACAGCGTAGGTCACATCTGCCAGCCCCGTTCAGGTGTTCCAATGGGTTTCAAATGGTGCAATAGGCACAGTCTTCTCTTGTGCTTGTGCAATACCTTTCTGTGTTTCCTTTGGCTGTGGTGTTCTGGATATGAACTTACATTGCATGCTAGACAAGAGAACATACATTAAAGCTAACAACATATATTAAAGCTAGCAAAATATGAATTTGATGTAGTCTGGGGCAGCCCCATTGAGCCATCTAAGGGTGTGGCATATATGAGCTAACACTGAATGGACATTGTTGAAATGCAGTAATTTGGGCAGTTGCCTTTGCTCTAAATATAACCAAACAGAAAATCACAGGAATTAAATTCTTGTAATGGCAAAGCAAGTGAACTATTGATCTTTAGTTTTGTATTTACTCTATGTATTTACTCTAAACATACTGCCAAAAAGTATAGCTGTTGAGTTGGATTTAAGAGCTCACACTGTAGAAACAGTGTAGTTATGGAGGCAAGCAGGGCAGTAGAAAGGAACATGAAAAGAAATTACTCAGCTCAACAGGCAGTAGCCATAGGATGTCAGTGCATTCATTGTTGGCTTGGGACTTTTTCTATGAATGTCACTATGAAGGAGAACAGTATCGATTAAGCTGAAAGCCATAACAACCTCATGCAGTGCTGTAGGATGGGGTCAGAGTGGCTGGAGAGCAGCAAGGCAGAAAGGGACCTGGGGGTACTGGTTGACACTAGGCTGACCATGAGCCAGCAGTGTGCCCAGGTGGCCAAGAAGGCCAATGGCATCCTGGCCTGGATCAGGAACAGTGTGGCCAGCAGGAGCAGGGAGGTCATTCTGCCACTGTACAAAGCACTGGTTAGGCCACACCTTGAGTACTGTGTCCAGTTCTGGGCCTCTCAGCTTAGGAAAGATGTTGAGTTGCTAGAAGGTGTCCAGAGACGGGCAACAAAGCTGGTGAGGGGTTTGGAACACAAGCCCTATGAGGAGAGGCTGAGGGAGCTGGGGTTGCTTAGCCTGGAGAAGAGGAGGCTCAGGGGAGACCTTATTGCTCTCTACAACTACCTGAAGGGAGGTTGTAGCCAGGTGGGGGTTGGTCTCTTCTCCCACGCAACCAGCACCAGAACAAGAGGTCACAGTCTCAAGCTGCACCAGGAGGTTTAGGCTAGATGTTAGGAAGAGGTTTTTCATAGAAAGAGTGATTGCCCATTGGAATGGGCTGCCCAGGGAGGTGGTGGCATTGGAGGTGTTTAGGAAGAGACTTGATGGGGTGCTTGGTGCCATGGTTTAGTTGATTAGATAGCATTGGATGATAGGTTGGACTTGATGATCTCAAAGGTCTCTTCCAACCTGGTTAATTCTATTCTATTCTATTCTATTCTATTCTATTCTATTCTATTCTATTCTATTCTATTCTATTCTATTCTGTAATGCAATGGATTTGTGGATACTGACTGGTAGCACTCCCAAGCATTGGAGCACTCTATGGGATTTATTCCACCTGAAAAAGCACAATGAACTTTTTTTGTTCTTTTCTTTTTTAAGGAAATTATCCAAACAAGTGCTTTCCTGTTTAAAATTCCTGACTGTCAAAACAGTTTTCCTTTGGTTTTGCTGAAGGGCAGAGGTCCAGAGAATCAGTCACTCATGATTGTTGGTGACGTAGTGGTGAAGATTGGTATTCATATCTCTCTCTCCCAAACACCTGCCTACTAATCCTATCTCCCAACATCAGTAGTTTAGAAAAATCTCAACTCTGGGCACTGTGGTTACTGTTCAGGCTTGGTGTACTGATGTGAGGAGCACCACAAGCAGAACAAAGTGATTTGGCAGCTGGTCACACCTGCACTTTTCACTGGCTGAAGTCAAGTAAGAATTTCCAGTGAACAGTCAAAAATTTGAGATACGTAGAAACAATCAGTGAGGTGTGCTTACAAAGGATTAGTGGGAGTGTTCTTGTAAGCCTGCTCATTCAGAGCTTATTCACAAGCAATTTCAGTGAAGTGTTTTTTTCTTTCGTGTGCTGAGAAAAAGGATGGATACAATCACAAATGGAGTATTGTTTCAAAAGTATTTTCACCTGCTTCTTAAAACTACCTGTAAGTATTTATGCTGAGGTTTCCATAAGAGACCTGATTACAGGTCTTGTCAATGTAAAAACCTTAAGAGAAGATAATTACTGTTAACTGATATTGAGAATAGTGATAATAATTTGTAATGTTACTATATTTGAAATGTTATTGTAGCTGAAGTCAGTCATACACAGATTCATATTTAAACTCACTTCTGGATCTTAAGGAAGACTCTAGGTGATACAGATCATTTGGCATTTTTGCTCAGTCACAGGATCCTGAATCTACTGTCTTGGATTCCTGAAATATGTAACTATCCTGTTTGTGAATTACAGATATTTGGCTCTTGCTGTGATGGTTTAAGGACAAAACCATGGGCAGTAATAGCACCTTTTATTAGCTGAAGCCTTGTCCTTTCTAATCCGTGTCATCAACCTGGTAAGGATTATACTCCAATTTAGGAGGTTAGGACCCTTAGTGTGGTGGGTTGAAATTGCCTCCCCAACTAATTTGAGAGAATTACCCCCCAAAATAAAATTGCCAGACTAGCCCAGTTGGAAGCAAATGAGGCTGTATTTGCAAACAAACCTGCAATCTAGAAATATGAAATGCAGTGAATATGTACAAAATATACAATGTTTACATACATTTACAATTTGTAAACAACACAAGAACCCCTCTGGACTAAACCAGGGGGCTACCAATAGCTTCCTCCTCTGTGTCCCCTTCCCCCTTGTATAAGGGAAAAAAGAAAAGAGAGGAGAGAAGCAGAGAGTAGTTTGTTAGTACGTAGCCACAACAAGAACGCAGCCAAGGTGAGCAAGCCAGCAGGAGCAACCAGCTTGTATCAGCTAGAGCAAAGAAAGCAAAAAGGGGAAAGTTATCTTATACAACTAACTTTATGTCAGTTATCAGGCCAATGGGATTATTTAGACTTTATTATTATTTTTCTTTTGCATCCAGTGGTAATTTATTTACATTCTACCACTTTCTGCTCAATCTGTGGAAAATTTCCTAGGCATTAGCCTCAAACTGCTACTTAGCAAGACCAAAATGTGTGCCCCTAGTCAGATTGGATAAATTTGGTCTCCAGCCAAAACTGTATAGCCTGTGAGTGAGAGCATAGTGTAGAAAACATACTGAAACACACAAGCATGCCCTGAACCAGTAGAAACTGGAAGGAGTTCTGATCTGGGACCACAGACATATCCAGGAATTAAAGCACCTGACTTCTGTAGGGGCTGGCTTGATCCAGGGAGAGCCAAGGCACCCCAAGGCATCTCTGCTATCACAAATGAAGGTAGATGAACCCTAACCAGAGAGGCCTGAAGGTTGTGTTGTGGATGGATGTCTGTTGGGGTGTGCAGCTGGGAGAGATCCTATGCTCGGTTCCTGTGCTTCTCTCCCAAGGTCTGTGCCATTACTGGATCAAAACAGAAGCAGCCCAGGGAGTGGACAGCCACAGCCAGCAGACTAGAGTAGAGCATCCTAGCTGCAGAGCTTGAGTTAGGCTCCTGTCTCTCTCCTGAACCTGCAGTTCACATGTTGTTTTCTACCTGCCAGCCTGACTGGCTGGAGGCATGAACTCTGGGTGGGGAGCTTTCTGTCTCTATTGCCCCAGTCTAAAGTGTGTTCACCTTGTATATATGAACTCAAAATACTTTCCAGGGATCAATAAGCACTCAGAAGCCCTGAATTAAACAGGCTATTTTGACATATCTTCAAAACACCTGTCATTTCTCCTTCATTTATGCTATCTTCTGTTAATGTGTGCATGCACTGGATTACTTAGGATGGTACTAGGGCTGTCTGCACTATCAAAGGGCAGGAACTGGCTACTGATTTAGATTGCCTGAGTTGCCCTTTTCAAAGAGAGCTAATGGCCTTTCCTTCAAGGGTAGCCTGATCTCTGCACTATCTGCATAAAATGTTTGTGCACATGATCTGCACTGTTACTACTGGAATAAGCATTGGCTTATGTGTAAACTGAGCGTTGTGGAATTGTCTTTAAATCATTTTTTTTTTCTTGATTAGTCATGAGGCATAATTTTGATTCCTACTTTTCCAGCAGAACTGTTAATTGTTTGAACTCCTTGGTAACTCCTGTGTCACGCCCAGGAGCTACCAAGGCATCGAGAATGTCACAAACTTTTGCACCATCCTGACCACCACTGCCACCATTACAGAAGTAAAGAGATTAAAAGAAGCAATTATATGTTCCTCTTCTCTAAAAAAAAAAACAACCCACAGCATTATGTCTACCTACTCCATCACTTGGATTTTAGTGCAAATCCACTGAGCAGCAGCACATGAGGACTAAGTTCTGAATTTTATTCTGGATAGCATCACTGAGAAGTGTTCAACGTGGCCATCATTAGTAAATGAACAGCTGAGCGGCGGCTGTGTGTGTGTGAGCTGGCGCGTGGGCGATGCTGCTGGAAGAGACCGTGCAAGTTAGTGCTCTGAACACAAAAGTGGTTTTTGAACAGAGTGCTGGCTTTCTGAAGGGCACATTTTTGGCTGAGAATATAATGGGAAGAAATGTAGTTATTCCTATATTTAATTAAAAATAGCTTGGAGCATTGGAGGCAGAGTTTCATTCATTAGTCTAATTAGCTTCCCCTATTGACGGAGAAATGCAGCGTTGCCACCTGGAAACAACAAGGAAAATTCATACTTCACTGCAATTTCTGAGACAGGTCATGCTGAAAAGTAAACAAAACAAAATAAAACAATTACAGACTACCAAAAAAATTGACAGAATTAAAAAAAATAATCTATTTTTTCCCCAAATTACACACATACATTTATGCAATATGCAGATCCTATTATACTTCAGGAATTTGAATACTTCCTAGTGTGTGGTATCCATGTCAGCTGCAGAAAAAAAGTGTGTATCTCTCAAGCCTTGCATAAAATGAAATAATTTATCAGTAACAAAATATTCCTAAATATTCATATCAAATATTCTCATATGATGCTGATTGATGCTGACAACAGGTTTGCATAGATGCATCTCCTACAAATCTGAAAACCGTTTGTTCCTTCCTCAAGTCCTGCTAGGCCTTTGCCATTTGAATGTTGGTGTTTCACTGCTTTCCTGACAGATTATCTGCTATTCATCACATACAGAACATTGACCATGCTTTGTTTGTGCAGATTAGTGGTGCCCTGCCACTCTGTAGGTTAGTGTGCAATTACTTCTCTGCAGATTCCTTCCCCACCCTGCTCATTTGCAGTCCATAGATTTATTTCCTCAAACAAAACGCTCAGTTCTTAATAATGCTTCATATGTTAAGAATTAACACACGCAGTAGCTAGAGAGCTTGGAACTGCTTTTCATTTTCAGTAAAACTACTTGCTCTGCTTACACCCATTTTAAAATCTGCATCGTCCCAAAGGAGTCTAAAGTACCTTCACCACATTGCAGAGGCTCAGAAGTGCTACTTCTAGGATCTCCAGAGGATCCTCTGTAGTCTTCTTCCTATGTGGGAGCCTGGGTTTGAATAATATGGTGTAAAGAGGATGCAAACATGGTGCCTGACCATTCAAAGTGGTAACCAGAGAATAGTTAGCATTACAGTATTTCACTGTCTACCTCTCCCTTCTCACTGTGTTATACTGCTTCCTGGCCATATATTCTGTCATCTTTAAGGGGGGTATAAAATTTTAGGAGCATACTGAACCCTTTATGTATCAACAATTAAGTACCCACTCAAAGAAGAAATTAACTCACTCAGCTAGGACTTTCCCCAGATATACTTTGGCTGTAATTGCACTTCATTAAATCTCAAAACAACAGTCTCAGAATTGGCATTCCTGTGAATACTTAAGAAATAACATTAGAATGAAATGAAAGGTTTGGGTCTTTTTTTCCAGCGTGCTTCAGAGGGATTAGATACATGTTTTTGTTAAACAATAGCAGTATTTTTAAAGCTAAACCCTGCTGCACAGCTCAGAAAACATAGCCTAAGGGCCTGTTTTAAATTAAATAAAGTAAGAAAAGTTTAAATTAAAGCTGTCATTTACTTAGCTGTTGTTGCATGTATAATGCAGACTGGTATAGGCAGTATCAAATTGAGTTTTTTCAAATGCATTTTGTTGGCACAGCCATTATATTTCTTCCAGATACATTAAATCAAATGAGAAGTTTTGTGCCACTGTATAGTCAATCTTTCACCTGAAAGTAATAACATAATTTCAGGCTATTTAGTTCTCTTGAGTCAGACCAAAAGATTCACCCTGTTATAGTAAGGCACCATAATATAAATCTGAAGATTGCATATGTCATACTGTTGCTTACTTTTCTGTTTATTGCTCTTTACATATTTTATCAAATTAAGTATGAGCAATTCTATCACAAAGAATGAATGCAATTCAAGTTATGCATTTAGGGTGAAATTCACTTCTGAGAAAATGCTCCCATGAGGCCCTAGGAGCTGCTTAAACAACATTTGAATCTGTGGCTCGCTTAGTGAGGCTCCATCATGCCCATGGGTGGGACTATACGAAGGTAGCTTGGAAGAACTGCATTTACTGGTAGGCAATCCATCTTTTCAAGGAACGCTGAAGTGGAACACAGAGTCTGATTCAGGCCACAGATAATTTTCACTTGCCATGAGCAGTAAGATGATTTCATTGAAAAAGCATTTCTAAAGTTAGCTTGGCTGATTCAGTTGTTTTAAAGAAACGCCAAAAATAATTAGTTGTCATTAAGATTTAATCATGTGCAAAATGTTGATTTAAGTGCTACCAGTTGTTGCTTGAGAATGAAATTACCACTTAATATATCTTTTTTTGTTGGCTCTTTTGGGGAATACCATTCTTTACATGCTACTGTTCTAAATCCTCATCACAGAGCCTCTGTGTTCATCTGATGCACAGGAGGACTTTTTAGAGTCCAAACTGACCTCAAGTTATTTCTTTTGTTGTTTGTTTATTTGTGTTTGGGTTTTTGTTTGTGGTTTTTGTTGTCTGTTTGCTTTTTGTTTTGGTTTGGTTTGGTTGTTATTTTCCCTTTGATGGAAAGTCTTCTAAGTGGGAACTACTTTGTGCTATACAAACCAGCATATTGGAGTGGGTAGCACTTGAGATACGTTGCACAGTCTAGCCCTATACCAGCTGATGTGCCCAGCCACTAAGCAGGGTGCATTCATCTATATGGAGCTCTGTATTGCTGCCTCACAAGAGACCATCATGCTGCTAAGATACAGGCTGAAGTGCTTTAAGCTAGAAAAGCCAACTCTACATTTTCCTTCAGTGTTTGGTATAATGCTGGTGGATCTAGTTAGAGCATCTACACACCTTGCTTGCTTCCAATATGTGAAGAACCAGAGCTGGTCTGCAGTAATCACCCTGACATCACTTGTTTTTCAAGGGCATAGCTTTTTCCATTGCTGGAGCACAACCCTGTGGCTGAGGCTCAGTGCCATCCCTTCCACATCTGGTGGTGTACCACCAGTAGGCAACCCTGGTATTCTTGGTAAACCTCAGCTCAGACTAAACAAGTGTGGTCCAAACCCTATGGCAGCCAATGGGACTTTCTCTGTGGTTTCTGACCGGGCTTGAGTCAGCCCCCACATCAGTCCACAGCAAAGTGTAAGATCTGTCTTAAGAGGATGACTTCCCTGATGCACTTATTGGAGCTGCCTCTGTAAATTAACAGTTTTAGGTAAAAAGACGTGGTGTTAGCATCTCACACTGATAATCTTTTTTCTCACTTATTGGGTAGTTCATAGAGGGGTTGCCTACCAAATTGGGAAAAGTGTAAATTCAGGATCTTCTCCATGGAGGGCTTTAAGTATGACTACTTCAAGAAGTTCCTCTTTGCTCTGAAAAGCAAAGTTTAACACAGTTTAACATAGTTTAACACAGTTTAACATTACTGTGTATGTGTGCACATGATTTGACTCTGTCCTTGAGGCAAATATGCTGCCAAGGAGAAAAAACAAACCCAGCTCACCACTATGACAGCTACTTTATTGCACCATTTTAGAGGATGCAGGGCTGGTAGGTGCTAGCTAAGAAAGCTTTTTGTTCTGGGGTGATAGGTTAATTCATAACTGGCATGGTTGCATTTTGGATTGTCTACTGATGCTTAAATGGTGTGCTTAGTTTTAGGAGTTTAAGAGGGGGATAATAAGGATAGCCAGAATTTCAGAAGTGCTGAGCAACAAAAAGCCTTAATATGAGTAGTGCAATATAAAATTAGTCTTCAAATAACAACATAGGACCCCACAAGAGTTATGATCACTGTCATTATTTGTGAATATTTCTATCATTACTGCTTTATTTCCAGTGCAGCACTTACTGTGCCAGTGGTTTTGGTGGTAACCTGGTCTAGCACAACACATACACTGTCAGTAGGTAGGTTGTCTATTGTCGTAGGGTTGGAAGGGTAAGGCCAAAAAGCCTCCTCCCTCCCCCCTGTAAAGTAAAGGGAAGGAAAAATTGAAGGGAAAGGGAAAAAAAACCTCACAGCTGAATTAGCAAAGCAATGGGTGCTGCATATTTGCAAAGCAGGGAAACGCAGGGAAATATATACAAGATTTACAATATTTACAGTATATACAGAAATATACAACAAAGTAGCACAGAAATGAGAGTTCCCCCCTCTGCTGAGGGGGTTCCCCACCTCTGCTTCCCCTTCTCTCTCCCCCTTTCTCCAGAGCAGGTTAGAAAGAGAGAGAAAGAGGAAAAAAGTTAGAAGCAGTTATGTGTTAATTGGAAAGCAGTTAATGCAGGCCTTGCAGTTTATCAGTTTTTCAAGGTCAAGCCTTGGCCAAAAGCCCAGCACAGAGAGAGCTGCTGCTCAGCGGAGGAGCGGAAGAAAGACTGAAGATAAAAGTGCCAGAATGCCCAGGATACCCTCCTGCACTCCCAGTTCAGAAGGTGCTTCCTCCCAATCTACCAATGAAATTAGTTTAGATCCGTCTTTTTTGTTTATCAACTTCCGACCACCATGTTCCCTTTCTTAAGGGGACAGCCTCAACCGGTGACATCTATTAACTAGCTCCTTTGGACATAAGTCTTCCTCTCTTCCTCCTCATTAGTAGGTGTATTTTATTTTGATCAGGGATGTATTGATGGTAGTGTTTGGTGGTTAAAGTTTGGGAACAGCATTTTAAGACAAGGCAGAAGATGAGTATGAAAAAGAAAAGTGACTGATCATTGGCTTTGCCGTTGCACACCCATCAGCTTCACAGCCCTGTAATACCGATCACACAAATCAGCAGACATTCCATAGACACTGGGAATTACAATTTCCATACAAGATCTACTTCTGTTTTTGCCTAGGATGCTGTTCTTTGCTAACTTCCTATATGATCCCTGCCCACAAAAGAAGGCATATGTGGTTTGGGAAGGGCTCTGTCTCCCAGTATTTCATATTTTATGAAACCACAAATACAACAGCCTTACAAGTTCTTGAAATGAAATAAAATTTGAGAAATGTAATCCATTACCATTATAATAGAATTTCTATAAAAATAATAAAAGAAAAACAAGAGAAAATAGGTCCTGAAAGTTATAGGCCAACTGGGAAGTTGTTGTGGGTTTGGCCTAGCTATCACCATGTCAGACTTCAGCCTTCTCCCAGGCAGCAATCTAATTGTAAATTATGTATATACAGAACATCATTCCTTAGCTTTGGCTTTTAGTGACCCCCTTCCCTTCTTTCCCTTTCTTCACTCCAACCTCACACATAAGAAATATTGAAGTGTTTGCACTAATGGAGAAATGACAACGTGCAGTCAAACTTAAACCAGCTGTTTCCCCACACTGTGAGCACAAAGAGCCAGGCTGGTAATATTTATAGCTTGACTGGCCTCTAGTGAGCCAGACGCTGACTGCCTTAATTTGCCATGATGGCCTTAAGGCTTGAAGCAGCTGTAAACTGCAAGATAGCCATGGAAAGTTAAGCAAAAGAGGAAAAGGGAAAAAAAAAAAAAAAAGATTGTTTCAATTAACACAAATTATTGTTTGATTGAAAATGAACAGCTGCTCATGCACAACTCAATAAAAAAGCATTTTCTGTTTTCCTTACAGAAAGCCAACAATGTTGCTCGTTGCATGAGATGTTTGCTTTCTTCTTTCACTGGAGAAAACAACTCAAGGCACCTCTACGTGTCACACTAGGGCTTTTCTGAGCAACCCCAGGGCTGGTCCCGTGCAACCCTGAGGACCTACAGAGCCCAGGGTACCCCATACAGTGGTTCCTGCCCCTGTTTTTGGTGCCATAGGGGTGTGTTATTATGAGGCTGCCCCAGATCCATTGTGGCTGTTGAAGACCATTTTTATTACTCCTTCATTTGTCCCACATGGAGCAGTGCCCAGTGAAGACTTCACTTTTGTGGTTTTCCTTTTTTCTTTTTTCCTTTTCCTTTTTTAACTTTTCATTTTTTCTTTTCCATTTTTGCTTTTCCTTTTCCTTCTCCTCTCCAAACCTCTCTGAAACTCTCCTCTCTGAACCTCTCCTCTGAACCTCTCCTCTCTTTTTCCTTTTCTTTTATTTTCTTTTTCCTTCACTTTGCCTTGTCTTGCCTTGCCTTTGGACTGCTTTTAATACTCACCTCATGGCAAAGATAAACAGACTGTCACCATGACTTCAGCATCAGCTTAAGCCAGCTTTAGCTGCCAGCGCAGGTCCCAAGGGACTTCCCTCCCTTCCATAGACCTTGGCAGCTCACTGCCACTCTGGCTCTCTCCTTTCCTGTGGGTGAGCATGGCCCTCACACAGCTGCCCTATGTGGGTGGGGGAGTGTCTCAGGTTATAGCTAAGCACTGAGTAACCCACCCATTTATTTACTTTTTTTTTGGTGTACTTTCTGGGGAAGCAACTCCCCAGCCCAGTTCACTAAGCAGTTGTGTGAGAGCCTGTCTGAGCACCCCAGGGATATGTTGGCTGTGTGCATTTTCTGATATTTTAATGGTTCTGTTATGCTGGAGTCCTCTTCAAGGAATTTTGCACTGCTTTCACAAGAAGCCTTGGAAGGAAAAATAAAACCTCTGTTCTCCTTTCAGCACCTTAAGTGTGATGGTGCTCATGCAGCAGATTTAAGGGCAGGTGCCTGCACAGGAGCAGAGGGCTTAGTGCAATTGCAGAGCTAGGTTTGGTGTATGCACTGAATAAGCCAGGTAGTCACCTTCAGCTGTGGTGCTAGGCAGTGAGTGTTGAAAACCAAACTGTCAAAGCAAGTGTTTGGGCCTATGATAGCACCACTGAAAGCACTTTTCAGTTTTATGTGACACCCAAGGGAATCACCGCTGGTGCCAGGGGAGCAGCCCCTGAAGCTCTGTAAAGCTGCTGGAGCAATCACACTCCCGGTCCAGTGGCTGGGAATCACAAACTCTTCACCAGGGAGAATCAAGCTGTCCCCAGTGATTGCTGCCAAAGGGGAACCCAAAGAGGAATGTGCAGGACCCCTCCTTCATGTCACAGCTGCAGCAGGTCTCAGCAGTTGTGAAGCCTACTCATTCATGAAGAGGAAGAGGTGTAGAGAGGGGCAAGGAAGAAAGTTCAGCACTCTGGCTGTGTAACCCTTTGAAGAGATGCTGTGGACTAAAGCACGTTAGGTGTGCTCTGCGAAACAGCAGTGTACCTTAAAGTTGGATATCTGAGGAAAGTTCTGTGTTTTTTCGTCATGTGTCACTTTTTCAGTGTCAAACCATTTTACAGGGAGGAAGCACTGACCAAATTCACTACAGCTTGAGTTGTTGCAGTGAATGGAGATGAGACTGAGCATGCTTTGCAATACACTTGGTATGAGCTGATTTTTATATGATGTGATTTTGGCTAGGTACACATTTGCCTATTTTGGCACAAATTCTCTAAGAGAGCTGGCATTGCAGAGCTCCTATCCTTGTATGTAAGGACAGGGAGGGGGTCATCCCAGCCCTGATAACACCATTCTCCTCTTTCTCCTGTCATTTGCAATATGAAATGGGAGATGTGAGGTGAGAACTCTGTATCCTGTAGGACAGTGTCATGGTTTGTTCACCAGAGCCTCACAGAATAAAATATCTTGGTAGCTCAGCATGTCCTCTGACCTGACCAGCCATAGGCTGGATGGGAATCATGCATGAAAAACTCTTCAAAGATATCTGTACACTGCTCTACTCTCTTGTGAGTCCTTTTCTCTAAGTAGGCTTTGTAAGAAAGCTGTCCAAGGTGTTGTTATTAAATAAACTTTTTAAGATAAGTAGATATTTGGAGAATACTATTTTTTCTCACTTATTTCCCTCTGAAACTCAGAAATATTAAATAGAGGGGTTTATATTGTAGGAATGTCAAAGAGATCATGAAAGGTTTTGCTGATTCCTAATCAGTGCTTTGCATTTTAACACAACATAGGTGTTTTATGTCACATGGGGGAAAATAATGGCATAGTGCAGAGGTAAAAATGTGCTTCATACACTTATTTATGAATTTATATCCATACACTCAAGTATGAACTTATCTCTGCTTTCATCACAGTCAATGGTTGTCAAAACTCCAATCACTTTCAGTAGGAGAAAGTGATGAATTTAGTTATCAAATCAGCTTGATTCTAAGGTTTAAGGACCTATGGAGAAATATTTTCTTCAACAGATATTTATCAGCAGTCAGACCTGAATCAGCTCAGGACTGGACAAAGCGCTCTGGGGTTGCATAACTATAGTCTTTCAGATCTATTTACTTACTTATTTATTTTTGAATTCCAGGTGTAACAGAGTGTATTTACAAAGGGTAAAAATAACATGCAGCTGTGAAGAAAAACATCTTGTGTTTCATTTCAGACCTGGAGCTAAGGATGAATCACTGCAAAGCTGCACCCTTTACACTGGGCACACGTTCTGAAAGCTGCTTTTCCACTGCTCCTGCTCCCCTGGCGGTTCAGAAATAAAGCAGACTCACAGAAAATTCTAAAAAAAAAAAGCTTGTGCAGACAATCACTCTCTTGTTCTGGACACTAAAATTACCATTTTCTACTGTCTGCTTGCATTTTCAGTTTTGTTTTCATATACCGTAGAAGTTCACTCCAGCCATTTGAATTAAGTTGTGGTTCAGTTGTATGCATAAGCACATGCTCAGTTTGAAGTACCTGAGTAGTCCTTTTAGCTCCCATGCTGCTGCTTATGTGCTTGAAGTTAACATGGTCTTAGAATGTATACTGGTTTGCTTGTCCACCCAGTAACCTAACAGGACAAAACCCTTGGCCGTCTGCTTCTGGAGTTTAATGGAAAGTTATGGCTTATTTATGGTCTTCTTCCCCACCCCCATCTGTTTATATTCAGATCAGAAAACCAGCTCAGAAGCCCTGTCAGGTTGCCAAAAGCTGTGTGCTACTACAGCATCTTTCACATTATGTACTGTTCAGTGTTTACAAGAGAGTTTTTAATACATGATTGCCCATAGAAGTAGTGTGGGCTAATACTGACGTGATATTTCAGCAAAACTTTGATGTCCCTGTACCCCAAGCTCCCTTTCACAGAAAACCAAAATAAAGTATCTGTGCCAGTTAGGCCAAAGGATGCTGCTAGCAATCTGTCTTCCCGAAACAAACCTAAAAAGTCAGTGAATGGGCCAAATGGTTCTTCATTTTGTCTTTGTAACCTAAGTGTCCTTGGGAGTCAGGATGGGCAACTGCACAAATACCAGAGCAGGAGTTGGGTGATGTTTGCAAATACATGTGGTTTAGTATGTAGACTCTCTTATGCATATATGCCATTTGTATTTGTTAAACATTTTACTCACAAGTGATCATCACAAAAGCTCTTTTTCAACATGTTTACTTCTGAAAGAAAAAGTCCCTTTGTTTTGTGTAACTCTGTTAGGCAGAAGTAAATTTAATTCTAGAATTATATTTAGAGGTATACAGTGGAATAGCAAAGTTAAAACTGAGAGGATAATGCCCAAGTATTCTGGATCGAAGAGCAAAGGCTAATTTCTTGACAAGCAAGACCGTGTGCTGCCTATATCTTACCTTGTGGTTATTATTCAGTCCTGTGACTGACAAAGTCTTTGTAGGACATTTACAGAAGGTGGATTTCTTACATAATATGTTATATGGCACCCAAGATATTCTATATCTGAAAAAGACAGGTGAAGCCAACACTTGGTCTCTTCTCCCAGGCAGCCAGTACCAGAACAAGAGGACACAGTCTCAGGCTGCACCAGGGGAGGTTTAGGCTGGATGTCAGGAAGAAGTTCTATACAGAGAGAGTGATTGCCCATTGGAATGGCCTGCTCGGGGAGGTGGTGGAGTCACCATCATTGGAGGTGTTCAGGAGGAGACTTGATGGGATGCTTGGTGTCATGGTTTAGTTGTTTAGGTGGGTTGGATTGGTTGATGGGTTGGACGCGATGATCTTGAAGGTCTCTTCCAACCTGGTCTATTCTATTCTATTCTATTCTATTCTATTCTATTCTATTCTATTCTATTCTATTCTATTCTATTTCCCAGGCCACAATGAAGGCCCTGTTCCTTCTCCTAATGAAGATGGATAGTACCCATTGAGTGGTTTCTGTGATATATTTTATTTTTAAACTGAAAGCACCAGCAGTTAAATTTTTTAAAACTTCACACAGCATGGTAAAATTAGTAGTTAGACTGCACAGAAAAAGCTGATATACTTAAAATGTACTTTTAATAGTTCAGATGTATACTGTCTTTTCAGTTTACCAAGTGCTAGCTATTTTTTAGAACACATGTATGAGAATTATAACTGTATTAATTCCTGACCCAATGGCCTGAGTCACTTGGGCATTGGATGAAATATCTGCCACATCCTTTTGGTATATATTGAGCAGATAGTGGTCCAACTGTACATTGTTTTTTCCTCTTGTCTTCAAACAATAGCAAAAATCATCTGGGAAAGCATCTGTATTCTGACCAGTGTTGGGCTTACAGTGACATTGATGCCCAACGCTTATAAGAGCTGGAATTTTTGAGCTGGGGAGAGCAAAAGACTCTGGGTGAAACACGTTTTGGGGGGTAAGATCCTGAAACGTGCTTGCAGGAGACTGGGTCTTGGATCGTGTCTTGATTCTCTGGACTGTAAATTAGTTGTTAGGAACTCAAATGAAGCGTCACAACCTGACTTCCTGCTTGTTTAGTAAGACCATAGTACAGTTTTAGGGGTTAAATGGCAGAACTAAAAGAAAGCTTGTAAGTAATATAGTATCACTAAAGAAACCAAAATCCAACTAACACCCTCCTTGCCTTCTCAAACGGCCTTTTTACATTTAAAGGTATTCCCCGTGGCTCTGTTCTTTATTTTGATTTTTGTAACAATATTTCTCTCTGATGAAACACATTGTAGACATTAAATTAAGGGACAAATATGTCTGTGTCTGCCAGAAGGAAAACTGTGATGCAATTAAAATGCCATTAGGGAACCCCCTGTGGGATGTTAAACCTAAAGACTCTATTCAGAAAGCAAAGCCAAAATTAAAGAGGTGTCTGGTTCCAGATCCTCTGCAGTTTTCCATTTCTTGACTATAGTACCATGGAGACTGTGCTAGTCAGGAGCTGAAAGGTTTTTCCAGTCATGTGTGTGGTATTTTGAATCATGACTTTGGCAAGCGTTCCTTTTCTGTAAGCCGTACATAGAAGTGTGTCTACACTGCATGAAAAAGTACAAGTGAGCATGGTCTTATGAAACAATGACAACAGTACAGATGGGAAGCTGTCCAGGCCTTGGACAAGCCTTGTGCAAGTAATAATACAAAGATGCATGAAGTGCATGCATGAGTTGTCTGTGAGATGTTTAGAGAGAGAAGTGAAGCTATTTGGAACCATCAGGCTTCAGCAAGCCCATGGACAAGCCTCCATTACATCACAGTCTCTGGAAATAAATTGTTAGTGTTTACATGTTTGATGATATATGAGAGCCTGTGATCCTTTGAAGATAAAAATAGTTCACTGAGGCTAGTATTTTTTTTTTCTGAGGTGGCAGGAGGAATCAGCAAAGTCAGTGAGTGGCAGATACTGACTTCCAGTGGCAGTCCAGACCTAGTGCTTGAGTACCCTTTTTTCAATTTCATTCAGTGTGATTCTTTGCTGAGGATATTAGTAGAGAGTGGAATAATAATAGAAGCGCACCTCTCTTCTCTGTCTAGGAATTCTCCTGATGACTGCAGCGTGGCAAAAGGAGGGAAAATGGTTAGCAGCTCAGACAATGTTGGGATGAACTATGGAAACTACATGGAAGAGAAGCACGTTCCACCCCCAAATATGACTACAAATGAACGAAGAGTCATTGTACCAGCAGGTTAGACCCTCTGTACAAAAATGTCATGCAAAAAAATTGCCCCTAAGTTTACTAACACTATTTAAGAAGATTCAGAGAAAAAGTGGCAATGTGATACATGTGATCAGGAAGTAATTTCCCATGGTTATTAAGAGAACAAGCTGAGAAATACTAAGTGAAGCTGCTGCCTCAACTTGTTCCTCCTATTTCAGCAGCAGAGCTGCCTGAATGCAGGCACTCAGATCTCATCTGACTTCTCTCACTCCTTTTGAAGCGCTTCACCCTGAAGTGGTCAAAATGAAGACCATTTCCTAACACCATGGACTAGCTGGATGCAGGGTGTGTGGGAGAGAAAAAAGATCACTGTACCACATGATATCCCTGCATGTACCAAATGCAGTCCAGCCCTTGGCATGCCAAAACCAAAATTGTCTTGGTTTTGGGATCCAGCAGCTGATTGAACAGGAAGGTATTCAGTCCTCTCTGCCTTCTCCTCCAGACAAACCACTGCTGGACAGTTTGTTGCCTCAGTCTGTAAAATAATTAACATGCCAATGGCTAATTAATATTACACCGTCGTGACAGATGTGGATGTTCACAAACCACTGGATATACACAGCATAGACACTACGCCTGCAAACTGGGAATGTTTTTCTACCAGTTCCTCTCCAGTGGAGATGTGCCTATATGAAACATTTCTGCTAGTGCTATGTTGCTTAATATTATTACAGTTTTTCAGTTGCTAAGACATGCAAGAGTACTAACTGTGGCCAATTTTGCAAGCTGTGATTATTTCAGTTATTTGTCAAGATACATGCGGACAAGCATGTTGCAGCGTCTTCTGCAATGATATAGACAGTTCTGTTCTGAAGACAGAAGAGTGATGCACAGTCCTGCTAGCTGGAAGCAGACCACACTGAAATCCATGACATTTGAATGCTCTTCTTAAATATTTGTCTTCTTGATGTTTGGCACTTTTGTTTAAAGTTTTTTAGTAACCTTTAGCATGGTTAGCTCAGCGAGATCTTTTCTCAGTGTACTCCAGGAGGTGTTTTGAGGTGGATTTGAGTGACATGCAAGGAACAAGATGGTCACAGTCACAGCCTTGCTATTTTGAGGTCCCTAGAAGAAATGTATAGCTAAAAAAACAGTTGGATTTATTTGACTATTGCATAAGCAGTGTGCAGCTTATGTGGCAATGTTTAGGAATAAAAAAAGCAAAGTTCACATTTTCAGCTGTGTAACTTTCTAGTTACCATAAATAAGGAGCATTTAAAAATTATAGACATAATTAAAATGTTTTGGTAAACTTCCTGGTGTTTGTTTACTTCAAGCTAAACTGAATGTAGTTGTAGTTCTCTGCAGTAGGTGTGGTCAGTCTCATCCAGACCCTCAGTTTACCACTAGACTTGCATCCCTCTGATTTGCTATGTATTTCATACCACATGGAGGGATACATTTAAGGGGGGGGGGGGGGGGGGCGGGTTTAGTGCACTTTCAAGAGCAGAGAAGCCCTCTGAAAATCCAGAAGATAAATATTCTGACTTGCAAGGGCTTAAAATACCAAGAGAAGCCTCAGAAAGGGGAAGGCACTACATGAGTGAAGTATTGGAGGATAGCAACAGTATGAAAGACTGAATAGTTTCGAGCCTATGGAAAGTGTTCCACCCTCTTTCAGACCAGCCTAAATAACAGTCAGAAGAGAGGGAATAGCACTGAAGTTAAGCCATAGAAAAGCTGTTAGACTGTCACACAAGTTCCAGCCCTTCTACAGACTTTCATGTGGTGGACTATAGCCATTTGACCTCTGTGTGCTCCATTCTTAGTCTTCAGGATATCGTAAAATCACAGAGTCATTTAGTTTGGAAGGCACAAACTCTCAAGGAGTTGGTTTCCATTTGGCTTTTATCTTTTATCTGCAAAAAGTATAAATTCTTCATGACAGAAGCTGTCTTCCATTATGAGCTTAGGAAGAAGTCTCTGGGGAGACCTTATAGCAGTCTTTCAGTACTTGATGGGGGCCTACAGGAAAGCTGGGGAGGAACTTTTTACAAGGGCTTGTAGTGGTAGGATGAGGGCTTTACACTGGAAGAGGGTAGATTTAGACTAGGTATTAGGAAGAAATTCTTTACAGTGAGGGTGGTGAGATACTGGAACAGGTTGCCCAGGGAAGTTGTGGATGCCCTCTCCCTGGAAGTGTTCAAGGCCAGGTTGGATGGGGCATTAAGCAACCTGGTATACCAGAAGGTGTCCCTGCCCATGCCAAGGGGGTTGGAACTAGATAAATGTTTAAGATCCAGTCCAGCCCAGACTGTTCAATGATTCATGTTGATGGGTGCTTACTGTAACTCAAGAATAGGGAAAGGTAGAATGAAAGACAAATAGAAGAGGAGTCAAAAGAGCAAAATAGAAAAGGGCAAGATAGAAACTTAGGTTAAAGTCAGTGATTCATTCAAAAACACAAGGTATTTGGTCTTTATGTTTTGTTAGTCTGGACTAGTTCTGGTGGTTTTTTTCCCCCAGATGGTTTTGCCAATACTTCAGGTAGCAAGTGAAAACCCAATGTAAACCAGTGCAACAGAGCAGTCTAGGAAAGAAGGTGCAGAATATTTTAACATGATCCACTCTAGTTTATTAAACAACTAGCCAAATCTGTGAGTGCTTACTTAGCCTATTTCCCTGAGTGGAAATTTCACTTGAACAAAGATACAGATTCAGCAGACAACTTTGAAAATTGCTTAGATACAAGTTTCAGTGCTGATAGTGGGCTCTCTTAAATACTTCCTCTTCATGAGGATGCTATATTAATCTGTGGATAATAGTTCATAAAAGTAGTAAGAACAAAAAATATTTGGAGAAGGGGCTCAACAACAGAGGGTTTATTGTTAATAATCAGAGCTCACAGGTCTTCCCTAATTCCTTGTGTATCTCCAGCAGTCAGTAAACAGGAGATTAAGGTCTCTTCAGTTTGATGTGGTCTGCATTTATTTCACTGGTGCAGCTCATCAGCACTCTCCCCTCTCTGTCTAATTTTATACTTTCTGATACCACCAGATCCTACATTATGGAGCACAGACCACGTACGCCAGTGGCTGGAGTGGGCAGTGAAGGAGTACGGACTCCCAGATGTGGACATCTTGTTGTTCCAGAACATCGATGGGAAGGAGCTGTGCAAAATGACTAAAGATGACTTCCAGAGGCTCACTCCAAGCTATAATGCAGATATTCTCCTGTCACACCTACACTACCTCAGAGAGAGTAAGCTAGTTTTCTGTCCTTATGGTAATAGCTACAATCACTTGGTGGTTGGATATCAGTTGTAGATTTAATGGTGTGGATACACTCAGCTGGGTTTTCAAACATTTGTTGTGAATGTTGCTATTCCTAAGAATGTTGTAGGGAGTCCGATTCAAAGCCTTTTGAGTTTGATTAAATGATTCCAAATAATTTCAGTTGGCTTTCACTCATGTTCTTTGAAGAAAAAAAAAAGAGTTAGGAAATATTTCTACATGTACATCTCAGAGAAAACTCAAACTGTAACCCAGCGTATTCATCTGCCTCCTGTAGGAAGAAAATCATATGGGATTCAGTGCTAATGTTTTTTCTGGTCACATCCTCATTTCTTTTTTGTTTTAATGATGAGAATGCTAAATAAGAGTGCAAACATTTATTCATAAAGCAAATTCCAGGCATGATTGTAAGGACTGACAGCAGTTTGCTCTGAACTGAATCAGGAAGGTTTCACTGCATTGACTGAAAGTTCTGTAAATTCATGGAAAAAAAGAAACAGTCCCAGAAACAGTGGAAACAGTAGTGTGTAGCTAGCATTTCAAAGGGAAAGAAGGGGCTAGTGAATTCTTGGCTTAAGGGTTTTCATCAAAGCTTAAGGTAGTTTTGCAGGTTTGCCTCAGTTTTGAGAAGTTAACGTTTGCCTCAGTTTTGAGCAGTTAAATTTGATGGGGTTTGGAATAAGCCTTAAGCCCATTTTAAAAACAGATGGACTTGGCCTTCTCCATCTGTGTCCTTTAAAGAAAAATCCAGCAAGCATTGCAACACCAGTGCGGTGCAGTCTTCTCCACACGCACATTGTCAATAATCAGTCAGATATATTATGCATTCATAATGTTGCATAAATGAATGCCCTAGTTCAAGTGATACCACACATGCTTCCCTCCAAGCTGCAGGCTGAAACTGACTGTCGGTAGACTTGTATTCAAACAATCCTGTCAGGGGAAATTATGGTTTAAAAAAAGGTAATTCACAAATTTTTTTTTTTCATTTTGGTGTTGCTTTTTGTTTTGTTTTGTAGCTCCTCTTCCACATTTGACTTCAGATGATGTTGATAAGGCCTTACAAAACTCTCCACGGTTAATGCATGCTAGAAACACAGGTAATGCTGGCACTGCTCCCATTGCTATAGGTCATCTTCTAAAAGCACATAGTTCCTTTTTACGGGTTGCTTGCTTGAAATGGAAATGGTAAATCAGAAAGGAGACTAGTGCATCCTTTCCTTGCTCTGTGTGTGAGTTTTATGCACAGACACACAGAAAAAAGGTGAGATCACACGGGGCCACGTGGTGCACAAATGGTCTCCTTGCTGGTAATTTCTTCTGTCCTACAAGAGAATGGGATCCCTGACATAAGAATAACTTCAGTCTCGGGGCCTTTGTCTCTGAGGACTTTTTTTCTTATTCTGTCTCATTGTACTGTCAGATCTACTCCACAGATCCCTTGAAGGTTGGTGGAGCTCAAAAGTGCTTCAGCACTTGCCAAAGTGCTGTGGGCTCTAATGAATGAGAACTCTCTCCCCTGCCATGCAGTATATATTGTATAACAGAGAAAAAACAACAACACTCTATTCAGGCAGTTAGCTCATCACATTTGTCAGCTATATGGGACTTGAGCTGGAAACCCCACTAAATTTGATATTGTAATCTCCACTAAGTCTGATCTGAATGTAAAATGACTTTTGTACATCCTTCTGTAAATTCAGCCCAGAAGATTACTGAGTGTAGGTAGGAGGACAATACAATACATGCCTCAAAAACATCTGTCTTTCAGGACATGACTTAAAATATTTATAAAAATAATTCAGAATCAGTTTTATCTAGCTCTAGCAGTTGTGCAACAGAGAATGACATGGAATTGTATGTATAGTGTCAGTACACCTACTGATTTAAGGTGTTTGGAATATTGCATGATCATGCCTGAGGGTATTAGCTACCTACAGTGACCAGAAATAACAATTCTTTATAAGAAATGAAAAAGATAATACAAAGGATAATGCAAAAAAAACCCAACCCAAAACCACAAAAAACACACAAAAAAATTCAAACCAAACCAAAGCACCTAAAAACCAAAAAAACAACCACCAACCAAATAAAACCAAAGCAAAACCAAACAACAACAACGAACAAGAAACCAACAAAACAAAAAAGCCCACTGTTGTAAGTAGCAGTGAGCTTCTATCAAAATTAGCTAGATTAGAAGATCTCTATCTGAGATCAGGTGTTTGTGACTTGCCATGAAGTACTATTGTTGGCTGCAGGCCTGTTGCAAATCCCACCAAAAGCAACAAAATTTTTCCACTGAGTTTGATGGGGTTTGGAATAAGCCTTAAGGCCTTTTTAAAAATAGATGGACTTGGCCTTCTCCATCTATGTCTTTCCAGATTCTAATTTGCTAAGTAATTTCCACATACAGTTATCCAAGTGTTGTTCAGCAGTTCTGTGTGTTATCTTTTTCTCTGTGTGTGCACTGACAATGCTATTTTGAAATTAATGTCACCAAAATGAGATTGTCTCAATTTCTGTCATTGGGAGTGTGAGTAATGTCATGCTGATCACTAGCTTAAGGAAAATTAGTTGTTCTGCTGGCATAACAACTTTGGAGTGGGATTTTCAAAGGGCCCTAGAATAACTATTCTGAATATTCAGAGTAACTATTTTTTTTATCAAGTTGTTCTTGATGTCATCAGTAATAACATAAACTCTTGTGACCCTTTCAGTGGTCCTAGCGATGGTCATTAGAAGTACACCGATGTAGTTAGAGCAATTTCACGGCCTGAGATAAGTGAGATACCATATTCTGTGTCAAGCTCAATTTTTTTTTCTTGCTGTGAAGAGAATGAGATTTCTAAAGGTCCGACTCAAAGCCAACCCAAGTCTGTGAGAACATTCCCACAGACACCAACAGGCTTCGGCCCAGGGCTACAGAGTCTCCCTTGAAAGTAAGAACCTTTTTGGGAAGTACATGGACTAAGGAAGAGAAGGCAAAGTTTTATTTCAGAACATATGAAAACACTTGCCCATCTGAAGGTGATTGTGGTGAAGGTTGAAGGAATTTGCTGAATTTAGCTGTCTCCTCCCTTAACATGAATTTTGCACAGAGTTTTATGCAGTAATTGGATGGATTTACACAGGTGCAAAGGCTATCAGCATTAACTTCCAAGATAGAAATTAATTACTTAGAGTCTTCATTCAGAAATACAACAGAAGGGAAAATACCAGTGGCCTTAGGGACTGTGAAAATGAATCTTTAGATATTATGTCTTCTTTCTCTTTAGGAGGTGCCACTTTTATTTTTCCAAATACATCAGTTTATCCAGAAGCAACACAAAGAATTACAACCAGGCCAGGTATGAACAATGATCACCTTTTATATGCTGCAATCTTACTTGTTTCATCTCTTGAAGTATCTCATTCTTTTTCCCCTTCAACTCTTTTGTAAATGTCAGGCTATATTTTGAAGACACACATATATTTTTTTATATACATATAGATAGATACAGATAGATATTGTATATATGTTTGGCTATATATTATATATATGATTATATTATATATATGATTATATCTATATTATATATATGATTAAACAGAACAATTTACTAAGTCTGTTTCTTCTGCACATCTCAAAAGACCAGAGAATCAGAAAACTTCAGCTCTGTTCACTAGGTCTGTTGCATTGTCCAAGTGCAATCACTTTTCAATGTGCTTCAGCTGTCTGTAAAATAAGGCCATTTTATAATGCCATGAAAGTATTGTGGATGTGCTGGTTTTTGAAAGGCTAAAGGGAACAATTAAAGAAGATGAGGACATTGCTATGAAACTAATTTTTTATACATATATATATATATCGCCCTTCACCACTGGAGATGCTGGAAAAACCACCTAACCTGGGCGTTAGCTTTTGTAGTCATAGGAACAAAGTGCTGTGGGACATCAAAAGGAGTTGTAGCAATAATACAAAATCAAAACTTGAAGAAATCTCTTACTGAGCCAGAGGCATACACCCAGTGTTCTGAGGGGCCATATATACACTTGAATTGACTGACTTGAAAAGATACATTCTCTCATTAAAATTAGAGGGGAAGTTGGATAGCAAATACTCTCTCTTTTATCAGTGCTCTAGGGTACAATCCAAGGCAGTATATGCAAGTAACTATTTTATATAAACTCATATATATATATAGATATGCATGTCTACAGACTTGTCAATTTGTAAAAAGATAAATAGTAAACAGCTACCAGGCCTACATTATGGGATCAGGTCTACCTTGCTCAGATTCTAGGAAAACAAACTCTTTTGCCAGATTTGTTTGTCTATAATAGTGAACAAACAGGAAACTACCGCTCCAATGCAAACATTTAGCATTTGACTTTCATACTACATTTACTGAAGTGCCTCACAACTCTTTACAATAAAAGTGAAATCAGCATATGACAAGAAACAAATCAAGAACTCACCAAATAACCTGTTTCGAGACTAAAGAATGGACATCTTAAGTCATGGGTGCTTTAACATTCTCTACCATGATCTATATTCATTAGTAACTGGGAAAAGAACACAACAAATTTTGATATAAAATTTAGAGATGACTGTGATTTTATTATTACTTAAACCCAGAGATTCCTCTAAATTATTTCTGTACAGGTGCCCAGAAGTCATGGGAGACAGAAATGAACTGGCAGTATGTTACCACCTGAAAATACAAGTTGATAAATGCAGTATAGGACACAAGTTATTTGCATATCTTACTGATTGCAAAATAACTCTCTTCTCTTATGAAAAAAGGAATTTATTGTAGGCTTCTTCACTTATGGCACAATGAAAGCTACTGCTGCACTTGTTGGCCAAATTGGGGGAGGAAAAATAGTAAGTAAATGAAGTATCACAGTAGAGGATCGTGTGGGAAATCTGTGCCATTAAACAAATCAGCAGCGTGGCCTTTTACAGCAAGCTGTGTGAATCATCCCATATCCAAAAGGCTATTTGCAGAATGAGAAGGTGCTTAAAGCAATCCCTGAGAATATGGAAAATCTTTCATCATGTTGAAAGATATAAAAGTTTGAAACTGTTCAAGTCAGGATCTGGGCATGAGGAAACATGATATAATAATCAAAATAAAGAGTGACACAGAGTGCCTGCTTAGTCTTAATGTTAGAAGAAAGAATTAAAGAAGAAAAGAAAAAATTAGACATTTTCATGAAACATTAAAGCAGATTGTGGCTCTTATGGTCACAGGTTTTAGTAGCACCCACAAGCTTTGAATGGCACAGAGGAATGTGGATATGAATATGGATAAGAAGACAAAGCATAGCTCTAGAAACAACTGCCAACTATGCAGTGTAAAACTGGATGCCCAAAACTGTGCAGGCATTTCCAACAAAAATGAACTTGTAACATAAGACTTGCATATCCTGCAGGGAGTAACCATGCCTATTGAGAGGATTTCAGACGAAGGCTAGAATGAGTCTGTTATGAAAGAATACTATTTTATGAGTGTGTTTCCACTGGACGTGAACAAAACCTGGATTTCTTTTACCCTGTGTTTTCAGTATTTGTTTCATCCTCACTTGTGGTGGAAAAATCAAATATTGATTTTCTCCAATGTAAATGTTTCTTTAAAAGCCACATATCAGGCATGGTGAACCCATTGATCTCAGCATTTCAATCTAAATTATGTCTGCAGTGAAACTTAAAAACCAAAATGCTTTATGTTAACATCTTCCTCTGTTTGCACAATTACTTGAGGGAGTTGTAGCTTGAATAGTAGAGCATCTATTCTTCTGTGTAATCTGTTGTATCGTAACATTTCCTTCAGCAATATCTCTTATGATTTTGAAAAGATTATCTTTCAGAATTCTAAAGTTCACAAACATTTTTAAAGTCAGAATTTTAATTCAGAAATAAAGAAAATTTTCCCCCCCAGAAATTGGCTTTCTCTTAAGAAACCTTTTGTTGGCTTATTCTGTGGCTTTCCTTGTAGTTAAAGGTCACATTTCAACTAGACTGCAAAGAAGCTTTTTCATAACAAAGCACTCTTAATGTAAGAACAATAGCAGAGCCTGGGGACTATCACTTGATGACATGAAAAAGATCAAAAAGGGGGGGGGGGGGGGGGAATAAATAATATAAAATGGGAATTAGCCGCATCTTGGGGTGCAATTCTGGAGAAAGTAATTAAGCATTGCCATTGTTAAGGCACTACAATAGAAAACAGGAAACAAGCAGGACTTGTAATAAACTGCAATGGCAAAGACGTATTTCTTCAGTCACCTTTACAACGGAACATGAGGTTTCAGTGAGCTGAAAGTAATACAATGAAGCCATCAGGAGCACAGGAAAACCTAATATGGGTTTGTCCACATGTCTCATCAAACAGGAGCATTCCTATCAAAGATCTGCCCACGATAAGGACATGTTGTACTAATATCTCGTGAATAAGAACAGATCTGCTTATCTAGGATAGCAACATGTTTATCAAGGCACAATACTGAACTGGGAATAAAGGTGGAATTTTGTGCTATTTCAAGAAAGGCTGATGACTGGATTTTTCTTTTACTGGAGTGGGTGTAGTCAGAAAACCATCTTATGATGTGTTGAGTTGAAAGGCGAAACAGTTTTCTCACAGTACTAGATTTTTACCAAATGTATTTCAAGGCTACAAGTGCTAGTGAAAACAAGCACAAAGTATTATCCATCCCTCTCAGTGCACAGCTGTCTAGTAATTTGGAAACCCACAAACAGGATAGAGAAGGAGAGGAGAAGAGAAGAGAGGAGGAGACAGGACAGGACGTAACAGGACAGGAGAAATTGTGGAGTTGCACATCCTAATGACAAGCACATAACTTCTGTGTGATGTTTCACCCCTATTTATCTGCAGTCTTTCTGGGCAGGAAATGAGAGAACTGGAAGGAAAAAACAGGCTGCCATGGAGGTAGAGAACTGGCCAGGCAAGGCAGGAGTGGACAAGATACACGCAAGCAGCCAAAAAGCTGAGCCCTGTCCCCACCCTATACAGACAGAATTCAAAACCCCTGGAAACATGACCAGAGTCCTGTAGTTTTTGAAGTGTATGATTTTGGGAGACAACAGTGCTGGCAGTGCCAGTTTTCCCCTTAAGCCAAACAGACTAAATAAATTAAAGGCAATTTGGTTGTGAATTTCACATTACATTTTATTTCCATTCAGTACATCTGCTCATAGTGTCTGGAAAAAGGCAGAAATATATCTATTTTGCTCAGAGCCAGTCTGTGACTGTTTCTTTATTTCCTAACTGGTTTAATTTCTGAACATAATTTCTAAAATAAAGTACAAGCACTGTTAAGAATTTAGTAGCCCACACCAATTTAGTTCACCTATGTGGGTACTGCTACCTTCCTGAGATCCCGGGCAGTCTGCAGAAGTCTCTGGGTTTGGCAGCAATTTTAGCTAATGGGTTAAAGCCAGCCACAGAAAAAGACAGGCAACTGCAAAAAGATTTCAAGGAGTAAAGCAAACATTTAAACTTACACATATGCTTTATGAAGAAAGCTTTTGTATTTTAATTCCTTAATTTTTATATACTAAATAATTTAACTGAATAGAAGTAATGAGTTAATGAAAGCAGAGATAAACAAGCATTTAGATATATAAAGTTAAGGAATTTGTCCCAAGAAGCAGGGGGGAAAAAAAGCTATTCATTTCTGGAAAGAAATGTAAGATGCATAAGTGTGTGTGTGTATGTGTGTGTGTGTGTTTAACATTCCAGCAAGTTCACTGTTTTCTCAGATCTCTAAAGATCTGTGAAGATACTGGCATGTGAAAAGGAAAGGAAAAGGAATTGTTAATGATTTGAAATGATTAGTAGAAGAGGAACAAGTGAGACTGGCAAAGTGCGGCAGTCAGTTATCCCAAAAGGTTGGATTCTGAATGACAGAAGTGAGACAAGGGTACATCTGAGGATGATGGGATAATAGCATGGGGAGAGCACAGTAAAATGTGCAGTGGCAATGAGAGCTACTGCAAACATAAGCACAAAACAGTGGACTAGAGGCATCCCCAACAGAAAAAAGCCAGACTTTGTTGTCTTACATATTTCTGCCTGTGACCAGGTGCTACAAAAGCAAACTTATCTCAACTCAAACTGTCTTTAAGGTTTTATTAAAGCATGACAACAACAGACTAGCAAAGAATGGCACATCACATAAGCTGAAGTCTATCTTAAAAGAAAATACTATTGCATGTTGAGATCAGCAGGGAATGGTACACAGTTTATGCTTCATCTGAGGACTCTTCCTTCAAGACTCTAGCATAAATTGTCCATGATGTGCAGTATGTGTCATTTCTTGGTATCCTGGGCTAAGAAAACGGACCAAAGGGAGTATTCTGAGCCTTTCAAAATGATGGATTTTATAGAGTATTTGTAGCTGCACCTATTTCAGTGCAGTTCAGACAACTCACAAGGACAGGCATCTCTAAAGAGCAGAGGGCAATGTGTGTTAAAGACAATAAAGATGATAAAGGTGTAAACAAGGAGTGTGATCCCCTAGAAATGTGTCCCTTATGAGCATAAACACTTTATGCTATATCTGCATGAATCAGTGTATTTTTCCTTTGCAGATTTGCCATATGAGCAAGCCAGACGATCAGCATGGACAAGTCACACTCACCCCAGTCCTCAGTCAAAAGGTAAAAACATCTGCATGTGTCTAGCATATGTGGTATATCCTGGGTAGACTCAGAAATTAACTGATAGGAGCTGCCTGAGCAGTCAGCTCTGTAGGACTTTTACCTGTGCCTTGGCTTGAAAGCATGTTAGCTGTGTATAGGCCATACTGGGTGGAGTCAGTGGAGCACCCACATCCTTCCTTGAACTCAGGCTTCACCAAGACCATAGAGTCTTATAAAGCTAAATCCTATTGTGGCCATCACGGAATAGGGAGCAGCAGGTATCCCGGGCCTGTGATCTATCACAGGTTTGGTGACAAACTTCCAAACTGGAAAAATAATTATGTGATTTTTTTCCATTTTCAGCTACTCAGCCATCATCTTCAACAGTTCCCAAAACAGAAGACCAACGTCCTCAGTTAGGTGCGTGTCATTTTGTTTGAATTATGCCTGGGTGTGATGGAGTTTGTTGAACATGGTAAGAAGGACAGCTATAACTTACAAACCAGAAACAAACTACAACATCTCATTCAGACCACTAATGAGAACTCCAGCTGGTGACCAGAAGTGTATAAGTTGGCTTTACAGCTGGATTTGAGATGATGGCTCCCATGGCCATTGAAAATTGCTTTTAATAATGTTTAATGGCATTGATGACCTTGCAAAGTGAAAAAAATCTGTTAAACAAAGTCCCTGTGTGCAGTTTAGGTACAGAGGTGGAAGGTAAGGGTGTCAAAAGACCAGTTACTCCACAGTAACTGAAGTGCTAGCAGTTGGAAAATGTACATGAGCAAAGAAATTACAATCTATTACATATTTGAACAGGGCTCCTGAAATTAAACAGTAAAATTAGGAGGGTTCTCTCTCTATTGTGAAATTGAGGAGAAAGTAGAAGTTCATGAATTTTCAGACTATTGGTTCTACAAAATGGGTGCATTTTGTGTTTTCAAAGCAGATAATCCATGGGTTAGGTCCTAATCCCTTACTGTGAATTGAATTGTTTTGGACAGGTAGCTAGAAAGTAGTAGAGAGATTTTGAGTCGGTTATAGCTCTTGTGAAAAGCAGCAGGATAGAAGTAAGAAATAAAAGAGGGTTTGCAGGGTTTTCTTAGCTCAGCAGACACTGAGCCTGTTTTTATCACACAGATTTCAAATCATTATTCTGGTATTTGTTATAGCTAAGGAAGACTGTGCACATGACCATATCCCATTAACTTACATGAATGCTGCCTAGGAAGTATCATACTGTGCTTTTACCCAGATAGCATTTTATCTAATCTGACCTTCCAACCATGAGCATCCCTCAATACACTGATTATTTATGTAAGTCCTTAGGATCATTTAATGGTTGTGTGTGAGCTGCACAGATTATTTAAATGTATAAGGAATGCAATCTGATTATCTTATTGGCTGTAAAACTGGCAGCTATTTGAGAGCAGCTGGAGACTAAGCAGCCCAGTGACAGAGTTCTTCAGTAAGGGGCTCTGTGCTGTGCTTGCAGCCCATTGCTTTGGCAATTGTACTTCTGTTATAGCCTTCCCTTTTTCCCATTGTGTTGCAGTTCAGGGCAAAAGAAGTTTTTGTTTCTGGAGGGAACCCCTTGAGGAAAACATTGAGATGCTACAGGCATTTTGTGGCTGACACAGGCTCTTCTGAAAATCCCAGTTGCAAAGTTAATATAGGGGATCACTCACTGGCCTCCAGTGACAAAGAATAATCAACCCAGCCACATTTCCTGGGTTCAGCTGTGCACTCTCAGCCCTCTTCTGGAGGCTCTTTTGGCATAAGGAGAGTTAGCAGTGCACAGGAAAACAAATGTGGCATTGCAAGAGGAGAGGCTGCTGTCCTTTGAGGAGGGGACTCTCACCCCATCACCCATCTACGCCTGTGGGCCCTGGCATGTTGCAAGGGTAAATAGTGCTAAAGGGTTCCCATGTGCATGGATACTTCATTCATGTAGAACTTCCAATACTTCTTGGCCAAATTTCAGTGTGTCCACATATACACTCATGCACACTAGCACAGTACAAAAAGCAAATGTTTATCCTCAGAGTTGTTTGCTTGCACAGCCAGTTTTAAGGGGAAAATGTAAATATTGCAGTGCAGAGTAAGGAACTGCTTTCCCCAGTGCTGGACTGCTATACCATCAAGTGGTGTACACTGGCTCTTACAAGGTTAGAAAAATAATCCCTAAAATATTTTCAATCACTGTTACATGACTTTAAATCTTTCTTTCATAATTTTGTAGACCCGTATCAGATTCTTGGGCCAACGAGCAGCCGACTTGCAAATCCAGGTGAGAAGGGATTTTTCTGATTTGGGAGGGTTTCTCTTCACTTCTGGAATGCCCATTTCACTTTTAAGGCCAGACCTGCAAGGTGATGTGTCCAATTTTACCACTTTTTAGTATGCCTCAGTGGGAACTGATCCTCAATGTGTTGCAGGATTGTTTCTAAATTACACGAGGGTAGGCCTGAGGTCACAGATTAGGATGTGAACTCATGTATCTTAATGTAGGGGTCTACATATGATCTAGGCGTCTTGCTTCCCATGATACTCATTGGAAACCACTCTGCAAAGATACTCAAATCATCCTAGAGGAGATAGTTACATTCAGTCCATCAAATACCTCATTATAGGTATTTAAACTCCTCATATCAATAGGAGTTTATTTAGCTTCCTAAACACTGGGATTATGTTAAAGCCTGTAAAATATCTCATCTGGCCTTCAGGTACTCCTCCAGAAGGTGTAAATCTCATAATGATCTGTATTGTATGTTTCCCAGGTTCTGTTAATCCACAATACAAATCCATACTGACCTTGACAAATATGAAATTTTGTGAATAACCCAAACCAATAAAAATATTTAGGGAAAAGACAAGTATAATTTCTTGGCAAAGATTGGGTTAAACACTGTAAAAATGGTTTCTCACTTTAAGGTGACAATGAGAGCAGGGGCTTGCAGCACGTTTTAGCTAAAGACAAGGAACCTTCTGGGTGAGTTAATAGCACTGATTGTGAACTGTGCAGATTACACTGTTGCTTCTCTGAGTCCACAGGACACACTGTGGCCATACATCACCATAATCAACATCATAATCTGCCGCAAAGGATTGACACTGTAGGTGCCACTTCCTATTTCCTTTGCTTTAACAGCCACAGAGCACTGTGTTCCTTGTTCAACACTTCAAGCTTCCTCAACCACCTGTGCTTCTTACAGCCATTGTATGGTTTTTTGAGGCACAAAATTGCCAAAATACTGAACCATTTTCCTTCACTTTATCCCCAGTGACATCAAGCACAGTTCTAGATTAGCTTACTTTCTAAACAGTTTTGCATGTCATAGGAAAGCAATTAAGTATTAAGAATATGATTGTCCAAATGGCCAAAGGCAGTGGGTTTCCAGGTGACACAGATCTTAACTGGAAGTAGAGGCCTACCTGTCTTTAATTTGTTCATAAAGCCTGGCTTTTACACTTTGGTCAAACATCCATTTGGTAGACTTTATAACCGTGGAAGATACTAACATGGTCTGGACTGGGATACTTTTTTTAACGTTTGGATGTAGAATTCCTACACATCATCATCCCTGTGCTTTAACGTGTTTTGTGTGTTTATAAATTGGTGGAATTACTCACTCATTAGAAGGAAATTGACAGCAACCATTTATTTTCATAGGGCTATATATTACATTTGGAAGGCAAGTGTTTACGTTGGAGCATATGTTGGATTGCTTATTCAAAAATTTCGTGTTTTCTCCAGCGCTGAGCTGTTTATTGATTTTCAAAGGCTAATCCTCTTGTTATGTTTTGTGTATTAAAACTTGCATGCCTTTGCTCATACCATGGATTTTTTTGTTTGTTTGTTTATTTAGTGCATGTTAATGGAACAGAAGAAATTCATTAAGGACAGCTTGGATAAATATATATTTAAACGAGTATGGGTTTCAGTTGTACTGAAGTATAAACTGCTAATGGATTTCACATGCTACTCTAGTCTTAGACTATAATTTGCTACTATAAGCTTTCTGAAGAAAAGCTTGTTTATTCTATCCACATATTTGGGGGGGAGGAAGAAACCAAACTGATTCCTGGTCAGAGATGTATGTAGAAGTTAGCACATACAAGCTGGTTGGCAAATTCTGCTGACATTGTGCTTGTGAAAGAGATTGCCTTGCAAGCTGCTTCAGCTGTGTTTTGCATCATTTCAGTGCTGCTTTATTAAGAAATGCTAAGCTTTTAACATGAGTATCAGTGGCAAGGCCCTTCGAAATTACTTTCAGTTGCCTAAAATGGTCAAATTTTGTTCCTACAACTCTGTGCAACACAGTTCTGCAAACACTGACAGCTGACTATTTTATTTTAAAGACTAAATTGGCAGAGAAGTGAGGGAAAAAAAAAACAACAACATTTTAAGCCTTAAATAATCATCTAAACTTACTTGACACAGAACAATGACTAGAATGTACATTATGGACCTTTTCACTGTTCTTGCAAATGTTTTGCCCTGTGGTTGTATGCAGTGCAACAGCAAGCTAATAAGTTTCCGTCCTGCATTTCCCCAAATGCTGCAAATGGATGATATGGTTTGGCATGAGCCCAGCTTTCTCTAAACTTCTCTATTTTGTGTAGGCTTATTCCATAGCAGAGAACATTTAGTTGCAACATAACGCTGTGAGAACAAGCAAACTGTTACGCAAGTGAAAGCTGTTTGTCCTGAACTTTAGAGATTAGTTTCCTAAATGAGCGCTGTATTATTTCCCCATCAATTGTCTGCACTGAGAGGCGTTAGGTAACTAGTAAATCTCCATGTAATGGCATTCTGTCGCTCAGATGAGGGAAAACATGACGCATTACCTTTATCTCTGCTCTTTAGGATTTCATGAGACAGGAACGGGAGAAAGGAGTCTAGTTAAGAGTAAGAAGTACAAATTGACATTGCAACATTTCCTAATAGGGTCCTATGTGAGAGCTTGGAAGAACTGATGCCTTAAAGTAGTTAGTCACTAGTCCTGACATTCCTATTTCATTTCCCTCCACAGGGAGCGGTCAGATACAGCTATGGCAATTCCTGCTGGAGCTCCTCTCAGACAGCTCCAACTCCAACTGCATCACCTGGGAGGGCACCAATGGGGAGTTCAAGATGACTGACCCTGATGAAGTGGCTCGGCGCTGGGGGGAGCGGAAAAGCAAGCCTAACATGAACTATGACAAACTCAGCCGTGCGCTTCGCTACTACTATGATAAAAATATTATGACTAAGGTTCATGGTAAGCGCTACGCCTACAAATTTGATTTCCACGGGATCGCTCAGGCTCTCCAGCCTCACCCTCCAGAGTCATCCATGTATAAATACCCATCAGACCTCCCCTACATGAGCTCCTATCATGCGCATCCTCAGAAGATGAACTTTGTAGCTCCTCACCCCCCTGCTTTGCCCGTAACATCGTCCAGCTTTTTCGCTGCCCCTAATCCATACTGGAATTCACCAACTGGAGGTATCTACCCCAATACCAGGCTGCCAGCTGCTCATATGCCTTCTCATCTTGGCACCTACTACTAAGTGGGGAAAAAACAAACACCAGAGAAAAGCAAACAAAGACATTTCTCGCTGGGATACAGTCCCTGATGCATTGCAATGAACTCTATTGGAGTACACGAATTAAAAGTGCCTAAAGAGACAAGTGGAGGTTTGGCTGGGAGAAAAAACCACACAAATGAAACAAACACATAAAAAATGGATGTCAGACTCTTTGTAGTAGAGATTTAAAGGAGATATTCAAGAAGTGTTAAGATACTGAAATGTAATGTATATGGGCATCGACTCTGTGGACCAAACAACAATAGACTATTGTAGGTAAAAGCATGAAATGATAAGGAAAACCTATGAAAGCTAATGGTCTTAAAAAGTTGATAAGCTTATATGTAAAGTTTGATATCCTGCTAGTGCAAAACTGGGACTATACAACAACAATATAAGTCTGTAGTGACCTAACACACAATATATGAATCATTACAAAAGCAGGGGGGGAAAGGGGAGAAAAGGGAAAAAACTTACCTGTATTTAAAAGAATAGAAGCATATCAACAAAAGAGACTGGTTTAGTATAAAAGCTGGTTTGGAATATAACAGTATTGTTCTAGTTAAAATCAAATGTGTTCCATTCATCGGAGTGTTATCAGCTACTCAAACTGTGAAGACAACCCAGATTTTCAGATTGCTTGACAGTATTAAAGGAACCCTGAGCCAAACATTGGAAATGAGAATGTGCTGAAGGCAAAGTGTATGATTGTAGAACAGAGACCTGCACCTGACAGAGGAAGCAGAAAGGAGAAAGAGGAGGATGAAGGTGATGAGAATGGGAAAAAAGAGACTTCTTTACCAGTAGAGACTGAAAAGCCTGAACACTTAGTAGCGTTGGGGCTATGAAGAAACACTTGCTCGGACATGTGAAACGTACTGCTCAGTATCATACCATTCCCAGTATTACAGGAGGAAAAGACTTGTTTTTATAGTAGTGGAAAGAAGTCCAAAAGGGAAAAGCTGAAGAATTCAGAAATCAGAATATGCATCTCTCTAGGAAAAAAAAAAAAAGAAAAAAAAAAAAAACAGCAAAAAAAAAAAAAGGGAGAAAACCGTAAAACTGGAATTGTGTTTCATATTTAAAAGTTACCAGTTTGAACCTCATCATTGTTAAGGGAGTTTGTTTTCTATTGGTTAAAGCAAGAGACAACCCCCTGACTGCCAAAATCAGAAATCATCTATAAGTATTTTTTGTTAGGTGGGCGCCAGTTTTTCTTTACCGAGTCGCGAACGCTGTGCGTTTGTCAGAATTAAGTATGCAAGTCAATGTTATTTTTTTTTTTTCCTTTTTATATAATTATTATATAACTTATGCATTTATACACTACGAGTTGATCTCGGCCAACCAAAGACACACACACACACACACAAAAAAAAAAAACAAAAACCAAAACCAAAAAATAAGGGACAATCGAAATATTGTGGCCTTGAATTTTAACTCTGTATGCTTAATGTTTACATTATGAACATATTAGTACTTAGAATGCAGAATGTATGTAATAAAATAAGCTTGGCCTAGCATGGCAGTTCAGATTGACACTGTAGTTTGCATTCGCACTTGCATTTTTAGTGCCTGACACGTCTGTCGGTTCTCCTACTCACCACGTTAAAATATGCTAGGCATTTTGGTTTTAAGCCTTTGGTTTGTGAAATCTGGCAATCAGGAAAGTGTAGGACCAAATAACAGTGCTTAGCTGAAGTACAAAGTGGACAGTTCTGTTTGCAGCCCTTCTCTAAACAGTGCCTTGCCATTCCCTGTCCTGAGCTTCTTATGCCCGGAGATTGCAATACACCCAGTTCTTTGACAGCTTCATGGCCAAGACTGAAAATTCATTCTAAATGAGGCCTCTGAGGGAAGCATGCCGATACCCTGAAATTATCTGTTGTTACCATCAGATCATGCAGCATAATCTCATCCTGAGATGTATTTTCATCCTGAGTCATATGTTGAATTACCATGCCCCCTTGCTATTAATACATACTGTATCATTATTAGTAAATAAAGTGAATAATGAATAACTTCCATTATTCCTCACTTTAGGATGGAGTGTACAGTAGCTCATTAATTTGTCACTGCAGTTCATCCTGGCTTTTTACAAAGGGCAGGATGTTTTCTTTCTCTCCTAGATTTAGAGGCTTTCCACACTGTACCCTGGGCCCCAAAACTACATCTGGTATCTAATGGCATGACTCCATTTTTTTGCAACGCCAGATGAAGAACTGGTCTGGAAAATTGGCACTGACATTTCTGAGTGGCTCTCCACAGCAGGCGGTATTTGCTGCAGAGGGCCCAGACAGCTCAGACCTCCCTTTTTTTCCCTGCCGTTCCTTTGTCCCTTTTTTCAGACAAAATGGGTGTGGTTTCAGATTTTATAACAGACCTTCTGCGTATCCATTTGTGGAGTGTTAATTGGTGCTGTGCAACGGGAGTCTGCTTGCCAGGTTCATGTTATGGGTGTCTTGGTAGCAGTTTATAAGCACAGGATTGTATTACCCATGTTTGAGACCTGAGCAGTGGCATCATAAGCTTCGTGATGGTTTGGGAAATAAGCACTGTAAATCTATCTCTCTTTAAAAAATAAAAACTCATGGAAAGGTTAGGAAAACTGAACTCTTGGAAAAGGTTAGTCACTTGCTATTTTAGAAAGTTAGGGCAGGCACACCTACATACTGGCTGTAAGAATAATAGTTTGCCTTTCAGTGGAAATATATCTACAGATGCTTGCTATCTACTTCATGTGTACTTCCAGCTCAAAAAAAAAATGGTAAGAGTATTGTTGAACCACCTTTTAATTAAACACTTAAAAGTCCAGATAAAACAACTGTCTTTGTTTAGATTGGCAAAGACATGCCTCAAAGCCTTCGAAACATCCACAGTGCTCACGGAGTTGTCTCCAGGATTTCCAGATTTTGTTGCCTGGCTGCTATCAGGTACAATGTAAACAACATCCTGATACTAATAGTAAGAGTCCAAATCTTGGGACAGGGATATAGGAAAAGCAGACGAATTGCAAAATCCTACAGTAGGCCATAGGGAGCTCATGGGTGAACCAGTCCAGGACAACCATCTTAGAGCTACACCTTTCACCAGGACCATCTCACAGCTTTCCAGGAGCCTTAGAAAACCTGAGCATGAAGAGAAAATTGAAGGATGGAGACACGCTGCTGTTATTGCATTGGGACAGGTAGCTCTGCTACTTGCAGGGCATTCCTATCCCAGGGGCAACAGCTGCTCCATGGGGTCTTCCTGATGAAGGGTAAGGACCAGTGCAGTGTCCCAGGACACTGACAGAGGCAAAACAGGCAGTGGACTCACAGTTGTGTCTCTGCTGCTTACTGCCTGCTATCCAATCTGACCTTACTGCTGGGATCTGTGAAGACTGGAGTTAGGTCAGAGTTTTAGGGGCTGGTTCCTATTTCAGACCATAACAAGGGATGGGGCCAATACAGCCAAAATGCTCAGCAAAGCTGAGCCACTCTGCATCCATACTGTGAGGGACATTCCTGTGACACTCAGCCAGACCTTAAGACCTCGGCTGAATGTCCTATCTCTGCCGTTTAAGCATCCAGGTGCATGGACAACATGGCCCTGATGAGTCCACATTTGTACAAGTCTATCATGTTAATAACTTTTAACCTCAATTGTCTCACACCTTATTACAGCACTGAGGACTGCTTTGTAATCAGAAACTTTGTATTTTCCTAAGATTGAGAGATAGACATGTGTGCTTATCTTTCACCAAGAAATACACATCTGTCTGAGAAACTACACTATAAGATGGGAAGCAATGGTGAGAAAACTTGTAAAAGTAGGAAGCTCAAATTTCACTGTTCTCAGTCAAGATATTTCCTCTGATAATAAATAGGTTTTAGTGAGTAGGTAAAAATTGCCTTTGAAGGACACATTTTTACAACACTTGAGTTGTGAGTCTTAAGGGAAAATTAACTAAGGACAGCACAGAACCAACTGTACTGAGGTTTTTCATTCCCCATGCTTTCCATGTTCAGAAGAGTCCATGTAGAATACCTCAAATGCCATCTGCTTTTTGAACCTACCCACAGGGATTGTCAATGATTTAGACTTTTTCCTGCAAATTCTTCTTGCACAGACTGTTTCTTACACCAGCTAAGATCTTGTTTTTAAATAAATGTTTAATTATAGATGCATTAAATATATATATATTAAAAATACCACTACTCATACTATATGCTTAGTGATCCCATGATCTTTTTCTGTGTCATCATCTCAAGTTTTGGTCATGTCAAGGGAATTGCCCTGACAACATTCTTTGCTTACTTGAATTGCTGGTAAGTCAGAATGGCACCTCATCCATCTATTCAGTTAACTCATACCTCAATTTTGAATAACTCCTGAAGCAATCCTGATGCAACACAAATGTTAGCTCCCTATCTGGTCAGTGGAAGGAGTCTTCCAATATCTTTGCAGTAGATCCTGCCTGCCTTTGGGACCTGTGTTAAGCAGATTAGGTATTGACACAGAGTCTTACAGTGGACTATGGCTATTCCTTGGATTTGGCTGAGACTTTGGTTCCTGTCAGCAAGACAAGCCTTTTCACAAGCAATGGGTAGCCCAGTTATGTAGCAGCACCTGGTGGAAAAAAAAGAACAGAGCTCCTTGTGCTTTCTTGGTAAAGATATTTCCTCTTTTTTTATTCCCTCACTGGAGATGACACATCCTTTGCTGTGTTGGACTGTTTGGAAAGCCCCTCTTCATGAGAGTTTGGCTAAAAACTCACAGCCCTTAGGGTTCAGAGAGCGCCACTTTCCACTGCTTGGTGTCACTCAGAGGCAAGAACTAAGGAGCCCGTGAAGCCTTCCCCTTGATTAGTTAGCTCTGACAGTCCTTCCATAACGAGCGCTGCATACATATATACACACATCTGGTCAAGGCATGAAGCTCTTGGCTATACACTCCCTCATTCTTCTCACTTTCTGGTTATGTCTTTACCTCTGTGCAGACCACACAGAGTGGGTCGCATTAGGATTTCCACAAGAGAAAACATGGAAAAGAGTTCTGTGTGAGCACATGAGGCTGCTCAGAAGGCTATCCTGGCTTACTGCTTCTTTCCAGGATTCAGCTGCAACCTCCAAAGTGTTTTGGCTCTAGAGCTGCCCTTGTGTAGCTGCTCCCTCAAGGCACTGACAGCTAAGACTACATCATATGCAAGACCCAGTGAGAGCCTTGCTTGGAAAAGGAGAACTGCTTGGTGAGCTGGTTAATGACAATATTAGGCCATCTGGAATGTGGAAAACTGTTTCAAAATGTAATGACCATCACAGTTGAAACAGGCACATATTTTCAAGAAAACAAAGTAATACAGCCAATCTGGTTAGATAGGAATTGACCTGAGATGCACTTTTAAAACAGTGGAGTTAAGACTTCTTGAAACCAGGCTCAGAAAATTTCTCAGGTTGTGTACCAGAATATTGGGCCACATACATTCTGTATGATAATTAAGATCAGAATATTTTTTAATGCTTAATCCTAGAAGAAGTAGTAAGAAAGTCTACTTGGAAATCCCCATACATGCACACACACTCTACAGAACTATTTTCTATTGTATACTTACTGATGTTTCCTTATCCACCTTCTCATTTGGAAAGGTCTCAGATCCAGGGTATTTCCACTCATTCCCTTAACACAGAGGCTAATACATCTCATTGTGAAAGGGTTGGGTTTTTTGGTTGTGTTTTTTCTCCTGATATTTCTGTATTTTGCAATTTCTTCTGATTATGCTCCCTGTGCATCACACTCCAAAGTTCCTAGCCTGCCTCAATGTTTATGGCTTACTAAATATTTGTAGTTTGTTATCACACTCACTTTGACTGGCTGTTATCCAAGCTTAGACATATTCCACTTCACAAACCCATCCCTCTTCTTCTCTGATAATTGTTCATAGACCTCTCTTTTTTTTTTTCCTGTCTCTGCACATGGGAGACCTGATGTCTCCTGCTGTCTAAATCATTTCCATTTATGACTTCTCTGACTACCATCTCCTTCCCTCTAGAGTCCATGCCACTGTCCCCAGTCAAGAAGCTAAAGTGCTTGTGGCTTTGCTTGGCAGAAGAGTCTTCCTTGGGGTGCTAAAAGACCTTTCACCTCTTCAGCTTTGAATGGGCTTCCATGTTCTTTCTTTGGAGCAGTTTGGGATTTTGTCACTAGTTGAAAACCATCCCTTCCTCAGGTCTCTCCACCAACTAGAAGGGTTTTTCTAAACTATTGCTGTGAGCTTGCAGCGCTAATTCCACCAGTTCATCTCACCCAACTGCACAGTGTTTATTTTGGCTCCGTTGCGTCTGTGTCCTAGCCAGGCTCAAAGCTGCTTCAGGCAGAAAATGCACATCCAAAGAGCACCCAGCAGTGTGCTGCCACTTAATATTAGATAATCATGAGTAACATTGCCAAATGAAGTGCCTATAAATTTCCAATTTTCTTCATAATGAAGGCATCATTCTTCTCCACTGGAGACCTGAAAGCTGCTCTGTGGAAGATGAATACAGGGTTCTTTTAAAAGGCACAGGCACTTGGGCTAGATGATTGCCATGGTCCTTTTAGGCTTCAGAGCAGTCCTAAGAGTGTATGAAAAACAAGTTTTAAGATTTTGCTACATCTTTTTATCAACTCTTGCCTATATTTTTTCAAAATTACTACTTTGTTTCAGCAAACCAGCCACATAGACCCCTGGCCACCGAAGACATTAGCACAAGACTGCCAGGAATGATATAGGGCTTCGATGAGCACCTTCCTGGAGACGAACTGAAGGGCTTGTGAAGCTCTCCAGTACATCTGCGACAGCACGGACCACGGAAACAGTGATTTTTAAAAGAGTGTCCCTCTTCCATTGTGGATTGAGGAAGAATTTTTTTCACCTGCATTTCTGTAGTCAAAATACAAAGGAAAAGCAAAAAGGAGAAAGTCAAAATATTAATCTGGTTTGTGGCTGAAAAATTACCACATGATGTCTAATTCCCGGAAAAAGGAGTCTGGTACCTCAATACATTTCTGTTTCCTGGGATGAGAATGGCATTCAGATGACCCAGTCATGAGTGGGATCATATGGTGCTGGATATGGTAAACAGAGGTCATGGCTAACAGATGTTGCTTTGAAGTGCCTTTGTCTTTAAACACACAAGACTAATAAATGCTGGAAGAGGCTGCATTTTCTATCTAGACTAACTTAATATTTTCCATCTCAGCTTTCTTCAAGGAGAGAGGGCGGATTGTTGTTTTCTTCTAACATGCTCTGAGGATAAATCTGTGAAACGTAGGTGGTGCTTGGACATTGCTATGGGTTCATATCCTGACAGAGATAGCTCAGAGTCTGGGCCCCCAAGGGGCTGAAGGTTCTGCTGCTACCCTGAATGACTGCTGGTTAAAACTAAGGAAAATTTGTAGGTACCTCTGAAGGGCTGTAAGCAAATAACTCCCACCATGAGTTTCCAAGCAAAAGACAGAAAATTAGGACTAAAGCTAGCGGTGCACAGTCTTTGGAGGCTGAGCAAGGGCTCGATTCTCAAAACAAGCGTGAAAATAAAGGTTGTTACCTTGGCTCTTCCTGAAAGATTAAAGTGGATGAGCTGGCAGAAAAGGGGGCGTAAAACCAAGGATGCATGGAAATGACAGAGCTGTTGTCAGCTGGGCTTGGAAAGGGGAAGGAAAAACAGAAGGACACCAGAATCAAGGGGAAAAGGAGAAAGATCAATGAATTGCTGTCAGAGGGGGTAGCAAGGTGTCATAGCCTGGGCCCCCTTACTAGCAATGTATGTGTGACCGTTTGAGGCGGTGCCTTTAACAAAGGGACACTATGGCCCTCAGCAGTATGGAAGGGGATATAAGTGGACCTTTAAGACATTCTTGCAAGGATTACTTGGTGCTCAGTGTAAGGCTTGATTTGATGATGTTGACATGACATCAGATCTGAATCGTCAATAGAGAGCCAAGATCAAAATGGTCTGGCAATGTGAAGGCAGCAATCAAGAAGGTTGACAACCTCCTCTCCATGTTATGGAAAGGGGAATTATATATGGTCAGGGGGTGCCAGAGAGGCTGGGAGTACCTGCAGAAACCCAAAGAGGTTATTTCTTGTATAGTCATGAAAAATGAAAAACCGATCTGAGGGACAAGGGAAAGGAAACGCCAGCTGGATATCAAGAAGTTAACAGGGAGAGAGGTGAAAGTAGGAGAAAAGGAGGACGTATACCCCAGGGAATGTAGAGGTTTCAGAAAACCAAAAAAGGCTTAAAAGTAAGCTATGGACAGGTTTAATTAAAAAGTACTGGGGCGAAGGGAGGTTGCTGGAGAGCAACTGTGATGTGCAGTTGGGTAAGAGGAGGCAGGTTAGCACATGTGGGATAAAGTAACAGCTGAAACTGCCTGAGTTGAGGAGACAGTAGAGTTTGTAAATGCTGTACTTAATTTATCTTTCTGCACTTACCACTTTAGTAGATTTTCAGCTAACATTTCATTACAATTTCTGCAAACATTTCATGTCACGGCTTCATTGCAATGCAGACTGCACGCTGAACAGCTGTAAAATAGCCTTGCCAATGCTGGGAATTTGCACTGGGAATGCAATACCCAGTTCCAATCACTGATGAGTGCTATGCAGAATGAACTAATCAGCATTTTTCATTTCTTTAACCACTTACCTCAACAATTAAATGCGTTGCAATACTAAATGTATAGTATACAATAAATCATTCCAGACTGTATAAAAGCATCAGACAATACATCTTTGTTGTTTTGTCATAAGCCATGTAAAATGCTGGCTTAGGACTCTGTAAATGGCTTTGTTCACTCTTGTTATTTTAATTGTATGTGAAAGCACAGTGAAGTTTCCTGCATACAGTGTGTGTTTCCTGCTAAATGCCAAATCCAATATATTCTCCTTTTCCTTCTAGAGGCAGATCACAGTGAAAGGTTTTGGCATAATAGTCTATAAGGTGGGAAACCCAGCACTACTTCAACATTTTTGATGTTCCACTGTAACTACTAGAATAGCTCTTGAGCCAAGACATGGTAGGTGCTCCTAGTTACTTTTCCATACTTCAGCTTTGGCTAAAAACTGAGATGTTCGGTTTGTGGCTCAGTCATCTATTTCTCAAAAATGTCTGTTGGGCTCAACTGCAATTGTAATTATGTTACAGAGAGTCATTTGAGCCTAACATACCTTTTATTCTTAACTTTTGGGACACTACAACATAAAGGTAGTGAAATTGGAAGAGGTAGAGCAGCTTTATTTAGCAAAAATCCTTGGCCAAATGAAATTAGTTGACTGATTATAATGTTTCCAAGAGACCCAGAGTAGCTTAAGCTCTCAAATCTAACGGACTTGCAACGGGATATGTGTCCCTTAGGTGTTCCAGAAATCCTTCCTCGTTGCTTTGCTTAAGAAAGCCACGTTTGTTTGGAAAGAATCGAAGCTGAGTGCAACCCCAGTGACCCATCCTCCAGCTAAGACAGCCCTCAGGGCTAAAATGCCACCATACAAGACAGTCACTGTTAAAAAACAGTTCAACAAAGCACTTTTCAAAACTGTGATTGACAGTTTTATGTCCCAGTGATGGGGCTAGAGGTGGTTTTGAAATTAAAAGGAGCTGGACAATGATGCAAATTTGGTGTTGTGTTTGAGTACCCTCCACTATGAAGTCTAAGGTCTTTGTCTGACACCTGCATGTTGATATGTAAATGTGACCTCTCTCCAGGTAAGCTCTGCCTTATGGCTCCTGGCCCTCAACAAAACAATGCCCATATATCTTCTAAACCATTCTTTGGGGCTACTTGAACCTTTTATGGCCTTCAGGGTCGTTGTGTCCAACAGGTGTCTAGACAGGCATCAATTTCAATGCTACTCAGAGTCTGTTGGGAGAAGCACTCTTGCAAACTATGAAGGTGCTAATAAGATGCTAAGGAAGGTCTGGGTGCTTGTGGCATTGTCTGATGACCAAGTTATCTGAGCAGGGTTGTGGTTCACTGTGAACCATATGGAGAATTCACATGCCTCTAAGGAAGGAGCTTCTATATACTGGGCTTTGCATGGTTTGTACAATTACACTTGTAATTAGGTTCTTAGATACATTCAGGCTCAGTCCCTTGCACCTCCTCTAGAAAGAAGTGGCCTGAGCATTTTCTAGAAGTGATACAATTTTGACTTTTGAAGTATAGGAATGCACACTAGCCTTAGTCTGCAAATACTTCATGTCTCTATGCTGACCCTCCCTGATATTACAGTGACTCCCTGAGTTGACTCCTGTGATTCCCTCTGTCACTTAGATCAGGCTTTGAGATCCAGAAACCACAGGTCCAGTGGCAGCCGGAAACTCAAAGTGATCATTTCTTACAGGCAAGGTTGATCACAGAACTGTGAGTGTGTAAGGCACCAGGCATTTTCCTCTTCAGCAAGAAAAGCAAAACCCTTAAAAAAAAGTAATACAGGAACTGGTAAGTGAATTTGAAACCCATGTGCTACTTGTGGCACTGTGCCAAGGCTGGACCACTGAGACAGAGCTCCTCTGGCTTTGCTTCTGCAGAGCAGTATACAAGGCAATCTGGCTGGGACCAAACCCACTGCCATGACCATGCTGGCAGCCCCGGAATTCATCATCTCTGCGCTTATCTTGGGGCACCTGTCTGTGATATCGGGCCTTTGCAGGCAGTGATCTGCTGAACAGCCCTGTGTGACCCCAGCTGTCCCTGTTCCCCCTCTCCCTGCACTGTGGAAGTGCTGGGCACCCTCAGTCAGGGCTTCACTCAGATGCCATGAGTGTGTGTATGTGCATGTGGGTACATGTGTGTGTAGCTTCCATGCCCTCATTGCTCCCTGGTAATCTCCCCATAATCTTGTCATTCCCACACCAGTGCTCTGCAGGGTTTTGTCAAGTGGTTTACAACTGACTTTTTGAGGGTCATGTTTTGTGACACAGATCATATTCAGTCACTCTACCCTCTTCCCACTCTTTCCTCTTGGGCTAAAGCTGGGTGGCCAGCAAGAACTGAAGGCACAGGATACTTTTGGATGCCCTCTGTATCTCAGATGCTCCCTGAAGCTTCTGTTTGAAGGTCTGGGCTGTGCTCCCTTCCCTGGCCTGGACTAGGCTGCAGTGATGATCCTTGTCTGTCCAGGTCAGCTGAAGGAGAGATAGAGGTATGTGAGAGTGGGAGATGAAGACAGAGCAGGCTGGACAGGTACTGCAGACTTTAGTCCCTGCTCTGCTGCCTCATCCTGACTTATGCTGCTGCTGTACCTCACAGAATGGTGGAGATTGCAAGGGATCTCTGGCAGTCATTGAGTCCAAGCCCCCCTGCCAAGGCAGATTCACTCAGAGAAGGTCACACAGGAATTCATTCAGGTGGGTTTGCTATGTCTCCACCACACATTCAGTCTTGCTGCTTCTCCTGGGAAAAGCCTGCACGTTTCCTGTCCTTTCATCAGGTCCCTGGGGTGTGGGTGACAGTGTGCTCACCCCAGGGACAAATGGCCCCCCAGCACGGTGCTCATTCCCTACTGCAGTTCTGGCCAGGGCCCCCTGCAGCCACTGTTGAATGCCATGCTGTCCTGCCCGTCCCAGGATGCTGTCTTGCCCATCCCAGGATGCTGTCCTGCTCGTGAGAGCTAGACTTAGTTTGTTTCCTTAAGCTGCTGCAGTGCTAAGGGACCCAGCAAACCCTACACCTCCAGCTCTGACCAGTAGGTACATCATCCCCAGAAACGTCCTGCTCCCCTGGGAGCTAGGTGCCGTTAGCAGAGCAACCAGACTCTCCTCAGAGGCATCAGGGTAGGTTTTCCGAACAAGGTATATTCCTGTTTCCCCCAAAAGATGGCAGTAAGCGTTACCAAAACTGAACCATTCGGCACCTTGGATAGATTTACGTCTGTGAAGAATGCCACAGTGGTGGCAGTGCCTCGCTGCCCCCCACAACCAAGCAACGGCCCTTCCACCACCTCTCCAGGGTACACTCTAACAGGGCTCTAGGTTATGGGCAAAAATACCAGAGTGAAAAACGAGTTGCCAAGTGCTGAGATTATGTGGCAGGAGAGGATGTCTTTTAGAAGGACAAAAATACCTTTCCCTTCCATACCTACTGTGGCTTATTTTTAAGGCAATGAGAAAAACAAATCTGCAATACTGGGATGTATCTTCTTGTATGCTGACATTAGCTGCTGTAGCAAAATTGACATCATTAGGATTTTTACCGAGAAGTTAATTATTCTCTCATTTGAGCCACACAGCCCATAAACCAGATAGAGAGTCTATCTGGTGTCTTGGGGCATGTTTTAAGGTTTTTTTTGAATGCAAATGTTGCTACATAATGATAATTATAAAAATATCTTCATTGTTAAATGAATAAAACTAATAAAACTAACTTCTGAGATCATTTTTCCTTGCAATGTTTATAATACGAAAGCTTTTTTATTTGTCAGTGAGGAAATAGAGTTGTGTTTTGTTCTTTTTTTTTTTCCCCTGAAAAATAATCCTCATTTCCAGATAATAGACCTTTTATGTTCATTAATGTTTCTAATCGAGCTATCACCTTGATAGCTGAGATTTTTCTGTTCACTAAAGAAAATTCTAGGATCACAGCTCTATAAATGTAAAGATCTGAAAGCCAGCAAATGATGAGTTTCTAAACAGACCAGCAGATACTCCAAGGCTGAAAGTGCTGCTTCAGTACATTTTAAAATGAAGACGAGTGCCTTGTCAAAGTGTCTCACGTTGCAGGGCAGTTCAGCAGCCTCCAAGGACTAGTGGGTCGCACAAGAGTCCAAGCAAATACTGTTCATTAGCAATAGCGAGTTCAGCAGTGACCTTGTAAGAAGGTCTTTTTCTTTGCATATGCTGGTGACTCCCAAAAGATAGGTGTCTGATTCCCATGTGCTTTCATTTTGTTTCAGACCAGAGATTAGAATACAGAATTAACCATGTTGGAAAAGACCTTCAAGATCATCAAGTCCAACCTATCATCCAATGCTATCTAATCAACTAAACCATGGCACTAAGTGCTTCATCCAGCCTCTTTTTAAACACCTCCAGTGATGGTGACTCCACCACCTCCCTGGGCAGCCCATTCCAATGGCCAATCACGCTTTCTGTGAAGAATTTCTTCCGAACATCCAGCCTGAACCTCCCCTGGTGCAGCTTGAGACTGTGTCGTCTTGTTCTGTCACAGGTTGCCTGGGAGAAGAGACCAACTCCCACCTGGCTACAACCTCCCTTCAGGTAGTTGTAGCGAGCAAGAAGGTCTCCCCTGAGCCTCCTCCAGGATAAACAACCCCAGCTCTCTCAGCCTCTCCTCATAGGGCTTGTGTTGCAAACCCCTCACCAACTTTGTTGCCCTTCTCTGGACACCTTCCAGCAACTCAACATCTTTCTTAAACTGAGGGTCCCAGAACTGGACACAGTACTCAAGGTGTGGCCTAACCAGTGCAGGGTACAGGGGCAGAATGACTTCCCTGCTCCTGCTGGCCATACTATTCCTGATGCAGGCCAGGATCCCATTGGCCTTCTTGGCCACCTGGGCACACTGCTGGCTCATGTTCAGCCTACTGTCAACCAGTACCCCAGGTCCCTTTCTGTCTGGCCCCTCTCCAGCCACTCTGACCCCAGCCTGTAGGACTGCATGGGGTTGCTGTGGACAATGTGTAGAACCCGGCACTTAGATGTGTTCAATCTCATGCCCTTGGACTCTGCACATCTGTCCAGCCTGTCAAGGTCCCTCTGTAGAGCTCTCCAACCCTCTAACAGATCAACACCTGCCCCCAACTTGGTGTCATCTGCAAGTTTACTGATGATGGACTCAATCCCCTCATCCAGATCATCAATAAAGATATTGAACAGGATGGGGCCCAGCACCAATTCCTGGAGAGCACCACTAGTGACTGGCTGCCAGCTGGATGTGGTACCATTCACCACCACTCCCTGGGCTTGGCCCTCCAGCCAGTTCCTAACCCAGCACAGAGTGCTGCTGTCCAAGCCACGTGCTGACAGCTTGGCCAGGAGTTTGCTGTGGAGGATGGTGTCAAAGGCCTTGCTGAAGTCCAGGTAGACTACATCCACAGCCTGCCCCACATCCACCAGGCAGTCACCTGGGCATAGAATGAGATCAGGTTGGTCAGGCAGGACCTGTCCCTCCTAAATCCATGCTGGCTGGACCTGATCCCTTGGCCATCCTGTAAGTCTGTGTGATTGCACTCAGGATGACCTGTTCCATAATCTTGCCTGGCACTGAGGTCAGGCTGTCAGGTCTGTAAATCCCTGGCTCTTCCTTCTGACCCTTCTTGTAGATGGACATTACATTGGCCAGCTTCCAGTCATCTGGGACCTCTACAGTGATCAAGGACTGTTGAAAAATGATGGAGAGTGGCTTGCCCAGCTCATCTGCCAGCATTCTCAGCACCCTAGGGTGGATCCCATCTGGTCCCATGGACCTGTGGGGATCCAAGTGTCTGAGCATGTCTCTAACTGTTTCCTCCTGGAATACATGAGAACTATACTGCTTCCTGACTCCATCTGCCAGCTCAGGAGGCCAGTTGTCTGGAAGACAACCTATCCTGCTATTAAAAATTATCATACAATCATTCCCACTGCTAGCAACCAGAAAGAGGCTTTAATTTTCCTCATCTACATCTTACTGCAACTAAAGCATGATTAAAAACAAAAGTGTGAAAAGCAATCTGAAGAATGTACTTACCCCTGGGCAGGAAAGCCCACATGTCAGACCTGGGGAAAGTAAGGTCCTTGAAATGAAGATACTCTTCTAAGTGCATAAGCTTCAATATGTCTGTTGAGCATGTTACTGTCCCTGAGCATTACTGTATTTTACCAGTGCCAAGTATGATTTGTGTGTCCCTCTAATTTCACTGTTTTGTGTGCTCAGTAGTACACTTCTGCTGCTCAGGTCTGTGGGTAGGAAGCTGGTCTGTTCTCAGATCTACAAATTGCCATGCACCCATTACAGAACAAGTACTAATAAAATATTAAAGTGGTAATACAGCCTCAAAGAGAGGACTGCTCCAGGTTAGTAGATTCAGCCCAAGTCCTTTTGGAGGGCAGCAGTTTGCTGACTTTAGTCAGTTCAGAAGACCCTGAACAAAACAAACACAACCAACCAACAACAAAAAAAGACCAACAACACAAAAGACTTTACAGAGCAGACCCTTATTGTGGAAATGCACTGTGTAAAGAGTATATATTCATCATCCTTCAGAACAAAATGTGTGTGCACAGGGAACTGAGTGTTTTAAAATGTCCTGACACTAGATGGTGCGGTGGGTTAGAGTAAGTCACTCTGTGCTGGAAATCCTGGTTGAAGCACACTTCAGGCCAGTACTGGAGTTTGTCTGGACAGTGCATGTTTGCCAGCTTTTGCTGCAGAGGCACCAGGTTCTGGAGGGACCGTGTGGCTTCAGGTCAGGACACAGAGAGGTGCTCAGCTCTTTGCAGGTGTGCCAGCCAGCTCACCCTGACTCCAGTTCCGCTTCACCTTCGCCTGCTTTCATTAACAGCGTCATTGCCCAGAAATTACGGAAAAAGTAAAGCTAATTACCAAAATTAATCATCCCCAAGAGGACAGAGACTAACCACTAGTGCCTTGCCCTGTTGTGTTGACTGTTTCCTTACAGTCCATGAGCATGAGTCCAGGTCGCACTGACACTGGCCGGGTTGGCTGGGAGTGCAGAAGCCTGCACGTACGTGGGTGCGGTGCCATCACAGGGCATTGGCATTTCATCTGGCAAGTGCCGAGCTGCCACGGGCAGCTGTGGGTGCCTGCTGCACTCCCTGATGCCAATGGCAGCAAATGAGATATGCTGCTTTGAGGATGGCTTGGCACATCACAGGCAGGAGGCTTTAATGTGGTTTCTTGGGTGTAACTGAAAGCAGCTTTTTGCCCAGGGGAATGAATTCTTTTTTTGCTTTTCTATATGCCCTGGTTTTTGTAATCATGCTGTTAAATATGTCTTCTGGAGAGCAGTAATTAACAGAGGATGTGTTTTAGTTACTTCTTCAGAAGCCACTGAGTGTGGTTCTTCAAGGTGTGATTTTTTTTTCCCTCTTCTGAATATATGCTTTCCTTTTCAGCAGCACACATGCTGGCAGTGTACTGAGGGTCAGGACAAAGACTTCTGGGAGGATTTCCATCATGACACCATGGATTAGGCACATGAAATCCCAGTGACCTGTGCTGAACTCTGTGGTTTTGAGATAGTTCAGCAGTTTTGGTCACTCCCCCACTAACCCAAGAAATAGTCTGAGTGCAATTTAAATCTGTCCCAGTATTTGTTACTTACTTATTATACCCTTCTTCAATTATATGCGTTAGTGGTCAAGACTGGGACATCATGAGAGTGCAAAAGGTGCCTCCAGTTAAGACATGTGCTTTACAACTCATGAAGAACTGAGAAAAGAAAACATGACACATAATAACTGAGTAAGGCTTTTGGCACAATCCATCATAACCGTTGTTCCTTAAATGTCTCTTGCTGTGGTCCTCATGATGTCAACCTGAGTGTAGCTTCCCAGAGAAAAAAAGTTCTTTTAGCACATGAAAGAGGCTATAAAAGCTCTAGATTTGAGGGGGTTTGGGGGGGATGAGGAATTGTGTGTGTGATGGTTTCTTCTTTTTTGTTGCTGTTGTTTTGTTTGGTTTGTTTTGTTTTATATAATTAAATGTTGAAATGATACAGGGAAATAATATGCTTGGGGAGGGAAAGAGGTACTAGATAATGATCACAATAAAATGGTTATGAACATGATTTCACTGTCAGGAATGCTGCAATACAATTTTTATCATTCAACAAGAAGGTCAAAGCCTAAACAATTGCCTCAGGGATATTTCTCATGAAAAAAAACATGGTAAGTTTAGACTGCTGACTCCTGAATTCAGTTCTGAGGTCAGAAGGGATCGTTTGCTTATCTTGGTTGACCTCCTTCATTAGCAGAAACCACACAATTTCATCTAGCTGCTCCACTATTGAACTTGACAGTAGGGGAGCAAGTTCTTAATTTTTCATTAACATTCAGGCAGAACTACAATAATGTCACTTTCATCAGCTTTAGCACAAATGTGTATGTCTACCAAACTACTGTGTTTGTTGATCTTTAGCTGGTGCTCTTTTCTTTTCCTGTCTACAGCAAATATTATGTTCTCCCCTATGTAAATGCCCACACATTAGCCAGAGAATGAAAAACAATCCCACATCCCTGAGGTGACTCACACACCTCGTGGATACTGAATCACCATTAAGACGAGGTGAACATGTGGTGTGCAAAGCGGAGGCTGGGACATTTGCAGCCAAAACATTCAGAAAATACTGGTACGGGTTAAGGAATTCACCAGGAAAGGGGAAAAGTAGCAACCTGTGAATGAGTATTTACAGCCCAAAGGACTAAACTAACCATTCCCAAGTGCTTCTGGCTGTCACTCCAAAACCAGAGAGAAATATAGAAAATTAACTGAAATTTGTGTAGGTCTAGTCCACAAGCCCTCCTCTAGCAGTCCACACTCCAAGTCTGGGCACTATTGGCTTAACTGTTATTTGCTTAGGACTACAAGCACTAGCAATACATTGATACACTCTCATACATTGTATAACTCCCAAACCTCCCTTTCCAGACTGAAAATGGAGCTCTGCTGTCTCTACTGTCCCTAGGAGAGAGCTGGAACCAGTAGCACTGGCTCCTCAGAAGCTGCTGAGCTGTGGTGGGCCTCCTCCTTCAGTTATTACCCACATTCACATTGAGGAGGAATAAGGATGATCCTCAGTTTCTCTCAGAGAGACTAATCCCCTACATGGGCACGGGGCAGGTGCAAGTCCTGTGTGCACAATCATCATGGTAGCAAGCAAAACAATATACCTACCAAGGTCTCAAGGGGTGTGCTTGGATGCAGCATCACTGCTATCTCAGCAGCACTGAGCATAGGCATAGGTGGCATGCCATGGTACAGTGTAGGAAACTCCATTCTTGAGTGGCCAGGCCAAGGCTATACTGGAAACACACTGAAACTGTGGGAACTGAACCACAGAAGCCAGTATAGGCATTGGATGCTTTTATAGGTTAAAAGTAAATACTCCTCGAGAGTCTACTTTTTTCCCCTATGTGAAGGTAATTTGGGGTGAGGGTTTGTTTAGAGCTGGATGTTTGTTGTTGCTTGAACTGAGAAGTTCATGTGTTAAACACTGTTCCAGAGCCGTACACAATTGTGTCCAGATTAATAGACGAGCCTTTGTCAAGGACATTGTGCAAATACATTTCCACAAGACATTATTGTCTGAACACACGAGCAAATATTTGCCTAAAAAGTGTAATTGACTATTGTTCAAGAGCTGCCACCTGCCCTTTGGTTTTCTGGCACTCTTGTAGAAGGCACTATGCTTTACAGCATTGCCTTCAGCTAAGATTTCCATGGAACTCTTGACCAATAGTTGAGTAAACATTCAGCTTGCTGCCTTTTCTTTAAACTCCCCTCCTTCCCCCCCCCCCCCCCTTTTCCCCTAAGGCTGCATAGATCTTTTATAATAAAATAAATGTTGCAAAGAAAAGGAGGAAGGCAACCAGCTTTGCTTCAGCAGGAGCACTATGGAGAAATTATATACATAAGGAATGGTAGTCTGATGTGAAGGACATGGGGGAGACCAAGCAGCAACACAAAGGACAAGCTCATCTGTGTTACCAAGTTCATTCTGTCAGCTGAAGCTATGAGAAGTGATGACAGTCACGATGCCAGCGGATGGACAGACAAAAGAAGATTGCAGCTGTCCTGTAATATGTGGTCTGTGACATGCCAGACAGTATAGCTGCCCTCAATGACTTTCCCACCTTTAGTCTTGAAGACACTTTTACACAGAGATATATTTTGGAAAAAAAAGACACTCCATTTCAAAGTGGAAAACTCTGAAGTGTTTCTGTTTGAGAATCTTGAAGTTAAATATTTTGTTGGTTAATCAGCGTCTTCTCAGCCCTTGCTGACTGAAATAGCTCAGTAAGTTTGATGGGAATTCATCATTTGGTCAGTTAAACATTTTGCCAATTAAAATAGGTATTTTTCTGATTTAAAACTTTTCAATGAATGGTTTCATCTAATTACACTCATGGAAACTAGATGAGTGTCTGAACTGCTTTCTGTTTTGTTTTGCTTGTTGGTGGTGTTGTGGGTTTTGGTTTGGTGGTGGTGGTGGGTTTTGTTTGTTTGTTTTGCTGTTGTGTGTTTGTTTGGGTTTTTTTTATTTATATCAACTTTGTTTCAAATTTCTTCTCCTAAAACCAAGTGATGTTGCTGCCAGTCTAAGCTGTTCCAGGGGCTTCATGGAGTTACTGGCTGGCTAGAAATATGTAACTGCACTAGATGCATTCCCTTTTGGTTTCCTCAGCTTAGTGAAACATTTTGTTACCATTTTGCAGAAGCATTTCTTTCTACCTCTATCAGATTTCCTAGCTGACTGGCCTCTGGAACCCCAGCTGTTGCAATTCTGCTGGCCTCAGAGCTCACCGGGTGAGTTTCTTTGACTCCTTAATTGATTCCTTCTCTCAGACTCCCTCCACATGCTGAAATGGTCCTGCTTTTTCAGAATATCATCAGAAACATCCTAATCTTGACCCTTATATTCCCACTTGTCCTTATCTCTTTGCAGAACATATGGCCCATGAAATCCCTGCTCTGTTGAGACCTGACTGAATCACTGAAATAGTTTGACTTCACCCATTTCTCTTTCTTCTGCATTGTTACTGCAACTTCTCCGCTATCATAGCTCTTCAGAGACATAGCTCTTGTGGTATTATATGCATGACTATTTGTGATACCTCTGTGCTCATCATCTTCATCCTTGCCCAGGATACATGATTGTCAGGTGAGGGACTGCTGGCCCTGTCTGAGGATGACAAGAGTTGAATGAAGAGACCTGTGTTTGCATGGGGAAACACACACACTGACCTGAGGTCCTTAACTACTATCATCTTTTCCCTTTGATCTGTCATTGTATTTGTGTTATGGTAACCATCAATGCTGTTGACAAGAGTAGTAAAATAATGTTACCAAAACTTCCTCAAAATAACCTCCTCTCTATCACTTGAGAAGCTCTTTTTCAACACCAGCTGTCAACTGCCCACAGCAGGAAATGCTTCCTCCGGTGTGTTTTCCTCCTGAGGGACTGCTAGCTCTGAAACGTGCCATTGTTAGAGCATGGATTCAATACACAAAAGGCTAAAAACTGCACAGCATCCTGTCCTTGCTATTCATAAAGTGGAGTCCTCCTCTCTCTGCAACATGATGGGGGGCCAAAAAAGAAAACTGCAGGTGCCTAACCCAGTTACACTGTTGTCATAGTAAAGTCCCATCCCTGAAGGCTGAGTGCTACACCAAAGGTGAGGACATTGAAAACAGAACAACAGTTAGAGAGCTGAGATGCCCATCACTGCCTGGGAATAGAGGAAAACAAGATGATGAGCTATTTCCTTGTACAAAGACTACATGATGTGCTAAGCTGAATACAAGAGAGGTGTTGATGAGTTATAATGATTACTAAGAGCAGATTGCCACTATTTCCTTGCTTACCTTCCAAAAAAATAATCACAATTGTCCTTTGCCCTGAAAGCAGCTTTGCTGGTGTAGAACTTAAGGTTTGGTATGGCAAAGGCCTTGATAATATCTCTGATGTCCAATTCTTTTGGAGAGGAAAGGAAATGTGAGTGAAGGTGAACCAAAATGTATTGCCATCAAGAGTGTGAATGGGGTAAATGGCAATAATGTCCCCCAATGACTTATATTTAGTCACTGATGAGGGTACACTTGTGCAAAGGTTTTACTGATGAAAGAGGAAATAATTTCTTGATGCATGCCAAGGTTATAATCAGGAGGATTTGCGCAACTGGGAAAAATCCAGATATGCTTCATCTCTCACGAGGAAATTGAGAAGATTGGTGGCCAAATATCTGTTGGGAGAATCAAGAGGAAGCAGAGGTGTTTATTCACTGAAGGAAATGGGAGGGCTCAGCGGCTGCAGCAGTGACATTATCAGAGCACAGGGCATGCACGGGGCCATGCTGGGACTCTCATCCTGTTGCCTTGGCGGAGCAGGAAGCTATCATCCCCAAGCACTCTGTCCTGCCAGTGCCCATACTCCTCTGAGTCTCAGGGGCGTCACAAGCCTCATGAGATTTTTCATTTTAACCTCTGTTTCAAAGACTACATGTTTTTCTCTGTGTGTGTGTATGTGTGACTTGCTTCCCATCCATGCCCTCTGCAGCCCTCTTACTTGGCTTTTCCTGTTGACTGAAGGTTTGATTCCTCTCTGGAAAAAAAAACCACCAACCAACCAAAACAAACCACACACCAGAAGTGCATCTCCATGCATCTCACCTATCCACTACCTCAGTTTAATGCAAATGGCTTTGTGAGTTTACTGAACTGTTCTATTATTCACAGTTGAGGGTTTACTTTATTTTACTGCTTTTTCCTTCCCAGGATCGGTACATGATTCCAGGAGAACATTATATCACCTGATTAGGATATGGTTTTGTGATTTTTCTTTCCCTGAGGAGGAATTACTTGTGCAATGTTGTGTGTTGATTTAGCACTTTCAGGGGGTTTAGGATGCACTTAAAACTAAAAATTCTCATTGCTCTGTGTGTGTGTAGTAGAAGGTGGCACAAAGTCTGAGATAGCTCACAGGTTCCATGTGCCAGGCTCAGCTTCCAAAGCAACCTTTCCTCCTGAATAGGATATTAACTTTATAAGGGTGAGTTATTTGCAGTAGAAAAGTCATTCACCTGAAAACTGGAGGCACTTTTCCAGAAATGTTGTTCTCATGCCTAACACATGTATGTGGCAGCTGGTATTGCAAAGCAGAGCTGTCACATCTTTCTCCTGCAGCTAGTGTTCCCATGGCTTTAAGGTTTTGCTGTAGACTACACCATAAGTGAGGAAGTCAAAAGCTAAGTGCAAACGGTCATGTCAGAAAAGGATGGCAGTAGACAACAGCAGCATTGTTTAGTGGTACCATCATGCATTACTTAACAGACAGAGGCTCTGGGAGCTCCCTGAAGCTGTGGGCTAAATGAATGTGCTCCAGTTCTGGAGAATGAGCCCCAAGAGATTGCAGTTAAGATGCAAACTCTTCCAAATGCTGCCCTTGGCCAACCAGCCCTGCCTTTGCCTTCCACTTTGGTACTGGGTCAGAAGTTGTGCTTTTTCTTCCTTATACCTTCCCATCTGGTCTGAAGAAAACAATGTTCATCCAGCTTTGGACACCTCAAAGATCTGTTAAATAAAATGCAGATGTTAATGAAAAGACAGACAGCAGTCTGGACCTTTATTTGACCTAATGGTCCTCTGGAAAATCGCAGTGCTCTGTGAGGACAAAAAAAGTGAAAGAGTGAGTGTATGGGGTGCAATCACCCTCCTGTTGAATGGGGAACCTTCTGTCAAGGAGACGTCATAAAACTGATGCAGATGCACTAATTTCTCTTTTTTTTCCTGGGCCATCCCGCTCTGAAACCTGTGAAATAACACAGTATCACAGTATCACAGTATCACAGTATCACCTAGGTTGGAAAGGACCTCGAGGATCATCGAGTCCAACCTGACACCGCAGACCCCATGACTAGATCATGGCACCAAGTGCCACGTCCAATCTCCCCTTGAACGCCTCCAGGGTCGATGACTCAACCACCTCCCTGGGCAACCCATTCCAATGCCGAATGACTCGCTCGGTGAAGAACTTCCTCCTCACCTCGAGTCTGAACCTCCCCTGGCGCAGCTTGAGAGGTTCCTGAGAAACCTTGAGAGGTTCCTGAGAGGAACCTGTGAAATAACACAGTGGTGGTGCCCATAGAGCTCAGCCTGGGAAGGTGTGTGATCTGCACCAGGTCTTAGAAATGGTTCCTGTCAGGCTTGTCCATCTGAGGATTGCCACCTTCAGCAAAGGAAAAAGGACCTGCAAGAGCAGCCTGTGTGTTTACAGCCCTGTTATGAAGCTGAACCACTGCCTGGCACAGTCAGTGGGCAGCTCATTCAGGAGCTCTGTGCAGGCAAGGCTCAGAGTACCCTGGATTAGAGAGTCTTTTCTTCCTGTCTGCATGCAAAATGTGTTGTTTTTCATCAGCTGGCCTATACCCAGTTCTACAGAGCCTTTCTAGAAGAATCAAAACAGGCTTTTAATGTATCTGCCCGGTTACCCAGGAAAAACAGATTACATTATCAAAGTCTGGGGAGTGTGTCCATAGAGCAGCATAATCTGGCCTTTAAACAGGAGCCCTCTTACTAAACTGAACAATGCTACAAAGATAAATTCTGTTGTAAATAATTTATTTTACATAGGTTACCGTGGGAAAGGAGAGAGCAGAGTGGGAAAGAAGGGAACCTGCATTTGCAGCCTACAAGATTAGTATCAGTTCTGGAAAGATATCTGAGTAGGGATTAGAGTAAATCTGGCAAAGATTGTCCTTTGTGTGGGATCTGCAATAACAAAAGGGGTTGTAAATACCTTCCAAAATAAACAGCAAACCTCTCTTCTTTCAAGACACAGACCTGTGTGACCAGTGATGGCAGCAGGCTGTGCCTGCAATGGTGGCAAGAAGAAAGGGCCAGGAGTTAAATGCTATGGCAAAGGCTGGTCCATGTTGGGGCACAGGGTGACAGAGAGTACACTTTGGCCATGAGATGCACCCAGAAGGGGAAACATTTTTTTGGTATAGCCCTATTGCTGCCTGAGTTAGCAAACGAGCAACCTCTCTGACACAGAGAGGTCCACATGTTCTCTCAACTCTTCTTCCTCTCCCTGGCAACCAGCCTTCCTTGTGCTTGGGGAGGAAACTGGGGAGGCATCCCCCAGGTCTTATCAGGTTCCCCAGGTGCCCCAGGCACAGCTATCTGCAGTTCAAGGCACTTCATTGTCCACACCACTGTGGCCAGTTGGACTTACATTAGTTGCTTTGATTTTAGTCCCACCAGGGCTGTGATGATGCTTTTCAGTAGCAGGCACAATCTGCAGAACCAATGACTTTTACTTAAATCAAATCCACTTCAGAGAAAAAATAGAAAACCTGATTCTAGACCCTTCCTAAGGCTTGACCCTTCCCTGAAGGGTAAAAAGCCAACCTGTTGACCCTTCCCTGAAGGGGCAAAAGCCAACCTGTTGATAGCTTGTGCTTATGCATCCTTTTACCTCCCACTAGAAAAGAGGGGTTTAGTTCTGTAATCTCCTTTTGATCCCAGGTTCTATCAATATCTAATTTTCAATGTACTGGTGAAAAGACCTCTGAACCCAGCAGCCCTGCTTACTATCTTCTGATATAACCTTAAATCCCCTTATCCAGAAAAACTGGTGGTTACTTCCCTGTCTATTTTCCACAGAATCCTTTAAATTAAAACATATAATAAGAATCCCTTGAATGCTGATACAGCTTATATGGGTTCTTTTAATAACCTTCATAAAGTCATTAGGTTTACTACCTAATAATATATAGTTGGGAGTCATAAAATGTATTTACATTAGATAATTTTCCAGGTATGTGGAAGGTAATTCAGCATCCCCAGTCTGTGCTCTGATAAGGTCAGACAGATTCTTTAAAACACAGGAAGTTTAGCAGCAAACCAATTTACATTGGTTTTTTTTTTAATCAAAGTTATACTCCTGCCAGCTCTGAGTTATTTCTCCGTAATGTGTTGACTTTCAAGAACAGTGTACTTTGTTCCTTTGTTCCTGTCATGCTACAGTAAGTGAAGCTGTTCATGTTTGTCTTTCCTCTTGGAGTCAAACGAGCCACCTGAGAGCCAGCAGCCAGTCATTGCCTCAGGAGCCCTTGAGAGGATGGGGTTGACCAAGCACTGCAGATTACAGTGCACATGAGCACAAGTAGTTCCTCCCTGTGCTGTGTGTCAGGGCAAGTTCTGAAGTCACCCTCAGGTTACAGCTCATGTGCTAGGATCTGTGCTGCAGAAATATGCCCTTTAGCACCTGGTGCCACCCAAGCAGGGACCCCTTGACCCGAGAGGAACCCAGACTGCCCAGAGTGCCTCCATTTGACAGGCAGTGGTGGATGGAGTGAGGCAGAGTGGACCCTGATGACAGCTTATCTGGTGGTGGGTCACCACACATTGCCATCTGAGTGTTACTGCTCTCATTTCTTTTGACTTTTGGTTGAAAGGAAGGCTTTACAAATGAGACACTATCCTGGAAATCAAAGTCTAGATTCAGTTTTGAGGTCTGCCATGGACTTCCTGAGACAGCGTGGGAAAATCATTCCATCTCACCATGCTGCACAGTGTCTGTCTGTGAAGGGGGAGGGAAAGATAATCTCTCATTTCTTCCTCCCTTTGTTCATCTTGTCCTTTAAGAATGCAGCTTCTGATGTTAATGACCATTTCTTATTACATGTACAAATGTCATGAGTTCGGCCAAGGCCTTTATATTTTACTCTAATACAGACAATGAACAGTAATAAAAGTAGACCTGGAACTGCTGTCACCAGATATGAACCAAAAAGAAGTTGCATGCGGCTAAGATTTTGTGCCAATGGAAACTTTGCTAGTTCTTCCAGTTATGTGGAGATCCTATGGCAGGTCAGTGCAGCAGGTACTAAAAGTGGCCTGGTATTTGAGTTTTTCTGAAAAATTCCTGTTTTAGAGTCAGGTGGTGATATCACTGAAAAGCAAGTTTCTCTAATTCTAATGGTCTAGAGAAAAGCTGTAAAATATTAATCCTGGAGGAAGAGAGAGGTGGAGAGTGAGAGAAATAGGATGGGGAGAGAAGGGGATAGAAGAGAGAAGGAAAGAGAGAAAGAGATAAACAGAAAAGAAGAAAGCAGGAAAGCAAGAAAGCAAGAAAGCAAGAGAAAGGAGGAAAGCAAGAGAAAGCAAGAAAAGAAGCAAGCAAGCAAGAATCTCCACTTTCTTGTGTTTTAAGGTCTCATGATGTTTATAGCAGTCTTAAGGTCTCTAGTGGCCTGATACATGGTTTCTGAATGGATATCTTTGGCAGCACAGGAATCTCATTTGAGACTTTAAACAATTATGTTCTCAGAGTCTCCAAATAAAATGCTTATGCTTTAACAACAGTGGAAAAGTGAAAGGTTTGGCTTCTTTCCTTTTTGGATCAGCAATAGAATGAATAGAAAAGTGGTACTGTGATCTGCCCTGACAAAAGAGCAGGCAGATTTGTTTGTAGTGATGGTGGAGCATATCAGCTAGCAGAATCTGGTGCATATTTCATCTCACTGTAGTGGTCTGTGGGCAGGTTGTGTTGTTCTTGCCAAAAAGTGTGTTTATTTTATATGCTAAGAGAGATGCCACCCTCAGTAGTTTTGGAGACTCCATCTTCCTTTTGAGTGCATTTTGGTCATAGTGTAAGATGCTAGGGAAGAAGGTCTCCCAGAAGTGAATAAAAAACTCTCCATGAACATTCTCTATTTAGCCCTGCTACTGCAGAATCAAATTCAAATGGTAAGCAGCAATGCATATTTATGGTACAAATTTGTCACCTGACACAAGGCCCTTAGCTCAGTCTCAGTGCCCTGGACAGTGCAGCAAGCATGCTCACCTCTATTGCAGTGCAAATACAGTCTCCCATAGCTGCACTAGGACAGACCTCAGTCCGAGACATGGTCTGGATGTCACATGGAGGCTAGAAGTCATGATATCTTTCAGATTGGAATGGGCTGCCTGGGGAGGTGGTGGAGTCACCATCCCTGGAGGTGTTCAAGAGGGAATTGGACGTGGCACTTGGTGCCACGGTCTAGTCATGAGGTCTGTGGTGACAGGTTGGACTCGATGATCTTTGAGGTCTCTTCCAACCTTGGGATACTGTGATACTGTGATATCCAGGGCTTTAATCCCCACCAGCAAACCCGCTTCGGTGGATACTGTTCAGCATAGGAATTAGAAAATCATAAAGTCCGTATAGTCTGGTTTTAGGGCTTGACTGCAAGACCTTCTGGGCATACCATGGAAATCAGGGGATGCTCAGGGGATGCTCTGTGTCCTGTTCAGCTCCATGTGTGTCCCAAATCCAATGATAGCCGCTGTTTTGGTAAGAATACCCATCAAACGAATCCATGAATTTTCCACTCCTCAATTATGAATATGAACTCTAGTCCTGGGTCAGCTTTGAGACACAAATAAAGTCTAAACTTAATCTGGATGCAGACCCAGGCTCTTCCCCATTCAAAACACACAGGAATTTCAAAGGCAAATTTTGGAATTTTCCATGGTTATGATAGTCTCTGTGGAGCAGTGTGTGGGTAAAGCAAGCAGGAAACATGGCTATTGAGGAGCAGATGAGTGAAAGCAGTTGTTTGCTTTGTGGGTAATACCTTGGAAGTTAAAGACACTGCCCTCTACGGAAAACATGGGAGATCAATGGCAGAATCTGGCTTTGTGTCTGCAATCTTCTGTAACTACAGGGTTCAGCAAATGTGCAAGAAGCAGAACTAGCAGGGAGCACTAGAATGGTCGCTGCTAGGCCACTGCAGACCTGTTTTCTCCAGGTTTGAAACCACGGGGAGGAAAAAAGAAAGGGAGTGTTAGAAATTTATGATACGCCCATACTTTAGATTGACTGCCTCTAGGAGAATTTGGCCTGTGAACACCCACTGAGGTGGTGCAAACTTTTCAAAGTAGGTAAAAAACTGTCCTATTCAGGGGACTCACACAAAACCTTACCCAGCCATGGAAAGTCCCTATTCCTGAGCTGTACTAGGTGAGCTAAGTGACTGGTGGGGTAGCACAGGGCTGTTTCACTGCCCAGGAATGCCTGTTACCCTGTGAATTCTCAGCTGTTTGTAACCTAAATGACTCTTAAATGTTGGTGTGTTTTTTGGATTGGTTTGTTGTGGGTTTTTTTCCCACCAACATACTTTGTAAAACTGTCAAATTTAAGCCATGCAAGCATGTACAAAATACAGTGGTGGAATTGGGTTGGGAAGCCCTGGGTGAGTTTGACTAGCAACTGTTCAAGAGATATTCCAGTTAGACAGCATAAATGTTTGAATTCCTTGGTTGATTTCTAGAGCCCCAGGTCTTTACCTTAGCTGCAGATCTGGATCAGACCAGAACTTCCTGGGAGTGATTTTCCTTTATCAGCTACTTTACAGAGAATTTACTAGCAGTACAAGCTGCATATTTACTCTGAAGAGCAGAAACTTCATCTTGCAGATAAGATTACTCTCCAACAAGTAAATAGTGGACAGAACATAAGGAAGGGATGAAATCTGCAAACAAAATGAAAACGAAATGGCTGATCAGACTATTAGATAGTTCAGTTTTAAATACTCTCAGAAACAGTCAGAAAAGATGTTAGGTGGTGAAATAGTTCCGGGCATTGTAGGACCAAGTACAGTGTTCTACACTGGCTTGTTAATCTTGCAAAGTATTCACCTGGCAAGTTCAGTAGATTTAGGCACTGAAAGTTAATTCAGGAATAGTTTGTAGCACTAGAGAAACTACTATTCAGCTAAATGTGGTTGGCTGCTGTAGCATCTGAAGTTTGTTGCATGCTACTCCAAACTCTTGAATAGAAAAATTAAAGCCTTATCTAAAACTTTTCCTTTGTGGAGGGGATACCATCCTGCAGGGCAGCAGGTGCCAGACTTGCCCACCATTCTTATGAGAGAGCTGCTGGAGGAGAAAATGTTTGTAGCAAGGTATTTTGGAGTGAATGCCATGGGAAGCATGCCAGGGTGGGGAACCTGGGAGAGAGACAAAATGATGACAAGCCGCATCAGCTGCAAACCTGGGAGCTGCGTTTTCATATGGTGCTTGGCTACCCTGGTGACAGACACGTTATAAATACCTCAAGACAGACCCATTTTGGAGGGTTGCCTGCAGCTGTGGGGAAGCTGCAGATTAGAAATTCCAACTGACTTGTCACAGGCATGAAAAATATTTCCTAATGCTGCTCTGCGCTTGGGGGGCTTTTCTTAAGCAAATGAGACACTGCCAGTTTCATCAAACTGCTGTTAGGAAGGCTTGTGCGAGCTGCACTCACCCCAAAAACTGATTACTGCTGTTGTCAAAGCCAGTGTGATGTAATGCTTGCCCTCGGAGTAAAATAATAAGACTTGTGGAAAATTGATTTTGGTTGAAGAAGCAAAGGCTCAGCCTGGCTGTTCAATGCCATATACTGTGTTATGAAATAGAGGGACCAGCAGCAAAAGCATCTATGTGCCACCAAAATGTCCTTGTAGGTGTTACATCACACATGTGACTTCAGCCACCAGAAGACCGCGGGCAGGATTATGTTACTACTTCTATCCAAGTATAGGATAGAGGTTACCTTCTAGCTGGTAGAAGGTGTCTCTGTGAAGAAGGACCTAAGAGTACTGGTGGACAAATTCATCATGAGCCAGCAATATGCCTTCAAGGCCAAGAAGGCCATCAGTATTCTGGGGTACATTAAGAAGAGTGTGGCCAGCACACATAGACATGGGAGGTTCTTCTTCCCCTCTACTTTGCCCTCGTGAGGCTGCATCTGGATTATTTTGTCCAGTTCTCGATTCCCCAGGTCAGTCAAGAGGGACAGGGAACTGCTGGAGAGAGCACAATGGTACAACAGAGGGCTATAAGGATGATTAAGGGACTGGAACATCTCTCTTATGAGGAAAGGTTGAGAGACCTTGACTTCAATAAGGCTTTTGACACTGTCTCTCATAACATCCCATGTAAAAGCTCAGGGGGTTGGACTTGATGGTCTCTGGAGGTCCCTTCCAACCTCTAACATTCTGTGATTCTGTGACCTAGGGTTGCTTATCCTGAAAAAAATGAAGACTGAAAAGGGGATCTTATAAATGCATTATAAGTATTTAAACAATTGAGGTCATGACAATGTTTCTAGGCTATTTTCAGTGGTGGCCAGGGATAGACAAGGGGTAACAGGTACAAACAGGAGGTTTCACTTGAACTTAAGGGGAAATTTCTTTGAGTGTGACAGAACACTGGAACAGGCTGCCCAGAAGGGTTGTGGAGTCTACTTCTCTGGAGACTTTCAAAACCTGTCTGGATGCATTCCTGTGCAACCTGATCTAGGTGTACCTCTATTACCAGGGGGGTTGGACTTGATGATCTCCAGAGGTACCTTACCACCCCATACCATTCTATGATTCTAATACTCCAGGAGAATAAATGTCCACCTTTGAGAGTATGCTTTAAATTACATTTCACATTCGGTACAATTTTTGGCCCATCCCAACTCATTTGTTCCCACACTTTCACTCCTGAAGAAGTGACCATCACACAAAACCTACCTCATGCTAGATTGTCCACCTCTGTGCCTACAGAAATCCTGACAGCATGGTTCCCTGCATAATGAAATATGCATAATGAAATGTGAAACAGATTTTATACTGAATTGTAAACCTCCCAGATTTAAAACCTTTCCCGGATAGACTGTTATTACTACAAATGCAAGTGTTAAGGCTCTTAATAGTCTTGAAAGTATTTTCACTTTTGAAAGATAAGCATTTATTATTCTCAGGTTCCAGCAGTACAATACCCAGGATACTACTGAGGCCTTGCTCCAGCACAAACAACGGGAAGCAGAGGAAATGATGCAAAGCCATGCTGGAGTGCGCACCTTCCCCTTTATGAAGACACGAGTGAGAAATTGCCAGGCTGAATCATTTCTTTCTGATAAACGACTCCGTATTAATTAAGCCTAATTACGCTAGCATAGGTCTTTATATGGCTGTTTAATTGTTACCAGCTTACTGATGATCATGCTTACAAAAAGCAATTGGGCTACCTCTTTATTTATGCTCTCAGAGATTTCCACACATCACAAACTTGTTCCTTCCTCCACCACAGCTCCCTTAGATGTGCCAAATGCCAGATTAACTATTTGTGGGACTACTCTCTGCCTATAGGGGAGGAAATCTTTAAGCTGAAGAAAGAAGTAAGTGCAATTAGTATTTTTAATAGGATTTTTCATCCCAATTGGTCACTGGTGCTGCACGTAAAGCCAAATGAACAAGAATGAAATGGTGCTATGTTCCTTTTCTTCCCTGGAAGTGCTGTTTTCCAACACCACCACAAAATTCCTCCTGCCCAGACTAATATTAACATAAGGCTTGTAAGTGCTTTTGGGGCCCTGATTACATTCACTACCTTCCCTTGCCAACATGTAATGTATATAGTTTTTCAAATATGTTTTAAGTGTTCATAAAAAGCTATGCCCCACTTGACATCTGTTACTTAGATTAGGACTATTCATTCAACTGGCCAAAAGTGGATGGAAATCTGTGGAGCATTTCATTTGCCATAATCCACAGACGATAGTCACTGATCAAGTTGCTAATATGAACAAATCTAATAAAACAAATAGTCAGCCTGTGGTCTTAAATAAAACAGCAGAAAGGAGAAGAAACGCCAGGTGTTCCTCCATAGTGCTGTCCTATTTATTATTTTTGTCAGTGTGGTCTTGCGATCCTAAATGTTGTCTTTACCTGACTTTATTGCATGAATCACTGAGCAAAGAATTTATCACCAAGACCTTCTAGTAAGTAGAAGGCAAAATGCAATGCCTTGAAAATCTCCTCCAAGTTCAAAGGCCTGAACTAAAAATGGCCAACTTTGAGCCAGTTAAGAATTACTGCCACATTTACTAGAGCTAGTAACGTCCAGAGCTGTTTCCACTCTTCTCTTTCATAAGTCGTGTGATTTCATTTCTCCTCTACCAGCACCCTAGTAAATGAAAACCAGACTCATAATCATTTGTATTACATTGCCACTGTTTGAAAGGGAAAGCTATGAAGATTGTCACATTTTATTCAAGGAAAGTGAGCACAGCCTGACTGCTTCCACAACAACAACAAAGAGGGAGTGTTTAAACAAATGATTGTGGAAAAGAGCTGTTTCATATAGTCAAAATGTAATTGGGTATATAACACGGCTGATGTGCTGATGGCCATGCAGATTTAATTAGCTGCTGAAACACTGAATGAATTACACAGCCTCTCATCACTGCAGAACAATGTTTATAGGCCAGATTCACGGTTGGCACAAGCAAACAGAGTTAGATTGGCTTCCATTGGATTGTTATCATTTGTTCCAGCAGTGAGCTTGGCTCGCCAGCCCTGTAGCATGGATTCAGAGTCCTTTGAAGTCAATGGAAAGGGCATGTGACTTCAAGGGACTTTGAATCATGTCTGGTGTACCATGTGTTTTGCCAGCAACTGAATTAGTTATACTGCAGATCGCTATGTACATACATTTGGTGTCGTGACACATACTGACTGGGGAGTGGGGTGGGAAATGCATCCCTAGCAGCAAATATTCTATTTCTGTAACCCAAGCCCACATTTAGAGCTGGTCTCTTCACATTTAGAATATTTCCACTTAGTGCCCAGCCCCTCAGTTTGTTTGCAGTTTAATTCCTTCTAGAGCCTTATTCCATCACCCACTCAAATCACTCAGTAACTGCCTGAAAATGGAAGCTATTTTAAATGAAGCTTCATCGGAAAAGATGTGGTTGTAAGCTAACATATTCTTGCCCTGCACCAGCTGTCTGTTCTCTAAACCTAGCTGTGAACATAATTTTCCCAAGAAAGCTCCCTGGCAGAAGTTAGGTAGGAGAAGGATGAGAAGGAGCAAGATCGTGCATTTTAATTACCAGTTAGTATCATTAAATTGTGGAGATTGCTCTTGTCAAATGCTGTCCAGCCTTGGTAGGTAAGGTACATTTGAGCAATGCAGTAAGTCCAGTCATCATGCAACTAAAGAAATGCAGAGAATATCCAGTGGCACATGAAGCTCTTCATAGGCTATGCTTCCTCATGACTTAGTGAGGTGCTTCAGATGACATTTCTGGACAGGTTCAGGATGCATCACCTTGGTGTCTTTCAGTCAGGCCTGTGTCCTCTCTGTTCTAGACAGGTCTTAGCATTGGCAATTCACCTTTCCTATTGACAGGCTGAGAGAGTAAATGGATTTTTACTTGTCCATCTCTGCACAGCAAATATTTTTGAGAGGAGGCCAAGAACAGAGTGAGACTGAGGTGACACACAGAAAAGTAAGCTCTCCTAGTAGTCAAGAATGACATCATGGGCTAAGAGAAGTGAGAAGGAGAAAATTTTTGCCAGCAGTGGTGTTTATCTCTATAGACAAACATCAGTATGAACTTGAACTCTCTCCTGGATGGTAGGAGAAGGAGATAGCACACCTGACACACATCACTTCTCAGGTAATATCAAATGTGTTCAGAATTTTCACATTTCTAACGCGAACTAATTGCAATCTCATTGAACTAAACTTCAGCTTTTACATCTGGTATTGACACCTCCAGCTTTGATCTGCTGAGTTACCCTTGCTATTTTGCTGTTCTGTGCCACAGTTTCCCAGCTATGAAGAGGAATGACAGTAAATCACAATTACTTCTTTAATAAAGGACTAAAGCACCTCCTGCTCTAAAGAGAAGCAAAAGTAACCTCAGTGGAGTTACTATTTTTAGCAGATGTATTCAGGTGTAAGATGGATACTTGTCAATGGGATGGTGATAAGAGTTTCAGGTTTTAAATAGACGCTTTCAGTATACTAAAGTCCACAGAAAAAACTTGTGAAATACCAGTTCAGCCACTCACACATGGACTAGCAATGAAGTCTAAGTTCAAATTCCAGACAAAAAGCCAAATTTATGGTTGCAAAATATGTTTCAACAAACCTGCAATAGACAGCAACTGATAGCAGAAAACAGAATTAGAACTGGCTTCAGTTCTTCTGGGGTAACATGAAACTACTGGAAGTTTAAAGCTTTTTCATGTTTTGTGACAATCTCGATAATGGGCTTCTTATGAGAGTTGTAAAATTTCATTACAGTACATTTGTTTCTTGAACAGAATGAAAGTCATTTTTCCAGTGGAAATAGCCTGGTCTTGATGATGCTTCTCAGCTGGCTTCTTGGACTGGCTTTACAACCTTTTTGCAATGCCAGACTGCTGCAGAAAGGGGAACCATGAAGCCAAGAATGTGGCCTCTGGATTTCAGTGACATTAACATTCAGAAAGAATTCCTGGGAAGGACCACTTCCATGAGCAAAACTGGAGTCATTCCTCGCAGTCTGGGGCTTGTCTGTATATGCAAACAAATGCATCTGGAATGAGAGAAACTGTACATTTAAAGTGAGGGAGTGGTAAAATGGAGTAAGTCATATGGTAATGCAAATATTTCTTTTTTATTTCGGAGGGAATTGGTCGTGAAAGTCTATGAAGTTGATGCAGGGACAGCCACCTACACTGCTGTCTCACATCATCCATGTGGACTGTCACTCTGGACTGCGTTACTTGGAGTCGTTACATGATTGTGCTGGAATTACTCCATGTGCAGACAAGCTTTCAGTTTTCTGAGAACTGAGGAATGGCAGAAATCTATCAGGGAATAAATTCAGCTTGCTTATTTTCTCTCAGAATTAAAGATTTGCCTAGGTTTGTGATGTTAGTATAAATAAAATTGTCAGGATAAAGCAATCAGTGTTTCCTTAGTAGATGTTTCACAGCTGAGTAAACTTTTTTCTGTGCATCAGATGGAAAACTCAACCATTTCTGCTTTTCAAAACATAAGTTTTGAGTGTCCATTCCAGCATTCAAACACTTTAGTGGAAGTAGAAAAGTTCAGCTATCATATTCACCCAGGTATAAATCAAAAATCTATGTTTTTAGAGTAATTTTCCAACACACAAAAAAAAACTTGCCTTATATATATTTGCAACTTACTTGAAGAGGAAAAGGAATCTCAGTTCTGAAGTGTTACCGCTTAGAGAAGGTATTTATCTGTTCCTTTCTTTCTCACCTGTCTTCTGGTAAAAGATTTTCCCTACTTTTTGCCAGTCATAAACTGTCACAATATGCATGCAATTTAGAGATACTTCAGGTTCATACAGAATTTGTAGGAAAGCCATTTGTTATTCACTGCTATATCAGAACACTTGGTGTACAGAACAGATCCTCTCAAATTGAATCATTGAAGAGAGCAGAAGAGAGAGGGGAAGTGGAAGAAATGTGGGGATCTAGTTCAAAACTGCACCTCCATCCTGTTCTTCCCCAGATGTTTGATGTTACCGCACTGAGTGATTCTTTCACATGAATATCAGCTGGAGGTGCTTTGGGAAGTGAACATTAGCTAAACCTTTGTTTCTCATAGGCAAGCAGCTATATGTCTGCTTTATAATGAAAAGTTATCTCAACTTGTAACAAGCATCTTTCATAGGCTGCTATGTTTTATACTGCTCTTTCTGAACTTTGTCTACCGTCAGGACAGCATTTATGATACATTTTTTTGTTTCTTTTCTGAAAATAAGCCTGTTTTTTTCCAATAACTAGCAAGATTGGGCATTTAGCATGAATCACCTAATTTGTTCCAGATCTTGGACTCTGATATTTATTTTGAGATATTTCTCATTTTGGAGCACAGCAAAGGGTACATTTCACAAACCATTTCACCAGTTTTGATGGTTAAAGAATGAATAACAATTCCCTAACTTGAAAATTGTTGTTTAACCACAGTTGTTAAATGAAATCTTACTCTGCTTATGATTCAAGTATATGTATCTTTGTTGCAAAGGAAAGATAAATAAATTATGATCCTAACCAGCGTTATATAGTTAGATGCTTAATATGAGCAGGAGAAGGGAAAAGATATTGATATAGGTCTGTGAGAGGTAAGCAGTTTGTATTGCAAAGGTCATTAATGAGTACTTGAGGTATCTGACCTCTGTTATGTTTTTCCTCAGACACCTCAGCTACTTTTAATGCACAGCAGCTTACAGAATATAGAATTAACCATGTTGGAAAAGACCTTCACGATCATCAAGTCCAACCCATCACCCAACACCATCTAATCAACTAAACCATGGCACTAACTGCCTCATCCAGTCTTAATTTAAACACTTCCAGTGATGGTGACTCCACTATCTCCCTGGGCAGCCCATTCCAATGGCAACTCACTATGTTTTAGATTAAGGCTGGTATATTTTTGAGAGAGAGGAGATATACAGAGGGTGTGGCTGAGGACAGATTTATGTTTCTGGACACTTCTGCTCTGCATCAAAGTCAACAGAACAGAAGATACATCTTGCATTTTCAGAGTACAGGGATTTAGTACCAATTTACCTCCATGAGCTGCTTTTGGTTAGAGCCTGCCATACATTTGAATCACAGCTGGAGCCTTGGTAGTGCCAGTCAAAGCTTCATTCTGCTGTTGGTCCTGAGGATGCTGATCTTGGGCAAAGGAGAGGAGCAGATGGGTAGAGCAGCACAGTCTTTATCCACTGTGAAAGATTCCTAGCAACTTGTCTGTCAGAGTCATAAATCCTATGTCCTTAAATGCTTTCCTCCTCTCAGTATCATAAATGTGTCATCATATCATATCATATCATATCATATCATATCATATCATATCATATCTTGTCTGGATAAACATTTACAAGGGATAGTAAAAGGGGAATTAATGCAATCCTCATGCAATATGTTGAAGTGCACACTGACCATTTATTGCTAAGAGAAGATGCAAAAAGCATACCTATGCTGTGCTACTTGTGGAATTACATTGGTTTGCTGTGTGTACTGGGTACTAATGCAGGGCAGGGCAGCTCTGAACAACCTCTGGTGAACGAACATATGACACCTTGGAAATGCTCCAAAAGCTCTTTCAAGGCATTTAGGTACAGGATGTTCAACCAGTAACTATTGCATTAAAAGAGCTCTGTTCTGGTAATCTAATATTTACAGAGAGTATCTGCTGAAGGCTGAGCAAGTAAGTCAGGGTAACATTCCTTTATTCATGTAATCCCAACAAGAGGGTGACCAGGACATGACTGCTTTTCAGTCAAACAGTATTTTAACAATGAATAAGAAAAAGCTAGAGCATACACTATGCTTTTTTAAGCTTCTCTCCACCGTGGATTTCACAGCCATCACAGATTTGACAGCCATCACAGAGTCTTACCTGTTCTCTTTCAGGATCAAGCTGTCATCAAACTGACACTGAGCAAACACATTTAGAAGTCATTGGGAACATTTATTCAAATACAGTGCTTGCATTCACTTTTCCCAGTCCTTTGAGTCATCTCAGCAAATCTGAGTTGTGTGGTTTTTTTAACCGGGCATCTTGTGAAAGTGGCAAATGTTCAGTCACAAGGATGAGTGTAAGTGTGCATGATTGAGGGGTTTTTCTCTTTTTTCAGCTTTCCCTCCCCTTTCCCAGTATCTTATAGATCTAATGGCTGTTTGCCCTCCTACCTCTATTCTGAAAACTAGAGAACTGTATTATTCTGGAGACCACCACACACTATTTGATCCCTGTCAAATTCTTGGCTTTCCATAAAAATTGTCATCAGTTTGAAGGATGAAGTGAAAGGTTTGTGAAGGATAGAGGATCTGATTCTGGCACAGTCAGCCTGTAGTCTCTAAGAGTTTATTTCTTCCTTTCATAAGTAATTGGAAGGAATAAACAGAAGTGAAATGATGTTTCTTCAATCACCTTCCTCCACAGGGAAAAAATAAGAAAAATGGGGGGAGGGGGAAAGAACAATGAAATACTGAAGCCAAATGTGATAGCCGAGAAACAGTCCACGAGTGGAAATAAATTCCCATTCAGCTGTGTACTGTACAAGTCCAAATAATTAAAATGGCTCCAAAATATTGTACTCACTGCTAAGTCACCAAAAAAATTAAAATTAATATCATATTCTTCAGGAAATTTTCAAAAGTAAATTCTAATTTGCCATGTCTGTTTTCTTCTGAATGATCTAGTAAATGGAATGGACATGCCCTTAGATAGGGTTCCACCACTTTCTTTAGTCACTGAAATTTTAGATTCAGATTTAATTTAAATGCATTCATAAAATTAGCACATTTTAGAGACTAGTATCACCACACCACAAAGTTGTGTCTTCCATTTCTAAGGCAGGGAGAGGTGTGAGAAGCTGCTGCTGATGGCTGTGTAGGGACCTGACGTGCTGGAGCTGTGACTGCTCTTCCCCAAAACTCTCGGGACAAGCAGATGGCAGATTGGAAAGCTCTCACACCCTCAGTCACCATGTGGGAGGACAACCTTACTTCTGAGTAAGGCAGCTTTGGGATGGCCATAGAAATTTTGCTTTCTGATTCTCCATTCTGTCAGTCCTCAGCTGTCATAAATCATCATAGTTCTTTTTATACAACCAGAAGAGCTGACCGCAAGCAGTAAGAGATGATTTGCTGGTGATTCACTTTAGATCCACGTCATGACATTTTCCCACTGCATTTCAATGTTCTACAGATAAGCATGCTGCTCCAAGACCACTTCTGCTCTTAACTTGTTGTCAGTGCAATGGAGGTTATGTTTGTATGAAAGCAGGAAGGCAAAGTATAGCTTGCTGCTGAGTAAGTTGTGTTCTGAAGCTGAAATGAATGAATAGCAGTGCATTAGATATTATACTAATGTATGTATAAAATACCACTCTACAGTCTCTCACTACCTGATGGTTTGCTTTAACTTGTAAGACTTGTAGGAATGAAAGTCTAGAGAAAATAATCTGTGTGATGCTTTTATTCCTTTACAAGGCTTTTGCTTATGATGTTTTTTCTCCAGGATAAGCTGGTGACTGGAATGGCCTAGTGAACGTAGTGACTGAACCTTGGGATCGGTGTACACAGAAACTTAAGTTTCTGCCTGCTTAGCTCCCAAAGTGAAGATACTGAAAAATTTTTGCTCAGCAGCTGTCAAATCCTGGAGCAGCCTGGTATCCAGAGTCATAAATGGATGCCACAAAAGTCCTCACCCAAGCACGTTGCTGCAGCTGAGTACCCACACAAGTTCCTAAATCTGATGCTCATGAAATGTGTAGGCCTGTTGGGATGGACCTGGAGTGTGTGTACTCTGCAGGGCTTAATGCACTAGGATTTCTTAAGATATAAGCAAGAAAGTTCAATAACAAACAAGTTTATTGAAATTAATGGAACCTGCACTTGAAAGATATAAATAGACATGTCTCTGTTTCCAGGAATGGCAAGGGAATTCAAGGAAGGGGTTAAGGTATTTCTGGAGAAGAACTGTCCCGCTTGGTGTTGATGAAACTACTTTACAGTCAATGCACAACCGAGACAATGACTTTAGGAATGGTCTGAGCACTTACTCAGATAAGGAAGAATTGGAGTACAAGTTTAATTATCAAAACATGGAGGCTGAGGCTTGGCAAAAAAAAAAGGGAAGACGCTGGCACACTTTCATTCCAGCATCCCAAAGCAGTGTTCTTTGCATTCCAGGACATGAATTTCAGGTCTCTAAGGTAACAGAAAAGATTCCTGGAGCACACTTGCTTCCTTGAGATGAAGAAAGCAACCAGGCAAAATTAGGGAAAACTGAAAATTAACAGTCAATAAATTAAACATTAATATCCTTTCTGTGTGGTTGCAAATGAAAACCCATGTGACAACACAACATTATACCACCTGGAAATTCTATCAAAAAATTCTGGGTGGGCTCTGCAATTACAAAGGGTTTGAGAAATGTTGCTCACATAGTAGTAGGTAGGGAACTTTCTTGGATTAAGTTAAGTCTCCCCTGTCTTCAGACAAGTACTTGGATGTCTGACTTAACTCACAGAAGAACTAACCATTTATATAAGTGAACAGTTTAAAGCCTCTCATGCTGCCACTTACCACCCCCTCCCCCAGTATGATCTCCTTTCTTCTTGGCATTCATTCTTGGTGCCATGGGCATCTCTTTAGGGACTAAGCCAGATTTATTTATTGTATAGAATATAGTATGACAGACTTCAGGACTGCATTCCATCAGGCTACACGGTGCCAGGAAGCTAAGACCAGTAACAGTAAGTGTAATGATGCCAAAAGTCTTTTCATCACTGCACACCTTGGTGGCTCTCAGACCAAGACCTGGACCACAGACCCAAAATTCATATTTAATACAGATTTTCCTTGCCAAAGCTTTAGAAGAGCAAAACACTTAGAAATCTTCCAAACTGACATGCGAGAAAAAAAAACAAACATTTAAGTGCCATTAAAAAGCTGACCTACGTATAGGTGATGTGCTATGTGATCTCTGCTACCTGGTTTCCCATTCATAATCTGTCCACTTCAGTGATCTGCTCAGTCCCTGGGTTGTCTGCTGGATGCAGCTTGGCTCTTTCAGCATCTCCGTGGCCACACCCTCTCCCCGTGTCACGAAGAGATCAGGAGCTACTGAAATTAAATTCCTTTATTAGTGGAATGGTTTCAACAGACCAAAAATGAAATGGATGAAAGGAATGCATGTCCTTTATGGTTGCCAGAAGAAGTAAATAATGTCTACAGATATTACACAGCTTTCTTTAAACCAAAATTAAATACCGTCCAGAGCAAAGCAAGCAATCTGTAGAAACGGATCGTTATACTGATATTACAAACTATTTACATTGGATAAAACCCTGGTGTCTCAAAGCCAGTTTCAGCCTTAGCTGATCATTGTTATGATTCTCTGTATCTTGCACTTGCTTCCTCTCTTTTGCTATCATATATAAATCAGACGTTAATAAAGTTTAAAAAGTGAGTGATCATGAATCAAGCTCCGAGTAGAAGAGACAGCAAGCTCCCTTCCTCACCACCCAGCGTGACTCCTTTGTCATACTTCAAGATTTAAAAAGGAGTTTATCACTTCCCTGCTGGCTCTTCCCACATCCAACCGTTTGTCTCTCCATCCAGGTTACTGTCAGTGCCAGGAATCCCTGTGAAGGCAGTACCTGGCACAAGAATATCCATTTTAAATATACATATTTTAAAAGAGCATATATTCTTCTTCTAGTAGTACTCTGTGCTGTCTCTGCAAATACATGTTCACAGTAAAACCATACAAAATAAATATTTGAAGCAATCAGCACAGTGCATTCAGTTTCACTTTCCAAATAGAAACTGATGTGTCTGCTTTAGTGGTGGTATAAGGCAGAAACTTAATACAGATTCAACTCTGCTAAGTCACGATCATGAACAAAGAAATCCTGCCTAATTACAAAATAACTTGATTAACAAATCAGACAAACAAAGGGGTAGGCTTACTATACACCAAAGCTATTTGCTGAAAAGCACTTCACTGCTGGTTTCATAGCAGTTATATAGCACAGAAAGTATATTTTTTTCAGTTTGCAAAAAAGATTAATCAAAATAGTTTGTCCATTCAATCAAACATTGCTCTGATGTAACAACATCGTTCTCAGTTCCCTCTCTCTTTGATCCTCCTGCCTGTATTTCTCCTCTAGTTTTTGTTTTTCAGAATCCATACTATAAAAAGTGGAATCTGTGCTTCTCCTAATCTTCTCAAACTGACTGAAATCTGCAACATACTTTCCATTTGGAGAGAGAGAAACCACAGGCACAAACTCATAGCCCCAGTGGATCTCCTCAGGGATGTAGGAAGTCCTGCTTTGGCAGACAGCACTGGTGGACTCCACTGTGGCATTCAGGAGCACCACAAGCTCAAAGTCCTTCTCCTTGAGATTTTGAGGTGTGAGATCTCTTAAAGGGCTGCTTTCATCCAAAATATGGTAGAAGGTTAAAGGCAAAATGAGGAATGGACTCTCTGAAGAGGAGTCAACATTGAACTTGACACTGGCCTGATTCAGCAGGATCCGTTCCCCTTCTTTGGTTTCATACGTCTGAAGAAGCTTCCCAGACAGCTGACACTGTATCAGAAGACTCTTCCTCATATTTGCTACTCTAATCACCAGGCAAAGTTCTCCATTGTGTTTAGTAATGACAGCACAGTGGCTGAATTTAATGGTTTCTGCCCTTTTTTTAGGTCTTGCTATTTTGGCCAGAAAGGTACCTGTGATGAAGATTTCAATCAAGGTGGTAATAACCAGTTGGGCCACAAGTAGGAAAATGGCATGAGGACACTCCTCTGTAATGAAACGAAATCCATAACCAATAGTTGTCTGTGACTCCAGGGAGAAGAGAAATGCACCAGTCAGAGAGTCTACATTCTTGACACATGGCTCACGCTTTGGAGCGAACTTGTTTATTTCTAAGTCACCATGAAGGAATGCAATGGCGTAGTAGATAACTCCAAAGAGGAACCAGGTCATAACAAAAGTAGCAGCAAATAAGGTGAGTTTGTACCTCCACTTCATGTCTATAACTGTAGTCCACAAATCTTGAAGATAGAGTAGATAAATGCCATCGACTTTGTCTATCCGCACGTTGCTGTGACCGCTTTTGGACATCACGCGGGGCTTGTGTGCCTTGAGTGTGGCAGCATCGATGCCTCCATTCACCAGCGGGACACGGGACATATTAATCTTTGTGGTTTCCATTCTCACTGCTTCGGTCCTAAGGAGAGAAGAAAAGAACACCATTACTTTGTGAAATCAAAGCACATAACTGATTCTGAAGAACATTTGAAAATGTTGATGGAAAGAAGGCACAAACATAATCTAAACACAGCAGCAGTGAATAAAAACAGTTGGCACATGAAGTTACCATCACACAGTATCTGACATTAGAAATAATTTGGTATTCCCTTTTCCAGGAAAAAAAAAAAGAAAAAGAAAAAGAAAATTATTCTTCAATTTTTCTGACTGCCAAATATGAAGAAGTAGGTTTCTTTTATGGTAGCCTGGAAAAGAAATTTGACACAGCTGAAATTCTATATTAGTGCTTTATTTCTGTAAAATGAATTAAATATTTTTTTCCTTACGTTTCTTTAGAGAAGAGGCTCTTTTTGATTACTGAGCAGGTTTTCTTTAATGCCCTGAAGAGAGACATCTGACCAGAATTAAAGTCGCTTCAGTGCTTGGTTTAGAACGCAGATCCAGCACACCACCTCTGTCTCTTCCTGCGACGGAGGCAAAATGAGCCAGACTAGCTTTCACTGGGAACAATTAACTTCCACAAGTGATTTACTCAGTTGGATCTGCCTCTTTGTTGCAAACCTACAACTAAACTAGAGGGAAAGAAAGCAGATCTGAACACATGCAAGTCAAGTTTTGGAAAGGAATATTTACACCTGAAGAAACTTCGAAGCTGTTTACACTGTGCAGCACTCCGATTTTAAGTCGTCTAAGGCAAAAAAAAAAACAACCCAGGAGGCAATTCACGAAGTCAGCATTCTAGCCATGGGCCCTGACCTGCGCAAACCCAGCAATCATTGGACCACCCGACTCCTGAAGTTTGTTTACTGTGCATCAGTCCGGATGGAGAGTAAGTGTGCGGACACTCAGGACTGAATAAAGCCCAGAGAGTGAAGCAGAACGGTGCCTGTGCCAGTTTGATGAGGCAAGTAACAAGAGCCGGCTTGCAGGACCAGACAGTGATTACGTAGAGCAAGGACAGTGCATGTTATAGTCGTTTCCAACAACAAAACTTCCTGCTGACAAAAACAACAAAGTAAAAAAACATCCCATGCATCCTTTGTGCTTTGGCAGGTCGTACAGAAAGCATTGTTTTGTTCCATTGTTTTCCTCAAAAAGAGCCTTAAGTAAGTGATTCGTTTTTGTGAGCCACTGGAAAAAAAAAATCTTCCTTACAGCAACTTAAAAGAATTTTACAGGAAGTACAAGATATATTTGTGGTACACACATGTGCCAGTCCAGGACATCAGCAGAGTTGCTCACTGAAGAACCTTTCCTGTTCAATTAAGGACAATTTTTGTTTATGACTATGCCCATCACACTGCTTCAGATTTTCTGGGAAAGGTTAATTAAACTTAAATGCCATGAAGACCTGTAGCTCGTTCAAAATGTGATTTAGTCTCCAGCATTTCTCTTGCATAGCCTAAGAGCCATGATCACTTTTATATATATATGTATGTATGCATGTGTGTATTTATATATATTTATATATGTACTTATATGTTTGTTTATATACATAAATATATATATATATACAAGAAAGGAATGCATCAGTGATCCCAGTAAGAGATTCCTTATGTGACAGTCGAATCAACACACAGTGTGCAGCATGTCCGGATAATAAACAGGAAAAAACTCTTCAAGCATCTGAAAAAGAACAACGGGAGGAAATGGGGGGGGGGAGGGGGGTGGGAGAGGGGGGAGGGAGAGGACTGGAAAGATTAGGGGTGGGAAGGAGCATGCATGCAACTGCTCTTTAGGCAAACACAAAATCAAGCACTGCTGTCAGCGCATGGTGGATACTTGCAACCTTTAATGGGAAATCCTTTAGGAAAATACATACTGCTTAGCCAAGGGGCTCCATTCCTTACACCAAGCCTCGCCCTGGATTATCCATGGATATAATATGCGTTCAAAAATCTGTCCCCAAATAACACATCTTCCTCTCAAGTGCACTTTCCCCTACTCATTAGTTCCAGGCATAAAAATTATGTCGTCAAAGCTAATTCCCCTGCACAAATTGCCGGGCAAGGAGCTAGTTGGCCTCTTCAGTCTAGTGCTGGGGACACATCCTGCTACCTTCCCGTCACCCTGCTTAGCCTACCTGGATGCCTGCTCCTGAAAAGGGCTACCCAAGGCTGTTGACTACTTCTCCGCTGGAGGCCACAAGGATGGAGCCAGACAAGGCTCCATCTTCTTTCCTCGGTGCTCCAGCTAGTGAGCTTGAGCTGATGGAGCAGGGACAGGGCTCATGGGCTCAGGGAAAAGCAGACTTAACCTGGTCAGGGTCAGGGGTAGGCCAAGGAGAAGGGCATGTGGACACTTGGCACACCACACTCAGCATGGCTCTACCATGCCCAAGAAACGCTGTTTTCTGCATAAGTGGTCGACATAGGTGTAATAAATCTGGCATGTTTGGGATACACTGGGTATACTCTGCACAGCAGCTCTGCCCCACATTCACGGTAGCCCTGCTACTTTCTTTGTGTGCCAGGCTTGGTATGCATACACTGTGCCATTCGTCTGCAGAATGAGCCAGGTCCACAGTTTCAGCCCACAAACAGTTTCAGCCTATTGAGAGTTCCTGCCCCTGCCTCTTGTCTGCCCTGAAATACATTGCTTCCTGTCCAAGAGCCCTGAATGAAGAAAATCCTGACATAGCCTGTCACATTTCCAGACCTAGTGGAAGACACCTAACATCACAGACACCAAAATGCTGTAGTTGTAGAGTTTCCTCTACAAGATGGGAGATAGGAAGGTACTTGCAAGGCTCAATATCTTCTCTGGGCTACACCAACATACAGACAACTGCAAAATTTGCCATTTCAGCTTTAACCTGAGAAGTAAAGATTTGCTGCAGTACTAGGCAATGTTTGGCACCCTCCAGACTGTGTTTTAACTCACAACCAAAGGTATTTCTCACTGTGCCTCTCTACTGTCCCCATGTGTAAAATTGATCTCCAGTGTTAGGTCAGTTTGGCAGAGTTGTTAAGTTTTGGAGTCCACTATGGATAAAGAGGTGGTGTCAGAACAGCCTTGCCATCTGTTGTGTTCTCCTTTGATTTGTATTTCTGCATGTGACCAAGTTACTCAGCTATACAGTGAATTCCTAAAATGGATCCCAGACAATTTATGGTGCTTCTTTTTAGGTGGTAGGGTATTTGCTGTGTTGATTTGCATCCTATTTTTTCCCTCTGGTATCACTTTTTCCTGTATGATCTTGAATTCCTCTAGTGGTCTTTTCCTCTCCAGAGAAATTCATCTTGATTTTCCTTTCCCTACAGAAATACTTCTCCTGTCTGCCACAATGATACGCGAAGAGACGATCGGCCAAACCACCTTGCAGCAGCACTGCCTTTCTTTCCCTCCCTTATCCCTGTCTGCAGGCAGCAGCAGTCATCTGGGGAAAGAAACTGATGAAACAATGAAACAAAACCAGGCTTCAGAGGAGGGTTCTCTCCTGCCCTTCACTTCCCCACCACTTCCTGAATGAGGTGACCGGTACAATATCCCACAGTAAATGTTTCATGAGTGTCTGTATATATGAAGTCCAATGTTTTAACACTTGCATTACTATTTCCCATCTATATAGGCACCTCAGATATTCTACACCCTGATAACCATTGCCTATTCCTCAAATGAAAGATTTTGCTTTGCTTGGTTTCTACTCCTTTCCCTCTAAATCAGAAAGCACATCTAACACAGTAAGTTAATATAAACAAATGAGCCTGAAAAACCATACATTTTTAAATTAAAAGAATGCCTACTGTCCACTGGCTAACAGATTTTACACTGATAGTGTATTCCTTATTACTGAAAAACTAAACAAAACCCCAAAGAACAAACAAGCAAACAAAACCCCAAAGAACAAACAAGCCAACAAAACCCCAAATCAAACCAAAACACACACACACACACACCAAACACAAAACCAAAAGCAGAACCAAAACAACTACTCAAATTGTAGCTTCAAATAAAAGTGAACTGAATTACAGTTAAGGAAACAGATACTTTAAGAGGGGAAAAAAAAGTTTCAGACCTGTCTAGCCCTCTAATGTCCTGAGAATTGCCTCCTTTTCTCACCAGCCCTTTAGAACAGCCGAAGGAAATTCCCCATGGGAGCACATAGTCATAAGGAAGTTTAGTGCAGACAAAGTCAATAAAACATGGAGCTACATACCAAACCACCAACGATGAATACCTTGATATTAAGGTAATTCCAGCAGCCAGGGATATGACAAGCACATTAACATTGCTTCCAGAGACTACATTATCAAGACATTGAAGCCAGCTTGCATACATGCAGAAATGTTCCTGTTGCATGAATCCAGATTTGCTTGTGCAAGATCTCTTTTGGCAGACACAACTGATTGAAAGTGTACAGGAGCATGACTTGTTCAAATGGCTTCAGCTGCTTGCCTTTTTTTTCAAATCACATATGCTTTTCCACTTGAGCAAATCCTCACACATGAATCACTGCCAGTCTGGTACAGGGGGGAAACTTGAACTGGTTTTTGATCAAGCATAAACCATTAACAGGCTTGGCATTAAAAAAAAACCCAAAAAAACAAAAAGGCAGTGGTCAGGAAAGAAAACATTGAAAAGAAGCACACAATCTTTAGATCTTTCCTAGGTCAAATGTGGTTCAGTAGGTTATAAAAGTTCCTCCTAAATTCTTAGTGTTCTGCCTAGCATGAGCACCCTCCCCCCTCTGGGCTATGTATCAGGTTATGCTGCACAATTGTCAAGCAATGAAATCCTTCTCTGTAGCTGAGTTATGGAATGCATAAGAAGAGAGAAGAGATGGAGGGAAGCAATTGCAAAGGGAGGAAAGTGTTGCTAAAGGATGCTTCATCTCCACCACCAACTCCAGCATGTAGTCATGCAATTTGACACTGCAACCTTGGACTTCATCAAAGAGTCCTGCAGCGCTAGGACAGGTCAGTGTTGAGAGCGGTGATAGGCAGGCTGATAGTTTGTCCTATTGTGGAAGATGTTGCCTTCAAAAAATAAATTACCACCTTTTGATTTTCTTTCACAAAAGGACTGAGCCAATAGAACTATATAAACCCCCTCAGATCAAAATCAGTTCCCAAAACTGCAACTTTAGCTCCCATGCCACCCATCACTGTAGGTCGGCCTTGTGAATGGTGGCTCTCCCCAGGCTTGGGCACCCAGGAATGGATGAAAGTAGCCACCTTGCATGGTCTATAGGTGAGCTAGTGCCTGAAGGGTTCAGAAATGACTGAGAAGAGAACCCAAATCCATCTTTGTCTTTCCTAGATTCCCTGCCTGACATCTGGTTATGGAAGGTGAATTAAAGCTGTAGAATCTCATGGTGCATTTTTTCTGTGAGAGATTCAGACAAGAATCTTGTTCTTTACAGGGGCTGAAAGTAAGGCTTTACAATAACTATTAATTTACATAGATGAGCCCTGGAAACTACAATGGTGCAAGGAAATAGGAAAACAACTAAGCAGGCAGAGAGAAAGCAGAGGTTGATAGAGAAGCTGCCAGTGATTTCACAGGTCTCTGGGTCAAGCCTCCAACAGGAGAAAAAGGACATACCACTAGTGTATGAACAGTTGGTACACTGCAAGTCAGCCATCCATCCTTCCAAAAAAATGCCTTCCAGGCTCTGCCCTGGACTTTGCAGATGAACAGAGGACTTAACTGTGCAGAGCCTTCAGTCCACAAAACTTCAGGTACATCAAAGTCTTCTTTCAAAAAGAAGTTAGTAAACTGATCAGGTTCTAAACCTCTCCTTTTTGTGTTCAGTAATACAATTTATACAATGCTACTGGAAAAGAGAGAAAGGTTCCCCAGAAATCTGTTCTGCTGTTTTATTTTCACAAATGGCTTTTCTTCAGCAGTGCAACATTCAATCTTCTGCATGTCCTTCTTGCTTGTGTACTGTAGCTTCGTACTCTTTTCAGTTTCAAATACTTCACTATCACAGCTAAGAATTTAAGACCTGCCTCTGCTGTGATGCTTTTCCCACCCACTTACCCCTTCCTCATTCTTGCTGTGAAACCTTACCTCTCTTTTTCTACATGGGCAAGTCTAAACAGACTCCTGAGAGCTTGTCCTTTCATTTCTGGGTAGCTGGGTGGCAGAACTATGCTGCAAAGCTGAAAGAGACATTTTTGTTGCATTATGCTTACCAAATTCATACCCTGTACTTCTGCTTTCATTTACATCTTTGACCTTCTGTAGGAACATTAGTGACCCCTCTACAGTAAGCCTCTGACACAGGCAAACATCTCATCAGACCAACAGAGAAGAAGCTGAGCTAAAGGAGGAAGTGAGTGATGTCCTATTCCAATCAACATTAGCTTAATGCCCACTGCTTTGCACTCACTGCTGCTGTTTCTTCACTTTTCCCTCCTAGGATGTCTTTGGGAACTTTCAGTAGCCACATCCTGTCCTTCTTTGTCCTTGAGCTATTTCTCTTTTCCATAAGGGTATCTCTCATTATCCTGTTTCTCCCCATTTTGTGTAGTATCCCAGTCCTCTCCTCATTCTCACTCTCTGTGAATCACAAGATCCAAATTAATTGTGCTCATAATACCCCCAGAGAAGCATGTAACTGTGGCAGGGGAACTGTTTCTCACAGGACTGAATACTGTTGTATGTTCTGCAAGTATCTCACTGTAGGTTCAGAGCACTTATTCATGATCTTTTCATTATATGACTCTGCAGTGGTTTCAAATTTCACAAGGCTTCAATCCTTTGGGTTGAGGTTCTTCTCAAGACTGGTCACAAGTGAACACACATTTTTGCTCATTTACTTAATGTGTCAGTCCAAATACAATAACCATTTCCAAAATCAAAGCCAAGAAAATGTTTCGGGATGTTTCTGCATCCATGTTAACATAGTTCTGGTGTCTTTTCCTCCAGATACCCAGAGTGCAAACACATAATTATTGGTGCAGAGGCTGAAGCTCATACCCTCTATGGCCTGCTGAGCACCCTAACAGCTTCACCATGGACTAAAATTGATGCCTTCTTGTTTTCTGTCTTATATATCCTCATCTGTACAGTGATACAGACGCATCATGAAGTGCAGAGTCTCCCCTTCCTGTCCCTCCAGTTCCTTATCAGTGAAAGACCTTGCAGGGGGTAGTCTCACCTCTATCTTCTTCCATAGTCAGATTTCAGAACACAAGTGGCAGCAAGTACACAGTTCAGAGAGCCTTGCTATGCAGGAGGGAGGTGGAGAAGTAGAGGAGGTATGCTGGGAAAATGTTGAAGACAAGCCAAGGAATGCCTCATTTCTGGCTCTTTTTGCTTAGACACAAGATAAGCTAATCCATTTGGTGTCTTATAGGGTGGTTTGTGGCATGCCCAAACGGAGAGCTGTTGGGCACTCCAATAAAATGAAAGTCAGAAGTGTAGACACCTGTACACATTGAATACTTCCAGCACAAATCAGAAGCTGGGCAGGGATTTTCTGCAAAATACTTTTCCACTTAGTCAACTAAGGCCTACCTAAGTCCTATTTAAGTACTTAATTCCTTTTTTGGGAACAGTCCCTTTGCCAAGGAGCTGCTCCATCTGCTGTGAGAGCTATTTTCCCACAAATCCCACTGTCTTCCTTACCCTGGAATGAGGAGAGGCCACCTCACTGGAGCACAGCTCCCAGGAGAGCACTGGCTGGGCAAAAGCACCCAGTGAGGCTGTGCTGCTGCTTTCTCTAATTTCAAAGCTAAGGCTCAAGGTAGTTGAATTGTTTGCTCAGAGGCATGTGTTACCTCTCCTTATACTTATTTATATGCTATCTGGGGAAAAACACCTGGCTATAATGTGACCACGTGAGAGCATGTGCCCAGAGAGTTTCATATTTCTGTACACAACTAACACTCTGTTTCCTTCAGTGTTTTACTTACATGATGGTGGCTTTTATAACAGCCTCGAAAATAATGAGTCTGAACCCACCTACTATGCAGATGGTTAAGTCTGACAAAGTTTGTAGGGACAGGAATCCCTTCCCAGGTCAGTTAGGAGCACAGACATACTGGACTGGGCTGCTGTGTAAATGTGATGGGACTGTTGTTCCCTGCTTACCACCATAAGTTGGATGTGTCCTTGTTTTCCCTTTGTTCACAGCAGGTAAAGGACCGCACCTTGTTTTAACCTTCCTCAGCTATCACTTCACGAGCTGGCAGATACCTATTCTACCACTGAATAATAGCCATAATAATAAAGTTAAACTCAGAGCAGCTGATATGACAGTGCGCAGTAGGTTTGGAATTTGCTCCTTTGGTTTCAGACCTGAAGAAGAATTAGTGGGACAAAAAGCTTGACTCGTTTCTTTTCTTGTTTGTTCGTTTTCCACATTAATTTCTTGATCTAATAAAAATCTGGCTTAATTTAAAACAAACAAACAAAACCCAAACCAGACATTTACTAGAGATTTTTAATTTAAATTGTTAGCAGGTGGCTGAAAAAGACTAGTAATGTGCCAAGTTATGCAAGTGGCAAGAAGAAAAGTTAGCACTTTGCTGATTGTTCACAAAAGCTGGCTAAAATGCCTGTAGTCTGCCTTCCCCAGGGCCACATTTCTCCCTGTTTCTCATCTACCAGCTGAGATATGTAAGAGATTTATCAGGCAGCAGTGGGATATTTCAAATACTTCAGAGCAGTTTGTGCCTCTCTGCTTTCTTGGGCAGCTGATGTCCTAAGCCTCAAATCCAACATTGGACACCAGGTCCCAGCACCAGCTTTTTCTCTCCCTGATGAGCAGGAACATCAGCTCCTACCTGTGTGTCAGCTGTACTGTATAAATACATCCAGTTGCTCTCTTTTTAATTGCTGTTTGACATGCCAGTTCACTGTATGATGCATGCACTCCATCCCAGTCAAGTTAGGTTTTGTTTTTTAATTAGTCATTACACACCAAAGCTCCAAGAGCTCAGTGTAGGTGTGGCTGTGAAGTGAGGCTCCCTGCAGAGTGTCAGGCTTCTGTTGTGGCAGATTTTTTAACGTGTTCTCTCCATATGAAAGCTGCATTTCCCATAAATCAGAGCACTCCTTCAGTCCTTACCACAAGATATTATGTTGGTGCAAAAAATGACCTTAGCAGCCCACAAATATCCTACTGTATGTACACATTCGCAAACACTGCCAAAATAAACATGTTTGTAATTTTCCACCTCTATGCAGTCAGTAAATCTCAGACAGAAATACAAGCCTGTGAAAAGAATTTTCCACCGACAGGAAAATGCCTATGATTTTTAAAGTATGGAAAAACCTTAAGAGTATTGAAAATAATGGTAGGTCTTCAAAAGGCAAAGGAACTGACAGGGGGAAAAGACATTTTATTCAAAAGTCTGCATATTGGCAACCTTTTGCTCCTCTAGGGTCTAACATACACAGAACCAAATCTAACAGGTGAAATTGCACACCCTTACCCAGCAGGAAGATGGACCCTGTTACAGTAGAGAAGCTTTTCCTCTGTGACACTGCCTGGGTCTCTTTTAAGGTGCAGCTGCTTCGTGCTGTCTGGTCTAGGTAGAGCAACACTATATGCAGGGTAATCTGTTAATTGAGCCAAACTTATGTCTCCCCTGGATGGCCAGGGCATACCAGAGAATTTGGCCTTCTCATTTTTGTGATACTACAAAGCACATTTCCAAGAATGAATGACAGATTTGTCATAGTTTCATCTTAAAACTTGTTACAAGCTGATTTTCTCAGCAAGTTATTTGGTTATGAAGAATTGCCCTACCTGTGTGAACAAGTTCATAGTGTGGAAAATGTTTTCAAGAAGTGACTCCTCTTTCCTGCAAGTAAAATACAGCCTGTGAGATGAAGTATCCACTTCCCTCACCTAAACATAATGATTTTTAGATTGGATGTCTTCCTCAGGCAAAACACGAATGGTACTACTGGCACAGCAGAGACACATGTAGATTACTTATTGTTTTGATAATTACTTTATTAAGAATTACAGAGTAAGCATGGCCAGCATTCCCTTTGAGGAACACAACAGCTTCAAAAACATTCATTCCTACCTCATTTTCTCTTCACTACAAAAATTTCAAACTGCTGATGCTCCTCCTCATCGGAGTGAGACAGAGCTGGTACTGGGACCCAGTGTCCAATGTTGGATTTGAGGCTTAGGGCATCAGTTGCCCAGGAAAGCACCCATTTCCCTTGATTGTCCAGATCTGATTAACAGACAGCAAGTTCTACTTGATCTCAAACAAATATTTGGTAGCTATTTAACAAAACCAAACCATTTAAACTTTTAAATGCTGGAAAGAAAATTAAATGGTATCCAATAAAATCAGGATACATTTTTTTTCACAAGCAAACATATGCACTTACATAGAAACCATAGGTTCACTTTCACTATTTAAAACATTGCTGCATGGTATGAGTGTTTCATAAATGATGCCTTGCTTAGTCTGTAAAGCACAAGCAGTGGCAAATACAGAGTAGTGATGTGGGAGATTTTGTTGCATCTAGAGTCATTTGTGAATGCATCTTCTTTTACGTGTTTCCCTTCATACCATAATTACCCTTAAGAAAGTCTTTAGATCATGACTCAAAAGAATTCTCCCAATCAGTCTCAGACACATCCACGATGACCTGTAAGCACAATCTGTGGCTATGGTCTTGCAACAATATCCTCTTCCAGCAAAGTCTCCCCCTGGGCTTTGCCAAAGCCCTGTCCAAACTGCCACAACACAGTCCTTGGGATGCTATTGGTGTCATCCTAAGGCTCATGCACCCTGTCCCTATCCCCATCTCCATTTCTGGCCCCATTCCTGTTTCAGCCCTGCTACTATCCCCAGCCAAATGTTGCCTCCTCACCAGCCTCATAGTGGGTGGCCACAGCTCCCAGAGGAACAGAAATGATCATGGAGATCCTACAAACCATTAAAATACTGCACTGGTATATAAACCATGGCCTTTCACCTACCTCTTTGAAGTGGTCAGGTACAAATCAAAAATACCAGTGACACTTTCATATTGGTGTAGGGTTGCTTATTTTCAGTACTGCCCAAGAATTTTATTTCAGGACAACTTTCTTTTTTTTCTCCCCCTTTTCCCTGACCAGTCCATGGATGTGTTTAATTTAGGGTTTAAAAGGCTGTTTTCTCACACATACACACACACCCATATATGTTTTCCACTGAAGTCTGTGCTTTTTCCTAGACCCACCCAAATTCCAGTACATAGCTCACTTGTGTGCCAAGCTTTCATACTCTCTATGCAATGAATGGAAAAATGCCCTTTTTCTACTTCTGCACATTTTGCAGGGAGGAAGGGATAGAGAGCATAGAGAAGGAGGGGGTAAAAGCCTTCAGAGGAATTTAGTTATACCTGTTATTTCAGAATAGAAATGGAAGAGTGTCCCAGTGTCATCAATGGGAATACTCTATTTCTGACTGTGGGTGGAGGTGCGTGGGATCAAAACTCCACTGTTTGTTTGGGACTTGGAGCTGTATTTGTGGAATTCTAAAGACTTTTTAAAATTAACAATTATAAGGTGAAAGTAGGGTAAGCTGCTGGCTGGTCACTTTTTCCATTCTGTTTCTGTGAAGTACTTTAGCAACACTTTAATGCATTGATATTTTATGAGAGGAATGGAGAAAAAAAAAATAAATCAAAGCTTAATGTTGAGAAACATTGGGGAGTTTTAAAAGGAAAGGATATTTTTCAGCTGTGTCATTCCAAGCTCCCTTTAATAGGCTATTTCAGGCCATGAGCAGCTTTGTGGAAGGTGGTGAACTGAGAGCAAAGGTATCCTCTTGTCATTTGCAGCAGCTTGGCTGATGGAAGGCTTCAGGACTCCCCCTGCCCACACCTTCCATCTCTCCTACAAGGGCTACTGTTGTAGCTCATGGGATAACAGGAGATCCCAAGCCAGCAGAACCTTGTTCTTTCCTGATAGTGTGTGCCCAGGGTGAACCCCATGCTGTAACAACATACAAGTTTCATGCAAAACCTTTTACATTAGACTCACCTCCGTGAGGATTCTCTGATTTCTCCTTAAGACTGGTCCCCCTTGATTTCCTCCTCTCAGCAAAGGGATTAATAGTCTCACTGACTTACATAGACACCTAGTTTCATGAAGCTTCTTGGAATGTACTTTCTGAAACTTCTGTTCACCTGCCAAGTTACACTGAAATAAGCCTGTGGATTTAAAAGTGGGCTGTTTTTGTATCCCTTCATTGTGAGGGGATGGAGAAGAAATATGCTGGGTTCATTATTTACCCTTTCCATCAACAAAGTGTTATCGTTGTACAGAACTTTATTGTCACTCTTATATTGCAAAAAATGGAATAAGTTAAAAAGAAATATTTTTAAGAAATGGCTGTTTCCTGAGTTTTTGACTGGGAGACTACACAGCTCAGGATTGTGTCTCTTCCAGGTAAACTCCCACGGAATTAGAGGAGGAAAAAAATATTTACTTTACTCATTTCTTTTTCAAATTACTCTGTCCATTTCCATGACACAGACCCCTCAGTCTGCTGCAGAACCTGTGGGTTCTGAAAAGGAGGAAACAGCATGAACGTACTGGTGCACATCAATGGTTTTTTTCAATTATTTTTTTTTTGCCAAACCAAAAATACCAAAACAAACAAAGAAAAAAAAACCAAACCAAAATGTTTCAACTTTTCTCATAAAATAGAAAAAAAGTCATTCTGGACTGAAGATGCTGTTTGTTGAAATCAAACCAAAATCTTTCCTTTTGCTTTAGCATTGTATAGATATGTGTGTGTGTGTCCAATTTAGATCAGTTGAAGGACAATGGATTTCTTGAAGCGACAGATGGCAACATCTTGCTTCCACAAAGTCAAAGCATTTTTTACCTTTTTTTTAACTTTTCAAATTGCTTTTCAGAATTTTTCCAGCCTAAGCTGATCCATCTTGTTCACATGAATGTATTATATCTTTCATCTGACCTAAATATATGTATTTTTGGCCCATAAGACTTTTGACTTAAAAAAAAAAAATATCTCAGCCTTCTGTAACTGTGAAGACCACATGAGCTTCCTGGACGATCCCGTGACAAGTGCAGCTTGTGCAATGAGCTACTGTTCCTCTCAGAGTACAGCAGAAACAATGCCTGGCCTCACTGTTGGGATCTGGGGACATAAGTGTGTGATTCGCTAGTCATTTTCCTTTGTCCTAGAGTTTCTTGGGAAACTCCGTGTAAGCTTTCTGATGCTATGCTACAAGAGGCTGGGGGGAAAAAAAAAAGCAGTGATGATGTGCCCAAACAGGAATAAAAGCTCATGTTGTTTTTCAAAGTTACTACATTTCCTTATACTCAAAGGAGGTTATTTTGCTTGTTTATGTACACATATCTTATCTATACGGCTATTCATTTATGATCCCATGCCGTCGCAAAAGCTCTGCAATCTTTTACAGTTGGGAACTTGGGAAAGTCTAGCTTTGATCAGTGAAGCAATTGAACTAAATAGAACATTGTTCACGCTCTGCTGGGAATAGTTTCCGACTACTTTCAGGCTACCTCAAAATTATTTATAAAATTCTACAATATTCAGCAACTTCTACCTTGTTTTTAGTAAGTTTTACACATGCCATGAATGTCAGAAGCCACTTTGATGTTTTCCAAGCAGCCTGATTTATAAGGACAAAAAAATACCACCATCCCCCAAATTGCTTTCTGTCGCCTTGTTGTAAGGCTTCTTACATCAGTGGAAATAGAGTGTGGCCAAGATGCCAAGGCACAAAGAATAACCGGAATACAAGAAAATCAACTACATCTCCCACAAGAAATCATTCTTACAGTGGAAAAAAAAAACCCAAAACTTTTTTATATGTAACTCTCTGTAGTTTTCCTGTAATATTTTATTTAATAAAGCCTCCATTTTCATTGAAAACATGCACTTGATGGGAAATGTGTAACTACACCTAGCAGACATTTGTATGTTATTTTAGTGCTGGTTTATGTGCTATTTTAGTGATGTTGAACAGAATTCTTATTTTGTGGACAATTGCTTAAGTGGTTGCAAAAAGTAGCTAAGCAGGATTAGGAAAATCACAGAATTAGTGAAGCAGGAAAAGACCTCTGAGATCATGAAGTCCAGCCTCTGACCTAACACCATGACATTAGCTAAACCATGGCCACCAAGTGCCACATCCAAGCTTTTCTTAAAGACCTCCAGTGATGGCAACTCCATCACCTCCCTGGGCAGTCCATTCCAGTGCCTAATCAGGCTTACTGTGAGAAAGTGCTTCCTAATATCTAACCTAAGCCTCCCCTGACACAGCTTCACACCAAGCCCTGGAGAAGAGCCTGACCCCCACCTGACTACAACTTCATTTCAGGTAGATGTAAAGAATGATAAGGTCCCCTCTATGTCTCCCCTTCTCCAGGTGGAACAACTCCAGCTCCCTCAGCCTTTCCTCATATGACTTTCCCTCTAGCCCCCACACCAGGCTCATCGCTCTCCTCTGGTCCCACTCCACCACCTCAATATCCTTCCTGAAGTGAGGGGCCCAGAACTGCACACAGTACCTTTGGTTGAGGCCTTACCAGTGCCAAGTACAGGGGCAGAATTACATCCCTAGTCCTGCTGGCCACACCATTGCTGATACAACCCAGGATACTATTTGCCTTCTGTGCCACCTGGGCACACTGCTGGCTCATGTTCAGCTGGCTGTTAACCAGCACTCCCAGGTCCCTCTCAGCTGGGTTCCTCTCCAGCCACTCATCCCCCAGCCTGTGGCACTTCATGGGGTTATTTTGGGCAAAGCGCAGGATCCTGCATATGGTCTTATTGAATCTCATACCATTGTCCTCAGCCCATTGACCCAGCCTGTCCATGTCATTGCTCAAAGTCTCAGAGACTGCAATTCCATCAATCAGATGGCAGCTTAGAGCAATGCAGAAAACTCCTTCATTCACTGCTCTGGTGACACATTGTCAAGCCCAGTCTTTCCCAAAATGATGTGTCCTTTCCGAAAGCACTTTCTCTGCTTCACTTGCTATATGATTCAGACTTCATGTCTGCAGGCAGCTTGATGTCACAGCATCTCCATGAGCTACCTTTTCTTCAACTCCAGGATTTCTATATATTAATTAATCATTTCCCAACGTGCCTCTTGCTCACAGTTCACAGTTCCATGGCCAAATCGCTCAAAGTTCTAGGGAAAAAACTTATTTCCTTTTTTGCTATTTTGATCCTTTTTGCTAATTTTCCTCTTTATTAATGCAAAGACCTCCTTCATTACTTCATACACATAAAGTTAAAAACCAAACCTTTCCATAGCTACTACCCTGCTCCCCATAGCTCTGCTTTCTTTTCCTCTTTGTTGGCACCTCACTCCGCTTTTTCATCAATGGCTATTCCTTGTCAGCTTCATGATCTAGACTTTTCTTATGCTATTCCACTATAGCTTCCTATTTGACGTATGTGAAATTCCCCCTTTCACCACCTTCCAAAGAAATGCTGAAAACATATGTTTTGAGACACATTACAACCTCAACAAACAACTGCTCATCATTGTGTTCACCTAGCAAGTTCCTCCTTTGTGTTGAATTGATCCTCACTGTTAGATCTGAAATAATTTAGAGCAGATCTAAAGTTTTCTTCTTTGTTGATCTGACTGCAAAGCATATTGAGGACCTACAGCATGATGAGAAATAACTTCTGATTATAGGCTGTGCTCAGTATCAGCATTCATAACAAGAAATGTGTTTTCTTGGAGGCACTCCTTTTCCAGGACCCCTTACCAAACTACGGATTCATCATGCTCGTGCTGAGAAAAGCTTCCTTATCCATGATGGTTTTATCCTGGCCTGCCTGTGAGCAGCCTGCATCCCACATCTTTGCTACCACTTCTTCTTTCAAAGGTTCCCCTTTCCACAGCGCAGCTCAAATCTGCTTCTGCTTTTCACCACACCTAACCTGCCATTCAGCAAGTTGAAGCTAGTAATCGGTGAGAAGAGATAAAAAGACTAAACCAGAGCCATTCAGTAGCCTGCACTGTCTTAAACTGAGCAAAGCTGAAGATCAGAGTTAATTTCTGTTAATAGAACCTGGAGGTCTAGGACTTCAGTAAATTCTGAAACTTTAATCATTGTTTTCTTCTGAGGCCAGGGAATGAGGATCTGGTCCTTCTCCCAGCTTTTTCATTTTTTCAGATTTCAGTGTTGATGTTTGAGTTCACATAGGATGCATTATCAGCGACATGCTTAAATCAGTGTTTCTAGTGAGAACGCAAAGGTTATTGACTTCTGTAACACCACCAGTCTTTATGTGACAGCTTGAGTGCTTAACAAGTTTCTTAAGGTCATATAAATTGATCAGAAACAAAAGCTATTTTTCTTTATTAAGTAACATTATTTATAAGACTGTGGTAATTTTAATGTTGGGAGGGGGGAAATTTCAACCCACTACAAAGATCTAAAGAATAATGTAGGATTCAAAGGTATGATGCCCTCTGTAATGTTTTCCATAGCTTATAAACCAGAAATAAATCTGCATAGACAGAACCCCACACCAAGCTACAGCAGGAGGATATATCACTGGGATTGCTCCACCGAAGTGTTTTCTTGGATTTCTGCACATAAATGATAAGTCATGTTCTTAGAATAAGATTTTATGCTTCTTGTCACCTGAGACTTTACATAGAAAAGAGAGGTTTACTATCAATTAATAGAATTCTGGGTCATGATCAAGACAAAGCTTTGGTCACTTTATGCTGACAGAAAAAGAAATCAACATTAAATAATAGCCATCTATGTTCCAAAATTATACTTGAGGTTCAGTACATCTTTAGCCATTTTTTTTGTCGTTGTTAGCCTGTTTTTTTTTTTTTTCAGATTGTATTGGTATGTTTGGTTTGGGTTTTTTAAATCTATTTATTTAAACTGCAGCAGCAGAACACAGTGGGAATGGACATCAAGGACCAAGACTTGGGCTGAAGCACCGATAATGTTACCTCTACTAAGGAAAGGGAGTGAGGCTTGCAGCCTCAAGTGTGTTGGCATGTCATAGTTCTGTGAATCAAGGTTGTTGAAATCTGCTCTTACAGATGAAAATAAACAGTCCTCAGCTTGGAGCTCATTGTGTGATGTCACTAGCTGAAGAACTGCTCTGGCCTCTACTGTTCCCACAGACACAGTGAGAGCCAGACCTGGAACCTTTTTCTTTTTTTTGGTCCATTATAGATAGATAAACCTGTGTTGTCAGCTTTGCCACACCTGCCTGAGCTGTGTTCAGCATTTTACACTGCGGGTCATTCAGTGTCTGACTCTTTTTTTGTGCCTTGACGACAGCTTTCAGCACCTTTTATGTAGAATGTTTCGCAACAGGTAACGGACACCTTGAAGGCCAGCACCCAGGAGCTGACGTTCACTGTGTTAATTTATAACTCATAAACAGAGTCCACTGCAACAATTGGCATTCTGCTTAATCTAAGGGAAAGAGGAGATGTGATCTAAAAGTAAAAAGCTGGGAACAGTCAAAGGACCAACTACTAGGTACCAGTGAGGTCACCAAGTATACCAGGTAATGAAACTCAGTAGGGTAAAAAATAAGATGTTGCCTTAAAAGTTATTTGACTTTTTTTTTTTTCATCCCAAGCTTTTGCATTTTTGCACTTGTCATTTACCTACCCAAATGAATCTTTATGACTCAAACACACCTCCTTCCATATGTCCGTGTACCTTTGGTGTGTGAGTGAAGTCCAGCGTTGCCCAAATGCTCTGAAAGTCACAAAAAGCTCATCTTTCTTTGTCTTCCCTTGGCCCTGTTCTCCATTGCTGCAGTACACAGAGCTGTAGATTGACTATTCATTGTGGAGAGAGGGAACTGTTGATAGGTTTGGTGTTGAAGTGTTTGAGGAAGGAAACATTCAGGAAACATTATTTCCGGATAAGGCATCAGGAAACTGAAGCCTGTTTGCTTGAGTGAGAGGCTGGAAGGGGGTTCAGAAGAGGATGGCTTTGAGTGGGATCATCACTGAGCAGAAAACAAGGTGACACTTATGGAGATATTTTATGGATGAGGTCAGAAAAATTTAGGAAAAAATTATAAAAATCAGAATTTATATACTGGTTAAAATGTTGTGAACCTCTATTTTGTTAGATATTTCTCATCAGGCTGTGTAACTTTGGTGAGGAAAAGGGGAAATTTTGATCATAATGTGTTTTCCTGTTCTTATCACGTGCTAACAGTGGACTTTTAGAGTCATCTAAGTAGATGTACTTGTATAGATATTCCTTTGTTACAGATTGTGGTAATTTGTTCAAGAGATAAACATTTCTATTACATAGCTTCAACGCAGAAGTGCTAATTGTTGATAAGAAAAAGCCTGTAACCTAAAACCAGAGAGGTATCCTGCAAACTATGATCTAACCAAGAGTGAATCACCTCAGTTAAAGCAATGGAGATTAAATTAATCTAATCAGGCCATACTGTTGTTCCAGTCAAAACTTATTGTACTTTATCACTTTTGATTTACAAAGAGAAAGTGGCTTACCTACACTTTCTAAGCATGGAAAATCTAGCTGACTAATTCTATGAGAAAAACAAACTAGAAAGGAGTCAAGTATGATTTTTAAAAGGCACCTGGCTGCAGTTCTCAAGCTTTAGAGCTCCCCTCCACCTTAAAAGCCAGATAAAATGCTACATGCCCTAAAGGTCAAATTGCAGTGGCTACTTTGAACCAAATAGGAAAAAAAAACCAACAAAATGACATTTCTTGATCAAGAAGCCCTCCTGGGAGGCAACAGAAAGGCAGCTGGCTCTCATAACTCAGCAGACACAGTTCAGAGAGGGCAGGGGCTTTGCAGGTAATGAAATGCCTATCTCAAAATGATAAAATGCTCACCACAGACACCTGCAAAGCAGTGCAGATGTCCTTAGAAAGAAGGCCAAGGGCATTTGCAAGCCCAGGTGACTGAAAGCTTTCTAAGGTTTCCCTGTATCCTTAAGGGTGTCATGCAGACGAGGAATGCATGACAGCCTGGTACTTCCCTGAGATACGTGCTCAATCCAACCTGTGTCCCAGCAGTTCAATTTCAACCTTTCATAAAAGGCAGCCCAAGGTTTGCAAATGGCTCTGCTGAAAGACAAAATTTGCTAAACACCTTTTACCCCAGTGGGGTAAGATGACTGTAGATGCGTTAGCATGAAATATACACCTCCCCACTTTATGTCCAAGTAGTTATTTTGTCCAGTAAAGGATGATAATACTTGGAACATTCATGTTGTTACTTGCTCATTTTTTTGCCTGACCATGACCTCTAACCTGCTATGAACCTCAGAGCGTGGTAGTCATACAAAGACGATTTCACATGTCTGGGAGGAGGGAAAGATGCTATGGTTCTTACTTACCATTTTTTATTCCTTCCTCCAGCCCAGTTAATAATGTGCCCACTGTTTATGGCTGCTCTCCACATATTTTTCACAGCTAGACAGGTATGGAAGGAGCAGGCATTTCAATTCATGCACAATCAGTACAATGGAGCTACTTTTTTGGCTGTGCCATGTTTACTCCAAGACCATGCACATGCTTAATGCCAAGGTATTTACCAGATTAATGACACAAACACACTGCTTGCTAAGATAATTCTTGAGACTGTAGTAACTCATTCAAGCAAGTCATGAATGTTCTTTCATCCCAAGAGGTTAAGAAGAGCTCAGCACGAAGGTAGCTTTCATATATATTTGACATTTAGTTAATTTGCTTGGACTGAAGAGGATCATTTTAACTGTTTGATACTCCAATCAATATTTTTGCCTAATTTTTACATGCACAGTGTAGCCAATAAGCTAACGATTTTCATAGGCTAAAGATTTTCCCCTCCGTTAAGCAACAGCGACAGCAAAAAGTCATCCCATAATCTGCTTTGTTGTTCCTGGAATAAAGTAAATCAAAATTAATTTCAGAATGTTCTGAGGTTCAGCATGGAAACCAGTTAAGCTTCTGTTTTCATTGGCCCCTCACGAAAGTACCATATGATACATCACAGCTTTGGTCTCTACCTGTTCCCAGAATACAGCCTGTCCGTGTGAACTATGTGTTTTAGGACAGAGAAACAGGAGAGAAGGAGGGAATGATGTTCCAGACTGCTCTAATAAAATCTGGACAAACAAAAATTTCAGCTCCAATCAGGGCTGTGGATTGATGGCTTGTTTCTTTTGTTGTATGAGAAGCCAGGATTTAAAAAAAAACCTATTTGTTTTAACTTGAAATTCTATAAAAAGTAACAAGACTGAAGTATAGTATGTGTTTTGGAAGAGTGAAGCCCAAGTCATCTGCTGCTGGTTTTGTCTGAAGGCCATGCCTTATTTACTGGGATGAAATTCTTGGGGAGTTTTTTGGTCTCATCTACATTGTTCTTTACAAAAGCAATGCCAGTTTGTACCGGACAAACAGCACTGTGCAACATTCCAGGCTTGTCTTCCCCCTCCTATAAGCTGGTTATTAGAGAGTGCAGAGAGCATAGTGACATTTTACAACCAAGGAAATAAATTTCTGTAACAGCAAATTGCCCTCTTTCCCCCTCAATTTTAAAAGAATGAAGTAACAACACAGGAGAATGCTGACAATAGACTTGGCAGATAGATACTCAGGCACTGTGATCAGAAAGACCCTAGAAATACCTCTAAGTACACAGTCAAAGCCAAGTGAGGAAACAAGGTCAGTTAAAAAGTAATGTAGGTTGTCCTGGTTCACAAAGGAGAGCCAGCTTTGTTCCTTTTTACAACCAGAATGTCATGGAGAAAAAAAAGGAATTTATCTGTAAATCTCTTTACTGCATCACCCCTATGTGAAAACAAAAAGGGAGGGAAAAATTATCTACATGGAAGTAGATGGGAATTTGCACTGCAGGCTCAGACTGATAAGCCAAAGCTGTTGTAAATAAATAATATGAAGATACATGCAAAAGTTGGAAGAAAATGCATAAGGTTCTCCACCTGGATATTTATATTCTTTATACCTACCATGTCAAACTTACGGAGAGTTTTCTTACACGGATAGGTAATAGGGGCTAAATAAATTCTAGGCAAGTTTTTCCACTATTGAAAATTACATTTGATCTCTGCATCCTCAAAAAGAATAATATTTGACTGATCCTAAAAAGCAATGTGTATTTCTATAAGAACAAGTCTTTGGTAGGTAAACATTTACAAAGATAGGTTCAGTATCTGCCCCCTTCAACATATGGAAATATCAGCAACATGCATTACAAACCCTGCATTCAACTGCTTGCATCAGTGGAAAGACCAAACCATGACAGCTTTTACTTTATCATCGCTAAACTGCCTGTATCTCAAAGTTCACAAAAAGGCATAATCATATAAACATTTTTCTTCTACAAACAGTTTATAAATCCCCTATACCACTAAAATAACAGCAAGATAGGAAAGGGAACGTACTCATCAGCTTTCAGTTCCACACAGTTTCCAAAGCACTGTTCAGCATGTATGCATTTTTGACAAACACCTCTTACCTGTAAAAGAGCAACGTTCAGATTCCTTACTAGATGTTATCGTCATGACAAGTCAAACAATCTTTTTTACAAAAGGTTGGATGTCTTTTCAACAAAGCATGAGTGCAGGGGTTTAAAAAAAAAAAATAAAAAAAAGAATAAAAATCACCAAAACACAACCCTCAGAGACTTTCCCTTCCCTCACTGTCAGTCAAAAACAAGTTGGAATAAGTCTGAGTTGGAATTACCTGAATAAAGAAACTAGAAAGAGGGAGGGAGGGAAGGAGGGAGGGAGGAGAAGGAGGGAGGGGGAAAGACAGAGAGAGAAAAAAAAGTAGTCCGAGAGGAGACTCAGTGATGTCAGCAGTATGTCTTAAGGAAATCTACAGCTGAGCCCGGCAAACTTTATAACTACATAGCACTCAACACCCAGTTACGTGGTAAGCAAATACCTGCTTAAGAGGAAACTGATGTACTTCTAAAGAACGTCAGTTAATCTTTGAAGAAACTTTAGCCAGCCTGATCAAAGTCCCTTAAAGGCCTTTTTGCCTAAATAAATAAGGTTACAAGTGGTTGTATAATATTAAGAAAAGTGTAAGAAGAGCAAAAAGTCAATGCTTTCCTGTTGGCAAAAGGGAGGCTGAAACTCATCTGAAATAATTTCATACTATGGTTGTAACACACTGAGCTGTAGCAGCCACGGACGCAGATGAAATCCCTGACCACCAAAGTTTCCAATCTGTTTAGCCACAACACTTCTCCTCTGATGACTTATTCTGGGTTTACTTCAGTGACTTTCAGCTCTTGTTTCCTCAAAGCAAAAGCACCATGCTGATTTGAATTGAGGAAAGTCAGGTACCTTGAACACAGCAAGGAAGAGGTGTGTGTATTTGCCATCTGTGAAGCCTGCACACTACTGTTGGTACCACTCTGGTATTTGTTAAGATTCCCAGAACTGAGTGAAAACAGCAGCTGTGAAAGGCAACTCAGTGTAGCACTAAAAATGCTAATGTCATAGCCCTTGGGTATCATTCTTCTGTGCCCATATTCCCAGCAACACTGCTACCATGAACTACACATCTCAGCAAGCTAGACCAATACACCTGTAGCTCAGCACCACCTGCCGGGACATCCTGTGGTCCAACATAATCAACACATGTGGTGTGTGGTTTACTAACAAAATTGTGCCCACTTCAGATTCACAGAGAATACATTAGCAAAGGCAAACTTTCTCCTTTCCTCAGCAGCATTGATAAACAGGCATTTCAATGCCATTATCAGACATTAATAATGTTGTGACATGCAACACAAGAAACTAAAGGCTGGAATTCTGCCTTTAAGTGGTCAAGTATGAAGGCATTCAAGCAGTGCCAGTAGGCAGCAGCTGTTTTACATTTAGAAGAGCAACAGTTAGATGTGATTTTTTTTTTCTTCAGTTTGCCAGAGACTAAAGAATTTCACAAGACTTGGATTGTTCTCCAAATCCATGAACCTGTTGCACTGATATCTCTTTCTCTATATTTACTATGAGGGAGATGGCAAGAACTCCTATCAGTTTTCATTGTGTATATATAAATGCTTTTAAATGTCTTTTTCTGCTTTCAGATATGCTCTTCCATTTGCAGACCCCTCTGCAATGTCATGAGATGAAGCACCTATGCTAGAAATTCTTCTTCTTCACTATCCAGTTAAATTATACTTAGTTGTAACTGAATCATACATTATTAAAATGCTCAGTTGCACCTTTCTTCTTCCCTTTTTTCTTCCTTTTTCTCTTTTTTTTCTTTCCTTGCAAAGCTTGGGAAACTGCCCAAATCATAACTGAATGTGTGCTCATCTTACACATCTTCCAAACCGTCATCCATGGTAACACAGGGCCTGTGAGGTGAAATCAGCTATAATGTGAGGGTCTGTTGGGAGAGGATAATATGAGAATGTGCTCTGAATGATGTATTTCATACTTTGTAAAAATACACTACAATTCAGTTTTTAATTCCTGTGAATCTCTAGAACATTCCAGAAGACATTGACAGAGTATAGGGTAGAATTTAAGTTGTATAGGCATTCCCCAGCTTTGCATGATTGAATTTAAGATATAAATGTTCTTGTTTGAACACAGTTTTCTATTAATTCATTTATCAGAGGAAAAAAAAAGGTGATCACAGCTGTTAGCAGGAAATTATGACTACAAAATCTCTCTCTCAGGAAGCTATGGAGAGGCTCATAGCAGTGCAAAGCATTGTTCCAATTTCTCATTCCCCATTTTCTCTCTACTTTAACTTTGCACCGTCTCTTGCACATGTATGACCACCTCAATGAATCCTGTCAGCTTGCTATACACACAGACAGAAAGTGCCATATTTATATTCCCTCCTGCAGGATTACTTTTCTGCCAGTCTAGTGACCTGAGACACTTCACCCTGAGGTCACCTGAATTTGAGAGCTCCTACAAGAGGAGTGAGAGGAATGTCTGGCCAGGAGAGGAAGAACAGACTATGGGTCACTTCAATACAATACAATAGCAGTCTGTGCTCAGCTCCTACTCCTCCTTTGTTACAAGCAAAACAAACATCACTTCCTGTTGGGGACCAGGTGGTGCTGAACTGTTCCTACACTGTTGCAGAGATGAGACAGAAGAATAAACTAATTTATTAGTTCATAACTTCCAAAATGTGTAAACTCACATATTGTTTCTCAAACTCATAAGCCTGTCTCCTTACAGCAACCACAGGTAAGATTTCATAAATTAGGGCCAGAGAAGTTGAAATACTTATCCAAACTTCTTCAATCAGTAGAGATGACTGGGAAATCCCAGGATGGTAAAAGGTTTGCTCAGGGCTTTTTGGCTCTGAATAGAGTTAAATTAGAGAAAGAGGCAATAAAACTAGAATCCCTGGCAGGAAAGTTAGTCCCACACATCAGATCTGCACATCCAACTTATCCTTCATCTAGAAGTCAGCTCCTTTTTTATGGAAAAAGTGCTTTGGACTTCTCATGTGTGACCCTCAGCTCATAAAGGTGTGTACAGTGGGAATGGTGAAAAACTCCAGTGACAGTTTCAGCTCTGTTCCTGTGAACCTCAAATTCATGAGTTAAAAATCAGGCACAGGGCATAGAGAAATTTGGATTGTTGTATAAAATAAGACATGACTAGAAATGAACTTTTCACAAAGAGGTCCTGTTCAACATGTCCTGAGCAGACATGTCGCCTGAGAACTGCTAAACATGTATTTGGACTTTAATGCACCTAAATATTGTAAAGGTGAGCCTTATCTACATTTCCTCAGATGCTTGGAAGTACTGAGGAGCACAGCTCCCAGAAAAATCATACTTGATGCCTACACACTGTTGCATTCATGGTCTCTCAGGACTTGGGCTTCTTCTGTAAGATTGGGATAGTAGCAGAGTGAGACCTTAGATGCGTTTCTTGACAAACACAATAAAGTGGGGGGAAAAGACACAAAAAATTATGTCTTGTAATATCACATTTATTGTGAGTGCACCCTTCAAGTCAAAACAGTTTGCTAAAGTGTTCAGTTGTGCTGGTTGGAGGCCAGAACTATTTTGCTATGATTCATGGTGCTGTGCATTCTGCAGCCATTTCAATCCTACAGCCCAAATACTGCGTTTATATTTCAATAATAAACTATTAGAATGTAATATTTTCTGCATGTACCACCTGAATTTCCATCTTAATAGATATATATATATATTTTTCAATTGCAGCCATTTGAAAAACTGTATCAGTAATAGCAGCCTTCAGTTAGTAGAAGAAACTGGTAAGGATCACAGAATCATAGAAACAACATGGTTAGAAAAGACCTCAAAGATCATCAAGTCCAACTTGTCACCCAAGACCTTATGGCTACTAAACTATGGCACCAAGTGCCACATCCAATCCCCTCTTGACCACCTCCAGGGATGGTGACTCCACCACCTGCCTGGGCAGCCCATTTCAATGGCTAAGAACTCTCCCTGTGAAGAACTTTCTCCTCACCTCGAGCCTAAACTTCCCCTGGTGCAGCTTGAGACTGTGTCCTCTTGTTGTGGTGCTGGTTGCCTGGGAGAAGAGACAACTCCCTCCTGGCTACAACCACCCTTCAGGTAGCTTAGAATGTTACCTATGTTGTCCATGAACTCACTACTTCAAAATGTGTCTTGATTTGAAAGCAAATACTATAAAAGTAGTGTAACAGAAACTATCCACTTCATATTAACAGTAACCATGTATAACTGTGACCGTTTGAGGCTGTGCCTCAATAACATGCAATGCAGAACTAAGCCCAAATACCATTTCACAAAGCATTCAGTGCAAGACATATCCATGATTAAAATTACATGTTTAAAATGGTAAAAACCTCCACATTGCTGTGCACATGAAAGAATTTGATTTTAAAATTAAGAAACCAACCTATATTTATTTTCCTATTCATAAGCTTACTAGAAGATCCCCTGCAGCTAAAGTTTCACTGACTTTCTAGTATAGAAATATAAACATACACTTTCCAAAGCAGCATGGTTGAATACAAGTATTTAATCCAAAACTGGTTCTTGTTAAACACAGAGAAACTCTCCTGTGACTATATACTTTCTGTGCTGTATATTTCCTTTAACTGTTTTCTAATAGTCTCCTATTTTTGTACTTTTCCCCTGTTCATTATTTATCTACACTGCAAGTCAAGCCATTCATCTGCTTGTTATTGAAGAAGTTCCCAATAAAAAAAGAACTGAAAGGGTGAAAATTCATTACACACGTTCCCAATAGATTAGGTAAAGCACTAGATCTGAAGATGCTGTAGGAAATGCAATTGTCCAAGCACGTGAATGGTAATGGGCACATCAATCAATCTTCACACTCCAAAGAAATCAGAAACCACACTCTCACTGTACATGCGTGCTCTCAGGATGGTTGATGCACATTTCTCCCTTTCTTTTGTCTTCTGTTGCCTCTTTGTTGACGTTGCAAGAGCGACCACACCAAGGAATTCACAGCGCATTACCTAGCCTGCTACGCTTTAAAGCAGTGGTTTGTGTACAAGCTCTCCAACATACGTTCTGTGCATTGTGAGACTGTGAGATGTTGTGGCTGACACTGTCATTCCTAAGGGAGATTTGTGCACATGAAAAGCGTATAACTGGAAGGAGATTTTATTCCACTTGAAGAGCTTCACACAGCACTATCTGGCTAAGAAGGACTTGGTTCTGTTCTCAATGAATCAAGCAGTGACCTTTGTGGAAACCTAGTTACCACGGCAGTTAATGCTTTCAAAAGCTTTGACTTCAGCCCAAGCAATATGGATTCAAGAAGACTGCAGTTTGGATGTGTCTTATCTGTTAACATTAAGGAAGATGATTGTTCCTCGTACATCTGACTCTGGATTGCAGAGCCTCATCAAGGCTGCTATACTGCTAGGTGTGGAAAGACTTTGATGGCAAACCTCAGCTTCCAAGTTTAAGCTCCTCCACAGAGGTGTTGCTTCTTGATGACAGAACTACTGACAAGTTACCACCCAAGATGACAAAAGGATTACTAGGGAGCAGAAAGCTCTGAAGAATAAACAGTCCCCTGAGAAATGCCGCTCCTTCCCAAGCACGCTTGGCTGCTTTCTCCACAACTGTGGAAACAAGCGTCCTCCTGGTTTGATTCTAGCCTAGAGTCAGGGCACATTCACAAGCAGGAATACAATTTCAAGTTGTCTTTCCACATCAGAGTGAAAATGATCATGTGCTTCAGATCCAAGAGGGATTTTAATTTCCTATCCCATGCCATTCTGGTCAAAATGTCCAAAGCAGCCAAAATTCACCTCAAATTCCTGGAACTGGGCCACATGTGTTTGCTTTCCAAAACTCTCTGGTGGGTGCATGCTTGGTTTGCCACATGGTGAGCCAGCAAGATGCATAAACCTCTCTATGGGGATGATCTGTTCACAGTGCTGGTAGCACCCACGAGGCAAAGATGTTTCCTGTAGCACTTCCATAATCAGTCTTATGAGAGCAAGAGCAAACAGCTCTCCAGGTCGCTCAGGTTATAGCTCTAACATTGGTTTTTGTTGCCACAGGATCGGCTCCACTGTCATGGAGAACTATGCTCTACAGTGCCTGAAAACTGCTCTCAGCTACAGACAGGATATCTGGCCTAAGAAATGGCCCAGGGTTATGGTCCAGAAGTGCTGCTCTAGGGGATGCTGGGAGAAACAAGGCTAAAAGTAGTCGGCTGCTAGAACCACTGACCACAAGAAAGGGAAGCAGCTTTCTCTGATCTATCATTTTGCCCGGCTTGACCCGTGATGATCAGTCCCCCTAGTGTTCCTGTGGCTTCCTCTTAAGTGTAAATTTCCTTACTTAGAGCTGCCCTGATGACCAGAAATCCTTCTGGGAAATACTGGATGGCTCCAACTTCTCAGACACTGGATATGTCCTCCTTTTGATATGTTTTCTGTGGTACAAAGAACATTCAAAGAGACTCTTTCATACTCAATACTTCCTAACTATATCTTGTCATGTATCTTCAATAGCACACTTCAGAGGACATCAAGGGGAAAGGAAATCTTTCTCAATCACACTTCAGTTTATTTGGGTCACTAAATCTAGACAGTCCACTGAATTCTCCGTCATGGGGCCACAATCTCTAATTCTCAAGCACATTTCTTAGCAGTCTCCAATAAGCAGGTTAGTTATTTTCTTACTTCTGTAACTCGGTGGTAGTTTAATGGAGCTCTGCACTAGAGTAATTTGAGAAATAATGGATTTTTTTTACTTGGAAAATCATTTTCATGAGAAGCAATAAGAGCTCTACAAAGAAGTCTACTCTGGACTTTCATTTATTGAATTTGAGTTGTTCAAGCCTGTGACCATGTGGGACAAGAAATGTGGCACTACTATGACCAGGTTCAGATGCTCAGACAAGATGGTCTGTTAGGAAGCCATACTAAAAAGGCAGAACAAACTAAATTAGTAATTCTGTGCATTTTAGATGACTCACCCTGCTTTGAATGAAAGTAGCTGCCAAATTTTATCAAAGAGGATTATGAAGTGAGGCTACAGAGAAGAAGTTGACAGCATGTGACGCTACTGAAAATGCACAAAAGGAGGGCAATACAGAGAAGGATACAGAGTTTGTGGTGTAAGGTGTATGTACAAAGACTGTCCTCCAGCATGCAACACAGATGATGGCATTCCTACTACAAAAAAAAAAAATAATATTAGGATAGTAGTCTTCCAAAACAAAGTGCAAACTTTTGTCCAGACAGCACTAAAAAGACTCCTCTTTAAGATGAAATTTTGTAGAAAGCAAAGTTGCCATAATTTATCAATTGAAATCAACTTTGAGAGGAAGTAAAATATAATATTGCAGGGGAAGAGAAGAATTGTTTCATGACAAGAAGATGGCACAGGGGTACTGGCTGCACCCGTTGTCACTGTGATTACACCACAGTTTCCATTGCAACCTCCTATTTTCATATGCCATAAGCATTGCAAAATGTTGACCTTTGGGGCTGCATTTTTCCGTGCTTGCTCCCTGCCCCAAAGGAGAATTCTTTCACAAAGTCTGAGCAAAATCTTTTCAGGGACCATGGCTATTACTCTTCAGATGTTGCCAGGACAGCTTGCCTCAAGCAGATTGTATAGCAAATGCTTTGTTCCTCTGAGCTATAATAAATCCTACCATCCATCATGTAAAGCAGAATCGTAAAAGTAAAAAAAACCAACAAATCGGAGCTTTCCTTATTTAAATGTTTGCAAGAACTGTTTAGGCTTGCAAATGGCAGCAGACAAAGAGAAGAGACATTTAACTGAGAGACACTGACCTGAGCAAAAGACTCCTTTAATGAGAGTCCTTGACCCTACCACGTTCACATTGGGAACTCTTGGGTTACAGAGACAACTACTGAGAAGTGGCGCTAAATGTGGTCTTCAAGGCACAGCAACACAACAAGCAGCTCAATAGGAAACTGGATATGTTTTGTCCCTTTTAGTGTGCTTTAGATAGGATGTTTGCTTCTCTCCATTAAGAAGTAAAACAGTGAGATTTCCATCCATTGCCCTAAGACAGATAGTTTCCTGTAAGGCTGGCGAAGTCTAGGTCAAGAACATTGCTCTTCATTTTTCACTTGAAGGAGCCTTAAAACATGGATATAGATGCTGAACTGCAGGTAGTCATGCTTGAAAATGGTCTCTTGAGGCTTTAAAGACTGCAGTCTATGCATTAGGACAGAGATGGTGAGCAGAACTCGAAGCCAAAAACAATCCCAAAACAAAACCCCATGTCTGCTATTAAGCCACAGCACCCAAGTGGCCTCATGCACCCTCGCATATTCTCCTGATTTTATCATTCACGGAAAATATGTCTGAAAGATACTGTACAGACAGGAAAAGCCAGTCTCCTTACAGACCACAATAAAGACTACAGCTGTCCAAAGGTCTCTGGGAGTGCAAGTGTCTTTGTTTCAGAAGTTCTAGTTTATGAGGATGCACACCCTCTAGATTTCAGCTTTATTTGGTGCCAAGTGGCAGGTGGAGAAAATTTAATTGCAATATGACCTGTAATGCTGCTGAATAGTTGATTGGTATTCATCTCTAGGTTTGTCTCCCATGGTTTGTTCTTAAAGGAACTTCAGCCACAGATTGCAACATACAAGCTGCATGAAAATCTGAGATCAGCTTTCTAGAAACAGATAGAATGGCTATAGTAAAGCTTCACAACCAGTGTACAAAAGTGTTACACTGAAGCTTTAATTTACGTACCAAAACTTTTTCAGGCAACCGTGAATGATCTCTGATCACCATCTTTCTCTGCATCTCTTAGCTTTCCACAAATACTGGGAACACAGCAGCATTGCTGCTTGTCCCTGCCTGGGGGCTTGTTTCTCCACTGAGTCCAGTTTGGCTACATCCCTGCAGATAGTGCCAGACCAATATGCTGAACCCATTCAGACCAACCCATTTGGTCTGTTTCTTGTTGAGCTGACCTTGGCTGTATTTGCATGACTATCTCTGACATTGATTTCTGCAACATTCCCACCATGATAATCTTTTTGGGTTCAGCTGTTCCCATGCTTTGATTTCAACTCCTACCCTCCTTCCACTTTCCTCATTTATCTTTAAATGGTTGCATTTTGTATCTGTCATTATTCCAACTTCAAACTTTGAGTGCCTGATTATCTGCTTTCATTGACTACTTCATTCAGTCCATAGAAATACACTGTTTGTGCACGGTCTTGAGGTATCTGCATTTGACATGAAATAAGACATTGCAATGCAATAATTTTAATCTCCAATCCAATAGAACGCCAAGCAGTTTTACAAGACGCACAAGATGATCTGATGGTTTTAAAAATCTCCTTTTTCTAGCTGCAACTACATGAAATAACTCTTAACTAACTCTTCCAGTTTTGTATGCTAAGAATATGTCTGATATGCAATTGCACCTGCATATGGACCTTAATATCAGACCACCAGTGGCTTTCTTCTCTAATACATCCAGTACCAGTAACAACTTGATTAAAAGAAAAAAAGAGTGATGGTGAATCCATAGTTTATCATTCACTAAGTTTTTATATGAAGCAATTGCTTGACCTCCATAAATCTTTATGACAGTTCTGTAGGAGTTTAACTGTAGCTTTCTTCCTGCGCATTTATGTGGAGCTCTCTCTGTTTCTTCTGCTTCTCACAATACATTTCAGCTGCATGCTATGATGAATTTAGCAGAAACAGTGACACTGAACTATCTCTACCCTCCACATTGTTCCATTTACTTCTGGAGTACTGTTATGTTGACCACTGCAGCATACTCTGATTTGAAGTCACACTATTTCTTCTCCCTATTCTGCAGCTAACTGCAGCTGGTTGACAATTGACTTCATCAGGACAATGAATTTATTCATCTGGATTGCTTGGAATGAAAGGAACTCTTTTCCTCAGGGTTCATTCCACTGCCCTGATTTTTTTTTTTCTGCTTTATCAGAATTTGTTCCTCCAAAAGGAAGGCCAGCTGTGTTATCTATCTCTTCCTGGAGGATGTCTGCTTTTAACTCTTTGAAACAGAATTCTCTGATGTATCAGCTAAACCTATTCAGGTGTGTTTACTATATTTGCATTACAGGGTGGACCAAAAGCTCATAAAGCTAGCAAAGGCAACCTCCCAAATATATCCTCTGTATTTACTTACCTTTGTTGCCACTTTGTTACCTTTGTTGTTCACCACTCTTTCCCCCCACCACTAATTGTTGGTATTATTGGCCCAACTTCATTTCCACACAAATTAAACCTTTAGCACAGTGCTCCTATGCCTTGCTTTCTTGCTCTTTCCTCAGATCTTTCCCTGCTTGTCCAACCTGAAATTGATTTGCTCAACTTCTGCTAGATACTTTGACTTCTTTTGTTTCACTTCAGCCTTGGCTTGTTTACATTTTCTCCACACTGCCTCGCTTTATTGCTCGTCTAGGCCGTCATTAACTATGTGTACTTTCCAATAACTTCCTTCACTTTGTTTTTTATAACTTCCTTGAATATAGCCCAGCTGATCTGTAGTGAAATTTCTTCATCATTGCAAGTCACTAGCCTGAGAAGTCACAAAAAACAACTGCCTTAGAGAACTGCCTCCAAGACTCAACCTTTAATACAGTCCTGTACTTAGACACAGAAGGCTTGAGGTGTTTTCCACAGGTGAACATAAACAGAAAAGAACTCTGCCCTGATTGAAGCCATAAGATTTCCACTGAATAACATAGATAAGATGCTACTGAGCCAGGTGTGTGAGACACAGACTCCAGGCAGGCAGCTCACAGAGTTTACACAGGTGAGTCTGTCTCACAGAGCAGTCCTGAGTTCTCATCTGGATGATGGAGACTGGCTTGCTTGGTCCTGGCCAGACAGTGGGTCCTGACACAGATCTCCTTTCTGCTGGACAAGATAGACTGTCCAAAAAACCACCCATTCTGTCCAAGAATTTTTTTCTGGAACTTGGCCATCAGGCCTAGGCCATGGAAAGGGCTCTGGATTTCCAATAAGTTGAACCTCCAGGAATCTGGAGCTATCAAAGCTGAGTGAGACAATTTCATTCCAGCATTGGCAAGACAATATTTGGATGCAAAACATTACAAGATGTCCTGCCAGTTCTGGTTTTGGGCACAGACTCCAAAGCAGGTGAATCCTTCCTTATTCATAGTTCCACAGCAAGTAAAATATTTTAGAGTTGTAGCAAAGATGAAACTATCTGCTAGAAAAGGGAGCTGAAAGAAGTGGTCATCTTTAAAAGATCTACTGCCTCATACTGCCAGCAGTTTCCAGTTTACAAGCAAATTAAAATAAAATAATTGTAATCTATGTCTGCACTAAGATAGGCACCTGCATGGAAATAAAGCTGAATTTGCATGCATACACTCCAACTAGATGGCATATGTGTGACATGTGCATGTGTGTACACAGGTGCCAAAGCACTTTCCAGGAGTGAGATTTTCAGACTTCCCTTGGCAGGCCAGACCGCCTTCACCTCCTGTGATCCCAGATATCATGGTGTTGGAGAAAGGAGTCCTTTTTTTCCTCCTGGGTTTCTGGAACTACTTCAATTCAGAGTCTCCTTTTTATATCTCTGGTCCTGGCACATTTGACAAAGTAAATCTCTATTTCCCTCACTCCCTTACTATGAAGAGTCGGCCAGGTATTGGGGGACTCTGGCAGATGAGTCCTAAAATCTGAATCTCAAGAACATTGTTATAGAATAAAGGAGGTTATGTTGGGCGGTGTTGCCAAAAATTCCCAAAGTTTCTATACAAATGTCTATATTTGCCTAAAAGGCTGTTGAAAGTCCAAAGTAGCTTCTACCAAAATTCTGGTAATTAGCAGTTGTTTTAAGAATTATATGCATGCCAAAAACTATGTACTGCATTTATCAGCTTGGAACTATTATAATCTTTTCAGTAAATAATATCCTAGTTTCTGAAAAAGCCTAAAATGTGTATCTAATCCAATTGTGTCACCTCTCATTTCCTTCAAAGAGGGGAAAAAAGGCAAAGCTAAGTATGAAATTCTGTTTTGAATTAACTGCCAATGACCTCTTTGTGCAAAGTTATTACTGCAAATACTGTCTCTGAAATCCTTCAGTTACCTCCCACCCCTGCAATGCATAAGTAAAGGTAGTTAATACTGTCAGCACTATTATCTCGCATTTGTGCCGGGTTTCTCACACAAAATGTTCTAGCTCCTTGCAGGGTAATCCTTTCACTAAGGCCCAGGCCCTGACCTTTCATGGCCAGGCTCATACTGTGGGCACTGTATTAAACACAGCAAATGGTAGGGCAGCTTGAAGTATGGGGAGGAATTACACATTTTAACTCCACTACAGTGTGCCACTGTTAAGTAAATAACCCTCCACAGGGTGCAAACCAACAACAAGCACTCTGCAGTGCCACAGAGTTGTTGAGAGAAGGAATGAAGAATATTCCACTATTATTCTCAATACCACTTAGTTATTTTTATACTTTTCCAGCAGTATGGAGAGATTGAAGTGTAAAAATGGCTCCAGCTATCTAACAAAAAATGCAAGACTAGAAAGGATACTTAGACAGAGAGACTTTTTCACTCAAGCAGTGATAGAGCTCTCATTCTAGTCAGGGCAATCTGATGTGGTAAAAGCTTGAATATTTCAATTGGGATGAATGAAAACACAATTGATTTTCTTCATTAGAATAAAGCCAATTTAAACTCATTACATTGCTCCTTTTTGTTAGTCTTGCCAGCCTCTCACTCTCTCTGCTCAGCCATGCACCCACAAATACCTTTCCACACCAGTATATTTATTCCAGGTTCTTCCTCCTCCTTCTTGCCTTCCTCAGCAGACAGGGACTCCTTGATGGCATCTCCTGAATATGTTTGCAGTCAGTTGCTGAGGATCAAGAGGCTCATCTCACTTTTCTTCTTCCCCACCGCTTACTGAAGCTCTGCTGTTTCTTCCAGTCTTACCCTTTCCTGATCACTCCTACAGCTTCCTTGCTCTCAGCAGCTGGAGAAGGTTGAGGTGGTGAGTCGGAGAGCTCGAGAGCCAAGAGAAAGAAGAGAATGTATACTTTGGTATTTTGGAAGCTGGAATCCAGGGAGAAGCTTAAGAACGTGACTTGAGGCCAAAATGCTTGGCTCTCCAGTTACAAAGTTAAGTGAGGCAGGTTTATTCCTATCACAACACTGTGGCTTATGTCTTGTTGGAAGCTGCCAGCATCGGTGATGTGTGGTGGTTTCACAGGAACTTCTCTTTCACTCATCTTCTTTCTGTAGTACTGTGGGAGGAAATGGATAACAGTGGAACAGCAGCACTGCAAGAAACTTGCCTGAGATAGAGTGATCGACTGTGGAGCACAATACATGCCACATTACGAGATCACGTGCCTAAGAGTTATTATTGGGACATCTGGAGGTTACAATTCCATCACTGTCCTCTTCAACTGTAGTCCCTTTCCCTCATTCCAGCAGACTTGGGGCCCTCAAACTGTTAATTTGGTCTTTGACTACTATTTCATTTATCCCAGCTGTGGAGTTGGGGGGGCGGAACACAACAGAAAAAGCAGCATCTCACTGAAAACAGATGCTGCCTCTGTTCTAAGCAGATAAATTAAATACATAAAGCATAGGTTTGTACTGTTGATTCTTTGTGAAGTTTAATGCTTTTATCCTTGGTATTAGAATTTCAAGTGCATTGTGCAAGGGCTGGTGGGTGATGTGACGGTAGGAAGCAGTCTAGGGTGCAGCAACCATGAGATAGTGGAGTCTTCAATACTTGGGGAAATAAGGAGGAGCAATAACAGAATCCTTACTTTGGACTTCCAGAGGGCAGACTTCAGCTTATTCAAGCAATTAATTCAGAGAGTACCCTGGGTAGCAGCCCTTAAGAACAAAGGGGTCCAGGACAGTTGGACCTACTTCAAACAGGAGCTCTTGAAGGCATGGGTTAGCTGTTTGCCATGGGTTAGCCGTTTGCCATGGGTTGGATTGGTTGATGGGTTGGACATGATGATCTTGAAGGTCTCTTCCAACCTGGTTTGGTTTATTCTAATAATAACTGGCCTGGATGGGCAAGCAGTTCTTGAAGGAATTAAGGGGGAAAAAAGATGGTGTATCACCTTTGAAAAGAGGGGGAGGCAACTTGAGATATGTTTAAGGATGTTTTTATACCATGTAGGAGAAAATCAGAGAGGCAAACACCCAGTTAAAACTTAAACTAGGTACTTCTGTGAAAGACAATAAAAAGCATTTTTAAAAATACATAAATGCTAAAAAGAGGGGTAAGAAGAAACTCCACTCTTTATTGGACTTGGAGAGGAATATTGTACCTAAAAATGAGGAAAAAGCTGAGGTAATAAATACCTCCTTTGTTTCCTCTTTCAGCAGTAAAGCAGGAAGACTTCAGGACAACAGGCCTCCTGAACAAGTAAATGGGGTCAGGGAGCAGCCAAGCCCAGAGAGTGGTGGCGAATGGTGCCACATCCAGCTGGTGGCCAGTCACTAGTGGTGTCACCCAGGGATCAGTGTTGGGACCCAGCCTGTTCAATATCTTTATTGATTATCTGGACCAGAGGATTGAGTCCATCACCAGTAAATTTCCAGAGGACACCAAGTTTAGAGCAGGTGTTGATCTGTTAGAGGGCAGGAGAGCTCTACAGAGGGACCTTGACAGGCTAGACAGACGGGCAGGGTCCAAGGGCATGAGATTTAGCATATCTAAGTGCTGGGTTCTACACATTGTCCATAGCAACCCCATGTAACGCTACAGGTTGGGGTCAGTGTGGCTGAAGAGAGGCCAGGCAAAAAGGGACCTGGGGGTACTGGTTGACAGTAGGCTGAACATGAGCCAGCAGTGTGCCCAGGTGGCCAAGAAGGCAAATAGCATCTTGGTCTGCAGCAGAAATTGTGGCCAGCAGGAGAAGGGAAGTCATTGTGCCCCTGCGCTCAGCACTGGTTAGGCCACACTTTGAGTACTGTGTCCAGTTCTGGGCCTCTCAGTTAAGGAGGACATTGAGATACTTGAACATGTCCAGAGATGAGCAACAAGGCTGGGGAGAGCTCTGGAGCACAAGCCCTATAAGTTGATGCTGAGGGAGCTGGGATTGTTTAACCTGGAGAAGAGAAGGTTCAGGGGAGACCTTATTGCTCTCAACAACTACCTGAAGGGAGGTTGTAGCCAGGTGGGGGTAGGTCTCTTCTCCCAAGCAACCAGCACCAGAACAAGAGGACATAGTCTCAAGCTGTGCCAGGGGAAGTTTAAGCTGGATGTTAGGAAGTTCTTCACAGAAAGAGTGATTGCCCATTGCAATGTGCTGCCGAGGGAGGTGGTGGAGTCACCATCCCTGGAGGTGTTCAAGAAAGGACTGGATTTGGCACTTGAAGCCATGGTTTAGTTAGTCATGAAGTGTTAGGTATTGGGTAATACGTTGGACTTGATGATCTCTGAGGTCTTTTCTAATCTGGTTGATTCTATGATTCTGTGACAACATCAGCTGCCCTTGGTAAGGCCCATCATTGTTCTTGGAAATATCTAATCAGGCAAAAATTAAAGCAGGTCCTCTTATGGCATAATTTGTTATTATAAATTGTTGTAGTTCTTTTTTCCCCCCAAGTAAGGAAAACCACTTTCCAACCTGCCCCTCTTCCTGAAGGCTTCCTGTTCAGAGTTGACTGATAAGTGAATGCATTTTCCAGATATGCTTTATTGCCTTTTTTCCTCCTTTATTTCTGAAAAGAAGCAGTGAGGGGCAAGAGATGGTCTGTAAATGAGGCACAAAAGCAGAGATTTATTGCATGATGAGAGCAGACTCAAGGGGCTTCCAGATAAAAATGCTGTAATGAGCATAATATCACATGACTAAACAGCTCCTGCTCCACCACCACCATTTTTGCACCCATCCCAGACCAGGGGGTGAGACCCTCACTAGCCAAAATACCACCCAGAGGAGCTCAGCCTCAGTAAGAAGGCCCAGCCAGCACCTGTGAACATTATTAGAGGAGTCATCAATCATTGCCCTACCTAACCGGGGGGCCACCAGGCCCCCCGGCCTTTGTTGTCACCACCACCATCACCCAGTGTGCACCATGGGCACTCACCAGAGATGAGAGGAGGCTCCTCCAAGCCCAGATGGGCTCAGCTTGGGGCTTCTGCCTTTCCTGGGGGGAATTAAATAGGGGAGTGGGTGGGGAGGGCAAAGTGGCCACACCTGGGGTGGGAGGAGACTGCACCAGAGTCCAGGTGCTCTGGGATTTGAGGGGGGAAAGGGGGGAAATGGGGCAGGTGAGGGACATTTTGGGACTAGGGGGAATGGAAAAAAAAATAGAAATGGGAAGATTTAGATTGGATGTTAAGAAGAAATTCTTCACCATGAGGGTGGTGAGACACTGGAATGGTTTGCCCAGGGAGGTGGTAGATGCCTCATTCCTGGGATTTTTTAAGGCCAGGCTGGATGTGGCTCTGAGCAACATGATCTAGTGTGAGGTGTTCCCACCCATGGCAGAGGGTGTTGGAACTGGATGGTCCTTGGGGTCCCACTCCAACCCCAGCAATTCTATGATTCTATAATTCTAAAACAATTTTGCAGTTTAGGTTGAATGTTAGGAAGAAATTCTTCACAGAAAGAGAGATTGGCCATTGGAATGGGCTGCTCAGGGAGTTGGTGAAGCCACTGCCCTGGAAGTGTTTAATAAGAGACTGGATGAGGCACTTAGTGCTATGGTTTAGTTGATTAGATGGTGGTGGGTGATAAGTTGGACTTGATGATCTTTTGATGGTCTTTTCCAACCTGGTTAATTCTATGATCCTGTGATTCTGTGCCACTAGTCTTGATCTATATTGATTAGGGAAAGAGCCCATTGGCATTTATTGTGAGTACTGTATATTGAATGGACTGACAATTTACCTTCTGGGCCTTTGGCATTTATGATGTCTCTGTCATGGGTTTAGCTCACTGAATCTTCAGATGAGTATGCAATGCCATGCCATTGTCATGCCAGCTTTAAATTAAAGTATTATGGGGCTTGTAGTTTGGATTGTAACATGAGAGGCTTCCTGTTTCTGGTTGCTGCTTTCAGTTTTGGGGGTTTTGTTTGTTTGTTTGTTTGTTTGTTTTTTCTGCTGGACTGGCTGCAGGGTTGGGGATGGAAAGCTTGTCTTATGGCTGGCTTCTGCTGCTGCTTCTGTTTTGGTAGTTTTTTTATGCTAAGGCACCAATGTACAATTACAGTGTACCAACATATATTACAAAGTACATTTGTATCATCTCATTAAAGTCCTTATCTCAACCCAAGTTTGTGGGTTTTTTTGGTTGTTCTTTTTAGCTACTTTCCCTCCTGATCAGGGTCTGGGTGCAGGGTGTGAATGTTTGCTATCTTAAATCAGGACGTTCTCCCAGTCAGATCCAAGCAAGATGCCACAGACATCCTGACAATCACTATGTATGAGGATACAGGTTGGAGTAGCGGTTGAGGAGTATGGGGAAGGGTTACTCCAGACTCACGCCATAACACAGCCCCAAAGACTGATCCTTGTGGTTCTGCATAGGGCATAGATGGCTCAGTCACTGGTACGCCTGATTTCTGTGAAAACTGTCAGAATGGCAAGATGTGAGGGTCATCTGATCAACATGGGTTTTATTGGAGAAGAGATTAATTATTTCATATTTTTATTTGAAAAACTGTCATTGCCTTTCCATAGATCACTTGGATATAAAATCCATTATCCAGTCCACTCATTTATCAAAACATTTTACTTTCTTGCGTTTTCCTAGTTGCTGTAAGTGGGAAATTTATTGGCTGCTAAATCTGCATTTAATTAGACTATAGCTATAGTGTTCAGACACTGAGAAATCCATCCATTCACTGCAGTGGCTGTTGTAAAGTGCCTTCCTTCTGCTTCTTGTGAAAGGTAAAACTCAATAGCAGTGTGATACCCTAGCAGGTAAACTCGAGAACACAAAAGACGCTTCAGCAGACAACTGAAACAGTTCTTTTTGTTTGTTTGTTTTGTTGATGATGGTGGTGTGTTGTATTTTTACTGATAAAACTGCACTATGTTTTCCAAAGAACAAAAGCCATACTTCATTTTTGGAAGACATTATGCCAGTGATAAAGCTTACAACTTCAAGCACATGACAAATCCCTTCCAAGGGCCAAGATTTAACACTTGTCAAACAACCTGCAATCTGCAAGTACAAATCTGTCTACAGTCCAGCTGGAACCACTGCAGTATTAAATCTTTGGTTCAAGAACCTCATCTTCCACAATGTTTAACACATCACAAAGATTCCTATTCTGTATGAACTGTGTTCTTGATACTTTTTAACCATTCCTAGTGAGTAAAATCCTGAAAATGTACACCGGGTCAGTTGTTAGGTAATCAAAGGATGAACTTTTACTCGTAAGTAATTGCCCGCACAGTGTGCACATCCTTCTTCAGCAGAGGTCCAGAGGTTAATTGAGGATCTAGCCAGCTGCTTATAAATGCAATTTAAGAAAGATGTCAGGATACTAGAACTTGTCCAGCAAAGGGCAACAAGGACACAGTCTCAAGCTGTGCCACAGGAAGTTTAGGCTGGGTGTTAGGAAGAAACTCTTCACAGAAAGAGTGATTTGCCATTGGAATGTGCTGCCCAGGGAGGTGGTGGAGTCACTGTCCCTGGAAGTGTTTAAAAAGAGACTGAATGAGGCACTTGGTGCCGTGGTTTATTTATCAGATGGTGTTGGGTTAGACTTGATGATCTCAAATGGCTTTTCCAATCTGGTTAATTTTGTGATTCTGTGATAAATCCTGTTCAGAGGCTCATTCACTGATATGCCTGCATGAATCAAGACATCCGGGTCTGTCCATGACCATAGGGACTGAATAATGGCCACTCAATTCAGTGGTGAGCAAGCACTGCTAGGACAGAAGGTGCTGAATCGGGCCTTTATTTTAAAATGTTAGCACCAGGCAAGGGAGCTGAGGAATGCAGTTGTCACTTTAAACTGTGGTGTAATTTTTATTTAAGTTGACAGCTTTCAAACAGTACATCCTGTAGTCTTTAAAAAAAAAAAGAGGCAACACATGATTGCTATACCATGGTCCTGCAAATGTCTATCAAATAATTCCAGAAATAACTAGAAAGTGTAGAAGTATAGTTTTTACACTATGAGAAAATAAATTAAGGTATAGCGATCAGTTTTCCCCACTGTCAACATTAAGATCAAGGTCAGGAAACGGAGCCAACCAACCTCAGCTATCTTTTAACACAAGGGCCTTTTCGCCTTTTTTTCCTTGTAGTGCTGCCACAGCAAAACAGATGCTAGAAATTCGCACTCCAAAACTCTTTGCTTTTCATCCAGTATTAAAGCTATGGTGACATTCCAAGTTAAACTCACAAAGGAGAAAGAAATATGCTGGTGTTTTCATTGTAATATGAATTTTCCATTGAAGCCGTGGTTGAATTAGCAGTTCATTTTTTAACCATTACTTTAATTTGCTCCTGGTGGTCAATTCTTATTTTTTTTTTCTTTTCTATAAAAGCCATGTCTTAGTCCTATGCATTTTGAGACACCTCAGTATAAAATGTTTTAAAGGGAAAGGAACTGTCTAATTGTATGTCTGTAAAGTGGGTAGAGAGCTGCATTTGTGTGGAGTAAAACAAATACGAGAAAATGTGGAGGAATGCGCTTCTGAACAAATGTGGACATACCCATCTTGTTCCCATACATGAGCAGTAATATTAAGGTGTTGGGAGTGATTCTGAGTCTAGACATCCATTATAGGTTTTGTACTTTAAATCCCACTTTTAACTTGTGTCTGGAGTAACTGATGTGTTCACACACTTTTTTTTCACTGGTTTTCCTCTGTAGCATGTGGAAAGTAAAAGAGAAATTTGTCCTTTATTATTATAAAATTCCCATGCTTTATTTACCTCCCAGGCACTATGAATTCAGTGGTTCTCTAGCCTTGATTAACGGTGGGCAATCAGATCCTGGAATGCAAAAATCCCTTAGGGTTTTTCATATTATGGATCATTTTCCAGGAGGTAACTCATAAGGAATTCAAGGCTAGCAGATCCTCCTTAGCTACACAATCATGGTGGAGTTGTAACCTCAGTGTCAGTGCTGTCCACTATGAGTATGTAAGAGGGACAAACACAGTTCATGATCCTTTTGTTTTATGGAAGGTAATAGAAATTAAGAGAAGGTCAAACCAATGATGTACTGGAGAGAGGGGAAGCTGACAGTAAGAAACAGAGAAGAGGAAGCCAGCTGAGACTCCCCATCTTGAAGCTAAAAAGGAAAGCAGTGAATTTGGCTTCCTGGAAGGAAGGAGAGGCCAGTAAGACTGGAAACTCTGAAAAGTGTGGAAGAAGGGCAAAAGTGACTTTTCCCTTTTTGCAGTAATAGTTTTCTTCCTCCAAAGTGGAACTGTTGAGCAGGAGCTACACTTCAGCTCCTTCCAACCTGTCATATCCTAGGATATGGCTACTATATACATATTGTATGCCAGGACAATATGAAGAAACTTGAAGTACACGGTGCAAACCCTGAAGAAAGAAACATTTCAGCTACATTTAGTGAAGCTAAGACATTTTAGAAATAGCAGCAGTTGTTGGATACTAGGAGTTAAAGCAGAGGCCAACAAATCTTAACACACTCCAGTGCCCTGGTGATGCTTTCCCCAGGCTGTGCTAATAATGCTAGGCCATAACTTATGAAATGACATTTTAGATGGCTTGATAAACTGGCCTGGGTGTTCCATTTTCTTGCCTAAGGCAGCACCATGGGGACACAGATAAAGTTGTCTGGGTAGTTTCTCTGGGCATTTTCACAGGTTTGGGTTCTTTTCAGTTCCACTTAAGAGTCTACATTTTACAGATGTTTAAAGTTTCCTGCAATCTGCAATACTTCTTCAGGAGCTTTCTCCCCCAAGTAATAGTTGTGCATGCTCAGGAAGCTTTCCTTACCTTGATTGCACTGGAGGTTTTAAAGTATTCTTAAATTCAGTTTGTGCTGTGAAGCTATTTCCCCTTTCTCAGCGTGCAATCGCGTGTGAAGATTCCTGTGAAAGCCTGACTCCCCATTTTCTGTGCCTTTTGGGGCACAGAAGTTAACAGACTTATAATTATTTACTGTATAGGTAGACAACACTTTTTCAGTCACCCCTGGCACAACATTTAGTCTGGGAAGAAACAGAAGAGTGTTCTAACAATCTAAGAAAACTCCACACAATGTAACAATTCATGAAGTGAAAAGCATCCCTGCCAGGTTAAAGACAAACTTTGCAAGACAGACATCTGCTACCCCTTCTATCACCTATTTTAAGGGTTGAAAGATTCTGTGTTTATAACTGCATATATATGTATATACAGCCCTAACAAAATACAGTCTCTTTTGCCTTTCAAGACCTCACTCATCTTCCAAATCAATACTTTACAATACTATCCAAAACCATTACATCTTAATCTAAATGCTACCAAATACACTTGCTCTATCAAAATGTACCTCGATGTCAAAAAAGTCAACCAACCTCATCTTCTGAATGCCACTCACACATACTTCAGTAACTCAGAAGCCACTGATTCTGCACCTCCCTTTTAGTCTCTGTCAATTCCTTCTTGACAGTTAAGAAAACAACTTTCAAGAGTTTATTTCTGAAACAGATCCATAACTTCTGAGACTGGTTATTTGTGTGAGGGCTAGCCACTCTTCTGGCAATGCCTCCTCAGTTGTATTTCCTCTCCAGGAATCCCTCCTCTAGCCCTTGTATTCTGTAGGTTCAGCTCCTAGACCTCTCATTTATTTTTTTCCCCCCAAAGAACCAGAATTTGAATCGAATGCTGTTCTGTTTTACTGTAAGTCTCTGGATATGAGTGTTCACTTACAATCATTACTGGTTTAACCAGAAGCAACCTGTACCCTCATGACTGGTGATTTTTACATTATTTGACTGCAATAAGCACAATTGCACACAGGGAGCAGTGACTCACCTCACTTCAGCTAAAGGATTTCCTGCAGAAACAAAGGTTCAAGGCAGAGCTGTAGATTTTCAACCAGTTAAGATCCTGATTCAGCATCAAATTTGAGTACATACTTCATATGTACTTAACATACTGCTTTGTTCAAAAAGACACAGTTGTGACCCTCTACCCTGAAACTAATTCCACAGAAATGTATGTCTAAATACTTTGCTAGATATGTGGACTTCAATATATCCTTATATGTTTATCCATATCTGAGTTTCCTAATATATAGAAAACAAACTAATTTGAATACACCAGAGGTGCATGTGTGAATTTCAGAAAACTCTGAGCAGGTAGCTGTGATCATCAAACCTTGGTGGTAAGAATGGGAAGTAAATGATACAAGTGAAAGGTGGCTGATATAATCTGAGAACAGACCTTGTAGTAAAGATGTGAGAACAATGACTGTGTATGTGCTGGATCTGAAGAGCTTGAAGCTGCTCACGTCCAGCTTCATATCCATCAGCACCACCAAGTCCTTTTCTACAGGGTTTTCTGTCACCTCATCCCCCAGTCTGTATTGATAGTGAGGGTTGTTCTGGCCCGTGTGCAGAACCTTTCACATTCTTTTGTTGAACTTCATGAGGTTCACCTGGGCCCAGCTCTCTAGCTTGTCCAGGTCCCTGTGATTGCCATCCTGTCCCTCCAGTGTCTTGACAACACCACTCAGCTTGGTGTCATCTTCAAACTTGTTGATGGTGCATTCAATCTCACCATGTCATTGATAAATAGTACAGGTCCCAGTATGGACCCCTGAGGGACACCACTTATCACTGCTCTCCATCTGGACTTCAAACCATTAAGCACCATCCTCTGGATGCAACCACCCAGCCAATTCCTTATCCACTGAACAGTCCACCCATCAAATACATGCAGCCATCTCTGTATTAAAGGATTGGAAAGGTGCATGCTTTTTAAAATTCTGCCTCAAGTTAATACTCTGGTTTACTTTTAAATACTTTTTGAAGATGAGGTTGCATTTAAATTCCAGTCAGGTTAACATTCAGATCCTTTATTTGAGGAGAAATCAACATCAAACCTTTTGTATAGACTGCTTACTGGTTAATCTTAAAAAGGAGGATTTAAAACAAAATCAAAATAAAAGAGACTTATGAAGCAAGTGAGTTGAGCCTCATAAGGCAACATTTCAAGCAGAAAAGGCTAGTCCACAGAAAGGCAGGGACCCAAAACGAAGTACTTTGCTAATGTTAATATAGCAAATCAGTCTACTGGTGGTTTGTGATTAACTAACTGAGCACTGAGGCATATGAACTCAGAAGAAAAAAAAAAGTTGTGGTTACATAACAGCTGTCTTACAGTGCAGTTATATTTTTTTATTCACAAAGCTACTGAATAGCAAGGATAATTGTTTTCTGCACAAAGTGCTGTCTAAGCTTCACCAAGTTTGCCCTCAGAACTCCAAGTCAGCATGAGAATAGGCAGTTAAGGGCTGGACAACCAAACCTGCACTTATTTTGATTGCTTCTTTCAGAAGTCTTGGGAAAAGTGAGCTGTAAATTTTTCTTTGTGGCTTCTTTTTCTTATTACTCAACACATCTTCATTCCTTTACTCAAAGACAGAGCCAGGCAGGTCCAGCTAGGTAGAGATTATGGCTTTGAATCAGATTATGGGTAGTTTTTCAGAAAGTTGCTTCCAACTGACCTTCAAATTTACCAAGATCAGTTGTATGATTGTCTATGAGGTGTGGGGCAAACACAGCTCTAATCCTGAAACTGTATGAGTCCTACTGTGCTCATGTCAGAGTTTGAATGGCTTTCTGGAGGTATTTTGCACATGTGCTGTTTATCTGTAAGATGGTTGAAAGTATGATTAAGGATAGCTCTAAAATGATAGTTCATTATGAAATTTTAATATAGCAAGTCAATGAACAAGCATTAGAGGAGAAAATGTTGTAAAGACAGGAGAGGCAATTGTGCTCTTCACTGTGAATCAAGCTGTAAACATCAAAGGGAACACACGGTGATTGGTCTAGGACAGAATGTGCAGGCAAATATTATATGTCAGCCTGAGATGTTTCTAAGGCTCGCCACATTTATGTGGAAGAAGCCATATGATTTGCTGGAACATGGCCATTAATTAAATTTTATTTCATAATTGTGTCTTTAAACCAACTTAGTGGCATTTAGTTTTATGAAGCTCTAAGTTAATGAACTGAAGAGTCTTTTATACATAAAAATTATAGACAAAGGGGGGAAAAGCAAAAAGTACAATGTAATCTCAGAATTAGAAGGATTTTTTCAATACTTGTGGTTAATTATTTCTAGAACTGCCAGCTCTATGCCACCTGAAGAAAGTGGAAATTTGTTTCCTCTTCCATGAAACAAACACTACATTTATGCCTTCTGAATATAGAAACAGGTCTTGCAACCCTAATTATAAACAATTCTTTATTCTCAGCTCAGAACCTATAATCTGTTCAGCAATAACAAGTAGCGTCACTAACAAATAGAATGATCCCATACTGAAAGCTTCAGTATTAATGATAGAGTAAGACAGCACACTCTCAGAGTTCAGAAGAAGAGTCTGACATTGGTACTCTATTTTGAAAATGGTTCTGTGCTTTTTAGAAGAACTTTTAGTTAGCTTTAATGTGATGCTTCAGTAGCCGAGAAGGAAATCATGTTTCAGAGTAAGAGGTTTGCTCCTAGAGACAGACAAATCGGATCTGATTTTTCCTTTTTTATTCTTTATAAGAATTGTGATTGCTACCTTAAATTAAACTGAATCCTCTTCCATCATGCAGTATTTTTAATTATTTACCAGAGAAAGTGCTAGAGGTCATAACAAAGGTTGCGGTCTAAGTGTCTTTGACACCGTGTGTCAGGAGAGTTGTTTAGCTAGTTTTCTACTAACGTCATATTTCTGTGAGGAAAACATAATTTTCCTAAGGTTTTCTGACTTTCCAGCAGGCCATCCCAGATGAAATGCTTCATTGTGGAGGACCTTGAGCTACTGGATATGAAAGATGGACTTTCCAGGCAGCAAGGTTTTGGCTGGAGCCCAAGCAGATCACGGGTGAGATGAATTTGGAAACAGCCCACCTGTGAATCCCATCAGGGCATAACTATGGGATATGTGCTCAGACCTGTCAAGACTTCACAGGATCTTAAAGAATCAAGAGAATATTTGTGTAAGAAATGTCATAATTTCTAAGAGCAGGCTTCAATATAGAAAGTCCTTGTGGGTAACCTAGCCTATGGTACTTGTCCTGCTGTACAACTCCAGCCCTCAGTGACTTGTCCCCACTCCTACTCAATACTGGCATCAAAAAGCAGATTTCCAGATATGTAACCAAGTCTCTTACCACTAAACCATCTCTTGTTTACTTATTTCTCCCATTGTTACACAAATCAAAAAGCTGCACTTGTGGCTTTAACTAAAAGGCTTGGGGGACAGAAGACTGCTGCTTCTTAGAGAGGCAAAAGCCCTATTTTTGCTGTCTTTTTCCCAAGGTTTCTCAATCACGTCTCAACCTGAGGACTACATAGGTGGGTGTCCAGTTCTGACTCCATACAAAAGCCGATGCATAACTTGATGAAATAGCACATTTTCCCTGATGATTCAGACTCTTACCACAGTTTGCATTTGTATTTGCATCCAACCATATTAATAATTGTTGTAACTTTCAAAGTATTTGCTTCTTGGCATGTCTTCACAGATCTTTTTGTCCAAGATGGCTCTATCAAAGGGATGTTTCTCATGAGTGCAAGAGCCACCCAATAGACCATGTTGCAACAAGTGTGAGTTTCTCTTTGATGTGAGAACAGGCATTGTAATGGCAAAAAGCAACACCTTTGCAGGATTTTAGGAAGTCTTAGCATTCAGAAGTGTCTTTCACCATTTGTGAGTTGCCCTCACCACTTCTTTCAACCTTAGTGTGTGAACATTGCTTTCCTTCATTTTGCACACAATCACAAAATGTTTTGTGACAAGTCACAGGCTACAGTGTTAAGCTCTCAGTAGTATGCTATCTATCATCACATTTTATGCTAAAACCTCTTTCAGACAGAGATTATCTTTTCCTTTTGCCTCTGTGCTAGTTCTGTATTGATAAAAAAGCCACAAGAGGAGTTGCAGGGACTATTTTTGGTTTGATTTGGTTTGGGGTTTTTTTGGTTTTTTACTTCTCTGAGTAACAGAGACTAGAAACACATAAAATATGCACCTGTTTGCTTGTCAATGTGAAAAATAGCAGCACACTTAATAATATCCAACTTAATTTAATAATACATTGTATGAACACCTAATAAAAATCAACTGCAATAATCCACATTCATATCATCATAATGGCATCCAAAGAAGTGGCCTTCTCTTTCAAAGCCTTCCCTGTGAGAAGCTATTGACAGGAAAGTGGCCTCCCTACTTAAATTTTGCTTCAACCTCTTCCTCCCCTCGCAGCCTCTCCCAGCCACCTCACTGCCCCTTGATTTTTATAGCCTCCAGCCTATGCAAGAATCTCAGTTCTGACACTGCCTGTAGCTCTGAAAGCCGAGGTCCTTACACTTTTCCTCACTAAGTGGTTACTCTGTTGCTTTTCTCTGTGTATCATTATTTGTTGGAGTAGCCCTGCAAAGTACAAGAGAATTTATGTGGAGGTTTTTCCTCTTTCCGCCCCTCTCCCAGCAACCCTCACACCCCCCCACCCCCCACCCCTTTTCTTTTCCCTTTATTAAAAGACTTTCTTACCCCAGACTTGCTACATCTATGCCATCTTCTGGCTGTTCAGTGAATCATATTTATCCTAGAGCTCGTTTAGCAGCTGCATATTCTGACTAACATGTAACTCTCTTTAACAAAGGTTGCAACTTCCTGAAATCACTAAAGGATAGATTAACGATATGAGGACAGGGACAACGTTTTAGGTCCAGGGTCACAGCTTCAGATGCACTTCCTTTGTTTACTGTTTGTATACTAGGAAAAGTGATTGCTCTGTTGCTAAAAGTGATTGCTCTGTTGCTCAGTGGACTGTCACTTCTACGCTAACAATTTCTGAATTCAGTAAAAAAGTTCCACAGTATTAGGGAAGCTACTTTCATTCAAGTAAATATTTATCAAATGCCTTTTTTTTCCTTTTTTTTTTAAATGCACTGAACACCTATTCATTATTTTCTCAATTTTGTGCTGCAAAACATGTAAGTTATGATTTCCTTCCCAGTATTTTGTCACTATTTATATCTAGGTTTCATGTCACAGATTCTTCAAGACCTATACCTAGCCTTCTTTCAACTGCTTTAGAAAGAACTGCAGCTGAATGATGTACAGTTTCTGGTTTCCCAGGATGATGAGGAAACATCTTCATTTTGTCATTCTGATATATTTTTAAGATAAATTAAAATTAAAATAATAATGTGGTTTTCTTTGATTAAAACTAGCTAGAAAGCTTCAATAGTCCCTCTTGTATGGAGCCCAGAATTAGTGAGGAATTCAGTCAACACTTTCTTGCATATTTAAACATTAGTGACATACCTAAATGACTTGCTAAATCACAGCCTGGATAGCAAAGATTCAGGGAGATGATTTCCATTTTAGATAGAGGGTCAATGAATAATACTCATTGCTTAAGGTTTCTACCTAATCTCCTCCATCATCTAAAAAGTGCAAAATAATTCATTGGAAACCCAGGGAAACAGCAGTCTGTTTCACTATGTCCAGGGAGGTGGTCAAGGCCCCGTCCCTGGAGGTGTTTAAGAGCAGGCTGGATGAGGCTCTGGCCAGCCTGATCTAGTGTGGGGTGTCCTGGCAGGGGGGTTGGAACTAGATGATCCTTGTGGTCCCTTCCAACCCTGAATGATACTATGATACTATTCGAAATGTTTGGGGTTTTTTTTTTCACAGAATGACAGAATGTTAGGGGTTGGAAGGGACCTCAAAAGATCATATAGTCCAACTCCTCTGACAGAGTAGCACCACATATACCAGATTACACTGGAATGCATCCAGAAGGAGACCCTTGACCAGCAAATTCTAGACTGATCACCAAGTCTATATAATAATTTGATTTCAAAGTCAAACACTAAGCAATTTGTCGCCATCCCTGGAGGTGTTCAAGAGGAGACTGGACTTGGCACTTGGTGCCATGGTCTAGTCATGAGGTCTGTGGTGACAGGTTGGACTTGATGATCCTCAAGGTCTCCTCCACCCTTAGTGATACTGTGATACTGTGATACTGTGAGACTATACAGTGAAACTCCTTATGAAAGTTTGCTATCTTGAATAATAAACCCCAAACATATAAAGCAATCAAGTTTTCCTTGCTAGAAAGCACTTACATTAACTTGAATGTCACTTTCATAGGCTGATGATTCTTACAATAGGTTGATAAAAATCTTTTTCACTTAATTGTAGATACAGATTGTGGCCAGGAATGAAAGTGTTGAAACTCACCAATGAGATTTGTGCTGTCTCCCAGATTATTGGAAGCAGAGAGATTTCACACTTCCCTCTCTCTTTCATAGAAGAGTTATTTCAGCTATGTATTAGAGATCATGAATTCTTTTAACTGCCAGAAACTTCCAAGGCCCAACAAACTTTGAAATATTTTTAGCATCATAAACGGCAGTGAGTAGCAGAAAGCAGTCCTACACACCAACACAGGCCTTGTATAATCTCATTTGACTTTTTAAGGCACTCCTGATGCAGAGAAGACACAACTTAGGCAGAGCATTGGGACCACTGAAATAGGAACCCCTGGGATAACCCTGGCAAGTCTTATGTGTATGCCCTGGGTTATTGATTCTTTTGCTTTTCTGTTCATGGTGGTTTATCCCTAAATCTGTGTCTCTGTTTCTCTTTCCTGTCAATCAAATTCCAGAAATGACAAAGATTCATATTCCAGCTCACATTTACCTTCAAAGATTCACAATCCTATATCTGCTCTATGGATGAAGGTAAAGATGTGGTCATAAAAATACTCCAGTTCCAAGTCCTGGATCTTAAGTGCAAAAGTGGAAAACTACAACACTCAGAATGCTCAGAATGATCCTATTATTTCCAAGCTTTCAGTTATCTCTAACAAAAGCCCCAGTCTTCTCTCCAAGGAGCAGACTGACCCATTGTGCTTATTTCTTTAAATAAGGAGCTTGGCAAGGGTGAAATAAATCAGGAGTAAAAAATTCAGATATTCTGGCTGCCCCTCCCAGTATTCACAGCTCCGATCATGCTAAATCCCTTCTAGACATATTCCTGATTACATCTCATGGTATTAGGACTAGAACTTGCATGAGGTACATCACTTGCAAACAAGAGAGATGGCTAAGATGAGGCATATAACCTAGTTAGTATACTTGCCAGCACAGGGAACAGAAGTTTGCATCTGACAGGAAGATAATAGAAATTTGAAGATGTGTGAGAATGAAGATTAAACTGCTTAGCTGTAGCATGTGTATTTAGGATTTCAAAACTCCTGTTAAACTCCAATTTATCTATTTGACAGCTGTAGATGAAGAGAAGAGATAGAGGCTAAGGCCAGAATATCTGAAGCATCTGCTTATTTTTTATGGTCATATTACATTTAGAGCTCATCTTTAGGTTCACATGCCAGGAACCTAAATTGAAAAGTAAAGTTCAGCATAGCTTTAGAAAAGGCAGGGCATACAGTCTTCATTTACAGAGTACAGCACTGTTTCTGACTGTCTCAGGAGATCAGACACCTCCGTGGACTTTTTGGAAACACAAGGCATGTGTGGAGTCAGATATGGGGATGTACTGTCATCCTAGCAGAGTGCAAACAAGGAGAGCTAGCAATTTCCCCTCACAGCATACAGCAGTGTGGAAATCATCTTACTAACAATATCCAATTATTTGTGTAAACTCATGAACTTTGCATTCTCCAGAGACCATGCAAACAGAGAACTCCAAGGGGCAATCTGCCTAATTTAAGCATCTGCTTTAGCAGGAGTTTACCAGCCTAGTCTAGAAGCTTAACTGGTGGTTGGCAGAAGTTAGGTGGAATATTAACGGCTTGCAAAGATTAAACCAAGAAAATAAAAGAATAAATGTCAGAATACAGAATTAACCAGGTTGGAAAAGACTTTTGAGATCATCGAGTCCAACCAATCACCCAACACCATCTAATCAACTAAACCATGGCACTAAGTGCCTCATCTAGTCTCTTTTTCAACACTTCCAGTGATGGTGACTCCAACACCTCCCTGGGCAGCACATTCCAATGGCAAATCACCCTTTCTGTAAAGAATTTCTTCCTAACATCCAACGTAAAACTCCCCTGGCACAGCTTGAGACTGTGCCCTCTTGTTCTGCTGCTGGTTGCCTGGGAGAAGACACCAACCCCCACCTGGCTAGAACCTCCCTTCAGGTAGTTGCAGAGAGCAAGAAGGTCTCCCCTGAGCCTCCTCTTCTCCAGGCTAAGCAATCCCAGCTCCCACAGCCTCTCCTCATAGGGCTTGTGCTCAAGGCCTCTCACCAGCTTTGTTGCCCTTCTCTGGACACCTCCCGGCAACTCAACATCTTTCCTAAACAGAGGGGTCCAGAACTGGACACAGGACTCAAGGTGTGGCCTAACCAGTGCTGAGTACTGGGGCAAAATGACTTACCTACTTCTGCTGGCCACACTATTCCTGATGCAGGCCAGGATGCCATTGGCCTTCTTGGCCACCTGGGCACACTGCTGGCTCATGTTCAGCCTACTCTTAACCAGTACCCCTGGATCCCTTTCTGCCTGGCCACTCTTCAGCCATTCTGACCCCAGCCTGTAGCACTGCATGGGGTTGTTGTGGCCAATGTGTAGAACCCGGCACTTAGATGTGTTCAATCTCATGCCCTTGGACTCTGCACATCTGTCCAGCCTGTCAAGGTCCCTCTGCAGAGTTCTCCTATCCTCTAACAGATCAACTCCTGCTCCCAGCTTGGTGTTGTCTGCAAATTTACTGATGATGGACTCAATCCTCTCATCAGATCATCGATAAAGATATTGAATAGGATGGGGCCCAACACTCATCCCTGGGGCACACCACTAGTGACTGGCTGCCAGCTGGATGTGGCACCATTCACCACCACTCTCTGGGCTCGGCCATCCAGCCTGTTCCTAACCCAGCACAGAGTGCTGCTGTCAAAGCCACAGGCTGACAGCTTGGCCAGGAGTTTGCTGTGGGGGATGGTGTCAAAGGCCTTGCTGGAGTCCAGGTAGACTACATCCACAGCCTGCCCCACATCCACCAGGCAGTCACCTGGGCATAGAAGGAGATCAGGTTGGTCAGGCAGGACCTGCCCTTCCTAAATCCATGCTGGCTGGGCCTGATCCCTTGGCCATCCTGTAAGTGCTGTGTGATTGCACTCAAGATGACCTGTTCCATGATCTTGACTGGCACTGAGGTCAGGCTGACAGGTCTGTAATTCCCTGGCTCCTCCTCTGGCCCTTCTTGTGGATGGGCATTACATTGGCCAGCTTCCAGTCATCTGGGACCTCTCCAGTGAGCCAGGACTGTCAAAAAATGAGGGAGAGTGGCCCGGCCAGCTCATCTGCCAGCTCTCTCAGCACCCTAGGGTGGATCCCATCTGGTCCCATGGACTTGTGGGGATCCATGTGCCAGAGCAGCTCTCTATCTACTTCCTCCTGGATTACAGGGAACCTATGCTACTTTCTGACTCCATCTGCCAGCTCAGGAGGCCAGTTGTCCAGAAGACAACCTGTCTTACTGTTGGAAATGGAATCAAAGCAGGTGTTAAGTACCTCTGCCTTCTCCTCATCTTTTGTTACAATATTCCCCTCCATGTCCACTAAGGAGTGGAGGTTGTCCTTGCCCCTCTTTTTGCCACTAGTATATTTATAAAAGCAGTTTTTGTTGTCCTTCACAGCAGAGGCCAGTCTAAGCTCTAAATGGGCTTTTGCCTCTATAATATTTTTCCTACATGACCCAGCAACATCCTTAAACATTTCATGGGTTACCTCTCCTTTCTTCCAAAGATGATACACCTTCTTTTTCCCTTAATTTTTTCAGAAGCTCTTTGCCCATCCAGGCTGTCTGTCTGCCCCGGCGGCTCATCTTCCAGCACATTGGCACAGCCTGTTCCTGCGCCTTCAAGAATTCTTTCTTGAAGTAGGTCCAGCCCTCCTGGACCCCTTTTTTTTTTTTTTAAGGGCTGTTTCCCAAGGTACTTTCTGAGGTAGTTCGTTGAGTAACCTCAAGTCTGCCCTCTGGAAGTCCAGAGTAGAGGTTTTGTTGCTGCCCTTCTTAGCTTGACTGCAAAATGAAAACTCAATTATTTCATGGTCGCTGGAACCCAGGCAGCTTCCAACCCCCACATCTCCCACCAGCCCTTCTCTATTTGTAAAAAGAAGGTCAAGCAAAGCCTTACCCCTGTTAGGCTCACACAGCAGCTGTGATAAGAAACTATTCTCCATACACTCTAAGAACCTTCTAGACTGCCTCCTTTCTGCTGTGTTAAGTTCCCAGCAGATATCTGGCATGTTAAAATTGCCCATAAGAACAAGGTCTGGTGATCTTGAGACAGCCTCTATCTTCCTATAAAATAATTCATCAACCTCTTCATCCTGGTTGGGTGGTCTATAACAGACTCCAACCAGGATGTCATCCTTGTTTGCCTTCCCTCTAATTTTCACCCACAGGCATTGAACCTGATCATCCCTGATCTCTAGTTCCATGGCATCTAGAGCCTCCCTGATGTACAGGGCCACCCCTCCACCCCTTCTCCCTGGCCTGTCTCTCCTGAAGAGCCTGTAGCCATCAATTAAAGTGCTCCAGTCATGTGAGTCATCCCACCATGTTTCTGTGATGGCAACTACATCATAACTTTCGTGCTGCAACAAGGCTTCCAGCTCCTCTTGTTTGTTACCCACGCTGCATGCATTAGTGTACATGCACTTCAGCTGGGCCACTGGTTTCACCTCTGACTCCAGCTTACCACCCTCAGACTGCTGTCTGGGAGAACTGGTTTCAGCCCTTTCCCTCTTCAAATCTAGTTTAAAGCCTTGTCAATTAGTCCTGCAAATTCTCTTCCTAAAACCCTTTTCCCTCTATGGGATAAGCTATTCTCATGTGCTAGGATCTTTCTCCCCCTCTGGGACAGATATGCTCCATCTATTGCTAGATAACAGGCAGATCAAGAAAGATATTACATGTATGAAGTAGTCTGGAGAACTCGAAGACAGGCAAAGAGAGAACCCCATCTTCTCCTGTGAGAGACAAATGGGGAAGGGGACAGATACAGAAGAAGATTCATAAAACCAGGCCTCTTAAAGGAAGGCTAATCCCCCTGTTTCTACCTGAAGTGAAACAGTCCCAGTTAGCAACCCACTGTGATGATTTGTGCTTCTCTAAGGGTAAGAATAATCTCACTCCAAAATGAGTCACAAACTCCTTGAAGGAGGACTGTAAACAGAATCATTCAATATTCATCCTTCTGCATTGTTCTGTAAAGAACCATCTCTAATCTAATGATATGGTCCAGTATATTTATGGTGCTTCTCCCTAATCCATTTTGTATTGCTAACAGATTATTTCTAAGTAATGAGAGCATTGCTCATTTGCTGCTTATTCATTATTTCTCAAGTAATTCATGTTAAACCCACAGACTTTGGGATGGAAGCTCTGATAGATTTTCTGTAGGCTTGCAAACAAGTGTTATAATCCCCTCAATATCCTTTTATTTTCAGTCTACATGAAAATGCCATGCAGCTAACTCAAGTACATTTTGCAGCAGGGTTCTACGAATTTAAGACCCATGCAGTAGGCATCAGTCTGGTCACAGCTGACTGAACACAGAGAATCAAGTATCTTTCCCACGCTAAGCACTTGATCCTGTGAGGAGGTAGACATGCCTTCACATGCACTGCAGTCAAATAAAACACAAGCTATGCTTTAAGTAAAGGCTTGACCCAATTTAATTTTTCTCTTACCTTGAAATGCCCAGAGCACAAGGGGACCATGGAAGAGAGAAAAAGTGAAATATATCTAGGAGTGAGAAGTAGTGATTCCCCTCATGGAAAGGTCTGTATTTGTATCTGATTAAATAAAGAGATCAAAGTCACATTAATCACCCACTCAAGAAACCCAAATGTATGACAGGGTTTCTTGTATTAGCAAGAGATTTGGTTGTGTGGTGTGCAGAAAGACAACTCCCAAGACAGTTTTCTCATTGCTCTCTGTACCTCAGGGAACCATTTCTATGGAAGCATAATTTAGTAGGGTCAGATGCATACTTTGTATCAAAATGGACTGAATTAAGCAAATACACAAGACAGAGAAGCTGCCCCAGTGTTATCAAACTATTCCATAGAATAGAATAGAATAGAATAGAATAGAATAGAATAGACCAGACCAGGTTGGAAGAGACCTTCAAGATCATCGCATCCAACCTATTATCCAACCCACCTAATCAAATAAACCATGCAGCCAAGCATGGTTTCAAATCATCTTCATGTGTGGATCCAAATGACAAGCGGAGTTCTACACAGGGGAAGTTTGCTCAGAATTTGACAATATTTGCTAGTAAATACGGGATTTTGAGCTAACAGTCATAGTGCCCTTATTTCCATATGGTGAATATATGCAAAACACTACATTGGTGCTGATAAATTCAAAGTGCCCAGGACTGTTGTTTGGTACAAAAGCTAAAATGAAAGGAAAGGCCATATTCATACTGATGAACTCTCAATGGCTCTATTAAATGAGCTACAGGGAAATTATTGGGAAGTGCCTCTGGGAGCTGCTAACTCCTAAACAGGGACTAAGACATTTGAGTCATATCTGTCTGAGACTAAAACTATATTAGGAACTACTCTAAAAGTGATACTGACCAGGAGATAAATGTATGGCAGCTGAGAATATTTCCTGCCACTGTTTAATTTACCGGTAGTGGGGTAGTATCTATAGAAAGAAATGGTTATTTACACCCTCAACAGATTTGCAGATGATACCAAGCTGTGTGATGTGATTGATAAGACTGAAGGACAGGTTTCCATCCATAGGAATGGACCTGGACAAGCTGGACAGATTAGCTGAGAAGAATCTCATGAAGTTCAATAAGGCAAATTTCAATGTCCTGCACTTAAGTTGGGGCAATCCTCAATATCAATATAGACTGGGGAGGTGGAGAAATTGAGAGCAGCTCTGCAGAAAAAAAAAGACTTGGGGGTATTGGTGGACAAGAAGCTAGACATAAGACAACAATGTGTGCCCTTGCAGCCCAGAATTGCACCCTAAGCTGCATCAAAAGAAGCATGGCCAACAGATCAAGAGAGGTGATTCTGCCACTCTGTTCTGCTCTGGGGAGACCTCATCTGGAGTACTGTGTCCAGCTCTGGGGCCCCCAGTACAAGAGAGACATGGACCTGCTGGAGCTGGTCCAGAGAAGGGACACAAAGATGATCAGAGGGCTGGAGCACTTCTCCTATGAAGACAGTGAAAGAATTGGGGCTGTTCAGCCTGGAAAGGAGAAGGCTCTGGGGAGACTTGTAAACACATTTCAGTATCTGAAGGTGACCTACAAAAAGGCTGAGGAAGGGCTGTTCAGAAGAGCTTGTAGCAATAGAACCAGGAGCAACAGTTTTAAACTGGAGCAGGGCAGATTTAGGCTGGACATTAGGAGGAAGTTCTTTACAATGGGAGTGGTAAAATACTGGAACAGGTTGCCCAGGGATGTGGTTCAGGCCCTGTCCCTGAAGACATTCCAGATCAAACTGGATGTGGCCCTTAGCAGCCTGATTTAGTTGGTGTCCTGGCTGACTGCAAGGGTTGTTGGGCAAGATGACCTTTGAAGGCCCCTTCCAACCCGATGCAACCTGTGAAGGGTTTGCAAGAAGTGATAAAAATATAGCAGGAGTGACATGGAAACTGGATTAAAAGGTTTTGTTTTCTCCCTCTTTTTTACCACAAACATCTAGTGTGATTTCCTTTCAATGATTTTTTTCTTCACACAAAAGATGAGATTGTGCCTTGAAGTCTATTGTGACTAGAAATTAATTTTGCATGCTGCCACACACTGAAGCTTTTTGACTCTTCAATACAGATAAAAAGAGATGCACTTAACTCACCTTGGCAGATTCCAGAGTATTTCCCTCCAAGACCTGCAAACCTGACTAGCTAGCCATCCATGCTGTAGCAGCTACTTTGTGTTCAATGTGGCTGTCCCTCCTTCTTACCCAGCATGGACAGAGTAATTAAATACCTGGGCAGACTTCTATGCAGTCACAGAAAAAGAGTGGCAAACAATGCAAATATACATACATTGGTGAAGTTTTACCAATACCTTCAACCACTGGCTGAGATCCAGATAAATTCCTATTTAGCAGCTGCAGAGATAGGCTACTGAGGACTTCTGATGAGGAGAGGCTCTTAAAGCATTGCTATTCCATTTTTGATGTGGTAAACAGTGCCAGAAGTGGCAGTCTATACAGAACAGGGAAATAAAAGCAGCATCTGAACCTCACAGTGTCCTCCTCCTTAGCTCTGTTGGCTCAGCAGAAGTTAGAGCAACTCAAAAGAATTGCTTTTGTCATTCTTTGATGACTGAATGACTATTACTTTTGTTCTAAAAGTTAACTGCGCACTCATTTTTCTATAGTAAATGTAAAAGTCTGAGTATGCTTGTGGAGAGCTGAAAGATTCATATTTTAGTAAAAGCACTTTTTTTCTTACCTTTTTAGTCAATTCATCTGGAGGCTGCATTGACTGGAAGTTAAAATTATTCCTTGCATCCATTCTTAAGGATTTTTTATGGAAAAACCATAGTCACATAGCCATACACATAACGAATGTCTTTTATCCTCAAATACACCCTGCAGCAATCAGAAAGGATACAGAAGTACCGTCAGGGCTGTTCGCAAATCTCAGAACAGTTGTTCCCACTGAGCTTGACTGAGGTCAGGGCACAGCCCTGAAGTGGTCCTACACAGCTCCAGCCCATGCAGATGTAGTTCAGAGATTTGTATGTGGCTGTGTGAAGTAGAGGCATGAAAAGTTGCCAGAAGCCAAATGAGGGGCTACTGCTGTTTGTTTCCACTTTGAGTTATAACTGTGCAGTAGCACCGCACTTAGCAATGACAGCAAGGGCTACCCAAATAGAAATCAAAGTCATCAGGCTCTGTCAGCCACCCATCCATATGCAGGCAACACTGTCCACTTCTTAAACAATACTTTTATTTCTTAGTTCTAGGAAACAGAACATGATTTTGAAGCCAGTGGCATTTGGTGACAGTGTTCTGATAGTGCTGTCAACAAAGCTGAAGTAATCAAAACAAAACTTGCAATTGTTTTCAATAAAATCTCACATTCTTTTTTTCCCTTGGTTTCCTGCTCATTACAAATTGCTTTTCTATCTGATAAATAAAATCAGTTTACCGTGTTTTCTTCCCGGCTTATTTATGCACAGAAAAGACTGAGAATGAAAGTATTATGCATCCCACCCAGCTGCTGTTTTTCTTGCTGCTTCAGGGCTGGCAGGGTCTGAATTGCTGTTGTAACCACTGACAGAGCTCTTGTCAGAGCGGGAAGGTTACTTGTCAACAAAGCAAAATCTGTAAGGTAAGGCAATCTACCCAGAGTGCTTAGAACAGTTCACCTCAAGGAGAATGCTTCAAAGGCAAGTGATGAGGGCAAGCTGTGAGACTGAGGAAGAGAATTTGGTATTTTTAAAAACTTTGTGTAAGCTACTATGAGTGGAAAACAAGCCTTAGCTAATCAGTAGTGCATGCAAAAATGGATGGGGCACCAGTCGGTGAAGAGCATTAGTCTATGTTGGCATTATCAAGGAGGGTGGCACAAACGAGGCAAAGCAGCTGTTGCTGAAAACCTCCAGATTCATGAAAATTTCAGCATCCCATGTGCAGCTTCTGGTTCAAAGTAGCTTGTTTTGACAGAGCATTCACCAGGGTGTAATGGGGATTGTTATTACTACTACTGCTTTACTTGTAGAATATTTTGCTAAGAATTCAAAGTAACTGCTTACAGCAGCCTTTCCACCTAGTTACTGACCCAGCTGGAGATATTGGACTCCAGCCATGAGTTAGGCTAGAGAGTGTTTTGGCTTTGCAGTCATTTTGCAAACTGAGACCATTTTTCTTGCTTTTTTTTCCTTTTTTTTTTCTTTTTATTTTTGTTTTGTGTGTGTGTGGTGGGGTTGTTTGTTTGGTTTGGTTTGGTTTTCATCAGTATCGGTTCAAGCTTTACTTGTATATTTTTGGAGCAATGAGAATAAGAATAAAAGAATAAACATTTCTTCCTTATACTCTAAAGTTTCCAGAGAGGAAAGAAGGAAAGCCAATATATATCTCTTCTGCCCTGAAGGGTGGTTGCAGCCAGGTGGGGGTTGGTCTCTTCTCCCAGGCAACCAGCACCAGAACAAGAGGACACAGTCTCAAGCTGCACCAGGGGAAGTTTAGGCTGGATGTTAGGAAGAACTTCTTCACAGAAAGAGTGATTGACCATTGGAATGGGCTGCCCAGGGAGGTGGTGGAGTCACCATCACTGGAGGTGTTTAAAAAGAGACTGGATAAGGCACTTAGTGCCATGGTTTAGTTGATCAGATGGTGTTGGGTGATAGGTTGGACTCAATGATCTCAAAAGTCTTTTCCAGCCTGGTTTATTCTGTATTTTTTTGACCCTCTGTACCCAAAGTGCTAATGATTGGTTCTTAAAAATGTCTTGGTAATTTTATGGCTAGGCGAAGCATTGATCTGATTCCAGCAGAGTATGGAGAAGAAAGACTGAAAGAAATAGCCACAGAAGGAAAAAAAGAAGAGCTGTGCTATTGCAAAAGCAAACAAAGCAAGCTGAGAGACGCGGACCCTGCTGTCCAGGCAAAGAGTGAAGTATAAATAATACCTCTTACACAGAAGGAGTCTGCTGCAGAGAACTGCAGCAGGCACTGAGGAAAACAAAGCTCTTAACTGAGAAGTGAAAAAAAAAAAAACAACCAACATTTAGGTCTATCTGCTTTTGGAAAACAGCTTGTTATTGGCAAGGATGTCAGCATCTAAAATCCCTCCTTTTTCCCTATGTTTTTTTTATCCTCCCCTGGTCTCAACAATGACTTTGTTCCTTGAGTCTATAGGACAGAAGTAATTTTCACCACTATTGTGGGAGGCTCACCTAGCAGAACACTACTTATTACCTTTAATACTTTTCAGTCTCCCTCATGCTAACAGTTAAACATTTCTTCTGTGCCATCTGTGGGAAAGCCCGCTGCTGACAATCCATGTCAGCCATATGTCAGTCTGTAGTGCAGCTGGTTTCTGGAGTTTTGATTGTACCATTTGTAATCTGGGCTCGGCAATGGAAGATGACAGATCACAATGATCTTGAAGGCCTCTTCCAACCTGGTCTATTCTATTCTATTCTATTCTATCCTATCCTATCCTATCCTATCCTATCCTATCCTATCCTATCCTATCCTATCCTATCCTATCCTATCCTATCCTATCCTATCCTATCCTATCCTATCCTATTCCAAAGACATGAAATGCCTTCAATGTTTTTAGTTTCCAAGTCTCACAGGTAGGATCTACAACCCTGGGCTTGGTATCAAGGTCCTTCCTACAGAGCATAGGGAGGCAGAATTCTGCTCAAATTGAGTTTCCAGTGTAATGGTTTCACAAAGGAGGTCACACATGACCCTCAGTTTCAGCAGAAGGAGACTTGAAGATCTACAGCAAACCAGGTTAGTTCCCCTGCATCCTGGTCTTTCTGCAACTCATGTCAGCACATTTAAGCTCTTGGCAGACAAAATGATCAGTCTTTTCTAATAATAAGAAGAGCTGCTCTAGCATTGCTTTGGGACCAAGCACTTGAGTAGCTATTTATAGATGAGAGAAGAGCAGGAACAGAGAAAAGGGAGGGAAAAATGGAACTGGCTGAATGTGTGAGCAACATTTTTCATTTTTAAATTATACATCTGCGAAGTGATCTCAGGAGCTAGCAACTCACATTCTGTTCTCCAAACATCTGTTTTCATCAAGAAGGTTTAAGGGTATTATAATCCCTTCATTCACAGTTGCAGATTAAGAATAAAGACTAAATATATACATAACACTATGGATCTTCAAACTCCTCACTGATTGTTAGTGCAGTGACTCTTTCTAAAGTAATTTGATATAGAAAGTGGACATTAGTCCTGTTCAGTGGTCAAGGATCACATGGAAATGGTTGTATCCTCAAAACCAGGTCTCACACTTTGGGTTTCCAGGCACAGGCAAGATCCCCATGAGCAACTGAGAGCAAAATCTCTGTGGCTCTGAACTGAACTAGGTGAATCAGCCTCCCAGAAACTGATCTAAAGAAGTAAAAGATGAGAAAAGAGCTGAACTCCAGAGCACTTTGTCCCAGCTCTAGGGCCATCTAATGATGCCTGCTATCTCACCTCGCAGCTCCCACAGCTCTGCTACATATTGCTGTACTGCAATATATTCCCCCCTGCACTCTGAAGACTGCAGCACAATAAGGAGCTATATCCCCAACGTTTATTGTATTATAAGAGGATTAAACTGGTAATGGATAAACATCATGTCATCAGGTGTTAACAGAAGAGAAAACCAAAAAGAAAACATGAAACTGAAAGTATCATACTGATGTAAGGCTGAAATCAGCTCCCCATTCCAGTCTGCTTTATCTTCAGAAGGTGACTTTTTCACAGCCATCTTTGAGCATCTTCATACTTCAGTCCATTTAATGATACAGACATTCACTGCCTCTCACCTTTTCTGAGAGAACGAGATTCTCTGAGGTGCACAAGCTTTCCTTTGCTCCTTTAGAACCTTTTGACTTTCCACAACAGGAAACTTGGTCCCAAGTTTCAAGCACCCTTCATACAACTGGTTCCCAGCACAACAATCAGGAGTTCAGGAATCAAGGAAAGAACAAATCATCAGATTTTTTTCCATGCTGTTGAAGACTTTGGCACTTGGGGTCCTAGTCCGGTGTCACTGTGTGTCCCCATCACAGGGATGCATGTGGCACCGCGGTTCAAATGTGGGTATCTCCTGACTGCTGTGGAAAGGGGACTGTGAGATGCCAGGAACGTGTCCTCCTGCAGAGAGGTTCATCAGCTGTTCCCACTAGATGGCATCTCCGTCCCGCTAACATCTCCGGCTCCTCCGGCATTATCTAATCCTTTTGGAGTTTCGAGGCTTGTAGAACATCGTTCCAGCATTTAGTGGTTAAATGTGGGCAAACGCTTCACTAGCCTGTATCAATTTCTGCTCTAGGATACCACAAAAAAAGGTACCACAGGCTACTGTCATTGCAGCATCTTACTTTTCAACACCCCTTCCAAAACTGTTACTGCTGTGAGTGATCTCCCTGCAACAGAGATTTTTTTCTCTCAGTCTTTCAGAACATTTATTTCCAGGTGTATTTCCTGAGTAGGGCAATGTTGACAGAAAAAAAAATGGAGAGTTGTCATATTTATGGGCTGATTTGTCAGTCTGAATAGTAGTAAAAACAGGTATTTATTGACACTGGAAAATTCCATTTGTGAATTGCTTTATGACACGTGCAACTTATATACTCTCAGCTGTGGCTAGTGTCATGAACAAAAATCAGCTGTAACAGACCTCTCCAAGTCATCTGTGCTACAGCCTCATCAGAACCTGTGCTGTCTGAAGATTCTACTAAATGTCCAGACTGATGTGTTTAGAGCACTGAGGGTAGCTCGTTGAAACTGGGCCTGCAACTAGTCTGTTTGCAGCACCAAGAGGATAAAAGAGACTTCCTTTAGTTAACTGGGTTTTTCAAAGTACCTGCAGCCCTACTGTGACAGACAATACTATCCTGGAGCCGAAGGAATAGACTTTATTAAACACTCTAAGGAACACCAATGTACTATGTGCCTGCCTTTCTCCTCTACCACACTATTTATATACTTTGGTTATCAATGAAGTACAGCTAGACTACCAGAAGAGAAGCTGCTCCAAAGAAAATTGAAACAGATTCATTAAAATTACCTGTCAAGGTGGAATAACACATATAGAAACCAATCACCAGTGCTGTCACACAGAATTACTCTTCAATAGCAGCCCTTCTGATCAGTCAGGGAGCTATGATGTTAAAGTGAGATAGGTAGACAGATAGATAGACAGACAGGTAGGTCTATGTATATACACACGCTATTCAATTAGTTTTGGTGCAGACCTTAAATTACTCACTCTGATTCCCTCCCTGGACACTTTTGAAGTGTGAGAACAAAATTTCTGAACCTTTTTGAGGCAAATGCACCAGAAGAAACACCAGGCATCAGCCCAACAGACAGTGAAGGAAAGACGGATTTGTGCCTAGGGAATTCATCTGTTTCTGCGGCACTTTGCTGGAATCACTGCAGCTGCTGTAAATGGGAAAATGTGTCAGAGATTAGACTAGGCTGGATTTCAATGGAAGATACTGCTAAGGTGGATAGGGTGATTATATATATATATAATATCCACTGAGATTCACATCATTTTTATAGTATTTGAGTAAGTTAGACTCAGACAGACAAATTGCCCTTAGTAAACCAAACACAAGGAATAGTGCAGATGCCATAATAATGTGTGGTAGTTTTAGGCTGTACCTTTAAAATTTTCCACAGATCTTGAACAGAAAGTGGTAGAATGTAAATCAATCACCATTGGGTGTAAAAAGGAAAACAATGCTAAGTTCTAAACAATCCCATTGAATAGATAACAGATATAAAACTTAGTTCTGTAAGTTATTTGTTCTCTTTTCAGCTTCCTCACTCTGGGAAGACACTAACTTGCTTCTGGCTGGCTTTGCTGACCTTGTGTTATTTGTTTTGGCTAAGTACTAAAAGACAGTTCTCTGCTCTCTCTCTTTGTCCCTTTCTGTCCAGGGGGTTAAGGAGGGGAGCAGGGAAGGGAAAGCTATTAGCTCCCCTGTTTTTTTGCCAGTGGGGTTCTTGTGCTGTTTATAAATTGCAAATACCTGTAAATATATGTAAATGCTGTTTATGTTGTACATATTCATTTAATTTCATTGTAGATTGTAGTTTTGCTTGTAAATAGAACTTCATTTGTTTCCAACTAGGCTGGTCTGGCAATTTAATGTTGAGGGGAATTTTCAACCCACCATGTAATGTTACTCAAACAATAGTTTTAAGCGGCAAGTTAAGTTCATGACTGTTGCATGGCTAGAAGGGCAAGGAAACAACATAGATGCAAGAATGCAATACTGTAGTCATGGTTTGGTGGGCCTAGCTCATAAACTATTGAGCTGCAATACTGGATAAATGTAATTTGATACTACAGAATTTCCAGTGATTTAAGAATTGCACCCGATGCAAGCACCCCTGGTAACCCCAAACATCTTGTTCTTGCAAATTGTAATGAGAATGACAATACAAATATTGTGATAAGGAACACATTCTACCCAAAACATAAATGCCAGGTGACAGCCTAATGAAACATAGCCTCAGGGCCTGTTCATAAGCTTCCTATGTGTTTCTGGCAGATCCTGTCCCTGCAAGTATCTCTTGATATACCTCCTTGCTATGGTTTCCACTGTGCAGCACTTGGGATTGTCCAGCATATCCTCACGCCTAAGTGTTACTATAAGCTGACAGGGACCTCCAATACAAGTAAGAGTATCCTTCTAAAAGTTTCACAGATATGAGGCACCCAATTTTTCAAGTAATTTTCCGGTTGCAATCTCAAGGCCTCAAGTATAGACCATATTACTGTTCTTTCTCACAGACTCACATCCCAGAAGAAAAGAAAGATCATTCTGTCAATTTAGTGATGAAATTTTTCATCACTTCTACTGCCTCCAGCAACGGATTAGGTATGAAGAGAATAATATGTCCAAGAGTTTTACAACTTTGAGGGGTTATCTGAGTTTGAAATCTTGGCTGGTGTATCACCAGCATCATTACTTAAAGAACATTGGCTTTAAAAAAGCCCCTTTCTTTTGTGGAGATATCTATCATAATTGTAATGCTGATTTGATACAGCTAAAAGCTCTCATTTATTCATATGCAAATTTCTTCTAAATAAACAATATGTCAGGACATTTCAGGTATGTTCTTTTGTGAGAAGAAAGAATTGTGCCCCAAGCCCCCTGTAATTGGTTTGACTTTTCAACCTGGATAGTCTATTCCTTAGAAAAATCAGAAGTATAATGAAGGAAAATGTCACCATCTGTCTGGAACTGGAATACAAAGTGCAATGCTATAAAAGTGCATGTTAATTTATCATTTTGACCCAAAGATAAAGAAAAATTACCATGATTACCAGTATTACGCTGGTCCCAAAATCTCTGTCCTTGGAGGCTTTGGAACCTTTTTGGCACTGTAAGTGAAGCAAGAAACAGATAAACCATAAAAGGCAAAACAGAACATAAAGAACCTAAAACTCCTAGGTTTTAGCACAATACTGGCACTCGCCTGTCAACAATTCCCCATACAAGCAAGATCTGTATGGAGCTTGCTTCAGAATGATTCACGTGGCCCTCTATGCCCAAACAGGCTGAAAAACCAAGGTGGAACTTTTGCAGTGAAATAATGACTGTAGTTAGAGAAGACAAACAAGTTCTGATGAAATAAGAAGTAAGAGCACTTCATAACTCTCCTGCCATTTTCTTTTTCAGTGCCGTAGGCTTTATGCTTTCTCTTTATTTTTCTTCTTTTGATTATAGCCTGGCTGAAATAAATCTTTGTGTGGGAAAATGTCAGTAGGATTTTTAAGTCCTGTCTCTGGTGGCATAACTTCTTGCCAAAGTTGTAAAACATTATGTAGGAACTAACGAATTTGGTAAACTCCATGGCTATCTTCTTTAAGTTCTTATGTTCACCCTTGAGTTCTTCAACATGCCAGAGCTCTATATCTCTGACTCTAGAGACTAAGTACAATGCCTTAGAAAGCTGTGTAATCTCAAGATGTGACTTTAATACCAGCAACAGCCACCTTTCCTGATGCAAGACAAGTGGGAAAGAAATACATTACAAGAATTCATACTCAACATTGCCACTTGTCACCACTGCATGCTGTGATTTGTCAGCTCTAGTGAAGCTATAGACAGCAGTTGAATAACTGATCTCTGGAATGTCTTAATTCTACAGAGGTATTGGAGGTTAAGGGATGTCAAGAGTGAATTGGTATAACCACAAAGAAAAATCCTCCAGAGGCTAGAGAATCCAAGGGGGACAGGCAGGTTGTCCCAGGATATTGTAATCTGTTACTCTCTTCCATTTTCCTTTCTCTGTTTAAGGTAGCATACAGCCAAAGCTCTCTCTCTTCTCTCCTTCTTGGGAAGCGTGCATGTCTTATCTGTATGGTTTGTGAGGAATAGGCTTTCTCCTGAACTTGGCTGGCAGGGAATTTCCAGCTATGCCACTGGGCCTGTTGAAGCCTGAGACAGTCCTGGGTCTAGTGGTGGGGGCAGGGCAGTTTGGCTGCTTGGCCTGCTGAGGCTGAGTGGGGTGGAGTTATTTGGAAGGCTCTGGAAAGTTTTGACCTGGTTGGCCCAGGTGAAAAACTGAGCCTAATTGTGAATGTATTCCTTTCACCTGAATGTCTTTTGTACATATTTTTAAATAGAATTTAAATTTAAACTTCTAATCCATTGTGGAGCATTTTTATTTAACTCCTCGGGAAGGGGTAAAATATCTTTTCTGTCCTTTTGCCCTGGGTGGCTCACGGCTCAAAATTAGGACAAGGGGCTGTGCTCTCATTTCTTCCCTCTGTTTACCTTCACAATCTGAATTTAGACCTAAATACATGTACAGAAAGAAATAAAATATATATATATTAGTACTTTTCACCCAGATTCCTACCCACCCACAAATACTGTGCAAAAATAGAGACAACATTGCGAGTCTCAAGAACAACAGGATTCGTTTATGGTGTTTCATATCCACAAAATCCCACTGAGAGCTACAAAGGAGGTAAATTCAAACCTTAGAGTTTTATACATGAAGAATGAAACAGAAATAACTTACTCAAGAACACACAGCAAGTAAACAGGATGACTGAGCCTAGGACACACATGCCCCATGGCATTTTCCACCAACTCAGTTGTCCTGGAAATATATTGCTCTTTCACAGAGATCCCATTGAGCTTCAACAATCTTCAGGGCCCAAAGATGATTCAGGGTGGTCATTATAGGTTATCACTGCATAAATATTTTCATTCTGACAAGTCTTCAGTCGCTCATAACTCATTTCTGTTTCATCCTTTCTGTTCACTTCTTCATTGCTCTCTTTCTGAACCTCTGTTGTAGAGGTCAAATTGTGCATCAGTGTACATCTGTCACCCATCAGGAATTTTGCCAAAGATTTTATAATTCACAATTTGCAAATCAAGTCTTTGGGCTCTCCTTTGAAGTGATGAAGCTGAGGAGGGTCCCAGCCAGTAGATGGAAAGGGATGTTTGGCACACAAGGTTATTGCAGCCACCTCCTGTCTGCCCTGACAACACCATATAAAATGCAGTGAAAGGCCCATGGTGACCCCAAGTCATCATCTGGAGCCAAACACGCAGAGAATCAACAATCCCAAGAGAAAGTCAGGCTTATAAGACTTTTTGACAGAGTAGACAACCTAAATCTGCTGAGAGCTGAAGCCAAGTCCTGACACAAGAGAGCTCTGCCTTTATGATCATCTGTTTCCCCTGCAATCTCTTGATTTGCTGATTTGCTGCCAAGATGCTTAATTGCTTTAATCAGATGTATAACAGAAACTATGGATATTGTCCCAGAGCTCCCCAGACTTGTCCTGCCCTAGGGCAATCACCTACAATCACAGCAGTCAGGAACTTTAGAAGCAGAACTGTGAGTACACAGCTTTTGCTTAGCCATTTGTTAAGGGAATAAGGGAGCAGGGATGGAGGAGAGAGCAGGCCTGCACAGCCCACGAAGAAGCAGCAGAGGAAGATAAGATGCACTCCTGTCATTTTTCTGGCAGAAATTTTGGAGGTTGAGGAAAGCAAAACAGTATAAGCTCTGGGTTCAAAGCCTGTTCAAGATGTTTACAACTGCAACAAATCTCTGCTAGCAAGTGAGGGAGTGGCAGAATTTCCCAGACTGTAAGTGAACCTAGTATCAATCAACAGAGTCATGCTGGCTTCTGTCCAGGCTGCATCACATCACAATCTGCCTCCAAAGTGAGGCTCACAGGACTGGGACTGAGCACTGCACTGGGGGTGATCAGTGTTTCTATCACCTTTTCACCTTACTGCTGTGGCTACTCAAGGTAGAGCAGGAGCAGGAACAATTATATTAGGAAGCAAGAAGGTTTTCCTTCAGATTCCAACAGGGGAGGTGAAAAGAGAGCTAGCTCACGCAGATCGTTACAAGCCTTCACCTCTCACAACATTCTCTTCTTCGTTTGTTTCTCAGCTCCCCAAATCTCTTTCCTGACTTCCTTTCTCATCACCCCTTTGAGAAACTCTATCTCTCCTCTGCAATAGGTTTAATATTACTCAGGACAGATCCATGAATTCTCTAGACAATCCTGGTGTTTTCCTCTGCCTTCACATTTGGACTAAAATCATAGCTGCTTTAAAATGTGATCCTTAGCTAAACTGTGAGCAAAGCTGAGCCTCAAGTTGTCAGCCAGGAAACAGAACTGTCCATCCCGATACATGGTGGTAACAAAACAGGGTTCACCATTGCATTTTCACTGTCATACAGAGACTTAGGAAAGACTTAAACAAACCAGGCCATCTGGTGGTCTGGTGGTTAACAAAAATCTTTTAAACAGAGTTACAATCAATGAGTTACGGCTCAATGGCCAAGTGGAAACCAGTATGATTCTGTGATTGTTTGGCAGGCTGAAATAGATTTGGCAAAAAGAATCTTACAGACTTTGCATACCTTCTGGGATGGAAAGAGGGAAAAACATAATAAATTGGAGAGAAGATGAGTCCAAATGCATCAGTTACACAAGAAGATAGGAAAGGCATTTCACAGGCAGAACCATCAACTGTTGAGATGCTTGACCTTGTTCAGCTGCCAGTCACCCACCCATCTGGTCTCCCACTCCCCTCCATTTCTGCTCCTCCTTAGTGCTACAAGATTGTGTCCCAACTTTTTTAACTCACTCCTGTCTCACACAACTGCTGCACCATATTTTTTACCCTTTCTTAAATATGTTGTCACAGAGGTACCGTCAGCTTGGAGATAGGCTCAGCTTTGGCCGATGGTTGGCTCGTTTTGGTGACACTTGGCATGGGGCAGCACCCCTCTCCACCAAAACCTTGTTGAATAAAGTCAATACATCTGTAAATTCTACAAGTCTTGGAGATGGTCAGCAAAAGGTGAATGAGTCTCCAGTGATGACTATGATAGATCTAACTGGTTTTCTTCTACAATGTCTATCTCAAAGTTCCCTTTCAGAGAAACATATCCTTCCCATCCAGCCATTTTGCTAACTGGAGCTTTAGTGTACTTATCCCACCACCCTTGCCCAATGCTAGGGTGCAGTACATCACCCTCCAGCATCCAACCATGAAACAGACCTAGTATTAACAGGATGAATACATGGATTGTAGTTCTTTTCAGAGTCTGTGTGTGCTTGTACACATTCACACTCTGTCTTCAAGAAAGCCTAGAACTTCTAAACCCCAATGGACATAATACCTGCAACTGGAGACTACTCTGTGTTATGAAATAGAACAGATTGGTGGAGATGGCAGCAAATCTCTGAGCCCAGCCATGTAAGAGATGTTACAGTGAAATTACTGTTCAAATTGCTGACTTACAGGATGGTCCCATGCTCAAGTGAAATGAATCAATAGTTCATTTTAAGGGCAACTAGCCTCATCAAGCAAGCAATGTACAATAAAGCAGAAAAAGGAAGGTCAATCAAAAGTAATTTTTGCTCACGTTCAGCAATCATTTTCTGATCTGCTGAGATGTATTGACCCAATTTGTACATGAGCATGAACCAGTCCCAGGGGGTGAGTTAACCTGTACAATCTGCTATAGATGGATCACTGATCAGACAATCAAGGATGATTATCCAGACATTGTATGAGTAAGTTATTCTTAGTTCAGATGTTAAAATTAAACCCATGCAATATGAAACAAAAGGCTACAGTCATGACTAGGTTTTGGCAAAAAAAAATGCACTCTGATGAAATTTTTTGTAAAGGGGGAGTTGTCTGAGGCACGTGGGATTTCAGACTCTCCCTAGAGTTTAGCAGTCTTTCACAGTGCAGCAAAGTCTAAGATTTGCTTCTTTCTGAAGAGCAAAGAATGGTGGGAAGAAGAATGACAAAACTTGTCCAAAGGCCACATAGCTTCTTCCTTGTGCTTGCTGCCCCTACCAGTAGGTTTTGTTCTGCCAGTGCCTCCTGTGTACTGACTCCTGTCCTTAAAAAGGGGGAAAAGGGATAGGTTTAAATTGTTATTAAACTATTATTTCAGTCAGGGGTGACTTTCTGTTAACATGTTATAAACTCCCAGGATCGAATCCAAGGAGCTCCAAAATAACTTGTGAACTAAATTCTCACACTGGACCAGAAAGCTCAGATGTAATATAAAAGACTCTAGCAGTAAATTATGTGATTCCCTAGACAGCAGATCTGGATTTGAAGAGCTTAAGGAAGCTCAAGATTAGCATTGTTTGCTTACTTTTTACTTCTGGCAAGTTCCAAGAAAAAGAAAAGACTCATATTGGGTGGATGGAGAACTTCGTAGAGCTATTTAGAGAAACATGCATAATCATCTGAAAATTAACACAATTAAATTTCATTGCAGGCTTCCATGGTTATTATCTTCATTGGCCCCATTTCAAATGTGCCAGTTTTCCCAGTGGAAACTGTGTTTTATTCTTCTCTCATTCTCTGCGCACACACACACCCCCCCAAAAAAGCCACACAATGCAAACAACACTTGAGTAAAAGAAAACTCCTAAGTCAAGCTAGGAACATTCTGTTGTTCCACAATCCCCAGACTAAAACTCCTGCAATTGCTGTTGTAAAAATAAGGAACATAGCTTGTTTTCTGTACAGAGGTAACCCTCTCTTCTTGAAAGGCTGAGTCCACTGTCTCCCATTACCTTGAAAATATGTTACTAATCCTGGAAAACTGAAAATAAGATCAAAAATGGCAAACTTGACACAGAAATTTATAGATGCTAGGAAAGAGATATAAAAATTCAGTATTTTAACTGATTACAAATTTGGGGGGGAAGTAGCAGAAAACTTTGTCAACATTTTAAAATGAGACTTTAAACAGCAGCTGAGCAAGGAGGTGTAATAACCCACATTATCCTAAAACTCATTACATTGTCTATCCCTAAAACAGAGAGAGAGAAAGCTTCCATTTATTTGAAATTTAAAAGGAGCCCTTTGAACCTATGTCTGACAGAGCTCCAATGGTAATGCCCCAGTGCTCATAGAATAAACCTTTATTAGAATAAACCAAATCAGGTTGGAAGAGACCTTCAAGATCATCGTGTCCAACCCATCAACCAATCCAACCCACCCAAACAGCTAACCCATGGCACCAAGTACCCCATCAAGTCTCCTCCTGAACACCTTCAATGACGGCGACTGCACCACCTCCCCGGGCAGCCCATTCCATAGTGCAATCACTCTTTCTATACAGAACTTCTTCATAGTCCCAGGACAGCTTGAAGCTTGCTCTGGGGGTGCTCCTTTGCACAGCTGGTGTGACAGAGGGGACCAGAACTCTTGGGCCAATGAGAAATAGCCTTAGTGTCACCTTCACTTTCAGAGCTAGAAAATGCACCTTCACAAATCATAGCTGAGCCAAAACATGTTTCAAAAAAATAAGCTGTCCTGTCCATCCCTTCTGCAGTATCTCACCTAGCTTGACTAAAATCATCTACATTCCTTCTCTGGTCATTAGACAGGTAGAAATCCCTTTAGAATGAGATTAATATAATTTGTTTTTAATTTAAAGATGGGAGGAAATCCCACTGGAAAGACCAGTTTGCTCGCACAGAATAAACTCAAATAATTACCATACATGAGATGTACGGTAATACCTTGCAATTGCACAAGATAAATCCCACTGATAATTATGATCTTAAGCAGCCTCACAGAAAATCTCATCCTCTCTTCCAGGATCCCCAGGTGTAATCAAAACCATATCCTGTGTTTGTGGGAACAAACACTTTATCTATCAGAGAAAAGACATTCAAGAAGCACAGATTATGGATCTTTGTAAACTATTTACATGCCACAGTCAAATCAATTAAGTGCATAAGCCTTTGCACTGACAATGCAGATTTTTCTTTAAGGACTTGTTTAAACAAGTAGACCCCTGGTGAAATCAAATACAGACTGAAGAACAGAGGCTATATACAGAAATTATCTGCCTATAGACAACTCTTCAGTTTTGCTACATTTTCAGACATTTAAATGGTGTTATATTTTAAGTCCTGATTTCTTGCATCCCCCAGGGACTGTTAACACATTTTCTACCAGTTTTCAAGGGGAAAAAATTGTGAAAGTACTTGAGTCAATTTCAGACTTCAGCTGACGTTCACCTAACTCAGCGTTCAGCTGCAAAATCTCAGCTTCTTAGTATAGCTGGAGGGAAAGTTGAAAGTAGTTGCAGACAACAGTTATGTTCCTGCTGACCTCAGGGCATCTGGACTGTGGGACATCCATCAGTGATATAGTTACTTGCCAACCTCCAAGTCATTTCTATGAAGGGGCTGGATTTTTTAGCTGTGTGACTGGTTTGTGTCACTAAATTGGTATAAAGATGAAAAAGGATGTCACAGTGCTGGCTCAGAGCTTCAGTGGAAGGTAGGTGCAAAAGGTTATGCCTCCCCTAAACCCACAGTCTTCTGGGGCCACCAGAACAAAAATAGCATAGGTTCAGATCTATCCTGGCAACAGGGTCTAACCTGAGTGCAAATACATAGTTTTGCACAAGATATTTCAGGATGAACAGGCTTTAGACTTGCATGCTACAAACCCAGAAAGTCTTTTATTTGTCTTGAGCTGAGAGCTAAAGTACTTCTTGCACTTCCTAAAGAGAAAGACCATGGTAGGACTGAGGAATTTTCTTAAAACCTTCCTGAATTGCCCAGAAAAATATGGTACTGTGGAAGAACAGTACAATACACAGCACTGCAAGCAGGTAATATGCAGAGACACAGCTTTTATTGAAGAATTATAATCCACTGCAGCAAGCCATAATGACAGAAAGAAGGAGAAAGAACATCTTTTACAGTGCTCACAAAAAGAGTTGTGAACAGAGGACTGGTATTTTGCCTTCAAGGCTGAGCACCTTAACAGGTTAACGCTGTTAACCACTTCACAGCTGGCAGCACATTAAATAAAGATGACTTTGACAAAGATGGGGCTTATCTTGGCAGGTAAAGCATTCTGAGGAAGCAGCTAGCTTAAACTGACTCCAACTCATTGAGGTGGGACAGCAGAGATATGTACTGGCACCACTGGCAGAAAAAGACTTTATTTCTTTTCCCTTAAAATCTAGTTTTCATACCAGGCAGAGAGTTTATGATAGGGGAGATGCCAAGTTTGGTGAATGTGTGTGATAGATGGAGACACAGACACACAGATAAATGTATCTATTGAATAAGATAGATGACACAAAAATCTATCATTTTTAACCTGCTTGATTTAATACTAGCCTAAGAGCAAGGAAGAGGGAGAAATCATCACACTCTCCTGTAGCAGAGCCAAGCATCACCAATCCCCAAGTGTTCTGTTGACTTGAAATCTAGAAGAAAACTGAACATGTTTTCTCTGCAGCATCTGAATTGCCAGCACTAGAAAATGCTCCGGATTTCTAAAAGTTACCTTTGTGGATAGCTTGGCCAAAGCTGGCACTTGAAAGACAAATCACCAGCAGACACTGTTCTTACCTTTCAGGCTGGCTTATCCAAGGAAGGTGATGGATAACCTGAAAATCAGATCAAAACAAATAAAGCAAAGGTGTAACTTTGTCTTTAATAGAAGGTTTGCACAGAGACTGTGTGACACAGCCTCAACACAGGGATCAGACAGGGCTTAACATATCCATGAACTTGACACTGTGTGCCTGCACAACTGCAAGTTTCTCCCTGTGCAGACTGGCAGTCATAGAGGAGATGGTATCCCACCTAAGAGAGTAGATTTGAGTGCTGCAGTAATCCAGCATTTCATATACACTGTTAAATAATTTTATGTGCCTACTAGCTCCGTTTAAACCAATAAAACAAATCCATACATGTATTATCAAGTTGATAACTAAAGTGATCTGATTTCCCTTGTGTGACCCAGTATTCAGCTTTTGTAGAAGTTTAGTCATACTTAAAAGGATTTAATGGATGCAATCCTTGTGCTCACGACCTGCTTAAGTCAGTATGGAAGTGTACACACCTGTGAAACTACTGCAGTCAGCTACAGCTACACAAGATTATTCACCTCCCCAGAGCTGCACTGTTTTCAGTATATTTATATAAAACATATACACATATGTACAGTGTGGCTGTTCAGGCTGGTTGCCTCCAAAGACAAGCCACAGAATTGAGACTTCCAGTGCCTACAGTGTCCAGCCCAGTGGGTGGACACAGGAACTAGTATATTTCTACCCATAAATCCTGCACACTTATAAATCTGGCTGCAAAGTTACTGTGTTTTCTTTCTTCCCTCTCTGCTACCGTGGGAGAGAGATGCTCTCCTATCTAGTAACAATGGGGGAGTATGAGAGACCTCTTTGGCCCAAGTAACTCTTTTTTTCCTGCACAATCTTGGCCTGTCTAGGCCTAAGGCCAGGGTAAAAAGGGGGAGGGGGTGCTGGGGGCATGGACAGTTCAGGTGCCTGGCCATCATAAAACCAGCCTAGCAATGGCAGGGAGGAAAGGGGAAGAAAGAGCCCTGTTTTTTTTGGTGAAGCCCAGGTGGGGAGAAGGGAAGAGCTAGGGTTTTGGTCTGGTGTAAAGGAACTTGTGTGTTAAGTTTAGACTGGGGATATCTTTGAACTTTATATACTTCGCTATGCTCACCGCTATGCTTTGTAGTTTTGTAGTATATGAATTGCTTTTCCATTTAAACTTTCCACTACTATCCAATCCATTTGTGTGCAATAGAGAAGTCTGTCCCACTCTAAACTAGGACATACAGCAACAAAACCATTAATGATTTGTAAAGAACTGTTACAAAGGTGTACCTAAACTTAGTAGGCTAAACCAACTGAATTGAACACTCAAGTGTGGCATATAAATGCAGAAAGTGTAAAGGTGACACCATTATTTCTTTTCTAGAGCATCCAGGTAACCAATTCTTCCCACCATTTCCAATACTGAGTCTGTCTTTTCTGTGCTCAGTTTTTTGTACAACCTCCTGTGCCATCCAAGAAGCTCCTGCTCTAGCTTGAAATTGGTTTTCTAGTTCCTTCATTCTTACTTATGTCTAGGTACTCCAGAAAGCCATGAAAAGCACTTTTCCTCATGAAGAGTCTGGGGAAGTCTAAACCCAGCAATTAAACCAAATCCAAACCTACAATTTCACAATGGGCAAGAAGCAAAGACAAGAAAAAACATCTAGAGAGCACAGGAGGCCCCAGTCTTACAGTAGCATTGGTTCAGTTGTGTTGCCTGCCTGAGACAGTCAAACCCTCAATTATGACATGCAAATATGCATCTTGAGTGCAGCACTTAAGCAGTTGACTTTTGAAGTATCAGCCATCAGTTCTGAATGTTAATAACACCTTCCTGCAGATTACTATAGCTTTTATTCTTTTTTGCTGATGGTTTGAAATTTGATTTGCCTAAACATCAGAATGTTTATTTCCCTTCACAGTCTATAAATCTTATATTTTAAAACCACTTTGCTACTTTATTTACAATACTCTTTCTTCTGGAGAAATATGTTGCTTTGCTATACTGCTACTTTATGCTGTGGCATGCTACTTAATCTTTATTTCATAACAAACAAGGATGGATATTGATAGCATCTGTCTACCAAAGAGCCACTTAATTAGAGCAGAACCACAAACAAGATCAGCTGAGAACTGTGATATATCACACAAACTATTTCTTCAGGGATGTTGCTGTGTTTGATGTGATGTTAAGCAACTGGGCATTTAGATCAGATGAGTAGATGAACTCTCCTTAGACAGTATACAATGATCCTAAATGTATGCTCAAATCCATGTTCTTCAGTCATCCTCTTGGTTTTCACCTTCTGACCCACAGGGTCTCCAAGCTAAGCTGTCGTGCTATAGGGAAATATGGTACTGAGCAGGGCTTCCAGCTGATCCCATAAAAGAGTGTGGTTGTGAATGTCTTCAGTCATAGAGGTTTCAGGAGTTAAACCCAGACTTGCCCAAAGACAGCACAAGCGTAGTCTCGATGGACTGTATAGGACACGCATCAATGCCTGACTCTCAGTTGCAAACACACAGGGCTAGGAACCACTTTGATCTCATAAACTGAGTCCATCTCTCTCTATCTGTCTCTTTATGTTCCCTCCACAGAGCTATTAACAGCTAGGTGAGAAGGAGGATGGGCAGCACATGTGTGTTGGCACTATCCAGAGTGGGCATGCTCTCCCTGGGGAAGTAGAGCCAGCTGAGCTCAGGTTAGAGCAATCCCCAGGCTGTGGTAACCAAACACAAATCCTTCCTAATTGGCTTCCTGGCAACCCTAGCCCCAGCAGAAACTCTGACCCCAAATGCCCTATAATTCAGAAAGTATTTCTGTATCTGAAAAGTTTCAGGTCTCAATTTCCACCATAAACCCTTTATTGAAAAAGAAATTGCTGTAAAGAACAGAGAAATGTATTTTCTACCCAAAAGCTGCTACTTCTTCCAACTAATACTACAAAGGAAGCCTGCAGTCTGTTGTGACCAATGAAATTCACGTTGCCTGTGCTGTGTTATAGTCAGCCATGAGAAAACAATTATGTGAAATTAAGCAAAAGTTGATGAAACCTTGTGAATACTATTTTCCTGGTGGTATAATATCTGAGAGAGAGCTAGCAGTAGAGCACTGCAAGAAAGAGAGCTAGGAGATGAAAATTAACTAGGTCCAGCCTCTGTGACAGATAATAGATATGTTCAGCAACATTTCAGATAAATGAGGGAATGAAAGCAAACCAAATATTGCAGCAACATGAACTCTTCTTTCCTCAGTAAGTGATGCCTAACATTTTCCTGCCAAGCCCATAGGCTCCTCAGCAGCATACAGCACAGTTCTCCTTTTTCATTCATGTGGACAAGCAATGATTATTGACAATTACCATCTCTCTTGATGAAGGCAAATTAAGTGCTCTGAAAAATCTGAATGTCATGCTAAAAGTAAAAGGGAAGAAAGGAAAGAAAGTGCACACTGACTAAGCTAGCATGCATGTCATTTAGGTATCTTGTAATTAGAAAGCAACCTGGGTTTTGCTTTCTGACTTATTCAACAAAACCCTATTAAATGAGGCTCCAGGTGAAATGCTGCAGTGATTAACACGATGTCCCACTGTGACAAAGAGTGCTACTGTAGGGAGGTAGGGAATTAGTAGGTAGCAGCCACATTCACAACAGTAATATCTAAATTCAAAACAGGATTTCTCGGATTCATAGGCTCAGTGCTCTAAAGAAAACCAGTAAGTAGCCCATACCTTCCACTCCTTTGCAGTCCTCCAGCATTTATGGAAAATAAATTCACAAAGTAGCATGGAAGTATTGCCAGCACATCTGTATTAAGCTCATCATCATGGTTTCTGAGTAGCTTTCTAACGTCAGCTCAAATGTTAGGATGAAACATGCAGAGAAGGAGGAAGAAGAGCAGAAGGATTCAGTAATGCTTGAATGTGAAGAAAGTGCATCCAGCCCAAGCACTCAATTCTCCTTGGCTCCATTTGCAAGGCCACAGAGGCTCAAAGGTAGAAGAGATAGCAGCAGGGGGAATGCACCCCTACATTCTTCATGCATCAGGAGAAGGATATGGCATACCTTTAAAGCAGGGGCACTTGTGCCTTCCAAGGCAGTTTCTTGAAGTGCAGCCTCCACCAGGAAGTACAGCGTGCAGGTCCTGAGAAGGGCCATGGCTTCCTCTTCTGCTGGTCCCCCTGCTGTACTGAGGCCTGCAGAGAAGCAGCAACCCCTCCCCAAGAAGTGTGTGATCTGGCAGCACCACAGCAGAGACTAAGGGGATGATATCCAAAAGATCACAGATCAGTATTTGACACTACAGCTCTGTTCAGAAAGCTGTGTTGTATGTTGTTCTTGCCCCCAGTACAGAACTCAATGTGCAGACCTTCTCTAGATGGCTGGCATTTTGTCTTATTTGATCAGGGTTGAAAATCTCTGCATCCCATAGAGGAGAAAGATTACCTAGTCCTTCTGGGTGAGCTTATCTTACTCCCAATGTGCAGTTTAAAGTGAATCCTGAGCCTTGCTAATTGTCTTATAGTTACAGTTTCCAGAACTACCAACTGAAGAAGGTTTTGGAGCAAGATTATCAGTCCTAGATATAATGGTGACGAAATCTAATCTGAAGTCTTCCTTCTCCTACAGGAAACAGCTCAAGAACTGCAGCTATGCAAGTCTTGGCTTGACTCTTCCTTGCACATGCATATGTGTGGTCTACTCTTCCTTGTGCATGCATGTATGTGGTCTGGACACAGCAGCAGGTTAAAAAGTTTGCTGGGCTAAAGTTTGAAGCCAAGGTATACAATGTAGGCTCACTTGTGAATTTTCACCTCTATCATACTATTAGAAATTGTGAGAAGGACAGAGTGTGTACAGAGGAAGTTAAGGCATGAAAGGTCCTACAGGAACATAACCTGCAAAAACCAGAGTGCCAGTACTGCTTGAAACCTCAAGTAGACAGACTGGGCAGCTAGAACATGTTCAGTTCGTAAGAACACTTAAGAGAAAAAAAATCAGTGCAACAAAACAACAGATGCGCTCCTGCAGATGGGCTCTGACCCTTGGAAGGAAATTTGGCTGACTCTGTGTGTGCCCAGCAGTGAGAGGACATAGGTATCAGATTGCTGGCAGTGAAAACTAGTGTCCTGCACTACAAATGCCGCAGAGAGTACAAGCTGCCCAGTTTCCACAGAGCCACTGCACTCTCTGCAGGCTGAATCTGCCCATCAAAATAGCTGCAGCCTCTCAGTGTGGTAATGTGATCAAGAAAATCATACTATATGATGGTTAGCTTCATAGAGAGTGCTTCTTTATGTATACCCAGGAAAGGGTGAGCCATTCAAGTGGAAGAAAGGAAAAGTGGCAGAAACCATTGCCTCCATGTCCCTCTCCTCAATCATCATTTTCTCTGTCATCCTGTTTTTCAGAAGGAGGGGTTTTGGTAGACAGGGTACTTCAGCAGTGTGGCCACAAAAATGTCACTAAGATCAGAGGGCAAGAGGATCAATCTCCAATAAGGTCTTGGGATCTTGAGATTTCTGGTCTATTAATGGAAAAAAAAAGCTGAAAAAATAAATCAGCAATTGTTCAAATATTAACAGAGCAAGAGTCCTTGAACTCCAGGCCTTTCACATCAAATGCTTCTTGCCTCCCAACCAAGCCTTCCTGTCCCTGTTCTTTCTTGCCCCCGTGGGCTCTGTTGAGCTCTTTCTGCCTAGTCTGGCCTCAACTAGTCCAGGCAGCAGTGGCAAAAATTTCAGAGTTGTCAACATTTGCCCTTCTTTTCTGTAAGTGAGAAGCTAGGTAGTGCCCTTCTCTGTCCCTGCTTCTCTAGGTTCTTCAATGCTCATGTAGTCTTGCAAGGACCTAGGTCACCTGCAGCAACATTCACCTATGCCTACAGCTCACAGCTGCAAGCACCAGTAGCTACAGACTCACAATGTGATTCATGTGCTGGGTGAGCCATCAGACCTCCCTCTCAGCATGTCTGTATGTGCTGGTGTCATGCTAAACAACTGGAGTGATCAAATACAGAATAGAATACATAATCAACCAGGTTGGAAAATAATGGCAGTCCAACCTATCACCCAACACCATCTAATCAACTAAACCATGGCACTAAGTGCCTCATCCAGTCTCCAGTGATGGTGACTCCACCATCTCCCTAGGCAGTACATTCCAATGGTCAATCACTCTTTCTGTGAAGAACTTCCTAACATCCATCCTAAACCTCCCCTGGCACAGCTTGAGACTGTGTCCTCTTGTTCTGGTGCTTCTTGCCTGAGAGAAGAGACCAACCCCCACCTGGCTACAACCTCCCTTCAGGTAGTTGTAGATGGCAATAATGTCTACTCTGAGCCTCCTCTTTTCCAGGCTAAACAATCCTAGCTCCCTCACCCTCAACTCATAGGGCTTATGCTCCAGACCCCTCACCAATTTTGTTGCCCTTCTCTGGACACATTCCAGCGTCTCAGCATCTTTCCTAAATTGAGGGGCCCAGGACTGGACGCAGTAATCAAGGTGTGGTCTAACCAGTCTCCTCCCACCCCAGGTGTGGCACTTTGCCCTCCCCACCCACTCCCCTATTTAATCCCCCCCAGGAAAGGCAGAAGCCCCAAGATGAGCCCATCTGGGCTTGGAGGATCCTCCTCTCATCTCTGGTGAGTGCCCATGGTGCACACTGGGTGATGGTGGTGGTGACAACAAAGGCCGGGGGGCCTGGTGGCCCCCCGGTTAGGTAGGGCAATGATTGATGACTCCTCTAATAATGTTCACAGGCGCTGGCTGGGTCTCCTTACTGGGGCTGAACTCCTCTGGGTGGTATCTTGGCTGGTAAGGATCTTGCTCCCAGGTGTGAGATGGGTGCAAAAATGTTGGTGGTGGAGCAGGAGCTGTTTAGCCATATGATATTATGCTAATTACAGTATTTTACCTGGAAGCCCCTTGAGTCTGCTCTCATCATGCAATAAATCTCTGCTTTTGTGCCTCATTTACAGACCATCTCTTCCCCCTCACTGCTTCTTTTCAGAAATAAAGGAGGAAAGGAGGAAAAAAGGCATTAAAGCATATCTGGAAAATGCATTCACTTATCAGTCAACTCTGAGCAGGAAGCCTTCAGGAAGAGGGGCAGGTTGGAAAGTGGTTTTCCTTACTTGGGGGGGAAAAAAGAACTACAACAACTTATAATAACAAATTAGGCCATAAGAGGACCTGCTTTAATTTTTGCCTGATTAGATATTTCCAAGAACAATGATGGGCCTTACCAAGGGCAGCTGATGTTGTCACAGAATCATAGAATCAACCAGATTAGAAAAGACCTCAGAGATCATCAAGTCCAACCTATTACCCAATACTTAACACCTCATGACTAACTAAACCATGGCTTCAAGTACTAAATCCAGTCCTTTCTTGAACACCTCCAGGGGTGGTGACTCCACCACCTCCCTGGGCAGCACATTGCAATGGGCAATCACTCTTTCTGTGAAGAACTTCCTAACATCCAGCCTAAACCTCCCCCTGGCACAGCTTGAGACTGTGTCCTCTTGTTCTGGTGCTGGTTGCTTGGGAGAAGAGACCAACCCCCACCCAGCTACAACCTCCCTTCGGGTAGTTGTTGAGAGCAATAAGGTCTCCCCTGAATGTCCTCTTCTCCAGGCTAAACAATCCCAGCTCCCTCAGCATCAACTCACAGGGCTTGTGCTTGTGCTCCAGACCTCTCTGCAGCCTTGTTGCTCATCTCTGGACATGTTCAAGTATCTCAATGTCCTCCAAAATTGAGAGGCCCAGAAATGGACACAGGGCTCAAGGTGTGGCCTAACCAGTGCTGAGTGCAGGGGCAGAATGATTTCCCTTCTCCTGCTGGCCACACTTTCTCCTGCAGACCAAGATGCTATTTGCCTTCTTGGCCACCTGGGCACACTGCTGGCTCATGTTCAGCCTACTGTCAACCAGTACCCCCAGGTCCCTTTTTGTCTGGTCTCTCTTCAGCCACACTGACCCCAACCTGTAGTGCTACATGGGGTTGCATGGGCATCATGTTGGCCAGCTTCCAGTCATCTGGGACCTCTCCAGTGATCCAGGGCTGTTGAAAAATGGAGAGTGGCTTGGCCAGCTCATCTGCCAGTTCTCTCAGTACAAACTCACCATGGGTTACCAAGTATGTTTGTGGTCGGGTCCTGGCGCAGGGTTAACGATGGGTAAAATCTTTCCTCTATCCTACAGATTACAGTCTGGATCTCTCAGCATGAGACAAAGATCAAGGGAACACCTACTACTGCTTGATTATTTAGCATGCAGTCTTTAATTTCCTGTAGTTTTAGCTTTATATTCAATAACAAAACCAAGCAAACAAAAAACCAATATCGTTGTGAATAACACTATGTTGAATCAGAAAACCAATCCCCAATTTAGTCAGGAGAGGAAATCTTACTATATTTAATAAAATATGGTGATGATCATTATCAATTTAGTGTAACAAAACACCAGTTCCTGCTTATGAGATGGGGATTCATGCTCAGTTTTAATTCACAGACTAATAATTTCCTCTTTACTTATTCATAACTATTGAGGGATATTTGCTGCCAAATTCATTAAAATGCACCGCCAGCAGTGTGGATTTGTTCATTTGGGGGTTTCTAAGCACAGAGGATAGTCCTTTTACTAAAAGATGAGTTAAGTTATTAGCAAAATTAATGTCCTGAGAAAGTGAAGATACTCAGGTATCTAGGCAAATTCTTTCAGAACAAAATCCTGTTCCTTAGATGAAGTCCTTGTGGTGTTCATTGACAGCAGAAGCTTATATAAGTTTATATAGTTTAGATCTGATATACTGGGCCATATGGTACTATAATCTTATAAAGAGAGGTCTTCACTAAAATGAAGCTCTGTCTCAAAACTGATGGCATACATTTTGCAGATTTCTGTATAGTAGCTGATGCTGCTGGGAAGCTTAAAATGCCACTTTTAGCACACTGGGAAATATCATCAGGTATGTTGCAAAGTGTTCACTGCTCCAAATTGTAGGCACTTATTCTTGCTGTCTGGTCATCTCAGGCCAGCATGGAGTTACTGGAGAAACACTGGCTTCTCTAAGGGTGATCCAGAGTGACTAAGTCAGATTTTGACTTGGAATTACTCCTCCAGAATAACCTCTCAGTTTGCAAAGACAATACACTTCCAAAGGACAACCAATTTCCAAAACAACTTCCAAAAGGCAGCCAACTTCCAGAACTGAGTCCTCTTACTTCTTTGGTTTGGCTTACTTGCTTCAGGGAAAGCTTTCACATCTCAGTGTCTAGCAATATCCTGCTACAAACAGTTTGGCACAAAAATATTTATTCTTCCTTCGAGAAATATGTGCATGTTCAAGTTTCCTTCTGCAGCAAAACAGAAGTAGATATTACACTTCTGAGATGACAATCTGAGCCCTTCCTTTGGGAAATTTTGGAAGCAGGAGATGTATCTTGTTCTAGGTATCTCGCCTTTTACCTCTTGTCTTCTATCCCCCAGATTCCTTTCTGGACTGGAGATATGTAGGCTGATGAACACGTGTGATTTCTGAAAGAAGTGCATGGCTGAAAATGTCCCAGTTTTTCACACATTTGACAAAAACACTTCCAAAACCTGAAATACTCCAACCTGCTCAATTCTTATATCAATATTTAAATATTCAAAACAGAATGTCCCACTTTCCAGAGATAGTCAACAACTCAAAATTCAGGCCAAGCAAGGTACCTGATTTTGCTCTTTTGAACGTGTCTAGGAAACTGAAAACCAGTAGTTAACTTAGTTGTCTTGGGAGGAAAAAGGTTCTTGAATATTATTAAATACAAGAAATCACCAGGTACAGCAAACCATTGGTAAAGCCTAATTTGCTAAATAAGAGGTCTCTTGGTTTATAAAAACAATAGCTGTAAAAGATAATGACTGTTTCTATTCAGCTCACATTAAGTTATTTTTGCAGTTTTACATCTCAAGACATTTAATACATTTTTTTATTATGCCAGTACAGTGTTAATGCCATTCACTTCATCCATTCCTACTTGCTATTCAAACTTCCTAGCTGACAGCTTAAACCCCTGTGAGTGGGAAAATGTATGAGGCATTATATGTGAAATGTCTAATAACCATGTCTACAGAGAGAGAAAATAAATAGCACTTCGATGAAGAGTAAAAGAATATTTTAAAGAGACAGGCTTCTGAATTGAGTGGGAGTAGAGACTCATGATCATATTTGATTCTTCCTGGGGTTATGACTATGCATATGCATTCATTTTTACTTTTAAAGAGGCAGACTACTGCACACTGCAAGTGAATTAACTCCAGTAACGACTTCACTAACAGAAGATGCTGAGCAAGGTTGCTGTTATTTTGGTCGCTTAGAATGGAACTAGCATACTACATTAACAGGTCATCAGTCTGCCATTTAAAATGAGCAGAACAATCATATGAGATAGAACTTAATTTTTCATAAGGGCTAGGCACAATCTATTCTGATGTCACAGGAAGATAAACTAAAAACATCTCACCATTTCATATCTAAGTTACTCAGTAGGTTTCTTATGTGCCAAAGCAGTTTCTGGTAGTTAACTGACAAGCAATAATCTTCCATACATCCTGACTGAAAGGTGAATCTATTAGTTATCCCTAATGCGATTCTGCTTTATAACAAAACTCCAGCTGGTTTATTTCAAAATAAGTGAGCACAGAGCTTGAAAAACACTCTGAGAATGAAACACTGTCTGCCATACATTTTTCAATCTCAGGTCTACTTTACAGAATTACAAAATCAAAATGTATTGATACAAGTCAATTCTAAGTCCATGCAACATATATGATTATTTGTGTCACCAGCAAGTGTTATTCCTACTATACCAGACCTGCTTCACTGCTTTAAGACAGCTAAAGCTGCTGGGGAACACTTGCCCATTAAAAATACCATTTCCAAACCATTAGGATCTGGACTTGTTTTCTCATTATCCACTGAGGCCTGTTCAGTACATTCAGACAGAAAGTTTAAAATAAACAAACTGCCTTTCTCTAAGTTTTGTGCTGCTGTTTATATTGGCAGTCATGCTTTGCTAGTGTTCCTGTGCTGGTTCTCAGCTTTGGATACATAAGAGACCTCCCTTCCTTGCAGTGGTGTAATGGCATGCAGTAGCTAGGCTGAACCTTGGTGGTCCTTTCTATCCACTGACAGCCTCCTTTCCATCAATTTGCTCTAGTCTGTGTAACTTCAGAGTATATTTTTCTTACTTTTTGTGTACACCCACTTCTGCTGCTGCACAGCAAAGTCCACATATCCTTTGGACTGGGCCTTCCCTATTGTGGACATATACACTACCTCTGTCTTATACATCTGCATATATGCCTTATATACTTATTTATAGCAAATGTTTTTTCACGTGGCTTAGCTCTTCCATGTGAGGTTATTGATGCTATCTCCAGAAATAAAGTAATTTTCAGCCTGCACTTCCATGCATGTATATACATATATGTAGAACAGTTTGTGTTACAGCCACCCATGAGGAAAAAAAAAAAAAAGTGGCTTAGAAATGTGTCAGGTGTGAAGATGCCACAGAAAAGTACATACAATTAGGGGCAACTCAGTTTGCATTTTAATTACCAGGGATAAAATGTCGTTGCCACATCGATATTGGAGTGTCAAAGTAATAGGCCAGAAATTACACTGTCAGTGGAGGCTGGGGCTGCAGCTACATAATCATGTTAGATACTAGATGTGCACAGTGAAACCAAGCTCTCCTCAGCCCAAAGGAGGGCACAGATGCAAGGCATGCTCTCCCATCTGGAAAGCATGTAAGTTCTTGCTTCCTGGCTGTGTACCTCATTCATGAGCAGTGGCATCACATCCATCACTTTCAAGGATTGTCATGGCTTTGCTTCGCTCTCAAGACAAAAGCATTTGGACTTAACTTTCTGGGCCAGGAGAGAAGGGTCTCTTCATAGTGCTAATAGAGACATCTATGTCTCAAGTTTGAGACATACCTTTCTACTAAGTTTTTGTTATTTAAGAATCTACTTCCAAGGACATGAAAAACATATCAAATTGTGAGGAATGTTGAGGTTGTTAGGCACAGGGTTGGTTCAAAAGGTTTTCATCCAAAATCACCACATGGCTATTTTAAACCTTTGTATCAATGGTTACTCACACCACCATTTAAATCTGCAAGTACAGATGACAGGAAACCACTGCATTTTGCCCAGCTTTCTAGACATGTCACAGAACAAGCATTAGCACCAAAATTGCAGTGTGACTACAATTTATTTTGCCAGATCTGTTAATACACCTCATTAAAATTACAGTCAGTCTTTAGAGTTTGATTTTCACAAGCATTACTTTAACTTCAGTGACTGATTAACCTTTCTAAAGAATACCAGGCCTCTTCAAAGATGTAACACTCTCCCCTTAAAGTGAGATCAAATCCGTTCAACACTCCCACTCACATTGCTCTTGAGAAGAACCAGGGAAGAGAGGAGAAAATATATTTTAAAAACATGCCCAGACATTTCTTAAATGAGGTGAATTGACATAAAAAGCCAAATCTTTCAAAAATACATATCATTTCCAATAACAGCTTTCTCCTTTGTAAGTGTACTCCATTCAGATCTACTCTTTCCAGAGCAGGAGAGGAAACACTGGTCTTATGTCTTGCTTATGTCTTCTTAGAAGTGACTGACTAAATTCCCCCCCCTAAAACAGGGGTCCAGAGCAAAACAGAGAAAGGCAAAGTTGAGGTTGAAACAGAAGCCAGGGCACAAGTCTCAAGGCCCAAGTGGAGAAGGGAATTGAAGCAAAAGGTTGACCATGAAGGAATGTCCCATCCTCTGTGAGGAAGATCTGGGGAGCACTTCTACACTGTGAGCAGTTAGGCTTGACAGTAACACTAGTTACAGCCACTGGGGGGTCAGTACACCAGCTGTAGGGGTTAAAAAGCAGTATCTCCAGTATTTCTGATTAGGAACTGTGAAGCTGACTGATCACTGTCCTTAACACTGAAGTTCCACACCAGGAGACGGATGAAGTGCATAGAATAATTTCTTGCTAATATTGGCATATCAAAACTGCAATGCAATATTACAAAGCTGGTAGTCAGGGGCTGCAGATACTAAACAGATAAAACCACCTGAAATGGGACATCAACATTCAATACAAATTCATCTTCAAAGGCACATTAACATCCACTTTACAACAGGAATTTTTCAATTCCTAGCATAAATGTTACTTTACTGGGAAGCATTCATTTAAATCCCTTTTTGCCAGGATGAGGCAAATTGCTTGGTCAGCCAGTGGTACTGCACTGCTCTAACATACACAGCCCTTATGGTGTTGAAGGTGACAAGCTCCCCACATGCAGACTGGGCTCTCCAGGACTACACGGGGCACAGCGGTGAGGAGGGAATCACTGCCCTTTCCTCTGCTGTCTGCATCCAGCAGGTCTTTCACCAGGAGATCTTCCTTCTTTTACTCCTCACACTCCTTTCCCTCTGTTCACCACAGGCAGGAATAAAGCCCTAACTTCACCTTCTAGCTCTCACACAGCAGCACTGTGGTACCTGATGCCAGGGACTAACAGTTTGGTTTGGGGCTGCTCAGTCTGCAGAAGAGAAGGCTCCGAGGTGACCTAATTGTGGCCTTCAAGCATCTGAAGGGGGCCTACAGGAAGGCTGGGGAAGGACTTCTCAGGATCTCAGGTAGTGATAGGACTAGGGGGAATGGAATGAAGCTGGAGGTGGGGAGATTCAGGCTAGATGTGAGGAGGAGGTTCTTCACCATGAGAGTGGTGAAACCCTGGAATGGGTTGTCCAGGGAGGTGCTTGAGGCCCCGTCCCTGGGGGTGTTTAAGCCCAGGCTGGATGAGGCTCTGGCCAGCCTGATCTAGTGTGGGGTGTCCCTGCCCATGGCAGGGGGATTGGAACTAGATGATCCTTGTGGTCCCTTCCAACCCTGAATGATACTTTGATACTATGGCACTCAGTTTGCCCAGATCTAGGCAAAGACACAGGAGTGAAAGGAGTGAAAGAAGTGATGTCCAGGGAAAGACTTACCAATAGTGTCTTTGGTGTTTAGAATGAAGTACAGAGTAAAAACAGTAAATAATCCAATTTTGTATTCATGCAGTGAAAGGACAAAGTAATAATGAAATTAAATTAAAAAAAAAAAAAAAAAAAAAAAAAGAAGAAGAAGAAAAAGTAATTTCAATGTCTCTTTCCAGACTTTAAGACAATTAGATGAGCAAGATATTTTAAATTGCCCCTGAGTATTAACTTGAGCATCAGCTACCCATCAAAATGAAGCAAAGCAAGAGTCCACAGAAGCTTTTCCTCAGGTATTGCTCAGCATGTTCTCACTGTTGCCCTGACAACCAGCCGGCTCTCTGCTGTTTTGCAACTGTTGCAGATGCAACAACTTTTAGATTTCTCATTATAATGTTGTTATTGTTATAAGAGAGACAAAAAAAGGCTGAAGGAACAATCATGTCAAATTGAGCCTATGCACCCAGGTAAAGAACACTTAGAAAGTCTGATTTTTAAATAGCTCCTAATAGCTGGGGCACAGCTTAATTTTAGAGCACCATCAACAAGCAAAAATATCTGTAGGTGCTTTGATGCCTCGATGGCAAGAACCCTGTAATTACCTTGACAGTCAGATGTTGAAACATGAACTCCCCATCCAGATTTCTGAGCCTTGGATGTATTTTTCTCTTCTAAGGCTAATGCCCTTCATTTTCTGAGGATATCAGCTAATATTTGTGCTAATTATCCCAATGGTTACATTGAGTTATTTTGCAGAGGTTATAAAATTCTTTGTTATCGAATGTCTTGACCATAAAAACTTGCCCCAAGAATCCAAAAGAGGAGATTTTTTTTTAAACTGTGACACTTGAACAAGATTAGGAGAGAATGACACTGGAATGAAACTTTGTCCAAACACATAACATCTAAGCTTTAAAACTGATTTTTAAATCTTGAAAGCCTAACTTTTTCCGAGATGCTAACATTTTTATTCAGTCTTCAGCCTTTCCTTTTTCCATCAACAAACTTTTCCATTGAATTAGAAGTCTGATCATAATCAGATTCTAGTCATTTAGGAAAACAGTTATTTGAACAGTTTGTTCCAGGTGGAAAGGTTTCCAGCCGTACACATAATAACCCAAATATAGTCTGAAAGCAGCCCAAAGCAATGCTTCTTGTGTTTCTTTGAATCTGCCAACCAGCCCTCACTATTGTCGCCCCCCACATCCATGAGGAAAAGTGAGCCAGTAATGGAAACTCTTCTGGGATATGTTATGATCCCAACTGCTCTAGTGTAAACCTGGAACCGTTCCATCTATTTTCCATTTCAGATAATTCCACATTTATATCTCTGCACAAGAACAGTTTTTGGCTTTTTCTGTGCTTCCATCCAGCTCTGTCCAAAAACACTCGAAAGCGCAGTCCCTTCATCAGCCTAGCACATCAGCAGTTTCTGATTTATAATGTGCATTATAGATTCTTGGCCAGAAGAAGCAGACATGAATCAACTGTGACAGAACGTCTTTTGCTAGCACGCAATCCTGCACAGACCATCGGCGCAGCCAGTGAGCGCCTGCCGTTTGCATCTTCTCAGGTTTTAAAGTTTAGATGTTGTGTGTTTGGAGAAGGTTTCATTCCACTCTCATCCTCTTCTAAGTAACCCAGTTGTCCAGACAATTCCTGTTCATCAGCATGCAAGCAAACATACCATCCTGTCATTCTTCTTGCTCCTGCCTGTAATCATTACGTTATTAACAGCTGTACTGCTTATCAAATAGAAGCTTTCATGGATAATGCAACAGAAGAGACAGATAAAGCAATCATTTAATTGTTACTTTTAAGCTCGGTTGTTACACACTTGATTTAGAACCTAATGAGCTTATTAATACAGCAGAGCAAACATGACCAAGAATACGCAGTCTCTTCAATTCAAAGTAAGCCTCACACAAACTGCCTTTGTGCTGTGCTTATCTGAACATTTTATCCATCAAAACACAACGCTATTGAAAGGCTCCTGGCCAGGAAACACAGAGGATGAAAAAGAAAAAAAAATAAAATAAAATATTCTCCTGGCAATTTCAGTTAGACAGATATTGAACGAGAGCTCACTTTGGAATTGAGTTTACAACCTCTCCTTCATATGAAGTTAAATATTTTGTGGGAACGTAGGAAGAGTTACATAGGGAAGAAATACACTCAATAGTTCCTCAGATTGTTATACAGCCTCTCGACTATCTCCACTGCACTCTGAAGACCAACAGGCTGATTACAACCTCTTTGAACCTTCTGTGCAAACCAAGTTTGGGTCCCCACACTCATGTTTCTTAGGGATGGTTCCCTAACGATTTGAGACATGGCATCCCATCATAAAGCCAAAAGAGGGAACCAGTCTCAAGGAAATAACTACAAGGATCATCAGAACAATGTTGGGCTGAAGAAGAAATAGTCACACCTTTGCACATATGTTAACAAAGCAAATACAGAGTACTGTAATTTCTCATACCTCTGTCTAAACTGATCATAGTCAAGAAGGCACGAGGCATCCAGATACCCAAAGAGAATAGCCTTGTCACTGGCTTCTAGGCAAGCAAAGCCTGAGAATGAAATATGGACAGCCACTATGCTGGGTATATGAAGTGCTATGAAAATGCTTCCCTGATTGTAAAATGAAGTGATAGAATTAATCCTGTTGGCAAACCATTTTTGGACTTAGTACAATATGCTAAGAGTAGTCACATTCAAGTTCCTCTAAAGCTTGATTTCCTCATGCATTAAGAAATTATAGAAGATAGTATTACCTTGTGATGTGCATGTTCACTTCCACAATGAAGTTGTAGTGAGAAGTATACTTTCATACTCATAGACAAAACCACTATCTAGGTGCCATGAGGAACTCTTTCCATACTCATTACTGAGCAGACCTTGCCTCACCTGTCTAGATGATGGTGTAACCTGGAGACAAAGGCTTTGTGTCTGTCCATTTGTACATCCAAGCTACCCTAGGCATTCTCCACTGGCACCCCTGGAAATTTTGTTTGAATTGAAAATCATGGTCTCCTCTGTACAGATGGTCACCTGCATTCAGTATTTCCAAACTAACTTTTAGCATGCAGCTGAAACTATCTGTAAGCAATTCTGCTCTACCAACTCGACACAATTTTCTTCCTAAGGATAAAGATGAGATATATTTCTTCCACTTTTAATTCATGACCATGTACAGGCAGCAACATAAACCTTCAAAAATAACTTCACAATTTGCTACCAAAGTCCTATACAAAGAAGGCAGTCAAATTGAGCCAAGGAAAGCATCCAGATAGTATGGTGGAGATAGATGGTGTAAGGACTTTAATGGACTAGGCTAATAAAAGCAAACATGTATATTAAGAAAAAGAACAAGATGAATCAGGAAAGTTGAGGTTCAAACAATTTAAATAAAGCTTCCTCTAAAGTGAAAATCTGCTAAGCATGTACTTCCTTTTAAGTTTATAACTTTAAGCATAACCTTAAAGTTAGACACAAATTTAATTACTTTGCTCAGACAGAACCCTTGAGAGCTTTTCAACCAAATGTGAAGTGTAACACAGAGTTTAATAGACACATTTTCAGGCTCTCTTAATTGTCACTACCATAATTCAGTTTTCCCTTAATAACATGCAATGACATTTTCCCATCAACACTGCAACCTACAGCTTTCAAGTGAAGCAGAGACTAGCAACTAAATACTTTAAAAATCACTGTCCTTTTCAAAGCAAGAGAGAGTTGTTGTCATTATTATTATTATTATTACTACCACCATTATCATTATTGTTGTTTTTATTGACTAGACAGCAGATACAATCAGAAAAGAAAAAATTCAGGCATAAATTCTCTTTCCCTCAAGCTATCATTTCAAATGCAAGGACAGAGACATTACAATTCATTACAGAAGAAACACTGGTGGCAAGATTGTCTTGAAGAAACCAAGGCCACCTGCTAAGACAGCATGGATCAAGCATGCCAGAAGAGACAGAGAAACTAGGCAGAACACTACCTCTCTTCTGGTTGATAAAGCTGAATCTTGCAGCTAAAACAAATGCAGCAAGTGAGATGTTCATCAGCTCTGCTCAATGTTTTGGGGCAGATTGTCTAAAAGCAAAGTCCTGCCTTCCAATACTTTGACAAATGACCAAATCATGGTTGTTTGCAACCGGGTCTTGTCCTCCATTCCCTGTGCCCCTCTTCCTCACAGCCAGCACCAAAGCTCAAGGGAGACCAAAGGCTACCCTCAACAGTGTAGCCTCTGTGAGTTGTTGGGGAGGTGTTATAATTTGCATCCAGAGGCAATGTGCATGGAGCTGGGGACTGCAGACCCCTAGCACACACCAGGATGCAGTGTGACAGGACACCAACTGCTTCATCCATGGCAGGTACATCTCCCCAGTACAGCACAGCCTCCCCTGAGCAACATCAAATGAGTCAGCACCAGAGCAGTCCCTCACTGGCCTGATCCTGTTCCCTAGCATCAGCTGGTGTTACATACATAAGATTTTGCAGCTACAGCTTTTAAGACCAGTACAGACTGTGGTATGCATATTGGGTTTTATGTTCAGGTCATCACAAAGCTCAGTGGTCACAGGTTGTTGAATATTAGCCTTGTTCTCTATCACTTACACCACCTTAGACCCCAGAAATATAACAGACAAGAATACAATGTTCAAAAAACCAAATGTCCTTCACACAAATTTATCCTCCTCTTCGCAGTCTCCCTCACTTATCCTTGTGCATTTGTGTGTTAGTAATTCTTAATATCCAGCCCAGATTTCTCTTGTATCCAAATTTTTTCTGTTGTTTTTTTTCAGTTAGAGATGCCAAGGCTCATAAAATCAGAGCTTTCCACAATTAACTGTCATATGAGCATGAATCCCTGTACTGCTTTTCTCAGTGCCCAGTTCTCCACATCACACCAATGATCACTAAGGAAAAGCAACAGAAAGTCAATAAGTACTGCACACTTGTTCATGTATAGCTATTTGCTCATGGGGTGATAGGAACTGTTCTCAGCTTATTTTGTGGAGACAGAGGAAGAGAGAAGTTCATGACTTTGACAAAGTATTGCTCAGTGGTGGGTTCCTAACAGAACCCCAAGATCATTCACTGACTGACACATCTGTTATCAGCTCAGCTTTCTATGCAGCACACTTTTTTGCTACCTCTAAATGCAGCAACTCCTGCTGCATACTTACTGGAATGCTTTCAGACAGCCCACCTGATATAGCTGAGCTCTTCTTGGACCACTTGTGCCTGAGGATGTGTGGTGGGTTGAAAATTTCCCCCAGCATTAACTTTGCCAGACCAACTCAGTTAGAAGCAAATGGAAGCTATATTTACAAGCAAAACTCCACTCTACAATGGAATGCAACGAATATGTACAAAATACACAGTATTTACAATATTATACAGATATTTACAATTAGCAAACAACACAAAATTCCCCCTGGCCAGAGGCCAGCAAAGCCATTTCACTGCCCCTCCTCCCCCTGTCCACAAAGAGAAAGGAGCAGAGAGAACAGCAGTGGGTTACACTTAACCAACCAGCGCAGCCAAGGTCAGCTGAAAAGCAGGTTAATCTCTCCCAATCAAAACAAGCAGAGAAATCAGAAAAGAAGAAGGAATTGTTTAGGTACAGCCCATTTTATGGCAGATATTCCTCTAATGAATTTGTTTAGAATAATCTTTAGTTTTCCTCTTTACACCCAATAGTGATTTATGTATATTTTTTCTACTTTTCTGCTCAAAATCTGTAACTAAATTTTAAAGGCATAGCCTAAAACCATCACAGGATGCTAAGTGCATACAGGGTTTCTGAGGTTTGGACAAATTCTTTCGAAATTTCTAGTACTCTGTCTCTCTGAGGTAATGAACACTTGTGTGGTCTCTTCATCCATGCAAGAAAAAACCTGACAAACAACAAAACAAAGCAACAATCAACCAAACAAAAAATCCTCTGATACAAAAGAGCTATATAACCTGCAAGCTTAGAGGATACTTCATCCTCCTTTTGTACATACTTATGCTTCTTTTGAATAGCATATTTGTCACAACCAGTTCTAGCATTCCCTAGGCAAGGAGAAAACAAGCCACTTCTATTTCAGAGTTTGCAGTTCTTGAGATGCTTGAAAGGGTAGGGGCATGCACTGGGTAACTACAGTTTTTATGTATATGCACAGGAGTACAGTTAAACTGAATGATTAAAACATGTGCTAGTGATTTAATCAGATGAAAAAAAACCTCAACTTCTCCAGCTCCACTGAAGTCAAGGGAGACACCAACTCATCATTCCTCATGGGTATCCTAGGACATGTCACATTATATATTTGCAAGTTTCCACCATTTTGCAATGACACTGAGCATCAGCTGAGAAACTCTCCCTGGGTGTTCCAGTCCCACACAGAAAAAGATGTAATGATTGTCAATCAAAGCAAGGAGTCACAGAGGATATTTAGACATCAGCAAGTTCAGTTTAAGCCAAGGCAATATTCCTATCCTCATACACTTGCTGTAGCACTTGGAAAGGTTCTGGCCATTCTCCACAGCCAAGTCTATTCCTTGCATGATCTTTTCCAGAAAAAGTATTCAAATTCCAAACTGGCATATTTTGTACTATGTCTTCAGCTGACAAGGAAGAAAATTTAATTTGCACTAATTAGTCTGAAGTGATGGGAGCCTGAAATTAACTTCACACTGTAATTTAGAACCTGATAGTGTTTTGTGTATAACCCACACATTAGATACTGAAAGCTATATTCAGACTTCTCCTTTTAGACACCTAAGTGTAGCATTGCAGCACCTAAAATTTAGGCTTCTCACCCCACCAGGGTGATTCAGAATATCTAAATCAGATGCTTATATGATCTTGGAAAAGAGTCAGGTGCTCCTAAAAGCCTTCAGAGAGCAGCTCAGTAAACCCAGATTGACAAAGCCTGCACTTTCTTGTAAGGCGATTCAGTGACCCCACAGCGTAAGTCTTGCAATTTGAAATGCTGAGCTCTGTTTTGGCCTGTTGCATGAAGGAAGCTGAGACCCTGTATGTGTTAGCTTATCAGACAGTTTAATTAACAAAAAAGGACATTGAGTCTGCCAGCCCCCCTCAGCCTGGGTCTAGGACTCCCATCAATATATGAATGTTTTTTCTCCAGGCAGGACATTGGCTCTTCATACTTCTGTTGCTAGTGGTAGTGGCTGCATCCCTATGTCATGCAATTTATCAGACAGGGCATACAGTAAACATTGATCCAGGCTATACTGGATATTTGGGTTGAGTGGCCAGGGCATTTCATCTGCTGACTAAGGGCCAAGTCTGAGATTGCCAGCCACACAGAATTTCTTTCCACTGACTTCAGGAATCTGATGAGACTATGGAGTGGATATACATCCCTTCTTTTCTATCTTTGGCTTCAATCAATGTTCACCAGCTTGAGGAAAACACAATTATTTGGCAATTGTACCCAAAACATAATATTTTTACCCAGTTTTGATTATCACCAGGCACTGTCTGCTGTAGAGATCCTCAGCTCTGGATTGCACAGGGCCTCAGTAAGCCTATCTAACTCTTTTTATCAAGACTCACATTCAGCTTTATAAACAAAATTCAGTTCCATCTCGACTCCAGTGCTGCAAGTGCTTAAGCAACAGCAATGGAGATAAACACATACTTAAATCCTTTGCAGAATTAGTGTCCCAGAAAGGAAGAGGATTAAAACTCATGTTCATTGATTGCATGTGATTTTAAGCTAGTGTAGGTTTTACTGAACTTCCTCATTAGAAAGCACAGCAGGCCGTTCACTTTAAAGAGCACGGTTTATTTTAGTTCATTATATCAGAATGTAGTTCTATTTTTCCAGTTAGTCCCTGAAATTGAGCCTGAATCTTTATACAGTCTTTCTCCATCGATGAAATCAGCAGCTTTCCATTTGCTTTAGGGCTAAATAAACCACTAAACTCCAACCTGGAGTGGAATTTTGGAAATCAGAAACCTTCCCAGGCTTCAGCTGAACCAGTTTGTCTTCATGCTCCTCACTGTTCAGTGGGAAGCAGCGTGCCATATCCTGAGCTGTCCAAGGTGTTTCAGGAATGCAGCACTGAGCATAATTGCAATGGTTAAAATGCCTACTTAGCCAGTCCTAATTGAATATGCAAATTGAAAAACTTTCATTAACATCTCAGAAATGTGTGATTCTGTACCCACTAGTGTTTATTTGCAGTTTGAACAGTTTGTTTCTGGAAGAGGAAGAAGGGGGGGTTGGGGAAAAAAAACCCAACCTTTCAAGCTTGTCCATTAAATTATTCTACCAGCTGTCACCTTATTAAAATGTCTGTAGTTATTAATAAAACAACTTTAATCTACTCACCAGAAATTGCAAATTTAAGAACAAGCTCCCTTCTGCCAAGGCTTCCTTGGAAAGGTTCTCACTTTCACTGACAACCTCAAATACGTATCTCTCATCCTACCAATATTCATGCATGCAGTACAGCAGAACCTAACAAGAATATAAATGCAGGTTTTCAGATTGGAAGGTAAGGGGGAACAGGATGGATTTGTTTCGTGAGAAAAGCTGCCAAAACACAGTGAAGAAATGCTGACAAAAGCTGGAAATCTAAGCAAACACTTGTCTTTTTTGTGTACTTATAAACAAATGGTGTAAATTAAGAAATAAATCTGGAAGAAACAGAGCATAGAAGGGATGGATGGGGGAATGAAAGAGAATTGTTAACTGGAAGATGTAACCTTCTCTCGTGCTCCATGAAGTAAAATATGAAGATTTATCTGAAAATGTAATTTGAGGTCAACAGGAGTTAAGAAAATAAACATTCATTACCAACCTCCATCATCACAGTTCTTCAGATGGAGAAAGAAACCTCTAAATGGGAAAAATAAATGACAGTAGAAATCTCAAACCTCGAATGGGAAAAAATAAATGACAGTAGAAATCTCAAACCTCTAATGAGAAAATAAATGACAGTAGAAATCTCTGCTCACACATAGGCAAACAAAAATGAATTCACAAATAAAATATTTTGAACTCATCAATTCTGCATCATACAAATAAAGCTGAATTGCTTCATGAGGTTAGTAAGTTGATACAATTTACAGTATTGAGCTCTTGACAGAACATCACTTGTGTAAATTTTGATAACTCTACACCTCCAGCTTATTGTGCTGCTATCTAGAGTTCATCCAGCGCAGTTTATGTCCTTTGCCCTGAGCAGAAAACAAAAAAAGAAACTCCTGCTGGATCAGAGCCATGACTATCTCAAGTGTGGGACAAATGAGGTAAACTCCAAACTGAGAACCAGAATATTAGCACTAGTGAAAGCCTGCAACTGGAGAAAAGAGACAACTTTCACTTCTTAGCACTGCTATCAGCGAGAAGGAGGGGGTAAAGCTGCTACGCTTCTCATGTTTCTGATCTGGGAAAGCAAATCACTGTGATCACAGTCACTGTGCTATATCCAGGGTGTTTAAAAAAAAAAAAAAAGAAAAGAACAAACCACCACACATTTCCATTTCCATGCAGGGAGAAAGTTTGATCCTGCCTATGTAAAAATACAAGCAGTTTGGAGTTTAACCACTGGCATATAGACCACTGAGACTTCCTCCCCATGTACGTTTCTCTCCAGGCAGTGACAATATTTTATTGTTTGGTGTTTTGGGGTTTTTTTTTCAGTATCTTACTTATTCTTAATTTCATACTAAAGTCATCAGAAAGTTGAAATTATATTCTTCTGTCCCTGAGCAACATAAACATTCCTTTCAATCTTGTAAAAGTTGACAGCATTTTTGTTCCAGCTGATTAGCCCTCTGTAATGGTGCTTCCATCATGTTCTGTAAAGAAAGGAACACCAAGAGACTGGCATCAAAAAGGGGTCTTCCAGGAGAATAATCAAAATGAAGTAAAGAGATTACAACCCACAAGGCATGTCTTTGCCTTTCCATTTTAGAACCACCCCCAGATTTCTCCTCCATCTGTTTGGATGCCCAAGAAAACCATCCTACCATCCTTTTTCCTGTCTTAAGTCTGCTTGAATTCTTTTATCTCTATTAAGTCGAAACAATTCCCATCAACACTCACAGTGCCATCAGACTGTAGCCCACCTCATCACTTCCATTTATTTCAGTGCTTTTAGAAGCCATGAGTGTTCTGTGATATCCTAATTTCACTATACTTACAAATGGTGAAGTCCAGCTTTTTTTGAGGTTCCTACTGAGTGTCACCGGAACATGGACAGGCAGACAGCCTCACTCTTAGTCCTGAGGATAACATTTTCAATAAGTATTTAAGAGTAACCACAAGGTTTGGAACTGGATGAAATTAATATGAATCTATATTTTTACAGCAAGGATTATATTAAAAGTGTCTCATTTGTAGGGTCACCAGGATCTTTGGAGTCTACCTCACCCAACAAGGTTTCATCCAGTTGCATGTTCAGCCCTGGGGAATTCGGGGGGAGGATGGGGGAGGAATCTTATGTAGCTTATATTTTTGGTGGTTCCAAAATCTTACCTTCATACACTGGAAATGTTTGAGATTGAGTAAGTCTACTTTTTTTTCCCCACATGGTAATTCTGCTTGTTTGTCCCTGACTGCATCCTTCAATTTTAAATAGATTGCCTGATAAATGTACAGAGTGATGTCTGACAACCATTAAGTACTAATCGCTCACTTGCAGCATAGATTAACAACATGCAGGGTGAAATAGCTGCCAAGAAAATGCAACTATAAAAGATTAAAGAGAAAAAAAAATAATATTATAATTAGCTCCCCAGTTATGCAAAGAACCACACTGTGAGGTGACTTCTCCACATGAACCGAGTACTTTAGCAGGCCTGACAACAACCCTCAGCTAGGATCCCCATCCACAGACCCATGACATTCAGAACCATCCCATTTCATCTCAGCCTGGAGAAAATAATGTCTTCCTCAGCAGTGCCACAATGGGTCCCCAAGGCCCTGGCCTGTGGGTGGACCTCAGCCTTAGGCTGTGTTAGTTCATCTCCTGGTTGGATCCTTAGGACAGATGCTGTAGCTTGTCCCTCACTCCATCTTTTCCCTGTCCCATGGATGAACCAAGAAACCATGGAAAATTACTCCTTTTGCATCTTTTTTCCACTTAAGCTTTTATAACATTTTGAAATGCATCAACACCAGGATGTTTTCCTCACTTTTATGTTGTTCAAGCACCTTGCTTGTAGCAATGAGCAATGAGTCTGGGTATGATGTCTGTAATAACCAATTCTGACTGCATGATATATGGACATGAGGCTGTCACATAAATTGCAATAACAACAAAAGTCAAAACTGGAAAGAGGTGAAAGATCCTCTAAAAACCTTATGAAGTAAGGCATTTGAGGACTTCCTTTCAAAACCACCTACACCAAAAGCTTCTGTATGTCCAGGATGTCCTAGAATAACTTTTTCAGTTACCTCTTTGTTGTCCATCTCACTTGTTCTTTTGACCTCCCTCATTGTCTTCTGCATATCCACATGCCCTTCTCTGGAGCAAGCAGCTTGTAGGACTCTACAGCCCATAGCCTGGAGTAAAAAGGTGTTGCTCACATGGTGATTTGCCACAAAGCACTGGGAGATGCAGAAAGGAGACTGTTATGCCTCACTTGCTGTCCTGTATAGTCCTTCCTTGTAGTCCCTGCTAAGCATAAAATTGAAACATGAAGCAATTTAGGAATTTGTTTACTGATCTGTTTTCACTACTGACCTAGATTGTGTAGAGCCTGTAAAGGTAAAAGGAATATTTGGGCAACTGTGACTTTAGACAAAAATGTTTATGTAACAGACCTGTACTTTTATTTTTATGACACTACCAACAAAATCTTGCATGGCAATGTCATGGTACTACTACAGGCAAAGCCAAGAATATTAAAATTAAGGCAGCTGGCCTACAAACCCTTAACAGAACACAGATCTTCACTCCTGTGTACTACTACTTTGCTAGAAGCTACAGTTATAAAGAAATACGTGGATCCAAAAAAGTATCTATTTTCCCACTAAACATTGTTAGTGGAACAGAATCTGCCACTTTGAGAAACTGAAATGATTAGCCTTTCAATAGAGTGGCTAGACTTTTTAATACACACAGACTCTCTTTTTCAAAGTGACAAATCTAAAATTAGGCTTTTAATCTTGCATACATGGGATTATCAAAAATGCTGGTGTGCTTTAAGAATCTCACTAAACTCAAAATACATTTCCTAATTAAGAAACGCCGTTTGCTTAGGACTCATGACTTCCCAAAGTTATTAGAAAATGTTACCACAAAGATATGACAGATAGGATGTGGACAATGTTTATCAATTTTCCTTTTGGTTTTTTTTTCTTTTGTTAAAGGAATGCTTTATTCTTAGCACAAAACTAAGCAGTACAACGATTTATATCAAAGCTGAAATTCTAATAGCTATCACAAATCCAATAGAACAAATACAAAACAAAGACCATTCAAAATGTAAAGTTTTGAAGTATGATTAGAAACTTAGAAGGATATATTAAAACTGATCTTTCAAAATGCATACAGACATGGAGGTTCTACCAAATGCCTGACATGAGGCAGTGGAAGAAGTTTGCTAAAAAGTTTTCCATTGTTCTAGGTTCATTTTCTCCATACTCCCATCATGTATCCATTATCAAAGCAAGCTCCAACCTGATACATTTTTTGTGCATACAGGTTTTCATAAAAAACTATTTCCATGAATTGAAAAAGTGGATATCCAGTGTAACCAGATATCTTCAAAGGATGAACTAGATTCAGTGCTAATCACACTGCTCTCATTAGCTGTTGTGATGGAGCAATGTACTCCCTGTGATCCAAGAAATCTTCTCCAAAACTGGATGCTGACATGGCATTTATTGAGTCCGTGCAGATCCAAATCTCACCTGCTTCTGAAGAACTGCGTAAATGCTCCATGCTGGGACCACTCAGTTGGGATTCAGCTATTTCATGACACATCCAATCTGTGCTGATAAAAGAAACTGTTCTAATTAAAGATGCTTACACAACAAGATAGAAAATAGGCTGTAAAGAAGATGCAGCATATATTTGATAGTCTTTATGCAGCTTCTTCATGAGAAAGCTTACGCTTTACGAAAACAGTAAAGAAAGTGTGAAGCCTTTGCAATACAAAAACCTTATCAGAACAGAAATATTTGCATTCTGGTAGAAAACTTACACAGTGAATAATTTCTGGAGTTGACTGGCTCAGTTTTTCACTGTTGTAAAATTAAATTAACTTCAAAAGATCTACCTGAATAAGCACACCTCAAAGGTAACCACAGGCTTCTCAGTGTATTTGCACAGGAGATAAAAGCCTTGATTTCTATTTTTTCTCTGTTCATGTCATTCTATTCCTTTAGCCTACACAGCTAACATTTTCCTGCTCCCCAGTGGAATATTACGCAAAACAAAAAAAAATTCTTTCTAAGCCCTTTTTACTGCCTTTAAAGCTTGACCATCTGGGGAAGTCCTCAAGTATATGCCTGTTTGAACATTGAATATTTAAAACAAATAGTGTTACTATAGAACAGCTTCTCAGTATTTTCTCCTTGGTATAACTTTCCACAGAAGAAATTCTCTAATGTTTCCTTGACAGTTTCAAAAAAGCATGCCCTGTCTTGTTCTGTGTTAAGTCTGGCTAGCTTTGATCAGAGTATCACCTAACTCATCTAATGTCTAGATGTTAGGCTACTTTAGATGTTCAAGGCCTGCTCTAAGATTTCAATAATCTTATCTGCCTTTTTTTTGTGTGTGTGTGTGTGACTTATAATTTAAATTTAAATTTTGTTTTGTCTTTTGATAATTTCATCTGATTTTTAAGCAAGTAGCATATGGTGCTGGAGTCAGATCTCTGTAACTAGAGACAATGATCTTCTGTTTTCATCTTTCAACCCTCTCAAAAACATTGTGAAAATGAATAGGCGAAGGCTAACTTGTCTGTTGTGAAATTACCTCTTCCTCTTGACATGTTGGTAACTCCTGCAAGGATTACAGAAGTATTTTGCAGTGGATCTTAGAGTCACAAGTCTTCAGCAACCTCCTATACAATCATTATCTTACTCCATGTTTTATCTAACTTAAGAGAACGTGTAGATAAACCACTTGTGAGCATAACAGAAGTTCTGTCTGAGATGATAGCAACTAAACTAAATGAAAACAAAATCATTAACTATCTAAAAACTTGGATTCATAGATAAAGATGCTATCAGACACCAAGAAGCAAATGGTGAACAGGAAAGTTTTAATTTGTTGCAAGTAAGATTGACTGGAACATTGTGGGAAGATCTAATTACTAAGTTTGCTCATATTTGCCTCCCTGGGATTCTGCAGCAAGATATAAATTCTTGTAATGATTGGATATATTAATCTTGCTGTGGCTCAGTAATCAGTGAATATAATATTAGAAGAAAACAAGAAAGGACTATTTTCCACAAGGGTTTTGCAGGGACAGGGAGTTAAAGTGTAATCTTTATTGTCATTTTCATTTCACTCCTTTGCAGACAACTCAGTTGATCTCTACTTAAAAGTCAGGGCAAAATTATTGAGTTAAAACTGAAGTTAATCTCTTGGAAAAGTTGTGCAGGATATTTTGATATGCACCATTGCAATATGGGAAGACTGAATCAACACAGAGTCGTCTAATGACAGCATTTCAGTAAAATGAGAGATGGTTTAGAAAGCCAATGAACTTCAGTGGTAGGTGAGATAATCTAGCCTGTATGCAAAGCTTCAGATATTTCCATGCCCTACATCACAGCAGTACAATTTGTGTTTTTAATTTCTTGCGTGTCATAGGAAGCTCTATGTCTGCAAAATTCCAGTATGTTTACTATATTAATAATGGTTTGCTTTGCAGTCCTGTGACTTTTCCTATCAAAAATCCCTAGTCATCTCCCCTCACTCACTTCTCGTAACTGTTTGCATTCTAAGTGTGCTTGCCTAGGCAGCCTCTGTGCCTGCTGAGTTCTGGTATCGTCCACCAGGCTCCTTTTGCAGGCTCTACATCTAGTTTCTGTTCTTCCCACTTAGTTTTAAATCTGTTTTCAGCAGTGGAAAATAGGTTCTAGGTACTGTAGTAGAACCAGTAAGAATATCTCCCTTCTCTCCTCAAAGAAACATGGACTCCAAGTAGCCTGATGATGTTTGAAGTTGTAGTAACAGGAAAGATCCTACTCATCTCAGCCCTAAACTGCAACCTGCTCATGGATGTGAAACTGCAAAAGGATACCTCTTGCTAAAATTCATGCTTAAGTTCCAAGCACATGGGGTGAAGATTTACTTCACAAAATGATTCTTGAATGTTTTGATGGTCAGAAAATCACATGCATTTTCCTTGACAAGGATTTATTTGAATTAGAGCCTCTTCACTCCTTCAAAATATCCACCTAAGACATATTGTTTGCCTGGAAAAGTTTCATCCAAGTTAAATTCAAATTCAGTATGAAGACAAGAATTAAATACATGCTTTTATGTGGGACATATTAAATAACTTAAATAACACTGAATCGTTCCTCCTCCACTAATAACACCAATTTACTTTCTTTCAATTTCATGAGGAGCTATGCAATCCCCATCAGTTTGCCAGCAATATCAGGCTTTTAACAATACCACAATCCTTTTATATATATATATATATTTAATTTTCCAAATGAAGATACAACTGAGAGACAACTGTGAATGTTTCATTTGCTAATGAAAAAGAAAGAAAGTCTCTCTCCATAAATTGCCTGGCCTTATTAACTTTGTGAACCAGTATTGTTCTGTATTCTTGGACCTAAAGTTAAAGCATAATGTCACACTTCCTGCTACATAGGTAGCCTGAATAGGACAGTCATTATGCACTCATTTCACAGAATCAGAGAATCACAGAATCACAGCATGGTAGGTGTTATGAGGGACCTCTGGAGATCATCTAGTCCAATCCCTGCTGCCAGAGCAGGTTCACCCATGGAAGGTTTCACAGAAATACATCCAGGAAAGTTTTAAAAGTCTCCACAGAAGGAGACTCCACAATCTCTCAGGCCAGCCCATTCCAGTGCTACAGCACCCCCACAGTAAAGAAAATTTTCCTCATGTTGAGGTGGAACTTCCTGTGTTTCAGTTTGTGTCCACTGCCTCTTGTCCTATCACCAGCTGAAACAAACTGGCCCATTCTTCTTGACACCCACACTTAAGGTATTTTTAAACACTGATCAGATTGCTTCTCCACAATCTCTCTTTTCCAGACAAAGGAGCCCTAGGTCTCTCAACCTTTCTTCATAAGAGAGATGTTCTATTCCCTTAATTATCATTTAAATGAGAGCAGAATTGTGAATTACCACTCACTTCATGTTAAGATATGTTTATTAACTTCTATGCTTAAAGTATACTGCAAAACGTATGTGTAACATAAATGGTCTTGGAAGTAACAGCACCTTTTGTAAACCCAGTGAGATTAAATTGCAATACAAATCAACTAATAAAGCACATAATTAGCAATCCTTTAAACTCAAATGCCTAATAAGACACAAAACAAAACAAAAAACAAAGGAAGAACAAAAGTGACTGCTACTCAGCCCTTATGTTAAAAATAATCAAAAAATCAACACTATATAAATAAATACAAAACCAAATCACTGTAGAAACACAGGAGATGTTTTTTTTGCCTTAGCCTGCATAGCACATCCACTGCAAACTCACAGATACCTATGAAATTTAATCAAATGTGAAAACACCAATGCCATAAACTGCAAGTAAAACATAATTCTGAGGAATATATAATATTCACAGCTCAAGAGATGTATTCGTACAGCTTCCCAGTTCTTTGCAGTCAACATGACCTCAATAGCTCCACATGATCTATTATTTTTCTAAAGCATCATGAGATGGAGAAGTACCTGTCAAGAGTCCTGGCCTCGCTCTTTGGGAGCATAATTCACAACACAAAATGAAAAACAGTACCCAACAAGTACTAAAATTCAGCGTTTGGATCCTTTTGGAAATACCTTTGTGGACTGAAGTAAATCAGTCAGCACATAAAGAAGTGTATTTACTTTTCAAAGGAAAGAAGGAAAGTGCAAAATTAGTGCCATGAACTTAGTCTCAAGCAATGCAAACATATGTAGTGTTTAAACATTCCTAGGAACTATAAACAAATCTCTTAATTGTTAGTTTGGCTATGGAAATACTTGTCTTCTTTTACTTCTCCATCACAACAATGTCTGTTCATCATTTTTTGGCTCCTCAACCAGAACACAGTCAATTAGTTTGGAGACTTCATCCTGGCTCTTCACCCAGTGAAAGTCAAGGACAAGGGGATCTCTCCAGTCACAAACAGAGGTCTCAGCTGACCAGCAGCTTCGTCTGTATTCCATTCTCCAGTGATGACATTCCTCAGTTTCAAATTTTTGGTGTACATAAATCCCTGCTATTCAAAACAATATTTCATTCTTCAGTTCTCTCTTCAGCCACAGAAGTTGATTAGAAAAGGGAAATAAAGGTTGCTTCTTTGCTCTTCATGATGTGTAGAAAACCAAACAAGTAACAGGAGGCCTTACCATACTTATGTATGTGAAACACTGTCAATGGGGATGAAGAGTATAAACAATTTGTTTGCATTCTCAGTTGTCTTCTCCTGAAGGTTTTTCAGATTTTGATGCCACAGAATGCTACCATTCTCACAGGCAAACTTGTTCCTTCCACGCACCTCTCAGGTCAATCCAGTCCCAAAATGTAAGATTCACACAGGCCACAAGGCTGTTCACATGGGGCCCCATCCTGGGACCGTATCTGCTACAGGAGCAAAGAATGCCACAGGGTTTGGCTGCCGATATGGATCATAGAGATGTATGGAGCACAGTGCCACAGCTGCTCCTGCCCTTGTGCACCAAGCATAATTGGAGAACAGACTGTCAAGAGCATGTGGAGAGGAACCCTGATGGAAGGAAAGGCAGCAGCAGTACTAATGTGTGAGACATAGCATAGCAGTAGGCAAGTATGAGGAGACAGGTGCTAAAGGATCTAGCACTCACCATAAGAGACTTAAAACTGGCATCTGCGCAGTACAGCGAAATACTGGAAGGTGCACAAATCTATCTAGAAGCCTTAGCTGCACTCCTTGCAGTCTGAGTCCCAGGCAGCTGCATGCATTTGTGGAAGCTCTATCTGGTTTGCCACATCCATTCTGGTGAGCACAGAGGACAGAGTTTTCTGCCAGATGGAGACCATAGTTAAGCTCTGAGAGTGATGACCGCAAACTGAAACTACCTCTTAAGCTGGTAGAGCTTCCACGCATTTCCTGCACACCCTTCCATTCAAACCACCAAGCAAACTGTGGCACCATGCTCTGTTTCCCTGTTTTTTATAGTCATGAAAGTGGACATGGTTGCTCTGGCAGCACACAAGCCTTGTCGGTAGCTCCCGCAAGAACTGCTGACTCCTGGTGGGTCTCTCCATGGTCCGGTCACTTCCTCACTTCAGGTAAAAGCCACTGTGCATAAAGATCTGCTGCTCTGCTGCTGAGTCCACAACAGCTCCTGTGTTTTCCAAAACAGAGTGTTCATCACAAGTATTTCTACAGAAAATGCTTGTTGGTTTTGCATGTAATACATGAGAACCTTCACAAGGATCCTTATGGAATAGTGTACATCCACAGGTCTGTGTTGATTACAGGAGCATTTTAATGAAGCTGATGATGGAAAAAAAGCCAAAGGCATCTCTGGATTGCCTCCTTATTGAAAGGTCAGTTTTCTTGTTGCAGAGACATGAAAGCGCAATTACTTCTAAAATGTGGAATAATTATGTTACTACAAATGCCCACTATCATGTACCTGGGTACCACTGAGACCAATTAAAATAAAATTAATCTCTGCAGGCCCGAGCCATCACTTACTAATAGCTGACTGTGAAAGGCAGAGGCTTTTTTAGCATACTAAGAATTCCTAAAGCTCTGTTGTATCTTACAGCTGACAGAAAAAAACAAGTTCTAGAAAAAGAAAACACATCCTCCTAAGCAAGCATGTAGAGTTTCTTTAGAAGGCTCTGTTCCTTTACAGTTGAGAGGAGATTTTTTTGATTAAACAACTAGAAAGTGGTAAAGGATCAGTAAGAATCAAGAAACCATTCAAAGACTCATTTACTTTCAGCTGAGCACCGGAAAGGAAAAATCATTTTGGCTTGGAGGGAAAGAGAAACCCCAGAAAAGAAATAAAACTGGTAAACAGAAAAACATATCAACGAAGATAAAAGTTTTGTTTCTGGCATCTCATTTATCTTGGTAACTCCATGAAGGAACATAACGGATATTTACTTCCAAATTTAATTCATACATATTCGTTGACAGGGTTGTGTTCTTTTGACTTTTTCATAACCTACTGGAGATAAACACCCTTAAAACGGACCCTCCAGCACTTTCAGAAGCCAGCCTTCCACTTATAATTAGCAGGGTTTTCTTCTTCTCGGAGTTTTGACCTATCTTCTATATGGATTTCATTAATACTGTTTATTAGCCTCTTTATTATGCCTAATATGTCAGACAGTCTGTCATAAACACAACTTGAAGTGGAATAACCAGGAAAAGAAAGTCACTAGCTTTATCAAGCAGTATCTTCCCAGTCCTTGCCTGATCTGAACATACATTAATTCATCATGCAATCCAAAACAACAAGATTGGCAAGAAGAAATGTAAGAACTTGTCAAATATTGCCAGAAACACCTTAAAGGATATGATAATACAATACATTAATTAATTTTTGAAAGCTTGCCAAAAAAATGAGTGAGAACTAGTAAGGCTGCCAGATAAAGCTAAGATGGAGAATATGGCAATTATACACCTGAATGTAATTTTTGTTTCCCCAGTGGAGCAGAAGATAAGGGGAGATGGCTCATTAAGACATTCTGCAAGTAGGAATAAACTAGGTTCCATAAGAGTGGATCAGAAGACCATTTCTGGGGCTTATAGTGAATACCACTTTCTAATTTTTTTCCTTTGAAGCAGAACTAATCAAACTGATTTCCTAAAGATATGCATATCGTCATTCTGGTACTCCCTACCTCTTGTATGACACGTCTCTAACAAGGGGATGCAAGAAGAATCATGGATAGTACAGGTGCAAGCCACAGTTCAAGATGTGGTCAATTAGTTACAAACATATTGCCTATTGTGAATGTCTGCTGGCAGATAATAGATTAGTAGTGCATAAATTAGCAGCAGGTCAGGATGGCCGAGCGGTCTAAGGCGCTGCGTTCAGGTCGCAGTCTCCCCTGGAGGCGTGGGTTCGAATCCCACTTCTGAAAGCTGTATTTCAGAGAGTGATGGTGAATGGTGCCACATCCAGCTAGTGGCCAGTCACTAGTGGTGTGCCCCAAGGATCACTGCTGGGCCCCATGCTGTCTAACATCTTTATTGATGCTCGGGATGAGTTCATCATCCATAAATTTGCAGACAACACCAAGCTGGGGGCAGGAGTTGATCTACTGGAGGGTACAGGGGCCTTTGCAGAGGGGCCTCGACAGGCTGAACAGATGGGCAGAATCCAACGGCATGAGATTTAACACATCCAAGTGCCAGGTTCTGCACATCGGCCACAACAACCCCATGCAGTGCTACAGGCTGGGGTCAGAGTGGCTGGAGAGCAGCCAGGCAGAAAGGGACCTGGGGGTACTGGTTGACAGTAGGTTGAACATGAGCCTGCAGTGTACCCAGGCAGCCAGGAGGGCCAATGGCATCCTGGGCTGCATCAGGAACAGTGTGGCCAGCAGGAGCAGGGAGGTCATTCTGCCCCTGTACAATGCACTGGTTAGGCCGCACCTCAAGTACTGTGTCCAGTTCTGGGCCCCTCAGTTTAGGAAAGATGTTGACTTGCTGGAACAAGTCCAGAGAAGGGCAACAAAGCTGGTGAGGGGTTTGCAACACAAGCCCTATGAGGAGAGGCTGAGGGAGCTGGGGTTGATTAGCCTGGAGGAGAGGAGGCTCAAGGGAGTCCTTATTACTCTCTACAACTATTTGAAGAGAGGTTTTGGTTTCTTCTCCCAGGCAACCAGCACCAGAACGAGAGGACACAGTCTCAAGCTGTGCCAGGGGACTGCATGTTAGGAGGAAATTCTTCATAGAGAGAGTGATTGCCCATTGTAATAGGCTGCCTGGGGAGGTGGTGGAGTCACCATCATTGGATGTGTTTAGGAGGAGACTTGATGGGGTGCTTGGTTGCATGGTTTAGTTGATTAGGTGGTGTTGGATGATAGGTTGGATGTTGGAAGGTTCTTCCAACCTGGTTTATTCTGTTCTGTTCTATTCTACTCCTATTCTATTCTATTCTATTCTATTCTATTCTATTCTATTCTATTCTATTCTATTCTATTCTATTCTATTCTATTCTATTCTATTCTATTCTATATTCTGGGTCTTGCCACACTGGGGCAATAGTTTGGGTCTCACACACACCCTGAAACTGTTTTCACAAAAGTTACAAACTTTTAGTTATCTCAATGACTTGCAGGTTAGTTCGCCCATCAGATTTAAAAGATATGAGAGAGACAGTTTGACTGACAGATCGGTCATGCTGGACTCATTTATTTTGGAAACTGGGCTAAGAAAAATAAATGCAACTTGCTTCTGATGGAATATGTTACTGAGATTCTGATACTTGAGTTGTATATTTGACAAAAGTTCAAGGGAAAGCAGAGGGAAGAGGGAGGATTGGTAAAAATGATTGGTGATCTTTAATACCCTGGCCCAGCAGGTGCTGGGAATGATCTATGGAATTAATACTAGCTGCTGAATTTTATCTACTTATGCATTTGTTGCACACAGGATATTGAGACAGGCTTATACCCCAAAGCTTTACTATATGAGCCCATAGATGACAGCATATATAATTTCCCTCAATGGCCCACTGTAACAGCAGTATCTGGGTTTACAAGGTCTCTGAAGCTTACACCATGAGGACAACAGCATGAGACCCACAAGGGAAAGGTTACTGCCACCAAGACTCTGCAAAAAAACTGTCAGCAAAGATTAGCTGGAAAGGTACAGAGCTGCAAGCAGAGGGCAGGTTACAGGACTGCAAGCAGAAAACCTTTAGTACTACATGGCTTAATTTGCCCAAGGAACTATTGAACTGTTTGAACTATTATCATTTAATTTGCCATTTGTGAAGGCTGCTTGGACCACTTCAGAGTATGAAAATCAGTAAACAAAACTCTATTATTGCAATCTGTCGTGTTGTCTGCTCCCCAGCAGCACAAATCAGTGTCAGGAAACAGGCAGTGCACCACAGCTACAGGACTTTAAAAGCAAAGAACTCTCTTCTTGAGCACTGCTTGAAAGGTACCAAACTCATCAATTCAAGCATCTTAGAAATATGAGTGCCCTGATAGCACTATAGTTATGGTCAGCTCCACACAATGCCTCTGCAGGCTCACACACTTTCTCAGGCCTTTCAGTTTTAGATGTATCCCTGTAATGTAGTTACAAGAGTGGGACAGCATCTAACTCTGTGTCTCACTGCCAAGTGGCAATCAAGATCTTTATACAACTGCCATGAAGAAGTATATAGTGTAACCCACAAGAGGCACAGAACTGGGGGGGGGGGGGATGCTGTTGTTTGTTGTTTTTTTTTTTTACCAGTGAAACATTACACCATTTTTTAGCTTATGAATGTGAACATGAGATGTGGACTGCTGAAGGCACTTCTCAACATAGAACATATAGAATATATCAGCCATGTATATGACAAAGACATAACAAATGAGCAAGTCTGATGCCAAAGGTCCGCATGGCTCATGACCCTTCTCAGATGTATAGGATCTGGTGGGTTCAAACCTAAGACATACTGTGGTAAAGGCATTAAAATGCATTTACCATAAAAACAAATCTCCATTTACCACAGGAGAAATCATTCTGGTTTTGGACAGCTGAGGACCTGCTGACATTGCAAAATAAATGAGAACACATGACTTGAGGTTGTCAGTCAAAGGGACTCTTCAGCTCAGTTTGGTCACCTGCTAAGAAAGATGCTGTTTGGTCTTGGCTATAAAAGAGCAGGCAGTCCTCTGGGGCAAACATCTCCTTCATCTGTGTAGATTATGTGAAAACACCTCTAAGCCCCTCTGCAGCTGAAATCTGGGTAGTTTCAGGGCAGGACACAGCCACAATCTCAACCCAGACTAGAAAAATCAAGTAGTCCTAGTGAAGGGCTAGGCTACTAATGTGCATCCCTTATAAATCCACCTGCATTTATGTCCCAATTAGACTAGTAGTTTCCTCTGACAGGTCAATAGGACACCTGCAATATTTCACTTAGGACAAAGAAAATACCTGGAAATGCTAACAGACTTGGATGGTAATTATCTAATGATAAAAGATCCTTATGCAGGATAATGGGGTCATTTTAGACTAACAGGAATATGAAAATCCTGACAGATTGGTTACTCTGAGGGAAAGCTAGGAGGAAAAAAATATTAAGAGGAGTGCATTTTTTGTATTTGAAGCACAAGAAAAAAATCTACATACCTTTCCCACCAGCTAACCTTTCTCCATTACCTGCAATTTCCACTGTGAAAAAGAAATCTGGTAGATGCTGCATATTTTCTCACTATGTCATGTGGATCTGCAAGCCATGCAGTTTCCTGATCCTTCTCCCACTGGGCCTCCCTATATCTTGGTCTGTGACCCACAGGTCACTTGGACCCAGCACAATGGTGACTGAGCAAGAGAAAAGCTAAATAACTGCATGCAACTGTGGCACATGTGCCCCTGACAGGGTCCCTTGACCAAGGCACACTTGCTAGATGACAGCCTCTATATGCAGCCTGGTGCAATAGTTTCTTGTTCACAGTGAGATCCTGCAAACCTGGCACACATTTTCCTCCCAGACATCGGGGAAGCAGGAGGTTACAAGTCTGGCTCAATCTCTTTAGATCCCTGGCTCAAGGCAGTATTTCCTATTGAAAAAAAATCCTATGAAGAAAGGCACAACAAAGCCTGTGCACCCCCAAAAGGGGTACAGTTCTCAGTCCCATCTTGAATCAGGTGATGGGAAGGCTCTTATTTCTAACAGAAAATATTTGTCTGTAGGACCAGACAGGAAGATTGCTGTCAGTGTTGTCCCTTAAAACATAGACTGACAGTACCTAACAAATTCTAGAAACAGCTCTCGTGGTCCTTTGAAAGTGGCTTGGTCTGAATCTGTAGAAACAAGAGCTGGTTCCAAAGCTCTCCATCAAGTGTCTTATACCATCTTCATTATATTCTCACCATACTGTTTCTTCCCACAGAAGCCAAGCTACCTGTATTTGTTTCAATGGGCAACTTCTCCTCTAGTGCTTGCTGCCCCTTCTGCAACACACCAAATCCTCATTCGGTCTGCATCAGAAAATCCTTGCTGAGCTCCTAGCCTCACATCTAAGCCAGCACTCATGCTCTTTTTTTCTATCTCTCCACTCATGTGAGAGTGATTTGGCAGGATACCCCTGAGACACTGCAGAAACTCAGGTTCAGCTGTGTCATGGAGGGGAGAAAGCACACTCCTCAACAAAAATGAGCTAAGGGGCTGTGGTCTTCTGAGTCCTCCACCTCTTCTGGGGTTTTGTGCTCAAGAAGTTAGACTTTCCTGTTTGTCATGTCTGGCATTCCACACACAGTACACCAATACAGTACCACTGTAACAAGGAGCATCATGTTGGACAGGTATCTAAGTGTGCACAGTGTATAATGGAAGAAACGGTTACAAAGTGCAGAGGATTGAAACTTGTGTACAGTGATGTTGTGAAAAGGCACCTAAGCTACTGGTGTCATTAATTCCTTTGAGCTGCCCCACCATCAAGCTAAGCACAGACCAGACCAGCCTGTTTCTCCTTCTTCAGATTCCTATCCCTGTATTTTTCTCTGGGACCATCTCCTAAATGTGTCAACATAACACAAAAATAATGTTGTTTTTCTCCTTAAATATTTTCATTTGCTAGCTCACCTGGAAAGGTGCTGAGGAAATATGATGATAACATCCTCAGTGCTGGCTTGTGCTACGGGCTGTGGCCATTTGCACTAAACTCTGTGGCCAAGGGGAGACCACTGCTGCTCCACAGGACATTAGCATTTGTAGAGGCATTCAAGAGAAATCTCTCCACAGTCCCCTGCCAAGTCATCGGGATAATCAGCAATTCATCACTCGCAACAGTCCACTGTATCTATATCCCATCTAACATTTTCCCATTCTGCTGTTTTATTAAGCCCTAAGAGTGCATCAAGAATTTGTTTTGGATCCCTTCCCAAAGAAGGATGTTGGCTGCCAAGAGGATCCCCTCACATATGGGCCTCCAGTCCCCTTACACTCACACATGCATGTTCCCACATGTCCGATGAATCAAAAAGCTTAGAAAGGAGTGGGCAGATTCTGTTGAGGTTACTGTACTTGGCTGCACTTGTTGAAGTTAGAATTACAGATTTATTTTTAAAACACCTACAGCTGAATTTAAATTTTATTTCCTCTGGCAGCAAAGTTAATAGGGTTTGTGTTTTTTGTTTTTTCTTGACAGAGTCATAGGTTTCCTACCTTAATATTTTGCAAACATGAGACTGGTTGACAGGTAAATTGTTTCCCCACCCATCCAGCTCTCCTTCTGCATCACATTCCCTTAGCCCTCAGGCACCAGGATGAGAGAGGGTAAAACTCATCAGTGGGTTCTTTTTGGGACACACCAAACCTCTCAGTAATCTCATGTTCATGCCCCAAAATCTATCACACACATTATTTATGGGCATTATCTAAGCTTCTGCTAAATTCCTACATATAAATATCTAACTCTGGCCACAAGCAATACCCCTTCTGTCACTGTGAGAAGCAACATGCAGAAGAGAACTGCGCCATGCAGGGAGCAGACGTGGGTGGCTCACACCATGGGTGGGATACTTTAACTCTTGCAGGCTTCTGGCTCTGTGACTGGTTCTAAAGCCTCAGCAAGCCTAGGCTTTTGCCCAGTTGGCCAGGAAAGCCAATGGCATCCTGGCTTGTATTAGAAGTGCTGTGTCCAGCAGGAATAGAGAAGTGATTTCCCCTTGTACTCAGCTCTGGTGAGGCTAGACTTTGAGTATTGTGTTCAATTTTGGGCTCCTCGATATAAGAGAGGTGTGGAGGTGCTGGAGTGAGTGCAGAGGAGGGCAACAAAGCTGGTGATGGGCCTGGAGAATAAATCTTATGAAGAGCAACTGAAGGGGCTGGGGCTGTTTAGTTTGGATAAGAGGAGGCTGAAGGGAGACCTCATTGCTCTCTACAACTACCTAAAGGACATTGTGGAGAGGCTGGTGCTGGTCTCTTCTCCCAGGTAATTAGTGATAGAACAGGAAGGAACTGCCTCAAGCTGCAACTCAGTAGGTTTAGACTGGATATTAGGAAAGATTGTTTTCATGAAAAGAGTGGTCAGGCATTGGAATGTGCTGCCCAGGGAGGTGTTTTGAATTACCAACCCTGGATGTGTTTAAAGGTTGTTTGGATGTGGTGCTTGGGGATATGGATTAGGGGTGAACCTTGTAGAGTAAGGTTATCAGTTGGACTTGGTGATCCTGAGGGTCTTTTCCAACCTGAATGTTTCTGTGATTCTATGATTAATATCACAGGGTAGGTTTTTTAAAGGTGCTTTAATATTTCCCTTTTGTTTCCATGGTAAAACCACCACCTTCACATACAGTCTTGTTTAATCTTAATTCCTACTGTTGCTTTTTATGTGCAAGAAGAATTCGTGATGATATTTTCACTGTTTTAATCCAGGACTAACATTGAATTATTCTACAATTACTCAAAGACACACACACAAGGCTCATGATTAATTCATAGTATCATAGTATCAGTCAGGGTTGGAAGGGACCACAAGGATCATCTAGTTCCAACCCCCTGCCATGGGCAGGGACACCCCACACTAGATCAGGTTGGCCACAGCCTCGTCCAGCCTGGTCTTAAACACCTCTGGGAACGGGGCCTCAAACACCTCCCTGGACAACCCATTCCAGGGCTTCACCACTCTCATGGTGAAGAACCTCCTCCTCACCACCAGCCTGAATCTCCCCACCTCCAGCTTCATTCCATTCCCCCTAGTCCTACCACTACCTGAGATCCTGAGAAGTCCCTCCCTAGAATAGAATAGAATAGAATAGAATAGAATAGAATAGAATAGAATAGAATAGAATAGACCAGACCAGACCAGACCAGGTTGGAAGAGACCTTCAAGATCATCATGTCCAACACCACCTAATCAACTAAACCATGGCACCAAGCACCCCATCAAGTCTCCTCCTAAACACCTCCAATGATGGTGACTTCACCAGCCCATTCCAATGGGCAATCACTCTCTGTGTAGAATTTCTTGCTAACATCCAGTCTAAACCTCCCCTGGTGCAGCTTGAGACTGTGTCCTCTTGTTCTGGTGCTGGTTGCCTGGGAGAAGAGACCAGCCCCCATCTGTCTACAACCGCCCTTCAGGTAGTTGTAGAGAGCAGTAAGGTCTCCCCTGAGCCTCCTCCAGGCTAATCAACCCCAGCTCCCTCAGCCTCTCCTCATAGGGCTTGTGTTCCAAACCCCTCACCCACTTTGTTGCCCTTCTCTGGACACGTTCCAGTAAGTCAACATCTGTCCTAAACTGCAGGGCCCGCTTTGCTCTCAGTGGTCAAAAATTCTGAAGCGGGCAGCTGAGGAGTTCAACACATTTCAGTGATTTTTTAGGGACATTTTAGTGCAAATCAGCTCAAAGTGTTTCCTCTGCACTAAAACAATGTTGAGATTTCAACAATTTTGTCAGTCCTCTGTCAAAATACAGTGTAGAAATATTAAAAATAAGCCCACAAACCAAACCTCCAAAGAAGTCAGGTTAAGTCTGTCATAGGGTTGGGGGAAAGGCCGGGCCCTTTCCCCCCCCTGTGAGTAGAGGGAAGAAAATTGAAAGGAAAAAAAAATGCACAGCCGGATTAGCAAAGGAGTGGGTGCTGTATATTTACAAAGCAGTTTAGGAAATGCAGGTTTATGTACAGAATTTACAGTATTTACAATAAATAGAGAAATATGCAACAAAGTCACACAGAAATGAGGGTTCCCTCCTCTGCTGAGGAGGGTTCCCCACCCCTGCTCCCCCTTCTCTCCCCCTTTCCCCAAAAGAGGGTTAGAAAGAGAGAAAAAAAAAACAAACTGTAAATTAAAAAGCAGTTATGTGTTAGAGTGTTAGAAGAGGCCTCACGCTTTTATCTGCTTCAAGGTCAAGCCTGGCTGCAAGCCCAGAAGGCTGTGAGCTGCAAAGGGGGGAAAGCAAGACTGACACTAGTCCCACTGGGCATCAAACTTAAGGCAGTGCTTCTGCCTCTCCACCAAAGAAATTAGTTTAGATCAGTCTTTCGTTTACAAACATTCGGCCATAGTATCCCTTTGTTAAAGGCACCGCCTCAAACGGTCACAAAGTCACATTGTATAGTTTTTGAGTTGTTTAAGTAAAAAAAAAAATCACCCTTTTTTTTTTCCTTTTTTTTTTTTTTTTATTTTCAATATTTTTTAGTTAGTGCTTGAAACTTTTTTGGGGAAAAACATTCAAAATAGGCTTTGTGATCCCAAAAACGAAGTTGTACTTGCTACTTTTAACATAACTTACTGGTAAAGACAGACACAGTCCATGGGACAGTGTGAGCTGAAGTTAATGCTCTTGCACTGCTGCTATGCTCCAGAAATTGTCTACAGCCCATCTGTACCTCAGCATGGCACACCATGCACCAAAATATGTTTGTTTACATGAAAACTTGGAGTCAAATGCAGGCCCAGATGTTCTCAAACATCAGTTCGGAAGAAGGCACCAATTCCAGAGGTCCTCAAAGCAAGTAACACCAAGAGCAACCACATGGAGATATTGCTACTTTGTCAAAAATTGATTACAGAATAAAATTCTGTAGCAGGCTAGGTTTGTTTTGTTTAAACATTAAAACTACAGAATATCAGTAGTGTTATGTGGGTTAAATTAGTCAAGTACAGTGTGCACTGTCTTGAAAGCTTTTTTCCAAAACATTTACAGCCAGCCAGGAAAAAAAAAAATGGGGGGGGGGGTGGGAAGAAAAAGAAAACAGAAAAACAAAATCAACAAAGATTAAAAAGGAAATAAGTGTTAGTCAATGAATTGCTGACAAGCTCTGCTCCAGGTATCCAAAGCACAGCATCTGATTCAGTTCCGCATCACATCGCATTGAAGACACTGTAGCCAAACTTGCCTATCTCTGCAGAGTGCTATGAAGACCATAATTCCATGTGAGTCAGTTGAACTGCATAGGGGCATGTAGGAACCAGACCAAAAATGAAAAAAAAATATAAATGTGGGATACAAATAGCAAAGCCCTTAGAAGAGAACTCTGTGAGTTGAAGGTTTTTCAAAGAGATATCAGGAAAGCATGTTTGCCTTAGCAGCTTTTTACACTAGACCAGAAATACTCTGTCCCCTAGATAATATAATATATATATAATTATATATATATAATCTGCTCAGACTAATTTAAAGAAATGTATTTTATTGCTCATACCTGATCTGGTTGAAAATGAGACTGCCATATTACTGCACTCTCCAGTATAAAGAGTTTGAATGGCTTTCAGGCTGAGACCGGCAAAACGGACGGCAATATCAGACGTACACTGCCTCATCGCAACGCATGTGACTTTCCTTTATTTTAGAATAAACCAAACCAGGTTGGAAGAGACCTTCAAGATCATCGAGTCCAACCCATCAACCAATCCAACCCACCCAAACATCTAACCCAAGTACCCCATCAAGTCTCCTCCTGAACACCTCCAATGACAGCGACTCCACCACCTCCTTGGGCAGCCCGTTCCAATGGGCAATCACTCTTTCTGTATAGAACTTCTTCCTAACATCCAACCTGAACCTCCCCTGGCACAGCCTGAGACTGTGTCCTCTTGTTCTGGTACTGGCTGCCTGGGAGAAGAGACCATCATCCGCCTGTCTACAACCTCCCTTCAGGTAGTTGTAGAGAGTGATAAGGTCACGCCTGAATCTGACCTTATCACTTTCATAACATACATCTCATGTTCTAGCACACTGTCAAATCCCAAGCTGAAAATTTGGAGATACCTGGGTAATGATTGACTACAGAAATTAATTCACAAGTTCTGTACCTTGCATTGCAGAAGAAAACCCCACCACCTAGTGTGGAGGTCTGACAAAAATATTCCCTTAGCCCCATTGTAACAAACAGGGACTGAAGGCTGCAAAATCCCTCCTTTTTCTGTACATTTCTAGAATATGGAATGACAATGGAAGATTTTTGAAGCCATGCACCAGGCAGATTAAAAAAAAAAAAAAAAAAAGAAAGAAAGAAAAAGAAACTCTGTATGTTTCCTTTGGGAAAGAGTACACAATTTCCAGTCAGATTGCATTCGCACAGGCCAGGAGACTTGGAGAGCAAGAGGCACAAGCACAAGGTTAGAAAACAATATTAAAGTAAAATGCAAAGTGTGAAAAGACAGAGGAGGCAGTTAGAAGGAAAGGCTGCATAAGCAGGGAACATACTTGCAAAAACAAGCTGTCCTTTCTGCTTTGTGCCTGTGTGGTAGAGTGGCAGCTGCTTTCCTTAACCTCTTGACTGCAGCAGGCTGAAGATATTGTGGGAGGAATTCTGAACCCCAGGAGCTGGCAACTGTCCCCAGGGCCTTGCAACCAAAAGCAAGAGGAGTAGGTCATTAAACATCATGCAAAATTGCCACAGATGCAAAAGAATTTCTGTGTTTGGTGTTCTTGCAGGGGTGCAGCTCCAGATCAGAGGCAGGGTGCAGAAGGTTAACAAAATCCTACAGCTCTGACACTGGTGCCTGATATAAGAAAATACATGACACCATGACAATGGGAATGTAGGACAGAGTCAATGCCCAACTATATCACGTTTTTGGCAATGAGTGGATGCAATTTTGATGGGATCCTATGGGCATTTTATATGTAAAGTCAATCAATCAAATAAATAAGTCAACTGATGAGGGGGAAAAGCTTTTGCTAACTGCTAGGATTTTACAATAGTTTCCTGAAAAACAAGGTTTATGCAACTGTGCAGTCTGCCTGCCTGTCTCCTTGCTCTCTCCAAACTATTTTCAAACTTTTTATATTAGATCATCCCTATTGGTATTTGGTAGCAAACGAGCAGTCAAACAGTGCACCAGTGCTAGTAGGATAACTATCATATCCCTAGCTGCAGGAGAAGGAAAATAGAGGCATCTGTAACATATTCCTGTTGGGAAGTGAGTTTCATTAGGTTAGACTTGACTACAGTTCTGCTACCATCAAAACTCTGAATACTTTCATGTCAAGTGTGCAGAAGAGTCTTGTCAGCACAGTAGTCTACCAATATATCACCAGCATATAAGCAGCATAGCATCCTACAATCAGCAACAATATACTGGAAAGCTAAAAAAGGTAAACCCTGGCACTTTGAACTGAGAAGTGTCAAAAATTTAACATTTGTTTCTCATATACTCTGTAGGGATCCCACAGGACATCCAGGCCACAAGCTATACAGTGGCAAACTCACTCCAGAAAGGCAAGAGGCTGCTCTGCAACATTTGGCCTCTGGGTCAGGGATTTCTCCCTGGAGCAGTAAAGCAGAGCCAATTTAAAGGGTGAGGAACTGAATGAATGTACTTGAGGTCTATGCTTACAGCACAAGAAAAATTGCCAATGAATGTGCTACCCACAAAGTTGCAACAATCAAATGCTGCTAATGATGTCCATAAAGGAAGAAACAGTGAATGGCAGGTCATTTTTCAGGCACTCTGATGTTATTGAAGAGCTACTGCAGACATCGTTTCAGGCCTTTGGGGTTAGGGTTTAGCCTTGAGTTTTGCCACCCTGATATTTTTTTACAGACTGAGTTCACAAACATAAAAAACCCCACATCGATCAGCTTTTGCAAGAAAAGATAATCTGTGCAAGAGCTAAACAGGACCATCATAAAGTTCCACAATATACTATCAAACAATTTGTCAGCAATTAGCTCAGGTGCTACTGAAAAAAAAAAATAATTAGCTGGTGGACCCTTGTCTTAGTGAAATGAATTCTTATTTCCTATTTGCGTCTCCATATTGCTTTCTTGAAAGAGATTTCAAGCAGAGATGTCCTGTTGAGGTGTGAGCTAAAGGTTTTGCTTCCAAGAGCCTGTGCCGGAGGGGAGTGGTGGTGAGATTTGACTCATCTGCCCAAGAGTGGGTACAAACTTGCAGCTCCCCAGGCATTTCTTCCTGCCAGCCTGCAATCTGTGTTAATTTCTTTAAGTGTGATATAAAAAAATACAGCAAGGAGCGATGGTAGGACTAAGCAGGAGACCTGCTGTAATTTACAAATTGTCTGTGACAAGTGAACACAGCCCCATGTTTCATGGAAACAATGAATTTGACACTTGCCTGATTCAGCAAAGAACCTGTCTTTATAATTTGCATTTCACTAAATTTTATCTGTCCCCTACTTTTATTTCCAAGAAGTTGGCTTTCAATAGATTGCTTTTTTTTTTTTTCCACTCTCTCCAAACTTCATTTCCCTTGAAATGATTTGTTTAATTAGCATTTTTATTGATCATTTGACAATTATAAAAACTAATTTGATTCAGCATGAACCGTAGTTCTGATACAGAACAAAACTGAAGGATTGAACCAGTACTGAAAGCTGAACAGTTAGTCTTCAATTCACACTTTGCAAAAAAAAAAGGAAACTTCCCACTCTATGGAAAGAAGAGTTGGCATTTGGGCAGTGAAAGACATGCAAGTAAGGTCCTCTTTGTAATGTCTTTGCATTATTATTTATCTTTTTATTGCCTGTGAAAGTCAAATCCAAGCTGAAGATGCACTCCATCCAGGGATCCTGATAAGGAAGAGAGGGGTAGGCAGATGTAAATGTTTTCAACACACTTCCAACCATTGGTCAAACACTCCTTACACAACTGGCCTCTTTCTCTGTGTTTCTCCATGATTAGGGCCAAATGTGGTTTTATGCAATCACTGAATTTCATATTCCAGAGGTCTGCTTTGGTTAGGCCGCACCTTGAGTACTGTGTCCAGTTCTGGGCCCCTCAGTTTAAGAAGGACATTGAAACACTTGAACGTGTCCAGAGAAGGGCAACAAGGCTGGTGAGAGGCCTTGAGCACAAGCCCTATGAGTAGAGGCTGAGGGAGCTGGGATTGTTTAGCCTGGAGAAGAGGAGGCTCAGGAGTGACCTCATTGCCCTCTACAACTACCTGAAAGGTGGTTGTAGCCAGGAAGGGGTTGGCCTCTTCTCCCAGGCAACCAGCACCAGAACAAGGGGACACAGTCTCAAGCTGTGCCAGGGGAGGTTTAGACTCGAGGTGAGGAGGAAGTTCTTCACCGAGCAAGTCATTCGTCATTGGAACAGGTTGCCCAGGGAGGTGGTTGAGTCATTGACCCTGGAGGCGTTCAAGAGGAGACTGGACGTGGCACTTGGTGCCATGGTCTAGTCATGGGGTCTGTGTTGATAGGTTGGACTTGATGATCCTCGAGGTCCTTTCCAACCTATGTGATACTGTGATACTGTGAACCTAATGCAAATGTCTAGTAAAGTTTTGTGGGTGCTTTTCTTCACTGGAGTGTTGGCATAGCTGATTTGGAGTACTGATAGACAAATGTTTTGTTTACTTCCATATAGATCTGACTCTCTCACTTAGTATTGCAAGAATGCATTGTTTATCATGCACAGACACATCTGAAGCCATGGAGAGACCTCGTGTTCTTGTTCAGTAAAACTGCTTAGAGGAAGAGGTGAGCCATTACACCTTAGCTATCTGAAGTACCATTTCTCCTGATGGAAACAGAGCAGCTCTAGCAAAAGTTATTTGGGAGAGAATAGAACCAGCTACACTTCATTGCATTTTAAAAGGGGCTGTTATAAAAATTTGAGTGTGTGCTTCTGATTCTTCAGTGTACAGCAGGGAATACAATACTTGGCAAAGCCAATGGAGGATACATCTGGGACTGATTAGAAGTGGTTGAAAGGTTTCCTATTTGTTCCTAGAAAACCACTGTGTATTAGACCAACAAATGAGAAAAAAACCAATCTAAAAACAACCTTCCCCAAACCCACAAACAGGCCTCCAGAAATGGTTTTAAATGGTTGTGTTTAGAATGAAGAGAGCCCTTTTAAAATAGAAATGAAAAGTCTTGATAGATGGACTAATCTTTGAAAATTATATCTCTGGCTTCATGAAATTACACCTGAATAAAAATGACAAGTATTTTTACTGCAGAAAAAAAATATATGGAGAGTTGGCAGACTCAAAAAAAAACATTGCACAGTGCCATTTTTGGGATATACTGAGTCCCAAGGAGAAAACAGGGGAAAACATTGCAAATCAAAGAAAAAAATCTAAAGTTAGATGGTGGACAATGTTATTACACCATGTCTAGATGCATCACTGCATGAGAAATGCATCTTTGACAGACAAAGCTAAAACTACACGGCTGTTTGGTACAAATTACAAGTACAGAAGAATTAAGATAAGAGTAACTTGGGCCAGATTTTTTAATCAAATAAATGAAGTGTGCAATAGCCTGTAAAATCTATTCAGCGTGAGCTCAATTTAAACCTAGTTTTGATCACGGAAAGGATAGCAGCAGACTTTGCTTTGGGGCTGGGGATGCCAGCACAGTAATTTGGTATTTGACAGTATTTGATATATATGTTGTCTGAAACCAAGAGCAACTGATACCATCTCAATACAGAACAGCCTAAGCTACATTTTCAGAGCAGTGAAGAGGGAGTGTCTGTTCAGTAGCACCACATCACCCCCATGCTTCCCTGCAGTGATCAGCAGGGACCCCGGGGGGAGAACCAAATGTGTCACTGTGGAAGCAAAGTATTCAGCAATGACACACCATCTGCTGGACATGGATGAATTTTACTGTCATGCACGAGACAGAAACACTCTATGCATATTTGAAATGAAAAAATCATGGCCAGATTACCTTTTACATGATGCTGAAGACCTTCAATGGAAGAAGGTTTACACAAGCTCCCTCCATCGCCAAGTCAGGACCTCCAGCAGACATGAATTCAAGGGGAGATAATGCACTGTGAGAGCTACTGATATAAAGCAAGGGAAAGACAAGTGAGCTTAGCAGCATTACTATTAATCCTAGCATTGCATTGCACTGAATTCACTTTTCAGATAATTTGCTCACACTGTAACTCTGATGTCCACTCTTAAAAGCTACTTGTTATTATTGAAATACCTTTTTCTCTTTTTAATTGTGGAATGTTATTGAGCAATGGCTGGATTGAGGTTTAAAACCATCATAATAAATAGCATTCTTTGGAGTTCATGGGAAACAAACATCACAGATCTGTAACTATATAAACCGATTATGCTACAAGAAGAGAGAAGCTAACCATGCAGTATGCTGGCCCTGTATGTGTGTGCAGTATATCCGGAGTGTGTGCTTAGTCCATTGTGACTTACTCTACTGGTTTGACAGAAGAGGCTCAGGTTAGGCTGTATGTATGTCCAGACTGTGTAGTGAACTCTATAAAAACAAGCAGACTCCTTTATAGCATCACCATTCAAAGCAAGCTGTCCTATTTTCTTTGCAAGCCAGTGTGCACTGAGAGGGCTTCTGTTAGAAATGTCCTTCATCAAGGCCAGATGAGTACCTGTGCAGGAGCCAAAAACAGTCTGAAAGCTTCTTCATATAAAAGACAAATCACAGGTTAATCTGAGATCTGTGGCAGGTGATAGAGTTGAGCAGAAGCCTGAAGACCATGCACAGCTCTGCTTATGGCCACCAGTACCATTTCCAGCAAGCTTACCCAATCTTCTGCAAATATCCAGTAGGATCCCAACATTAGAATTAGATCCTCCAGACACTTCAAGCAAACACACAAGGACACAATAAAAGGTTTGTGAATACATGCCTCTCTTTTGCCACAGGCTTTTCCTAGATGGGAGAAGGCAAATTTTCATGCTTTTTCTAAATGCAGTGCCTTGTTCAAGGCCACACTCAGGAACTGAGGGGCAAGTTTCATTCAGAAATATAGTTGCCAGACTTCCACTGAGTCAGATAATTTTACAAAATGTCATTTCCTTTTTGTACAATTTTCAGAAACAGTTGGTGACAAGTATCGAAACAAATTTGGCCAACATTCATTCGTTTTGTTTAAATGACATTTTGTTAAAGTGCCATTTTATGCCACTTTAATAGGAAGATCCCAAGGCAACAGTGAGTTCCATAGAACATTATTTTTTCTAGGATATGAATTAGCTCTGGCTTTGTTGCGTAAACCTTAAATTGGTAGGATGGGGAAAATTTCACCAGTATTAGGCTCTTCTAAGTCTGTTCCCTGTCAGCCTTCTACGTATAGAATAGAATGGAATAGAATAGAATAGAATAGAATAGAATAGAATAGAATAGAATAGAATAGAATAGAATAGAATAGAATAGAATAGAATAGAATAGAATAGAATAGACCAGGTTGGAAGAGACCTTCAAGATCATCGCGTCCAACCTATCATCCAACACCACCTAATCAACTAACCCATTCAACCAAGCACCCTATCAAGTCTCCTCCTGAACACCTCCAGTGACGGTGACTCCACCACCTCCCTGGGCAGTCCATTCCAATGGGCAATCACTCTCCCTGTGTAAAACTTCCTCCTGACCTCCAGCCTGAACTTCCCCTGGCGCAGCCTCAGACTGTGTCCTCTTGTTCTGGTGCTGGCTGCCTGGGAGAAGAGACCAACCTCTGCCTGTTTACAACCCCCCTTCACGTAGTTGTAGAGAGCAATAAGGTCACCCCTGAGTCTCCTCCTCTCCAGGCTAAGCAGCCCCAGCTCCCTCAGTCTCTCCTCATAGGGCTTGTGTTCCAAGCCCCTCACCAACTTCATTGCCCTTCTCTGGACTCGTTCCAGCAAGTCAACATCCTTCCTAAACTGAGGGGCCCAGAACTGGACGCAGTACTCGAGGTGTGGCCTAACCAGTGCAGTGTACAGGGGCAGAATGACCTCCCTGCTCCTGCTGGCCATACTGTTCCTGATGCAGGCCAGGATGCCATTGGCCCTCCTGGCCGCCTGGGCACACTGCAGGCTCATGTTCATCCTACCATCACACATATCCTACATCATTCATATCTACTAGCAATTTTGCCACTTTTTGGTAGAACACAGTATTTCAGGTACTTAAGCCTATTTCTCAGTCACTGTCCTGCTTTTTTCCTCTGTTCACTTCCACGCTCTATGACATTAATTTCAACCTTTGACATGGTTAAATCAGCCACTAAATCAGTTACCACAACTCTCATACTGCTGCTTGTAGCCCTTGATATTAAAGCCTTCCTTAGATGCATGGGCAGTGAACAGATACCCTACTCACATCTTAAAAGAGGTTGAGGGCAGTAACCGAAGTTACAAAATTAGTTCTTATGTGGAAAGAAATAATAGAATTGTGTAATTGTAGTTAATCCTTTCTGTGTATCTTTTTGCAATCCTTGCTGTGTGCGTGCATGAAGACAACTATCTGGTCATGTTCTTTCTTCCCCGTGGGAGCCCTATCTCATTTCATGCATAAAAAGAATGACATCCATGTGGGTATAAAGGGCTGCTCTACAATTTCTGTTTACTGCTGTAATTGAGTCTGTGATCCAGCCCACTTTGAAAAATCATGACTGAAGACTAAATTGTCTTTCCTATTGGAAGCCTCTCTCTAGCATTAAAAAAAAAACCAACACAAAATTAACCTTTAGAGCACTCCAGTGAGATTAGAGAAGCATTATTCTTACTTTACATCTGGATATCTGGCACAAATTATTATCTGGAAGAGTTTTTCTCTCTGCATTGTTAGAAAGGTAGCCTACATGACAAGGAATAGCTTAACATTAGGGAAGATTTATTGAGCTGAGTAGCATCATTGTGCTAATTCTGTGATGCAGATAGAGAGAAGAAGCAACTCCCCTAAGGATCATGCAACCCTTTACAAAAGAAATAAACTTCTTTCTTTAAACTCTTTCCTTCCTCATTCAGCTGCAACTCTCAACTTTATCAGCAAGACAAGTGTCTCCCTTATGAAGGTCTTCTCTGTCACAACTCACCAGCATCAATAATCAGGATCACTCATGGATTAGAAGCTGATTCTCCAACTGTCTCCACTCACAGTATTCAGCCTAACTCTCAGAACTCTAAAATTAGTCAAATATGTGTTAAGATGTGAAATTTCAGGTCCTAGCAAGCTGAAAAACCAGCAGTACCTCAAGGTGCCAATCACCAGGACAGCCTCCCAGTTCTGATAAGACATTTCCTTGCACCATGATCCCTAGTAAAGGAATTAAGACACCTGCTTTAAACCTATTTATTTAATTTTGCAGTTTAGAGGGCCATGACACTTTGCTTCTGTCACAAATTCATTTCAAACTCTTGCTAAGATAGTCCTGGAACTGCACAGAGAGGATTAATGATAGCATTGCCATTAGCAACAGCTGCAATGGTGCCTACCTACTGCCTGTGCTCCACAAACCAAAAGTGCAGAGAAGGGACAAAAATAAAGACAAAGCTCACAGATTTCTACTTTATCTCCATCCTACAAAGAATTATAAGGTTAAGTCTTTTTGTCAGAGGGCATAGCTTTGTGAGAAGGCAGATTCTTTCAAATCCTGTGGCAGTATTCCCAGTATTTTGTTGATTAACAAGTGTGGCATTTGTACTTGTGCAGAAAAAAACAAACAAACAAACAAACAAACAAAAAGACATTAGTTATCCAGGTAGAGCTTTACAGATGCTGGTTTCAGTTAGTATCATTTATTGTGCAACTCTGCAAAAATGATAGCCATTTCCTGGAACATGCAAACTCAGAGGTAATTGGTGAGCAGACATTGTACTTGTACTTTACACAAGAGTAAGTATAATCCAATAGGCAATAGCTGATGTGCCTTGAATGTTCAAAACAGATGTTTGCAGAATTCTCTTTTTCTGAAAGTCTTCTCTGTATTCCAGTGAAAGGGCATACATTACATCCTTTTGGCTCAAAACACTAATAACAGAAATACTCCCTATAATAATTCACTCCTCTCCTTGCTATCATAATCATGAATTTAAAAGAGGACCTTAGTCAAGTTACACAATTGTTTGAGATTACACTTTTTCATGTAAAAATCAACATTTTTTTTATCATTGCCACTCTTATAGCAGGCACTTTCTGCAGCTGACCCACTGCAAAAGGTTGGAAACCTTGATATTTTAATGAGGTTAATAATAAGTAACGGATAGACAGTATTTGTTTTGTCTTTTAGAATCAAGATAGTCATATAGGTTATGATAGCATAAATGTGTTTACAGAGCTGGAAAGGCCTCAGCAGCAAAGGAAGCAAAATATAACAGCTCAGCCTGTAGCTGAGGCCTCACTGAATAACCCACTCAACATCAGAAAAAAAAATTACTGTGTTGATTATAATGGGAAGAGGATAAGATACAGCAGATAAAGGTCCAGCACACAGCAATAAACAAAGAGCCCAAGTTGAATGGAAAATCTGACAAGCCTTGCTTACTGGCATGTGCTATCCATTGTAATTAGCTGCTTGCATGTTGGAGAGCTGATTGATCATAAGTAGGAGTTTTGTGACTGCAGCATCCGCCTTGTTGATCATTTAAAATATATCACATAACAGCTTCTTGATATCTCTCTATGCTTGGCATGGATACATAGATATAGATACAGCAATCCCTGGCCCAACATCTCTGCCTTGTGGAGCAGTCGCTTTGCTCATTTTCAGCCACTACAGACTGCAGCCTATTAAGAACAAGAAAACAGAGAAATGCAAGTACGTGAAAGGCTGTTCTCCCTTTCTGACCTTCATGTAATTCATCAATTGCCCTCTGGCCATCAGAACACACATAAGGAATCATACTCACATCAGTGCAACTTTTCAAGTGTTTATATCACCTTGGCCAGTAGGAGCAATTTTAAACATGAGAGAAACAAAGGCTAGAATTTTTCCCTGTGTTCCCATATCCATGTAGGGTACAAGGAACATAAATGTCTCTCATGTCCTATGAGGAAATCATAAAATCTACCTTCCTGATGTGTTTGGCCAGGGGCTATCCATGGAACCCTGCAGCAGGACAGCTTTAATACAAACAAGCTATATGTACAGAAGAAAAAGAGCTCACCTTGAAAATCAGAAGAGCACACTGTGTACTCAAAATAATTCTTGCACCTGAAGGAGACAAAATATAATTTTACATACAACTTCTGAGATTCTCTTTCAGTTAATCGCGGACATGTTCCAGAAGTTGAAAGTGAATTCATTAATTTTCCTTCTGACATTTGGAACTATGAGTGTTTTCTTGCTTATAACATGGTGTAAAACCCCAAGGAAACAAGATAAAACAATGTCATCTGGACCAAAAGTACTTTGACAGGAACAGAGCTACATACATAGGTGTGGACAGATGCAGTGCAACAGATGCAGAGGTGAGTGCACCTGGTCTGAACACAACCTTAACAGAGTCGTTGTACAGTGCCTGTACAATTCCCTGCTTCCCTCACAGTTGTTTTCCCTGTAAAACAAGAACAAGATAAGACCCAAGTCAAGGCAAACAGAAAAGGTTGCATCTCAATTAATTTGAAAGAGGAGGAAGAAAATTTTCTTGCTCTTAGCAGAGGAAGAGAGGAGAGACATCCTTTTCCTCCCACTCTCTCCTACTTTCACCTCTGAGAATTATAACACATTTACTCACAATACATAGGTTATACAAGGGTTAGTTAGCTAATATTTGCACAACATTTTGCTCATGAAGAACACCATGCAAGTATTATCACTATATAGAAAAGCTTACTGCAAATGTTACCCACAGCAAGTGGGATAAACCAAAAACATCAAGATGGGATGTGACTCATATGCCTATAATAATAGCCCTGGAAATTCTGCTGCTTTCAAATACAAGCATCAGATATCACATCAAGAGTAATAATTGTAGCCCTGTTCCAAGGAAGGCAGAAATGCAGAGTGACTTGTGTGTGCAAGTACAGAAGAATCAAGAGTCAGCACTGTTACAGATGTCCCCAGAATAATCCAAAATCATTAAGACGTTGCAATCACTTTCCACCAAGCATAAACAATTCACAGAGTTAAAACAAGTGTTACATAAACAAACAAATGTTGAATTTTTTGTTTTTAAGATATAATGATGGGTTGTTCACAAACACATTCAGATTTTGCTAGAGGATACTGGCTAAGAATATAAAATATGTTGCTTATTTACATAAGGAGACATTTTTAGCTTGAATTTTAAACCCATTCAAGTCAATGACAGCTGACAATTTTAGAAACAGTCCAGTCAGGCCTACGAGAGAAGCAAACATTGCCTTGCCCGGGATACCAAGTAACAATCAAGAGCTCAAATACACAAGCACTACCATAGGATAGGAATTTGATATGCATCTGCTGATCTGTAACTCTCCACTAACATCTACACTGCAGGCAGAAAAGAAAAGGTAATTTGAGTTAACTCAACCAGCTTTCACTGAAGAAGCTATGCTTGCATGAAGTGCATCTTGTTTTGCAAGAGAAATATAAAGCACACATCAATTGCCGTCAGGTTGTATGAAGATCTGTTACCCTATGATAACCTGGTTTGCTATGTCATCTGTGAATACAGATCATTAGGGTTTCGTTTGGTGTAAAATCTCTTTTTCTCCCCTTCATCTCTTCTCAAATACCACTTGAATTTTTTTATGAACACAGAGCATATTCCTACATAAAAGATACAGGTAAGTTTGAGGGAGCTGTGAATAGGTCTGCAAGCAGTAATCACAAGAATGAAAAAAAACATTACCTTTATGGTAATCTATGGAAAACCTGCACCTGTTGTTCACAACCTGTCCCCACATCTTCTTTAGGAAATAAAAACATTGAAAATAATAAGCAAATTTATTCATTTTAGTCACTGCCATTGTCTAGTCCTCATTGATGATAAATGGAGAATTGCAAGGAACCCTGTGACTCTTCCAGCATGAAGCAATTTGTGTGACTTGTTGTGCTTTTCTTCAATAATCCAAAAATCTTAATTTTTAATTATTTTGTTTTAAGTTTGTGAGTCTGTCTCACAGCATTTAGTCAATTTTCTGAAAAGTATATAACAAGAAATCTTGCTGCTGCAGCTATTCAGGCTGTCCATCAATGCTGTCAGGTCTACTAGGAGCACCTTAGATGTCACTATGAGTTGGCGAGGTAACAGATACTAATATCTACTTTTTGTATGGTATCCTGCATGAATGAGACCCATCTCACTTACCTTAGGCACCTCTTTAGTTACAGACAACTGTCTGGGCTCCACTTTCATACAGAAGATTGAGGCAAATTCTGCAAAATTTAACTCTCTTCAGTGACAATAGATGGGGCCAGGAAACCAGACCAGACTAAACATGAGCATGAAGTAAACATAGAAGGTGAGTCAGCTGGCAGTAGTGTAATAAAAACTTTCCTGATACAAAATTATCCAGACGGTTGTCTCTGCAAAGAATGGAATGGAATGGAATGGAATGGAATGGAATGGAATGGAATGGAATGGAATGGAATGGAATAGAATAGAATAGAATAGAATAGAATAGAATAGAATAGAATAGAATAGAATAGAATAGAATAGAATAGAATAGAATAGAATAGAATAGAATAGAATAGAATAGAATAGAATAAAATAGAATAGAATAGACCAGACCAGGTTTGGAAAAGACCTTTGAAATCATCAAGTCCAACCTATCATCCAACACTATCTAATCAACTGAACCATGGCACCAAGCACCCCATCCAGTCTCTTCCTAAACACCTCCAGTGATGGTGACTCCACAACCACCTCCCTGGGCAGCACATTCCAATGGCCAATCATTCTTTCTATGAAGAACTTCTTCCTAACATCCAGCCTAAACTTTTGGTGCAGCTTGAGACCATGTCCTCTTGTTCTGGTGCTGGTTGTCTGGGAAAAGAGACCAATCCACACCTGGCTACAACCTCCCTTCAGGTAGCTGTAGACAGCAATAAGGCCTTCTTTGAGCCTTCTCTTCTCCAGGCTAAGAAACCCCAGCTCCCTCAGCCTCTCCTCATAGGGCTTGTGCTCTAAACCCCTCAAGAAGTGTGAGTTAATACATGGAGACTTCTCTCTTATTCAACCAGGTCAATTTACAGTAAAGCAGTACCCACCAAAAAAAAAAAAAATTAAAAAATTTAACAAAATAGTTCCTGAAGACAACATCTATATTCAATAAGGATGCAGACAGTTCTTCCAATAACCAAGAAATCCAGTATAGCATGTTTTCAGAAATTTGTGGAGGCTGACACAGCTTTATATTATCAGGCAGCAATATGTGGCAGCTTTGAGGTTCTGCTACACTGGCTGTGACCATGTCATGATTTATCAATTACTGTGTAAGACAAGGAAGAGGAAGGATAAACATATGTCAACATGCATGCACACGTGTCACACACATTTGTCCTCTCCCATCATCCTAGCCTCATGTCAACTGCTTTGAGAAGCCTAGAACAAGTTGTTGATTTTTGTTTGGGTTTTTAGTTGGGTTTTTTTAACATTTGTGGCATGGAGGGTTGGAAAATAATTGGACTCTTTACAATCAGTTCCCAAATGGGTGGTAGATGCCATTTTTTTTACATCCCTAGAGTACTTCTATAAAAGAATTCTTTCAAAGTACAGTTCTGTAGTGGATGTGTGTCTGATATGTAATGGTGACAGTAAAGATGACTTTGTTTGCTAACTGGCACAACATCAGTTGATTGGACATCTGAGTGCTGAGCTAAGCCCCAGATTTAGGATTTAGCCTGAATTTCAAAACAAACATGCAAAATGTGGTCCTTTTATAGCTTTATTTTGATAAGGCATCATTCTCCTAATCAGTCATATTGTTAGAGTGGCACTTAAAAGAAAATGGAGCTAGCAATCTAACAATAGCACGATCCATATAGGTCATTGAATCACCAACTTTATGTGAGTCACTAACAGTACAGCACACTTTATCTAAAGGTAATGTTTGGTAAATGATTTTATTTTGACAGGGAGACATATGCTTCATTGTTGATTCACTAGGTGGTGTTTTAATTGTGAGACATTAGTCTAGTGTTTGCACATTGCCTTCTTCCAGCTCAGGCTTTGTTGAATGAGCTAAACAAAGCAAGCAGGACTTCCTGTGAGCAGACTGGGAGCCAGCCACAGGTATAGGTCTCCTTGTTTTCCCAGGTATACCCAGAGCTGGGAAATAAAACCTGCTAAATTTAGTTTGAATAATGGTTTTGCACAGAACCTGAACAAAAGACACCACAGTTTTATAACTAAGATTTTTTAATAGGCTGGACAAAAATCTACCTTAAATTTGAGCTATTTTAACTGTAAAATGGATTTTAAATTAAAATGTTAAGGACTGGACTCTGGAGGCACAGATGACAACAAAGTGACTAAATCCCACAGAAGATGGACGCTTTGTTCCCCTATATGACATGAAACATCTCCCACTAAGCATTTCTATATTAAGCATCCAATAAAAACTTTGGGTTTCTTGAACCTCCTTTTCTTATTTGAGTCTTTTCTTTGAAAAAATTAGTCAAAAATCTTTTTCCAAGTGTTGGAGGCTTTCCTCTGTTTCTTCTTGGAAATGGGGAAAGGGAAAAAGTCCACACAAGAAAAATACATTGCCAGTAGTTGCCAGTCTGAGGTAAAACTTTAAAAGGGATCTATATCATCCAGATAGAAATGAGGCCTGATATTTTAGTTTGTCTTCAGGTCAGTTACCTGCTGCACAGCCCACAACGCAGCTGTTTTCCAGCCCTTTTGTATTCTCATGAATAAGCCACTCAGACCTCTTTGTGAGTGGGACTTATCATCACCCTCCCCCAGCTAGTGCTGAGTGTCTAAGCTAACCTCAAAGTCAAAGGACATTCAAAGCACATTGCATGTTACACAGTAAGCACAAGTGTCAGACAACAGACTTTAACCTATAGGCATCCGTGCCTTTCTTGCCATTTGTGCTAGTTCACCTGGTTAGGCTAATATCCTGGGACACATTGTAAAGGAAACTTAACCATCCTACACACAGGATACTGACAAGACCCTTGGTAATACTGCAGTGAGACTTTCTACAGCAGTTGAATTATCTGGGAACAGAAACAGTCCTCTGCTCTGCTTTACAGGTACTCCGAGCATTTGTTCCAAATGTACTTTTTAGCCCTTGAAAATCATTCTGCAATTCTGGCTTACTTATTCATGAGGAGAGGAAGAGGGGAGGGAAGCTGGCCACCTTGATTTAATTTCCTTTCTGAAGCAGAGCACATTTTGATTAAGAGAACCACAAGGAGACATTCCCTATGGGGACTCAATATTTGGAATTTAATTTCCTTCTTACTGAGCTGTATGTTGTTGTTGCTGGAACCAACAGACAGAACAGCTGACCAAGTGATGAAAAGACCTACCTGAAGGTGCTATTGACTACAATTTTCATTTGAAAATTCCTGCAGATTTTGTAACAAATTCCTGTGGATTTTGTAACAAAGAGTTGCAGAATTTAGGCTGCAGTGATTTTTAACTAAAGTGCATTAAGCCAATTTTGAAATGCATAAGCTCAACTATCTCTGCAGAGTTAATTGCACAACAGTGTAGGAACAGGAAAATTCCATTTCTGGGTGTTTAACTCTCATTTGCTATCTGTCACTAAGTAGACTTTCAGAGCTGCAGTTCACAGTGTTTATAAACAGTGAAGTATTTTCCCTGATCAGAGTGCAAAGGATACATACAACCCTCTTTCCTTTTGAACCAGCTTATAAGGCTAAGTTTTCCTTCTTTTTCTTCCTCTACATTCCCTGAGTGTTTAGCAGTTAATTAAAAATACTTTCAAAAAGTGTATTCTAAAACCACAAGGGCTTCCTCTCACAGTGGGTGGCAGGCCTATCACCATCCAGATAATTTTGTACTCAGAGAACTATGCAACTTCCTCACAGCAAGAAAGACTCCATTGTGTGCACCACTGTAGGGGATCAGGCTGTATTTTGGAGTACAACAACTCTCCCTCTGCTGTGAGGCTCTGTGAGGTTATGCTTGCCAATGACATACACTGGGTGTTCGAATTAACTAGGAGCAACCACAGCGTTTGCTGTTTTATACACACATGCACACAAGATAACCAAGATGATTACCATCAACCTGAGAACATTTTGTCATAAAATGTATATGATGATCAGGCTCTAGAAGTAACAGAGCTAGTGGAAGAGAAGTTTATTCTTTCAACCCCCAATTGTGTAAAACACATAAGATGTGCAAAATTTCAATTCACTTACGTTACTCTTACACTTCAGGGTAAGCACCAATTTCAGTGCCATGCCAGACTGGAGCTGTAACACTTTGTGCTGCATCCTATGAGGCCCAGTGGGCTCTAAAGGGAAACACAGAAAATATTTTTCAGTAACTTAACAGGAAGTTTGATACCTGTGCTACAATATAGGTTCCTCTAGTTTGCCCAAATTTCTAAGACTGTAGATAAAGCAGATGAAAAAAAAACTAACAATGCAAACTATAAAAAGTGCAACTGCTGAGGGGAATATATCAAGTCAAGTAATAAATACAACCCTTAATTGAACAACTGGTTAGATGTGGTAGCTTTTTTTGATAACCTTTTTTCAACACCTATAAAGATTAGTTAATTTGTATAAAGAAAGGATAACAAAGAGTTTTACTAAAATTTCCCATTTGACAGCTGGATTTAAGAAGAAATTCATTACTTTCTCCTGTGTCCTTTGTTCTAGCAGTGAAAGTAAACACAAAGGCAACTCTTGAGCAGATTTTCCCATAAGGCTCATAAAATAAAAACAATACTCAGGACAGATGCTAAAGTACACCCACAACTTGTATGTGTATCCTTTTCTCTACTGATGCACATAGCAGAGGCACAGATCAGACACTTTACTATAGTATATTCTCTTTCATAATATGAGCAAGTTCAGTAAACAGATGCAATACATGCAGCAGAATACCACTAATTCACACTAGTGGCTGACAGGTGAATTTTGAATTACCATAGACTGCAAACTTATTCATAGACTCATAGAATACCAGGTCAGAAGGGACCCCAAGGATCACCTAGTCCAACTTTTCAGGCAAAGAATATAGATTAAATGAGATGGCCCAGCACCCTGTCAAGTTGGGCCTTGAAACTGTCTAATGCAGGGGGATCCACCACCTCCCTTGGGAGTTTATTCCAACGTCTAATAGTTCAGATGGTGAAAAAAAATTCTGGCATTCAGTCTGAACCTCCCCAGGAGCAGCTTTTACACATTACCCTAGTGGATGTGGATCACCTTGATTTCAGGTGTTGTTTTTTTTATTTGACACCTTCTCCCACAGCATCCTTTCAGCTAAATGGAGAAAATGTGGTCTGGATGATCATATAGTAAGGTGGACTGTGAGCTGATTGAAGGAAAGAAGTCAGAGAGCTGTAGTAATGGGACGGAGTCTAGCTGGAGGCCTTTATCTAGTTGAGTCCCTTAGGGATCAGTACTGGGACCAGTACTATTAATATATTCATAAACAACCTGGATGAGGGAACAGAGTGCACTCTCAGCAAGTTTGCTGGGTGGAGTGTCTGACACACTGGAGGGTTGTGCTGCCATTCAGCAAGACTTGGACAGGCTGGAGAGCTGGGCAGGGAGGAATTTAATGAAATTCAACTAGGGCAAGTGTAGAGTCTTGCATCTGGGAAAGAACAACCCCATGTATCAGTATAGGTTGGGGACTGACCTGTTAGAGAGCAGTGAAGGGGAAAAGAAGCTGGGTGTCCTAGTGGCTGGAAGGTTGACCATGAGCCAGCAACATGCTGGCCAATGCCATTCTGTGGTGTATTAGAAAGGGTGTGGTTCGTAGGTCGAGAGAGGTTGTCCTCCCCCTCTTCTCTGCCCTGGAAAAGCTGTATCTGGAATATTGTGCCAAGTTCTGGGCCCCTCAGTTCAGGAAGGATGGGGAACTGCTTGAAATGGTGCAGCACAGAGCCACAAAAATTATGAAGAGAGTGGAACATCTTTCTTACAAGGAGAGACTGAGGGAGCTGGGGCTCTATAGTTTGGAGAGGAGGAGACTAAGGGGTAATCTTATTAACATTTACAACGGATAATGGGTGAGTTCCCAGAGGATGGAGCCAGGCTTTTCTCAGTGATGTCCAATGACAGAACAAGGGGCAATGGGTGGAAGTTGAGGCATAGGAAGTTCCACGTAAACATGAGGAAATTCTTCTCTGTGAGGGTGATGAAACATGGGAACGGGCTGCCCAGGGGGGTTGTAGAGTCTCCTACTCTGGTGATATTCAAAACCCATCTGGATGCATTCCAGTATGGTCTGGTATAGGTGATCCTGCTCTGGCAGGGGGGTTGGACTAGATCTTTCAAGGGCCTTTCCATCCCCTAGCATTCTATGATTCTGTGACCTTGATGGGCTAGACAGATGGACAGAATCTAACGGCATGAGATTTAACACATCTAAGTGCTGGGTGCTGCACTTTGGTCACAACAACCCCATGCAGTGCTACAGGCTGGGGTCGAAGAGCCTGTAGAGCAGCCAGGCAGAAAGGGACCTGTGGGTTTCTGGTTGACAGTAGGCTGAACATGAGCCAGCAGTGTGCCCAGGTGGCCAAGAAGGCCAATGGCATCCTGGCCTGCATCAGAAATACTGTGGCCAGCAGGAGCAGGGAAGTCATCCTGCCCCTGTACTCAGCACTGATTACGCCACACCTTGAGTACTGTGTCCAGGTCTGGGCCTCTCAATTTAGGAAGTATATTGAATGTGTCCAGAGAAGAGCAACAAGACCGGGGAGAGGTCTGGAGCACAAGCCTTAGGAGGAGGCTGAGGGAGCTGGGGTTGTTTAGCCTGGAGAAGAGGAGGTTCAGGGGAGACCTTATTGCTGTCTACAACTACCTGAAGAGAGGTTGTAGCCAGGTTGGGGGTTGCTCTCTTCTCCCAGGCAACCAGTACCAGAACAAGAGGACACAGTCTCAAACTGTGCCAGGGGAAGTTTAGGCTCAAGGTGAGGAGAAAATTCTTCACAAAGAGAGTAATTTGCCGTTGGAATGTGCTGCCCAGGGAGGCGGTGGATTAGATGTGGCACTTGAAGCCATTGTTTAGTTAGTCATGAGGTGTTGGGTGATAGGTTAGACTTGATGATCTCTGAGGTTTTTTCCAACCTTGTTGATTCTGTGATTCTGTGATTTTGTGAAGTGTCTATGGACAAATAGTCACATAGTTATTTTGTGGATGATACAGTATAAATGAAACTATTTTACTAAGAGTGTTCTAAGTAATTCTACTGTACCAGAGATTCATTCATCTTATTTAGGTCATTCAACTTGCAGTCCGTGTTAGTGCTCTATTGCCCTTTCTCTTTAAATGTTAAAAAGGGTATAACAAATGCCATCTTTTAGTATTTGTGAAGTCTTAGAAGACACTTTTTGAGGTTTATTGTTGCTTTTAAGGATTTTTAGAACACTAAATTGCCTTTTTTATTCAGAGACTGTCTTGCATTTCAGTGAGCTTTATCTAGAAACCCATCACTAAAACTGAAACCAAGAAAGAAACAACTAGTTTAGATCATGTCCGCTGTTTTAAAAAGTTGTTTTCTGGCAAGTGACTGCTTTGCAGTTTGTGTCCTAATGCATCCCAGACCCAGGCATTTTGTAGAAGGATGGGTCATCCAGAGGGCATTTCTCCTCCAAAAGAAGAGTATTCTGTGCTTCCAATTCTCTTACATATTGGATTAAGATACAGTAGCTGACACAATACCTAAATCTTCAGCACACTTTGGTCACCAAACTTTAGTCTGAGTGGATGTCCTTTGGTTGAAGAACTTGTCTACTGACAGCACATCTTGTCTTTGCCAGTCTTTCAATGTCAGCAAAAAGACCCATTTAATTATAAATTCAACCCAATTCTTTCCTGTGTTGATAATATTCCTACCTTTGGGGAAAAAAATACTTCAGCTGGAAGCTTGCATTGTAAAACCATTCTTTGAATTAGCTCTCCAAACTGAATACATTACTGTTATCCACAGCAAACATTTAGCATATATTTCTGTTTGCTAGCCTAATTAATTTAATCCCCTTCACTCATGCTCTCTCTTCCACAAACTTAAAACCAGTAGAAACTGCTTTGAGAATACTTCTACCTGAGAGAATCACAAAGAAATTCTCAACAATCCCTGTGTTTGAGACTACTAATTGAATGCTTTCACTAAAGAAATGACAAAGGACAATTATCAGTATGCATTAGGTACTTAACAGCTTGCAGTGTACAGTGTAGGTGGGTTTTAAAGAGAAAAGGTCTAGGTCATCATTCATCTCATCCTAAGGTAGAAATTTCAAACAGATTTAGATCAGCAGAATCCCTTTCAGGAAACATGCAGCTGTTTCCGCTGACTACAAAGAAGTCCCAGGTGAATAGTACAGATGCAGATGTCTACATTGGATTTGCCTGAAGTTATATAAGGGAAATCCCGCTCTAAGGGCTTGCATGACTTTTAGATAAAATAATTGTATGAATTCTCAATGGAGGAATTACAAAACCAAAGAAATTATTGTTACTCAGAGCTCTAAGGAGACACAATTCTTTGGAAAAGTGCCAGGATTCATTTGAATTATCATGGTCTAAACAATGCTATAAAATCACAGCTTCTCTAACATTTACCTGTTGCTCAGAGAGTGCAGGTTTCTTGTTCCCATATCTTTCTTCACTGGTTACATTTCAAGGAGGAGCAAAATCCTCGCAGATATGTCTCTGCAACAAGTTGGGTTTTTTTACCATGACATTGCTCACTGGCCTCTTTCCCTTCCCTCCTGCCCTCTGTCCCCCTTCCCCTCAACTCCCCCTCTCCAAGACGTTTCATTTTCTGTCCTCCAAATTCTTACTCACTGAGCCTCTTAACAAATTCAATTTTCTTTGGTCTTGTATCAGTCTCTGTGTGACCTCCTGTTTTGTCTTTTGTATTTCCAAAATAATTTGTAGTTACAGGTTGAAAAAAAAAAAAAAAAAAGCTATTTAGTGCTTTGGAGTTTTCCAGATTCCAAATTTCTCTAGTACTATAGTGCTGCTCTCAGCTTTTAAAAAGCAAGCAAACTTATGTGCCTGGTTAGCTGCTCTCTGCTCCCTCCATTAAAGTCCATGTTGAGCAACTGTTGTCTAAATACAACAAGATCACAAACTTATAAATGCTAGTCTTGAACCACAGAAGTTAGAAATGTGAGTGAGGCCTGAGATAATTTAGTTTGCAACATTTTGTTCTAATTGTGCTGGTTTTCTCCTTTCTTTCACATGGTGTATATAATACTGCAGGGCTTTTTTTTAACAGCTTCTCCTAGCAGACACCAAAATACAGCTTTGAACATCTGTTGATTTTTTGATAAATGGCAATGTACACTCTCATTTAATAAGAAATGGATTCTAAAACTGATACTATGATGAATTATTTTTCTTGCCTAAGGCCTCGGTACCTGTGAGTACCAAGGATTTAAATACCAACTTGATGAAATCCCTGGTTAGAATCTTTTCATGTCATCTCCACTTTAAATATTTGGCTTTTGCTGATGCTAAATAGTCTAAATCCTGAGTCAGCTATCAAACCTCCACAGCTCATAACGGATCAGGCTGTGTTTAGTATCTCAACATTCACGTCTGAATTGACTTACAGCTCACATTAAGTAAATATATTCTTAGCTCTGCCCATCAAACTCTGTTAAGAGGCACGGAAGCAGTGAGGAAACCTGTGCAGCAACTTTAGCTTTGTTCATCATCTGACTTATTTACTGTTGCTAGGTAAAGTAATTTTCTGCAAGTCTGAATGAGAACTCACCCCACAAAAGCTGAAGGCAAAATGCATGCATGGAAATGTAAAGGGACAAGAAGACTCAGGGTACCAGTGTGAAAATCTTTTGCAGCTGTGCCAGCAGTGTGCAACATTGTTCCCAGACCAATAAAAACTTGAAGTTAATGCTGTTTCATTGCAAAGGTGACAGCTTTAGTTCAGCCATCACAGGAGAAGGCCTCCGCAATCATTGAGGTTACCACTCTGCAATCTCAGGTTACCTATAGATAGCAAGAGGGGGAAAAGCTTGAAACTAAGGGAATGAACAACTTACCCTAACTCCCGAAAACACAAATGGTCCTTCCAAGTAGCAACCACTAGGGCAGCATGGAAAGACTGGATTTTTGCTCTTGATGCTTATGTGTCCTGAAAACAAAAAAAATAATAACCAACAAACCAACCAAAAACAAATAAACAAGCAAAAAAAATAGCAGTGGAGAGAGAGTGTTAGATCTGGGACTTATGCACACAAACATGCTCCCAATTATGATATTTCCAGCTGAAGTTGAAAAATAAACAAGAATTTCCATACCTACCTTTTGTTTACACATTTACATCAAGCTTGAGGAAAAACACCAAGAAAAGAAGTGTTGTCTGTAGCCAAGATAATGAATTCTATCATGCATCTTTCGTTTACATTTGGTGATATAAGTTTAAAAAATATACCATCTTCTATTATTCTGCAGGCAATATGGACGCATAGAAACCTTACTCCCACACAACTCATTTGTGAGGCCAGCAATATTTCTGACTAAAAAACTTTAGCAGAATTTAAACAAACATACACTTTCCTAGGTGAAATTTTACCTCTATTTTTACTTTCTGATCATTTAACCTTAACAGTAACAAGCACACATTCAGTGAGCTGAGTCCTCAGCTCTTGAAAACATAAGGCAATTTCAACTACCTAAGCACATGGCTTAGAGAAGTAATCCCTTCAAATCAAGATCAGCTTCATAATTGTGAGTTGTAGCCAGATAAAATTTACTCAAATGAGAGATCTGTATTTTGTAAAAGTACATTTTTTTCCTACTACAGAAAGCACTGTCCTTTCCAGGCAAACAATTCTACAGCATTTCTTTTGTCACCTTAGTATCTTCTGTGAATGCATCAGAGCAGGAAAAACTACTGCTGCAGTGTGAAAAGATTCTGCTTAGGCTTTTGCACTTCTTAGGGAAGAAAAGTCCAGACTTCATTTACTAGTATCCTGACTCATAGTTCTCAGCAGACCCAAAGAATGTACTTCTCATTCCCCCTCCTTCCCACCACTCCACCAACTTCCTTTACAAACAACTATCTACAAGTGAACCTTAATTTGATTCAAGTGAAGAAAGGAAAAAAAAAAAAAGAAAGAAGCCATGAAAGATCCCATCCCAATATACTTTCTCTTTATTTAATTTTTAGCTACATCTGAAGTTTTTGTTCTCAATAGCTGTCTGGAGTAAGGAAAACGAGATTCTTTGTCACAATCTCACTCGCAAGCCTCATACATGAAAGCATAAGTTGATGTGCTCTGTTCTGGTCTGTTTCAGTGAAGAAATCTGTTCCCTCACAAGTGAAATGCTGAAAATTACATTAACCATGATTCATTCTACTAAATATTCAGAGCTGCGTTATTTACCACTGCATTAAATCCATGCATGATTGAAGTCAAGTTTATAAACCCTAACTGTTCTGGATTTCATGTTAGCCTAATAAAATACTTATATTTATGGTAAGGAATGTTTTTTGTATATATAGCAGAAATACAATTTGCATTAAAGGTCTGAAAATATATGGAAAGCAGGGTATATGTGCGAGGTTCTGCACCTGGGCCAGAACAATCCTCACTATCAATACAGACTGGAGGAGGAGATGATAGAAAAGAGCCCTGTGGAAAAGGACTTGGGGGTGCTGATGGGTGAGAAGTTGGACATAAGAAGACAGTGTGTGCTTGCAGCCCAGAAGGCAAACCACATCCTGGGCTGCATCAAAATATGCATTGCCAGCAGATCCACAGAAGTGATTCTCTTGCTTTACTCTGCTCTGGTGAGGCCTCACCTGGAGTACTGTGTTCAAGTCTGGAGCCTTCAATACAGGAAGGACATGGACCTGATGGACAGGGTCCAGAGGAGGGCTTTGAAAATGACCAGGGGGCTGCAGTGCCTCTGCTGTGAGGACAGGCTGAAGGGGCTGGGTTTGTTCAGCCTAGAGAAAAGGAGGCTCCAGGGAGACCTAATAGCAGCCTTCCAGTACCTGAAGGGGACCAACAGGAAGGATAGTGAGAGGCAGTTTACAAAGGCCTAATGGGACAGGACAAGGGGCAATGGCTTCAAACTAGAAAAGAGTAGATTTAGGTTGAATGTCAGGAAGAACTTCTTTACTATGAGGGTGGTGGACCACTGCAACAGGTTGCCTAAGGAAGTGGTTAGGGCTCCATCCCTGGAGATATTTAAAGTGAGGCTCGACAGGGCTCTGGGCAACCAGAGCATGACAGGCAAAATACTTAGAATGATTTGCATAATGACACTGTTGAAGATGTACTGAGTGATAGTCATTGTGCTTTGGCTGAATTGCAGCCAGTATTTGCTGGTGATAAAGACGAGATGTATATGGCAAAAAAATGGCATATGTTTTTAAGAGTAACAACAGAACTGCACATCAGAACTGTGTTTCTGATCAGAATTTAGAAAAATGAGTGAAAATTAAGCATATAGCTATTTATAACTGGTCAATACCCTTCTGTTCAAGATTATGAATAAAGAAAATCCTTTGAAAATGCCAGAGTCCAGATTCCAGTCGGATATGCCATAGTAAAATTTTGTTTACAATAACAACAGAAAAATCTCACAAGGCATGTTGTAAAGTATGAAGATCAAGACAAGTGCACCCAGCATAAACTACATAAGTATCTGTGTATATTAATTACCTGAAATTAAATAGAATAGTGTTGCAGATCACATCACCCCACATCAGCCTCATGAAGCCCAAGATGTTTTGGTCAATACGGTCAAACAACTTTTATTCAATTACAAACGTCAAACTTTTGTCACTTCTGTGTAAAATAATGCCACCTATGTTTTGCATAGTGGTATGTGTCAAGGATGATAGTAAATACATCATTAAAATGCAAGGATTGAAAATTAAAAATCACAAAAAGTGTATGGGGAAAGGAGGGAAGCAAGAAGGGAATTTAGGAAATGGCATTTCAAGAATGGTGTTCAGAAGACTTTCTGTTTTGGTCAGTCTTTTATGGTTTCAGTGAATGCTGAGTCACATTCTTAAGAGATGTATACACTCTAAAAGCTGTAGAAATACTTTTATAGGCATACTGAAAAGTATTATTAGTTTACATTCTAATCTTTGCAAAGTATTTTAGTAATGCAATCTAATGAATAACAGAAACGGCTGTGTTTTCACATCATATTGCATTATGTGTAATTCACCCCTGTTGTCTCCTTACCAGATGGTGTACTGGTAGAATTTAGTGGGTACATAAATGACGGATTTGAACTGAAATAAAATCAATCTTTCCTTGTGAAATGAATTTTACATTCCATTGCTGATTTCAGGACAAAACTCTGAAATGTACAAGCTGGAAAATCAGCAGAGGGAAATAACAAAGGAGTGCTCCAGCACTATACAAATGAATCATTGCAATTCACTCTCTTCATAGACTATACTTTTCTGCATGCTCAGCTCTCACTGATGACGTGGGAGTGGGAGACATAAAATTACTCTCTATGAAATTTGGGGAGGACAGAATGAATGGTAAGTAAAATTGAAGACTGATCGGTTATACAAAGCAATCTGAATTGCTTGTTAAGGTGAACATATTGAAGTATTATGCAGGTAAAGAGTGGAAGAAGCAAAGTTACCAGAGCAAAATTTGTTATGTTCTGCTAGTAAAACCTGTGAGACCTTGAGAACAAACACTAATCTTGACTGGCAGAGTTTGCACAGCAGTCTTGAAGTCACACAGCTCAACAAAATAAAATACATTAACATGATATTTGTGTTTCCACAGAGACAATTAACGAGAAGATGATTTTACAATGGCAGTGGTAAGTAAGTGTGATATGGATTTGTCATGCTCTATGGTCTGCATTCCAGAAAGATTAAATGAAAAATAGGGGAGAGCTATAATAAAAATAAGTATACTCAATGGATTCAGAAGCCACTGTACAGTTTAAGAGATGTGGATTTGTCCAAGTGAGACAGTTATTGAGGATAGGATAGGATGGGATGGGATGGGATGGGATGGGATAGGATAGGATAGGATAGGATAGGATAGGATAGGATAGGATAGGATAGGATAGGATAGGATAGGATAGGATAGGATAGGATAGGATAGGATAGGAAAATAGAGGTCGACCCTCAGCTTTTTTTTCTCTGAACTAGACACACAGAGATTCCTCCGCCCCTCCTCACAGGACATGCCTTGCAGCCCTTTCACCAGCTTTGTTGCCCTTCTCTGGATGCATTCAAGGACCTTCACATACTTCTTAAAATGTGGAGCCCAGAACTGCACACAGTACTCATGGCAAGGCCACACCAACACTAGATGCAAGCAGAACAATCACCTCTTTTGACCATCTGGTTATTCTATGTTTGATGTATCAAAATGGCACAACAACCCAACTACTGTTTCTAAACATCTTGAAGATGAAAGCATAACAGATAACAAAGGCAACTTCAGTCCAGTGCAAATGAATCTTATGAATAATGAATAAATAAATTCACATCAGATTTAAGACACTTATTTTTAACAGAAATGTGGTTAATCATGTGTGACAAATACCATGATGCCTTTCATTTACAAGATGAGAGGCAATACACACTGTAGTCAAAGACTCAAAATCTGGGTAAAGTTCTCTGATAGAAGTGCTATAGAATGTAGTACTGCATTTTAGAGCGATCTTTCTAGACTTCAAAATCTCAGCACAGTATCCATGGACCAAAGGTAGCTGACATAATTCTAATTTTTAAGTAAATATTTTTAAAGAAATGCTACTTGTAGAGTAAATAAAGTATGTCAAATTTTGCTTCCCTGTAGCAGCACAGACAACAAATGTCTAGGTTTTCCATATTTTGTTTTACGATCTTTGAGATACATTTTTTCAGTAAAAAAAAGAAAACCATCAGGAGCAATGTCTATGGCTTTTCTCCCTCTGGTATTATTCATAGAATCACCTCCAGTGTAATCCATTTAATCTTAACTGCAAATGGTATTCACCACTGGAGCTGGGGTGTTCATGGAAATTAGGATTTTTAGTAGGATGCAGCTCCCTTAACTCCTTAAATGCTGCAGAGAACTGGAGGATTTGGCAGTTAATGCCAGAAAAAATGGCAGTGATAAGAAAACGTTGACTCATCTCACCAATAGATCTATAAAACCACCATTAGGCTGTTATCACTAGGAGCAACATTGTGTGGGTTGTGCATGTGCAAATGAGTGCAAAATCACAGCTGGTATTTCTAATTCTGTCCAGCCCAAGAGATATATGATCCCAGAAGTATCTGAGGTAATTAAACAAACTAAATCAAACCCAAATACTGAATTCCCAAGTGAAAAAAAATAAATAAATAATGTGTCATATATATCTATTGAACCATTTGCTTTCCATCTGTGTACTCTCTAATTTTTCTTGTCACATATTCTAATTAAGAATAATGTTCATAACCAAACATGTGCTTGCACGTCTTCCATCTACCACTCCAAACCCTGCTGAGGGAGCGCACAAACTTGTTACCCCAGCATCCTTTCCGGAGCAAGCACACAATAACTCTGCTTGCAACTTCAGCAGGCATTAAAACAGAAAATGATTCTGTATTACAAAGAACATTGCACATTTTGTATGAGCAGAGTGGATCCTACACAAGAAACTGCTTTTTGAATAAACGTTCTTTCTTTCACTTGTTTGCCACTATATGAGGAAAAGCTTCACTTTTGTTCGACAATGCATTTCAATACCGACCCCATTCAGAAAGCATGTAATGGTTGTAATTACAGCTTTAAATCCAGACTGGAGCTAGTTTTGTTACAGTGACTGTAATTCACAGGAATCTGGACAATAGGCATAGCGAGAAAAATTTTCTGCCGTAACAATCCCTATTGCAGTATTTCATGTTTCCAGAATGCAGAGGCTTTTCAGAACAAGATTTCTGTAAAGCCTTATGTATGTCAGAAGGCTAGAGATATGGATGGAAAGTTGTGGTAGTGTGTACCAATTCAATTGCTAGAGCTCTGTTTATACTAAATGCAACCCTGCGAGCAATTGACTCATGAATAGCTCATGTTATATGCAAAAAGTAATTAACAGGAAAAGCAAACTGAACAGAAGTCTTTCCATAATTCAAGTTGTGAAAATAAAAAGCTCAGTGCTAAGTAGAATTAATACAGTTTATTTTGCTTACATTCATCATTCAATTTCTTTAATAGTATTTTATGGAAATATATTTTTCTAAGTCATACGCCCAGCAGCCTCTTCAATTTACATATGTTTGTAATAGTATGGGCATAGATGCTGTGAATGCCTTTGAAATACTCATATCAGCTATAATATCTGTGATACACACATACTTTACACTAGTGCATATTATACACCTGTATTTGCATACAGGTTTGTAAAAACAAATGCATCATCTTGCTTTGTTTTCTCCAAGATGTGGTCCAAAGATACACTAACAGAGTGCACTAGCAGCCTTCAAGCAACTCTCTCCAGCTGCTGCTGCTTTACCAGCCGTGGTCAGAACACAGTACTGCCCTAAGATGTCCTTGTCTTCTAAATGCATTTAGGAGTCACTAAGAATGGATGACTTTATCTGTAACTGGGTGACATTGTTTGTTCCACTAGGCAGGGAGAAGTATCTTGTTTAGCACCTCTCAATAAAGGTGCTGAATAAGCGATGCTTTGTTTATGAAATATTGTATCATTTCATTTAACTGCAGCTGGCACAAAAATCCCTTAAACATATGTGACTGTTTACTAATATGTCCAGTGAAGGTGAATACAATAATATGCTTTTTCTGTAAACTTCTATACTTGAAAATGCTGGATGTGAATCACAATGTTTTGGAAGTTACATTTTGCAAATAATCTGCTTATAATATGTAGAGAAAAAGAAACATTATATTATAAAGAGACATATAAGCAGTTTTCATTGTATTGCTGGTTTTGTAAATGGAATTTGCTCATGTAAGTGCTTAAGATGCATTTCCATAAAGCAGCAGGACTCCACATTCTGTGGTTATTTAAAATGTGGGATAAGGGATATGATGAAAGGCAAAGTGGAAAATCAGAGCTAAGCCATTTGCCCTGGGAAATGTACTCAAGGGCAAGTTCAGTGCGAAATAGCCGAATAGACTGAGAGGAAAACTCTTCCTCTACCCAGTGCTGGGGCAGGGCATCTAAATGTGAGAGCAGAGCAGATGAGCTCCATTGAGCTTTGCTTAACCCAGCTATCTGCAGTATATCCCATCTGCTGTCTCAACATTGTCACGTATAAGCCTGACACTGGGCAAACAGAAAGGCTGGTGTCCCTCCCACATTTACTGCTAGAATCACCTGCTGACAGAGCAGATGGGATTTGTTGACAGCTTGAAACTACATCGACTACCTGCCTGACAAAGCTTGGTCTGAGGAGGTTCATTGGCCATCTGAGCTTAAATCTGTGCCTTTGCCTGCAGCACTGCTCACAGAGACTTCTTCTGACTAAGCAATTCCTTTGCAAAAGATAAAATTTTCCCATGGTCAGGTATCTAATGAGTAACACAACTGGAAAAAGAATCCAGAAGTCCCAGACCAAAGTATCCTAATTTATACCTAATACAGAAAGAAAGCCACAACAGGATGATGAGAGTGCCTCTGTCAGCCTTCAGGGAGATTTGGTGACAAGGAGCGGTTTTGCACTATTCAGGGTAAGGGTTTGACTTCTAAATGAACAGACTGAGAAATTATTACTCAACACTCCCTCAATATTTGCATATCTTTTGTCTCCACATCATCAGCAGTTCAGCATGTAGTTAGAGTACTTCTGATTGTAATGACTGGTTGCCAGAATACAGTACGACCAAAAGAAAATGTGGAGCTGGTTGAGCTGAGTCAGCTACTGCCATTTACTCATAGGGTGGACATGGAGTCACAAGCCCCGAAGGTGCACAAGTTCAGGCTGTCTTCCTCCCTTCATCTTCCAAGTCAGTGCTTTGTTTTCAACATTATTCAGACATCTCAAGTCTCAGCAGTAAGTCCAAAGTGGAAAAGAGTCAGCATTTCCAGGGTGCAAAAGCCAAAATCCTTGTAGGAAACAAAATGTCTCCCATAGAAATAAAAATAATGCTGTGAACTACAGCAGCAGTAAATCAAATCTGGGACAACTTTAAGCTGGTTTCAAACCTGTAAAGTTTTATAAAGAATCAAAGATCTAGCTATTTGTAAACAAGAGGTATGAATTTTATATATCTATACACCAGTATGCAAGTCCTTGCTGCAATTACAGTTTATTCATATTAATGTTTAATGAATTCTGTTATTTAGTTTATGTACCTAAACCATATCGTATTATAGTACTATGCTGTCATGACATCCCTATATTAAGCAGCACCTCCTTTCTTTACCATGGCTGTAGACAAGGTACAGATGAACTTCTGAATCCATTTTACTGTACAGTGCATTATGACTGTTAGAGGAAAAGAAAAAAATGTATGGTCAAGACCCAGCAGCCTGAGAAGATTCCCTCATCAGCAAGCAACAGAGCATTTGGAAATGATAAAATGCTACATAAATCTTCCAAGAAACAGATAAGAAAATGAACAAGGTCATAAATCCTTAATATTTAACTCAAACCCACTGAAGAAACACTTTTTCAGAGACAGTTAAATATAGCCAACCAGCAGAATGAATCAATATAAGCCATAAAAAAGATGACCACATAGTGAGTGAGGAGAAATGCTGACAATTCATGAAAAAGAGACAGAGAAAATGTGAGCTGCAAAGTTCTGCCGATTATTCCAGGCAATTGAGAAGGTATCTTGTAACAGGTGACACCATTTTTTATCTTCAGGTAATTGCAAGAATTAATATATTTCTGTCGATAAATGTGGGTTGGAAAATAAACTCCATGAACTGACAGTCAGTCTTTTTTCCTAGTGAGTGTGAAATTGCCTTGTGTGATACAGCTGACACCACAAAGCATGCAATGTAATTGTACCCAAATATTCTCTGGTTAGTATCAACCATTAACCTCAGTCAGTGGATCACTGAGGTCAGGACTGGGGATTTATATTCAAGCCAATTTACACCTATCTGCCCACAGAGTCAGAACTGCAGCAGGGCTTCTAATCAGAAGCATTTCCTACACAACCACAGAACTTTTTACAAAGTCATTAGGTCCAATTAAAATTCAGCTCAAACTGTGCAGCTGGCCTGCCCATAGACCAAACTAAGTTTCCCAGTCAGCTGGAGGTGAACTTAAGTTACCTGAACATACTTCAACCCCTGTAAGTTTCAAACAGGAAATTTGGGGTCTGGCAAAGCAAAATTTCATTAAAATTATCTGCTGCAAACAGAGAAGTACCTGCTTTTGTCAAAAGCTGTCAGCCACAGATATTTTTGTTTTTCCGGTAAAGGAAAACCACTTGAAAATTTTGTTACGAAAATCCAGTCCTTCTGGTATTTCTATGCCCCTGTTCTGGACTGTAGTCTGGGCCACTGATCTCTCCTAAGCCATGCCACAGACCCAGGAAGCACAACAGGGCCTCAGTGAAAAACTGTGATGCACCAGAGAATGACTGTTTTACGCTATTAACCCACCCACAGAATGGTGGTGACAGGAGGCATTTAAACTGTAACGTCTACTATGTATAAATACATCTCTTTTCAGCCAGAGTTTTTACACAGAACAAATACTACCTCCTCTAAAACATCTTATGAATGGGTAAAGCAAGGTGGTAAAAAGACACAAGATATGCTGTTCAGGCAGAAGAGTGCAAAATTCCCTCTCAAAAACATTAGTATTCTCTAAGGACTTTATCCAAACCTATTAAGTCAATGAGACTCATTCTATTAGCACCAACTGGCTTTCTGTTTGATCCCACACAGCAAGATGGAAATTGTACTCTTTCAAAATAACCCCCAAAAAATGAAACCACAGTTTAGATTAAAGAGCATTTCCTACGAAAAGGCCTTCATGCTCTCATATTACATAACTTCTGCCAGAAATTATGATAGTTTAGCTCAATGTAGTATATTCACTCCCTGCTAAATTCTTGAAACATTTTGATAGAGAGCAGCACAGAAACCACAAAAGGGGTAGTTTCTGCTTTGCTTGAAAATGAACTATTTGATTTTCAGTACTTGAGCTGCAGTAGTTGGAAAGTAATTTAGACCCCTGCAAATCAGGAAGAATTGACCAAATTACTCGTACCTTAAACTGCAGAACACTAGAGAAGCCCTGCTTCAGGCCACTGCCTACCATTTGGCAGGGCTAAATTAGAACTGCTAACTTATAGCTATCTTATTTCTTTTTTATGAGAACATCTTATAGACATCCCACTGAAGAGTAAGGATGCCAGGAAGCAGAAGAAAGCCAGGAAGACACAAAGCTCAGGATCAGAGAGAAAGAATAGCCTAGAGAGGCAGAAACAGGAGTGAAGTTAGGAAGCAAAAGCAGAAAGAAGAGGACACCAAATTAAAAATAACTGGCTACTCCAGCAGCCAATGGATGCCACTCAAGAACCCTTTCCCAGAGTTTTACATGAGGGAGTGCCCAGGGAATAGCCCTGTGGGTAACCATAGGCAAAGTCCTTTCTACTGTGCTTCTTCCTGCATAGGAGAACAGCAGTTTGCACCAGAAACAAGCTGATCAAGCTATGTACAACAGAAGCTTCCCCACACAGGTCATAGTATTGAAAACAGCCCACATGTGGCTTCATGAATGCAACTGGACGTGGCACAAGAGAACGTGAAGATATTTCTGTGTCTAAGTTCATTGCAGTCTTTGGCTTCTCTCCAGAGTCTACCAGCAAGGTTACCAGCTACTGCCAAGCATCGCAATGGTGTCATTACAGAAACACCTGTCCACAAGGCCACAGCCATACAGCTCACCCACAAAAGCCGCCAAACAACAGATGGTAGCAACTTTTGATTGCTACCAACATGGAATGGATTTGAATCAGTGAGTTAAAAGTAAAAATATTTCCAACTCATTTCTTACTCCTTTCAGTTTTGGTTTTTTTCCCCCCAGCTAACGTTATACATTGTGTATTGCCTTACATTAAGTACTGGGGAAGAACTTGATTAAAAAAAGCCACACCAACAACCTTCTCCTTCCTGTATAATACAAAATAGAACTGGCAAACTTGAATGCCTACTGTTTACATTTTACAGTAAGAGGGCAATTTCACACTGCCTACTACTGATGCTGCAATATTTCCATACACACTTCTTCAGTTTGTTTTGTTTATTTGTTTTAACTCCATTGTGCCAAAATTAAGACAAGAAGACACATCAAAAATGTCATGTCTTCTCCATTATAAGGACTTTGTGCCAGCCCTCTGCCTGCACTTTTTGTTTGTTATAACATTGAATTGTTTACAAAACCAGGTCAGTTCTGGGGCTGACCTAGATAAAGCAGCAGGGTCCCTTTGTTGGTCCCTGCTGCCTATCAGCCAGCTTTTGAGTGTGCCCATGCTCAGGTGACTACTTACTCCACATGCTGCTGCATATCTGGCTCTGTTAACCCAGCCATTTCCACCAGAGCCACCTTGTTCCTTTCAAGGCACAGGATTTCTTTGTACCTAAAATCATCCAGCCTGCTCCTGTCCAAACATCTTTCACCATTCACAGAAAGTCAATGAATCAAAGGTGAAGAAGAAAGCTCAAAGCACCCAAGCAGATTGCTGAAAGCATACGTGGTAGGGCAGGCATGCTGCAGCGATGTGTGGGTGGCCGGCTGCTTGTCTGGCTGCCTGCCCGCCGCTCTTCACACGCTGGCAGTACACCTCCAGGATGCTGCTGTACCATAATCAGCCTCAACGGCACACGCTTCAGGAGACGTGTACAGACCTCTTGGGTTTGGAGAGCTTTTGGATCTGTGGTTATTTAGGCTTCTATTTATGATCCTGATGTGTAATAAAAAGTGTGCTAGGGGAGAGTGGCTTTTCCATATCTCAAACATTATTACTTTGACAGAAATGAAATTAAAAGCCCTTATCACCACTTAGGAGTGGAAAGTGCTGGAGGCCATAAACCTCCTGGGTGAAATCTTAACCCTGTGAAAAGCAAGGGCAAAATTACTATTGACAATTAATAAAGCCAGGATCTCACTTTATATATTTGTGTGTATGCGTCTGTATGGCTAGCATTTTCACAGAGAATCAGGATTACTTATTAACTGACATGCAGGGACTACGGCAAAGACTTCCCACAGCATCATCAAAGCCCATGGAAATGTTCTAAAGATTCTCAATTCCACTGAATCCTGTACAAGTCAAATAAGAATCTTGTAATCCCAGTATGTGTTTTGGTTTCAATATGATTTATTTGTAACACAGTACTCTTGAGTGATTGCATGTTTTTCTTGTTGTTATCTGAAATTAATATTCATTTGGGAAAATGAAAGTAGGAGTGTATTATTCTGTGTTTTATTAAATCACATTAGTTATTGAGCTATAAGTGGCCTTCTCAGTTGGAAATAAATCTCACAACATTGGCTAGTAAGTTTCAACTGTTCAACTGTAGATACTGTACAAAAGCAAGCTAGCTGTGAACGCATTAATTCTAATGCATTCTAATTCTATTTTGTATTTGCAATTTCTAACTTCCCCAGAAGAAAGATTTGTGTTGTTTTTGTTGGTTTTTTGTTGTTTTTAAAGCAAAAATAATGTAAATGTTGTGCTATAATCATTCCTAACTCATCCATTTTGCTTATTCTGACATCTCCATGGAACTAGATCTGTGAATTTCATGAAATTCAGCTGTCTGGGTTTTTTTTTTTGTCTAAGCACTTTCTAGCAAAGACAGATCCTCCAGTGACGTTAATGACTACAGATCCTTTGGCATACATGGAAATATATCAAGCAACTCCACTGGAAATCTGCTCCAGGTAACCAAAATAATGTTTTTTCTTAACATCTGCTAAGTCTCACATTAATTTGTATCTGGATACAAAATACTCAATGAGCAATCACAGGTTGTTCTGGTTTTGGTTTGATTTTTTTCAGTTTTATTTTTTATAGTACAAGCTTCAAATAAGGCCTTTGTATTTCTCATCATGTAGGTTTGAGCAGATACAATATTGCTTTACAGAACATAATCCCTTTAATATTTTTTTTGCTTGTCCTGACCAGAAGCATCTTACTCTTTGCCCTAAGATCAGTCCTGAGTGTCACCCCTGCACTGACTTTTCTCAATTTCTCTCTCATTGCCACACTTCTGCTCCCACAGAATTCTCTGGTGGCATCCCTCTGACTGAATGCAAATGGATCCCTTTTTCGAGGTTTGCCCTCTCAGCCCTTCTGCTCCGCAAGAAGCCATGCCACTCAGTCTCTTACTGTTTTCACAATTCATTGTATCTCGGGACAGGATTCATTGCAGCTAATTCCAGCTGTTCTGGTGTAGGTATCTAATCTACACTGGTTGTAAAATCCCCCAGAGACCCCTTAGAAAGTGAGATATGATCAAGGAATAATTTATCTCATCACTACTGCTGCCCAGATTGCTGAGGTTTATATGCTTGCACTTTTTCCTCATGGCAAACTCCACAAAAAGATAAGACATTTTTAAGCTTCAAAAGACAAGGATGTAGTTCAATATGAGCTAGGGTGATGGACTTTCAGATGGTGAAAGCTATTACATGACAAGAAAACACATAGCAGAAATCATTCAGTCACTGCTTTTACCCTCTACTCTTGTTTCTGTGGAGGGTCTCAACCAACTCAGGAAGTGGTAGCAGATACTGGCTTATCCTTACTGCCCCTGCACTACTGCTCCTGCTGTCTCATCCAATCCTCCCAGCAGTTTCTCCTGGAACAGCAAGCTCTGAGCACCACGATAGGAATTTTTCTCTTCTTCTTCTGTTTCTCCTACCCAATGGCTTCTGGCATATGATGCCCTGAGAAGGCTTTGTAACTTCCCTTGATAAGGGGTGATCTTCCCTCCCTTAAGGGGTGCCTCCTTACCCACTCTTCTTAGCTGACCTTAGAGCACATTGCTGGAAACAATTGAAAAACATAAATATTAAAAATCCAGGTATCATGCATCACAGCAGGATATGTCTAAGACATGAAGAACAGAATGGCTCTCCTTCGCCACTGTTCACATTTCATTGTGCACCTACATTTTAGATTGACATTAAACCAAATGGCCAAAGGTAGCAATGCAAAGCAAGTATGTAAAATATCTTACTCTGACGATGACAAGAGGGTCATCCCTCAGAGCTCTGGGACAAACAAGGTTTCTGGTTTGTAGGAGAGTTAAGAGTATAAACTGTTCTACAGTACCTGAGCCTGGGTTCTTTTAAAAACTATTTGAAAGCACAGATGATTTAGGAACACATTTCATTTATCAACATTATTGTAATTTTCCATTCATTGCCCATGAAACCATCAACTATGTAACAGCAACACGAGACAAGCAACAGCAAAAAATGGATATTGTGCTTTGTCCTTGGTTTATAGTATAGTCTGCCACTGCACATTTTGGGGCTTTTTGTTGTTTTCTTTGTTGTGGTTGGGTTTTTTGGTTGTCATTTGCTTGTTTGTTTGTTATTTTGGGTTCTTTTGGGGTTTTGCTTTGGTTTGGGTTGGGTTTGGGGTTTTGATTTGTTTTGTTTGGGTTTTTTTAAGTTTTTGATCCTCTATAGTTCATTGTTGGATGTTGGAAGCCCAGTGATCTAACATCTTTGCAACAACCCAATCCTGCGCTGTCTCAGAAGTTTTAAAGGCCTCTTTAACATGAACAGTGTTTTGTGGATTTGTCAGTTTCTGACAGTCACAGTACTGAACTCGATAAGCTTCAGCACTGACCCAAGACTTGTCTAGAAATTGCATCAAGCCTTCCCCTACATGGCCTCCCTGTCCGAAACTGTGAGGGGATGGGCATAACAGTGTGTGTCCTTGCAGAATAAACCCTTCAGATGTGCCAGGAAAGGAATCTAAAGAGCTCATCCGAAACTTTCAATACCTCTTTGGACCTTATGACAGAACTGTAAGAGGGAAAGATTTCACAATTTGGATTGTTGCTATGAATAATCAGCTCACCTCCAGTTTTTCAACAGCATATGATTTGGACCAGTTCATTTAGCTGGAATTCAGAAGGGACAATCACCTAATTGCTTGTTCCTGTTTTAACACATTACCCATGAAATTCAAACTGCCTCATGAAACAAGGGGCAGTAGCACTATATGAATTTTCACTACATTTAATTTCTCATGAGGCAAGATAAAAGAAAGACAGCAACACCACAGCTGGTGTGTGATCTCAGAGGCCTGGACAAAAAGGAACAGAGATGTCAATTCAATTCCTTTCTGTGCAAAATGGCAGAACCACAGAATGGTAAGGTTTGGAAGAGACTTCTGGTGATCTAGTTCAACCCACTTGCTAACACAGGTATGCCTACATCAAGTTGCACAGAAATGCATCCAGGTGGGTCTTGAAAGTCTTCAGGGGACACTCCACAGCCGCTCTGGGCAGCCTGTTTCTGTACTCTATCTCATGTAAAAGTCTATTTGGTTTAGCTCAGAATTTACAACTACACAAAATATCAAACTTTAGTTATAATTGTAGGAACAATGGTATTGGCTTATTATTAAATTGTCAAGGTTTACAATTGCTAACACTAAGCTGTGATTTATGGTTTACCAGCAATGCTTTATGAGTGGCATGAACAAGTGCTTTTTACATTAGCCCAAACTGTCCAATTTCTTAAACAGAACTCCATCCTTGTTTTAAGGAGACCATATATTTTCAATACAACTCATTTAGAAACAGTAAGTTTCTATAGGCAGATACAGCACTTCTGTCCATGTCACCAGGCTCAATGCCTATGCTTGTTTAGGGACACCCTCTGAAGAGAGAGGTGCATGATTTGACTACAGAGTTTAGCCTCCTAGGAAACTGCCTGTAAATGATGGCTGGATGGAATCTGTCCTCCTCAAAAGTCCTCTCAGTAGAATTGTCCTTTATGGATGTCATTCGTTTTCAGGGCATCTATGATTGATATGATCAGTTTGTGGTAGTTTAACTCACCACCTTGAAATGAAAGCAGGAGTCAAAAAATCAGGGTAGCTGTTTCTGATATGCCTAAATTCAATAAATAAGATTTGCTGGCTTTCATTTTAAGGTTATTTTATTTTAATTATTCTGTTTGTTTGTTTTTGGTTGGTTAGGTTTTTTGGGTTTTTTTGTCTGTTGGTTTTTTGGTTGTTTTGGTTTGGGGTTTGATTTGGTGTTTTTACCTCAAATGATGACAATATAGCCCTTTCAACTTGTGGAAGCTTTCTTTTTAAAAAGAATGCCACTACCTTGTAATTTGTTCCCTATACACTGATTTGCTTTTGCTGATGCAGATCTTTTACAGCCTGAAATTCAATATAGGTTTACCTGTGATCTTTGGAGAAGATACCTGCAATGACATGAATGACATCTGTCTGGCCAAGAATTAACATATCAGTAAGTACCTCAAGCCCCTTTAACACCCCAAGAGGTACAGAACAGATAGAGGCAATATCAGCTTTCAAATCTCTCCAGTTAGGGCAAGGGACTCCTTGCATACCATGCTCAGCCAGCCTGAAATAGACCATGTTTCAAAATATTATTTTGCAGGAGCACAAGGCTTTTAAACTAGTTACTATACACTTTGGAGCCTTACCAAAGACATCAGTCCCCAAATAACATCATAATAAATAGTGGTAGGGAGAAAAGTAGGTACTGCAAAGCCTAATTAAGTATTTTGATTAGCTTGTACTTGCTATACTTTGGCTACTCTTTATAATTAATGTTTATAATTAATTTTATTATCTGATGTCTGTCAGTGCTGGTGTTTCAGCTACTTTGTTTTCTTAATTGGGGAGTTTATAATCATCACTTTGGAAAAAAATGTTTTCCTCTCTGCTTTTATAACTGATCATATTCACTAAGCCTTTTTGCCCTTTCAGTTTCTATACCCTTCATAACACCAGCAGAATTAGCCCCGAGCAATAAATCAACTTTCCAGTCACAATGGCAGGGTGTTAGAATAGAATAATAGAATAGAATAAACCAGGTTGGAAGAGACCTTCAAGATCATTGCGTCCAACCTATCATCCAACACCACCCAACCAACTAAACCATGCAAACAAGCACCCTGTCAAGTCTCCTCCTGAACACCTCCAATGATGGTGACTCCACCACCTCCCCAGGCAGCCCATTCCAATGGGCAATCACTCTCTCTGTGTAAAACTTCCTCCTGTTGATCAGCATTTCTTACCCACAGTCAAATGCAGATCTTCCTTTACCATCAGACACCTTTTCCTGAAATATGGCAACCCCTTTCTCACTAACACCAAGTTGCTGTTTTGAGTTTGTAGTTGTGAGTACTTGCACCAGTGAAGAGGCCCATGGCAGAGAAGTGTTTTGTGGACACAACTGGTCAGCCTTGCCATGGAATGACTGCAGAATCCAAGCCAGTACCACAGAATCACACTGATTTATCAGCAGGAAGGAGCCATCATAATTTTTAATACCTTACTTTGAACGATGAGACTTAGCATTTTAGCTTTTGTGTTTTGAAGTCTGTTATTTTCTGTCTCCTACTTGTGTAAGGCAGTATTTAGATAAGGAGACATGTGGCCAAAATGTTTTTATAGTGCAGTGCAGGAAAGTACAATTGAAATGGCAAATTGAGGCACTACTGTCTATAAATAAGAACACTGGGAATATCACAATGGCTTGCATGACCTTGAAAACAGGAGTAAAGTAATAGGTATGGGATAAGATTTAATAGTACAAAGTGTAAAGTCATGAATTACAGAGAAATTCTTGCCCTCAGTTATGAACTTGATTGGACTGGCAGGGAAAGAGAAATAATTGACTATATCTTCCTCATTCAGAGGAGAACCAAGCCATAAGTGCAATACCATAACCATACAGTAACCATAAAGATGTAATGTGATCCTACATACCATCAGCTAGGACATTGCTTTAAGAAGGGGATATTGTTTCTATTGTACATGACACTGATAAGCCCTTCACAATAACACTGACCAATCTCTGGCTCCTGCAGCACCAGTAAGATGAATTTTTACTGGTATTATACAGAGGAGGACCAGAAGGGTGATTAGGAGAATGAAGAGCTCACAGTAGAAGGGAAAAATACCCATAATTGGTGTAGTTCAACCAAGGAAAATAAAGACTAAGAGGTGATTAAGTTATTAGCTATAAATGTATTAGCTCAGATGATGTGAAGGGAGGAAATGACACGAGCATGGGTTTAATTCATGGAAAATTCACTACCCGAACACAAATAGTTTAACTAGATAAGCAACGTTTTAAAGTACAATGTCAGAGTGAATGTCTGTCCATAAGAGGAGTGAGTAATGCTTCAGGATTTGTATCAGGTATTATAAAAACCAAACAAACAACAACAAAAAACCAAGCAACCAACCAGCCAACCAAACAAAAAACCCCAATAGATTTGTTTTACAGTAAACAGCAATCACTGGAGGGGAGGAAATGTATGACACAGGACAGACAGAATTCAGTGACCCTGCACATTGTTTCCAGACATCTAGTCTTAGAACAGAACAGCATAACAGTATTGAGAAGATTTTATGAACCAAATTGCAGGAAATGGGAGGCTGAAGTAGAAAGGGGAAGCAGAGGAAAGGGAAAGAGTAGATACGGTGGCAGAGAACAGTGATGAACTGCTCTATAGCATATAAAAGAAAGTCCTCAAATGCAGTGTTTATCCTGACACAAGCACACGAAAATTTGCATGTTGAAAATTAAAATTCATAATTGATTAGGAAATCTCAGCTAAACAAGAGAGGTGGATGGGGTCTGTTGAGATTTTAAAAGTTTGAACATACTTGTAAAAGGAGTAGAAGGGGATTAAAATTAAACAAGCTTTGATTAAACTTGCTTTAGGGGAGTGGCGGGGGGGGAAAGAAAAAAAAGTTTCATATGATTGGTAAGAGTCCTATAATTTAAAAAGAAAAAAAATCCTAACAAAAAGGTATCTGTTGTCCAAGCATGAACCCATGTATCAGGGAAGACATTTTGCACGTTGAGTGGGATACTGTGGGAAAGATGGGGAGATTTTGCTTCTGCATGCAGCAAAATTTCAAGCTTGCCTTTGTGTCTCTGCAATCATTGCAAACCAGCTTTACATAAGAAGCTTTTATAATGTTCCATGAAGATCAATAGCTTTAAATTGGCTTATTTGTTTTGGTTAGTTCCCCCGCTACAAAAGTACTTGATTGCAGACAGGAAAAGTTGCTTTGTTGCGTCAGGTACAATCCAAAAATATCAGAAAAGATAGACTTTACCCTGCAGAATATGGAAGGCAGATAAAGGGCAAAGGGGAGAAGGTTATTGTAAACCTCTCCATAATAAATCTTGGCAACTGTGACACCTAACTCCATATTTATAGCCGTTCCCTATCTTGACACCCAGAAATGGGCAAGCCAGAAAGTGAAATAGGAGCTTTTGCACAGTAAGGCAATCTTAAATATCAGGCAGGTTTTCAAAACAGCAGTGTCAGGTTTACCAGATTGCATTATGGAGATTTGAGACACCAAAAAAAATCATGCATTGATGTGTAAATAAGGAAAAAAAGGGGGTGGTAGGCTGGGAAAGAGAATTCCCTCTGGTATTCTTCATGCCAGAAAACAAAATCAGACAGCTTCCACCCACTAGTCTCTCCTTATCTCCCCTTCAGTTTCCAGTGGCTTGCTCTGCAAAATTTTCCCAAGTCCAACAAACCAACCAAGGATTTAAAATTTCTGTTAGATTAGTAAATTTTGAGGTTGTGTGAACCAAAACTGGTTTAGCTGATCTTTAAGCAGACATTTCCAACCGTTAATTTTCTTAACTTTTGTGCAAGAAAGTTCTCACTGTCACCATGTGGTCTGAAGCAACATCTAGACTTGTAGTTTCTAGGCCAGTGAGAAGTGTAACAATGAGAGGAGAAGCAACGGAGGCTCTAGGCCAAGGTGGCTACTCCAAAGCTGCCAGATTTATTCCCTTTGTACATCAAAACACAACCCAGGCCTGATATTCACATGCTTTTGGTTTGTGATGGTGTCTAAGAGCCATAGGGTCAGGAACAGCTAGCCATAAGACTGCCAAAGCGTACATCTTAGTCATAAAAACGGAGGCTTTTGATTGCATTCAGGAAAGTTATTGATATCTCCAGGTAAGTGCCATAATTTTCAGAAGAACATTTGACAAACTATGTCATATATCTAAACAACAATCTTTTAATGACAGATCAAAACCCACTAACTCTTAAAAATTGTTACATCTTGGAGTTTGCATACGAAACACTATTCCGTGGCCAAAAGTCTTTGATTTATCTGCTCACCCTTTTCAGGGGAAAGAAGGGATGTATATAAAGAAAAGTAAACATTTCAGAACCTGGAGGGAAGAACTGATAGCTCTGGCTCAATTTCCTCAGACTTCAAACATGCAGTGATATTCGTCATTTGCAGAGTGCACACAGTAACAAAAATCCATACATATAAGACTGGCATAGATGGTTCTGCATATCCAAAACTACAGTACAGGATAGCAAGCTGATAGCATTTCATACGCTTACAGATGTTAATTAACTATTGCTGATGTGAAGCTATTGTCATGGTTTCACAGGATAAAATCATGGGAATAACACTTGCATCCACATTTTTTGCTGGGAGCTATAGCTTTGCTGAAATGCAAGCATCTCCAATTGGCAAGCATGCATCAAAATTAATCCTAAAGAGGTGATGGCAAGTAATTTCTTCATCTATAAATGCCTTATTACATTGAAAAAGTGAAAACTGGAGACAAGAAATCACACATCAGATTCCAGATTAGGCACTTAGTCTCCATATAATTGCTCCACAACATTTATGCAATCCCCATACAATTAACAGAAGGTGAGGGAGAAAAAAAGCCTCCAGAGGGCAACTCAGAACTGATGTTTATTTTAGGTGCACGGCATAGCTAACCACAGGCTCCTCTCCCTCTTCAATGGCCTAAGTAGAGCAGACTTCTAATGTTAATCCCTCAGGTTAAGCATCTAAAGTAAGATGTCTCTTCTACATCTACCCTTATCAACCCTTGCCTCTACTTTCTCTGTTGTTTAAAAAAGGTGCTTTCCAAAAACCTCAAGCTGATGCAAACTTCAGTTCCTGACATAAACTGTTCCCTCAGGCAAAGCACAAGTCTGGTGAAGTCAATTTGTTTCTGGGTCTACCCGTCCAAAGGGTGGCAAGAGGGATCTCTGAGTCAAAGTCCATTAACTGAAATCACCCCAAACAAGCAATACAGATTCAGAGACTGCCAGTTCAAGTACTGCTTTGGTCTTCAATGGAAATACAAAGAGAAAATAAATCTCAGCAACATGCTAGTCAGGCATTTGCCTGGGACCTTAAGAAAGTAGCAGGCATCTTTTCTGTGTGCGCTAGTGTAAGTATTAATAGACTCTGAGAGGTTCTGCAGCGAGATTCATGGAGCTAGCTTAGACAGAACTGCAACTGAGACAAATAGTTAGAATGGAGTCAGCAGGCTAAGGCTAAGTATAAAATAATTATTTGTGCACCTGTTCAAGAGCCATTTTAGTTTGAGTGCCCCAAGAGAAAAAGTGCAATTTGGAAAGTACAAGGGTTTGTGCAAACTAATGATGCTGTTATTGTTTCAAGATCAATGTAAACATCCATATGCTTCTCCTCCTGAAATATTTAGCAAGTAATAGAGATAAAGGGCCCTACCACCCATCATGTAGTGTCAGGATCCTGAAGTCAGGAAGGATAAGCTCATACATATTCTTGTTCCACAGAAACCCTTTCTCTGTTGTGAACATGCCCGCTTTTCCTGCTGTGTTGGCAAATGAAAGTATGAAGAAGGAGGAACAAGTGGAGCAGGCTCTGGAAAAGCAGCTTCAGCATTTGGAGAACCAATAATGTTCCAGGAGATATGTTTCCAGCACAAAGGAGAAGATTTAAAGAAGAGTAAATTTCAAGAAGAAATGAATAGTTGTACACATCTCCAAGAGGCTTCATACTGCTCTTTTCAGTGAGATTTCCTTTTATGGAAAAAGCTTAAGAAACTAGAACACAGGACACTTTTTTTTTTAGACTAGCATGATATAATATCTTCACAACAGAAATGCATGGACTTAAATGAGATTAGACAGAGGGAAAAAAAATAAAAGAGGAGAGAGAGATTCCCAGAAAGTACATTAGAAAATGTAGGAAGGTGTGAAGAGGAAAGACAAGGTGAGAAAGGAAATGCAAATAAGTAGATTTTACAAGCTGAAGTGGTGAAGGTTTGAAACACTACTTTTGTCTCAGAAGGTGAACAAAAGTAAGATCACACGTGATCCATGGTCACAGAGCACAGGCAAGCTGTGGAGCTGGGCTTGCTGATAACCTTAGAAGAAGAAAAAAATTACTAAGAAACTGATATGACTCGTGAAGGTGCAGATTGTTATTACCTGTCACCCAAAAAGCCACAATCCCATTCTGCCTCCCACTGAACAGGTGCATTAGTGTGCAATACGGGTAATTAAACACAATGTAGGCAGAAAAGGTGAAGTATGAGGTGAAGTAGTCTAGAAAGGACTCATCCTATGAGGCTTAAGTGCCTGCTAGTGTCCAGATGTGTGCACCTGTCTGCTCATCTGGCGGCTGCCTTACTCCCTGGAAACGTAGCAGCTGTTAGTCAATCTCAACCAAACCCAAGAGTGGGAAAGTAGCATCAAGGATACTGCCTTCTCCAAGGATACTTCCTTCTCACCAACTATATCAACTAGGAGGGTTTATGAAGACGCAAAGCGCCCTAGAGGCGGAAGCTTGTTCGCAGTGCGAGATGAGTCCATAATAAGCACCAGAGAAGTCCTGCGGGACACAAACCCGGACCTCCGTCGGTCATCTGGATCTACCTGCGGTTCGTTTAGACAACGCCCTGCCGCGAAGGGTGCACCTGGGGAAGGCGACGCAGTCTGGAGGCTGACGGCGCGGCGGCAGGTTGCAGGAGCCGGTACCAGCGCGGCCGGGGGCAGAGAGACGGGACATCTACCTCTCCCAAGCCCTCCGTGCCACTCACCCCCACGCGAGGAGGCTCAGGTCGGCGGTGGGAGTAGCTTCCTTCCCCCCAGCCGTCGCGGCTCCGCTGCCCACCGCTCCCCGACTTGGCCTCCCCCGCGGCAGCAGGCAGAGCGGCGGGCAGAGCAGCGGGCAGAGCAGCGGGCAGAGCCGTCGCCGCGGAAGGAGCGCGCCGCCCCCGCCCCCCTGCGCTGCCCGCAGGTGGCGCTGCCGGCAGCCGCGCTTCCAGCCGCCGCCGCCGCGCCGGCCGGGCTAGCGCAGCCCCTCGGCGCCGGCCGCAACCCCTGGGCCCGCCCGCGGCTGCCTGCACGGGGCCGCGCCTCCCCCGGCTGCCCGCCCGCCGCGCTCCGCGCCGCGCCGCCTCCCTCGTACCCACACACACGCAGACACGCGCGGCGCTGCCGCGGCCGTCCGGTCGCCCCCGGATCTTGCTGCGAGCAGCACGAAGCGGCCCAGAGTGGAACCCCCGTAGCCGGCGGGTGCCGCTGTCCCGGCGTTGCCCGTCTGCGCGGCGGCGGAGAGGAGCGGGAAGTGGGCGAGCGGCGTGGGGAATGGAGACGCCCGACAGCATCCTCGGGGCCGTGTGACAGCGACGCTAACACACGCGAGTGCACCCACCGGCTCGGAGCTGGAGCCGGTGCAAAGCCGGCCAGCGCCGCCCTGCCCCGTCCCGCGGGGAGCCGACATGGAGTGAGAGCAGCGTGCCGCCGCCAGGTAAGTCGGGGAGGGTCACCCGAAGGGAGGTGAGTGGGATGGTGGCTCGTAGCTCGCCTTTTGGTGCCTGTGCCCTTACGACGCGTTTATTCAGACACCCTTTCCCCTGAGAAACGCCCTTCCTCAAGCCCCCCGGCAGCCACAGCAGTAGGGATTCGGGGTGCGTTACTTATGTAACCAGGGAACGAGCAGCCTCGGCTGCTTTCCACTGGGCAAGCGGCAAGGCAGCGAGCGGGGGAGCAGCGGCCGAGGAGAACACGGAGAGGGGTTGCTTCCAGCTGCCGTCGCGGGAGTCTTCCGCGTGGGAGATCCGACCTCACGCCCTCGGGCAGAACGCTGGCGACGCGACGGGGCCGGGACCGCGCCACCCTCCCCTTTCCTCGGGGCTCGACAATGTGCACTCGCGGGCGGGAGCGACCAGGGGCGACGTCCCACCTGGCCGCCCCCTCCCCAGCGGCGCTGCAGCGGCAGCACCGACGCCGGGAAGAACTTCAAAGCGGGGGTGGGGGCATGTTGTTTCGGCTGCGCCCGTCTCATTCCTCATCTGGGAGGGCACCGGGAAGCGGCTCTGCTGCGGGGACCTGGGGTCTGAGGGTAGCTGGAGAGAGACTGAGGAGAGCCAGGGTACTGATGAGGGCAGCCCAAGCCAGGTTGAGAGGAACCGAAAACAGGTTAAGGGGGCAGCGTGGCCCCAGCTCCGCCAGGCGGACAGAGAGAGGGGAGAGCCTCCGACGGAGGAGCGGAAGGAAGGAGGTATGCTCATGAAGGGGTGCCCGTCTCTTGATCGGAGGGAGAGCGAGCTCAGTATCACCATGGCGACCTGAGGGAGGAAAGAGCTAAATAAATAAATAAGTAGGAGATAACTCCCCCTTCCCCTCCCCCGGCCCCCACCACCGCCCCTTCCCGACCAGGTCCGGTCCCAAAGTCAGGGAGAAAGATACACAGACAAAACTTTCCTCTCGTCTTTATAGGGGGATGCGAAGGGCCGGGGGACTGTAGTGGCAAAGGGGTTACCCCATACGGCTCAGCAAGCTGCGGTTCTGCGGAACCAGGTTCCGCCGAGTCGCTGTACATGGTGACTCTTCTCCGGCCGCAGAGGGAGGAGGAAGCTGCTTCGACGCGAGCTGCTCATAACTGCTTACCGCTGTACCAACCATAACCCCCCATCCGCCCTCTCCTCCCCTCTACCCGGTCGCTCCGAGCACCGCCAGCTCTCGGGCGCCTTACCGCCGTCTGCGGGCTCTGCGCTGCCTCGCTTCAGTACCGCGGAGAGCGGTAGGAGCGACGGCAGGACCCGGGTCAGCGCCGGGGAAGTGGCAGCCCGGTGGCAGCCAAGCGGCCAGGCAGGTGGGCGGCTTTGAGTCTTGGCCCTGCTCCGGGAGAACCGGGGGAACCCCCGTCGGTGTACTCTCGCCAGAAAAGTCTGTCTTTTCTCTGACAGAGTCAACCCCGAGGACACTGCTGCTCCTCGCTGCGTGTCGGGAGCCAAAGCCTCACCTAGGGCCGGTAAACTTTACTGAGTGAAGAGCATGCAGAAGCTGAGCACACAGTTAGCAAACGATATCTCCTACACAGACTTGCTCGAGGTTGTTTCTTACGACGCTTCTGCAGTGTTTTTCTGCAATTTGTTATGGCTAACTGGTTCCCCACAGCAGGATTGTGCATATGCACAACATCCATAAACTGAGTCCTGCTGAAATTGTGAAAAATATGTGTTCTCAGCTTGTTTCCCTTGAGAAGATTTGTTAAGAAGTTGCACTTGAAGAAACTGCACTCAGCTTAGGGATCTCTCACACTGCTGAGGTGTGCCATTACACAGGTGGAGTTTGTGCTGGGTAGATAGACATAAGTCATGATCAACTAATCAGAAAAACTCTGCCTGGTTAAGAATGGTTCTCCTCAGACATTTGGTGACCACTTTAAAGAAATACATAAAGTTGGGGATAAAGTATGCAGAATAGTTAAAAGTCACTAAAAGCAAAGATTTATTTATTGTACTGATAGACTGTAAATTATTTCCTCTATTTTCCTATACATATATCATGCTAGTAGTTACATATGCAATTATTGCTTCAGCCTATGGAAAAAAATATTCTAGAAAAGCAAATATAATGAATAATATTAACTGGGGAAGATAGAGATGGGTTAGCCACTTTTGTGCTGTTCACTGTGTCAGGATGTTCTCTTTTTTTCCATTCAGCAAACAAGATTTATTTAATCTTGCCTTGGTCTGGATACACAGTAAACTATAGATACATGTAAAATTACTGGGTTTGAATTCAAATCCCCAGCCTCTCGACAATATGCTTTAACTATAAGCCAGCTGTCCAATTACACCAGCTACGGGGTTCCTTCTTTGTTATAAACTGTCTGTTTCAAATAAGTCCTAGCCAAGCAGAAATAACCACATAGGCGACTCCTGTTCAAGCATGTGGGGTTAGCTGAGCTTTGTACTTACACAAAGCCTCCAAGCAAATTCATCTCTAAGAATAACAAGTTGAAGTCTTTTTAAACTGTAGATCCACGTTTGCCCTGACTACACTTTTTGACAAGCCAAGTGAAGTAGTGAGTTAAGCCTCTATAGAAATGGAGACCTGAATTTCTTAATGATGGTCTTATATTTTCAGGCTTGTCTCATAGGAAATACAGAAATCGAGGGCTGAACTATAAGTACGGGTTTGGGTACTCATTACTTTCCTGTGGGAGAAGAAGAAGTAATAGAAACTGACTCTTCAGGGCAGTATATCGGATCATTTTTAATAGCTGTAGCTATTGATTTTATTATGTAAGCAACAGTCCTGCAGTGTCAGAATAATTTTATCAGATAATTACAGAATGATTTTGCCTTATAAGCAATAAAATAAAATAATATAGCAACTTCAACAGAAAATCCCATAACCACAACCTTAATCTGTTTAGTGAAGGACAGAATTCCTTGTGACATTTCTATTACTGCATTTACACCACATTCTATATGAGCTCACTGCAGAAAATACTTGTTTTTCATAAGCATGCATTTGTAGCCTTGTTTTGTATTCATTTTACTGAAACATGGTGTTTTGGAAAGAAGGCAAGGTGTCTCCTTTAAATTGTGCAAGAGAAGTAGAATTTCCTTTCTATTTTCTTAAAATACCCATCACAAGAGATTTATTCAAATATTTTGCAAGTTTAAACTCTTATGTCGTTCATTCTTTTACCTATAAAATATCAGGAAGTGTGGACACAGTTGGTATAAGGTAATTGGGATATATAATCCCTGGAGGTGTTTAAGACCAGGCTGGATGAGGCTCTGGCCAGCCTGATCTAGTGTGGGGTGTCCCTGCCCATGGCAGGGGGCTTGGAACTAGATGATCCTTGTGGTCCCTTCCAACCCTGAATGATACTATGATACTATGATTGTCATGATATTTTAATGGCATTTTCACATATAAAAGCAGATATTTTTATTCAGGGTTTTTTTGTATACTTCCATAAGAGTAAGGAGTAAAAGAAGTCATATTAACATGCTCTCAAAATAAATTAGACTAGTGCTTAAAGTGTTGCAGAGAACATGTTTTTTAATTATTATTATTTCTTTAATTTCCATTGTTGATAAAACATGAGGGGCTTTGTTCAGTGTTTTCATCATCTGCTTGCTACAAAAGGTTGCTTTTTAATTTGGCCAGTTAAACACTGTTGGCTTTTTAAAAAAAGATATTATTTAAGTTAATGTGTCTGTTACAGATGTACAATTTTTACTGATGGAGAGAGTTTTGTACTGCAAAACATATATAAACACCAGTTTTAAAACAGTTATCCTTCAGAAAGAGACCAACGCTTCTTTCACAATGAATGCTCAATTTACCGAACAGTAAGCACAAGGGAAAAGGTTTAATCCCATCCCCTCTTGACAGTGACTTCCTGGAAGATTTTTTAATTCTTTCCCCCCAAGCTGTGTATCAGATGCTTTACGAGAATGCATCCAGCCTACCCCAGGCCACCCCCAGCTGGCATAACACAGCAGGTGAATGGGAGCAGTCCTGCACAAGCAGCGTCCAGAGGAGGAAAACCTCTGTGGTCAAAAGTCATGTGGCAATTTTTGGTCATGTACATTAGTGCGGCAGCTGTAAAGGCACTGTGCTGCAAGTATGAATCAAGTCCATAAGGAGGCTTAGAGCACCATTCCCATTTCATTCATCACTTTTCTGCCTAGCAGAGTAGCAGACAGGGAAAGGAAACTTGGAAACAACTAAGGAAACACATCTTCTTTATATTTTAAAGTCTCATCAAAAATGGATTTTTGCTAGCTATTGGCATGCTGTCTATTCACCAGCTTTAACATATGGCCATCAGATCATTCTGTCTTCAGATAACAGGACAAAAATAAGTACATTTTAAAGTTATTGAAAGGCAATTTCTACCAATAATTCATGGAAATGGACCCTCAGAATCACACAATGCCCAGTAAAATCAGTCAAAATCTGTGTGAGTGCAAGGACTGTACACAGTCCTGACTGCAGAAGCACCAGTTCCTGCCAGAGGCTGCAGAAGAAACTCTAGCAGAAACGAGAAGAGCCACTAACTAAACTTTGCTCTAGAGCATTAGTCAGTAGAGATTTGAATTAAAAAAAAACCAGCTAAAAGGTGAAAGCTCACTGATTCCCTGTTTCTATTTGCAGTTATACTTCAGGTCAGACATTAAAAAACATCTGGGATTGAGATAAGATTCCTGGTACAAACATCCACAGGCACAGCAGTCATAATATTACTGTATGTCTAACTGGCAATAAGATCAGAAACATCCTCAGCATGCACATTGCCCTATTATAATAGCAAATATCACTCTACTATTTGAAAATAGAAGACTAATTCTCTAAGGTTTGCCTTACCTCAAAATTAATGCAGACATATGGCTGGAAGTGTATATTCACCATTCTTCAGCTTGATATTATTTACTTGCAAGAAACATTTATGTTTTTGCCTCACTTATCTGGGAAAAAAATATAGTATACCCAAGGACAGAACTAGCCTTGCAGTCAGAAAACACCAACATTTTCAAGCATAGCTTGCAAGTCACAGTAGTAAATCATGATTCCACAGAGATTTAAGATTTTTTAGGCATTTGCTGTGTTAGAACAGACAGTGAAGGCTCATTCAGATATTTAAGCCAGAGAGCCTGCTGTTAATCCTTACTGCTAAAGACCCATCTACCATTTCTGTCATGTGTGCACAAGTGAGTGGTTCATACTGAGATTGTTCAGCTTCAGAATTCTACACATAAAGGAACATCTGAGCCTCCAGAAAAGAATTCCAAATAAAGGAACTGCCTGACTGATTCTAAGACAAAAGATTCAGGATTCTGGCACAAATGTAAACATGATCTTTGCTGTTCAGCACCTGATCCTCATGCACCTCATGGCTGAAGACAGTGGTTGGAGACAGTATCAGTGGGGAAAGATGTTTTAACACAAGCTTGGGTATAGTTCTATATTATATAAGCCTATAGAAACAGCCTTAATCTTGACTTTAATGTTACTTCATACATTAGACCTGACTGTATTGGGTCTTTAAGTCTCACTATGCCTTTAGAAAGAGAAGTCCTAATAAACACTAATCACAGGTTTATATATATATATGTTCTGTATTATTCCACATTCATTTAATCTACATAGACTGTTGGGAGCCTAACCTGAAGAAGCCTCTATGAGCAGGATTTGTTGGGACTCACCAGCGCAGAACACTGAGGCTTGTTTTCTGATGAAATCCAAGTGCTGGCATTTGTGCTGAATTCTCAAAAACACCTATGGACAAGGAAACAATAATGTGTAGATTGAAAGGGTGACATAGGAGGCTGAAAGAATGAACAAGATGACGAGAGAGAATGCACGAGAGCATAGTTAATACGATGCTCTGATCAACTATGTTCTGCAGTCTTTCATCACAAGCATCCCTGCATTAGGCTCACCAGCTCAGAGTACTTTGCAGCATTGCAGGAAATCCTTTGCTTTTTGCTTCCCATCAGAAAAAAAGAAAAGGAAACAAAAAAAAAGAAGGTAATCACATTGTGTCTTGTCAATACAGACAACTTTGGCAGCGAAAGCAAAGGAAAAATTATCATATAATTTAGTATTTATCATAATCAAGAGCAGGGGTTCATTAGAATAATGAATAATTGCCAAATTATTCCTCGAAGCTTTAATTTGAAGAATGAGAAAATAATGACATTTCCTACCTTCCTGCTTTTTCTCCTCCCCTCTCCTTTTAACACACACAGTCTGTAGTTTCTATCGTCTTGCCAGATCAATTTCCCATTCCTGAAAAGAAGCATTTATGCTAAATGACTGTAATGAAGAATCTTCTTCCAGCTCAGTAGCTGTCTGGACATGGAAAGTTAATTTCCCATTGATTTCCATGGGTACAGATTGTCATAGAAAAAGATTTGACAGACGCTACTCACTTTGGAAGTACAGCCTCCTCAGTCTCCCTATAGAACCGGGCAGCTCTAAAGGGCAACTCTAAAGAGCAACTTTAGTTTACCAAAGATCCCAACTGGCCTCTAGAGATGTCACATTTTGATGCCCCAAGTTTCATGGCATGCATCTCAGGTAATTAAATCAGTGTGGCAATCTATAGATGCAGGTGTGGGAGATTAATCCCTGTTTTCTGAGCTTCCATACAGAACTGTACCCACTAAACTTCTTCATCTGCATGGTCCTACATGTTTGTCTTACAAAAACATCAAATGAGGCTTTTTTTTCTCTCCCATTGTTTCTGACTCTCTTCAGCTCAGTGCTTCCTGGACGTAAACTATCAGAGCTTCCTGGCCTTAAACTGTCAGAGCTGGAACCAACTGCAGGAACAGGGGGAGCATAGTTATGCAAAGAAAAGGGTGGAAACCTCTTTTAGTAACTAAAACTGATGGCTGTTTAGGAATATCAAGATTGCCATTGATTGCAGTGGGCTCTGAATCATGGCCTCCATGTTAACATGGAGAGGAAAGGAGGTCAAGCTGGAAGGGAAGTAAACTGTGTAATCTTTGGTACAACCTAGTACTGTGTTCTCTTCAGTATGCTGATGGCTTTCTCTGGTATAGATGCAGGAAAGCGTATCAGTTAGATGGGAAATAAATAAAATGTCTTATTTAGTTCTTTACTGAATGGTAATCAGGATTATTAGATTTTCACCCACTATCATTTTTACAGGGGGTAAGGAGAAAGGAGGCTATTGGGTTGAGGCTTATTAGCACTACCTAGTGTGGTAGTGCCCAAAATGCAGTTTATCTCCAGTACTCTTGCAATGCTTGGCTGCTGTGAATTAATGATACTTCAGGTAGATAATCATGTTAAATAAAGTAGATATATGTTTATCTCAGCCAACTCAACCAAAGGAGGTGAACAATCTTTATGAAGCTGTTGTTTTTCAACTATTAGGCATAATTACATTAAAGCATAAAGGGCATCATAAGTCTTCCAAGATTACAAAGTAATGTTAATTTAGTTTCCAGAAATATACCAAAGGTATCATTATAATCAGAAAGACAAACAAACAGAAGATCTAGTTGCTAAGAAAACATTCCAACAATACTTGCAATATTCTGTAAATTCTGTGTAGGGTACTTGCAATACAGTTTTGTGGTAGTTGGTGGTAAGGGTGGTCTTTGCACTTGTGAGTGCTATGCAGTGCATGAGAACACAGTGCTTGTAAATGTTCCCCAGACATTCATTGCCATTATTTCTTTTCTCTACAACTGGACTTTAACTTTTAAGAGATGACCACCAAATTCCACTGCATCACTGTGAAAATTCTGAGTCTGACACCTGAACGTGTCCAGAGAAGGGCAATGAGGCGGTGAGAGGTCTCAAGCACAAGCCCTATGAGCAGAGGCTAAGGGAGCTGGGGTTGTTTAGCCTGGACAAGAGGAGGCTCAGGGGTGACTTTATTGCTCTCTACAACTACCTGAAAGGAGGTTGTAGCCAGGTGGGGGTTGGTCTCTTCTCCCAGGCAACCAGCACCAGAACAAGAGGACACAGTCTCAAGCTGCACCAGGGGATATTTAGATTCGAGGTGAGGAGAAAGTTCTACACAGAAAGAGTTATTTGCCATTGGAATGGGCTGCCCAGGGAGGTGGTGGAGTCACCATCCCCTGAGGTATTCAAAAAATGGATTGTACATGGTACTTCATACCATAGTTTAGTTAGTCATGAGGTTTTGGATGATAGGTTGAACTTGATGATCTCTGAGGTCTTTTCCAACCTTATTGATTCTATGATTCTTGTCAGAGATTGCAAAGTTATGTAAAAATGGAAGGTAAAAATTTGGAACAGGTGAAAAGGAGAAGCGTTCAGGGGAGAAGGGATAAAGACATACCAAGAAGGGAAATAAAAAAACTCCTAAACCAGATCATAAATACTCCCATATTCAGAACAGTCCATTCCACAGATGTCTCACTAAAATATAAGCCAATCTGCAACATCCAGCTGTTTCTGATCACTATGTGCTTTCTCTCTACTCTTTGCAACTAGAAAAGTTATGGTTTTAATTCAAATCCATCTCTTATCAGATACCAGAGCTCAGAAATGCATGTCACAACAAGCTACAGCAGTTAATACACTAGCTTAACACTACCAAAGTCATTGCCTGATGGCTCTATAAAAAAATAATTACAAAGTTATTTTAAAGTGCTGTCCAGAAAAGAAACAGTACCCACTGTGTTTAAACAGCAAGCATCTTTCATTGTCACACTGCATTCCAGCAGCCTTTGCTGCAGGAAGTAAGAGGTAACAATGGCAGATATGAGGCCAATATATCTCCAGGCAGAACTTGAAGTGAAACACTGTATAAAGTCAAAGAATTAAATATCTATATCTATATCTATATCTATATCTATATCTATATCTATATCTACACATATACATATACATATACATATACATATACATATACATATACATATACATATACATATACATATGACAGAGGGAGAATTAGGAAGAAGTTCTGACTTGAACTCTTTGCAACAAGCAGAACTCATGCTTTGCTTGTATTTTGCTTTTAATTACAGCTGCATTCAGAAGCCAGACTGGTGGGTTTGGGGAGTCACACATAACTCACATGTTAGAAGAGAATTATGCTCCTGGCTGGTAGGAAAATCAGGTAGGCCCTAGGAGGTGCTGAAGCAAAAGAATATATGATGTTACCATGAGGGGTAATAATAATAACAAAAGAAACCAGAGGAAGCCTTACTGCAAATGTATAGGAATAGTAAATCCTGCCAAGCTGTTACAGAAATAGAATCACAGAAACTATGTGATCTTGTTCACGCATTTTAGTCAAAGAGTATTAAAGTCTTTCCGTTAACTTCAATGGCTTTCATATCAGACCTTAAATGTAAATTTATTTTAAATAGGCTAGCATAGAGGAAAAAGAGATCTTACATACAGCTTCCTTAGTGCATTTCAGGATGACTTCATTACTTAAAACTGTCATCAGAAATCTTTGTATAATCCAGCCTAAACTTTTTTCCTATTTGTGCTACATAATTGTAAGTGTGCAGCCGGCAGATAGAGGCAAAGTGATCAACTAACATATTCCAGAAATGTCTACAGATATTCCAAATCCTTTCCTTCATGATGGTTTTAAGATGTGGTTTCTCACGTTTTGCCACAGTGTGAGCGCATGATACTTCCATGGTAGTTTTACTTCTCCCCAGCAGTAAACTTAGCATGTTTTCAACAGAGATGGCTGTGCATCAACCCAAACATTTACCAGGGCTTAGACCTTGAGTATTTCGTCTTGACCTTTAATAGAGATCAGCCTGTTTTAGGTCTGAAGCATGAATTTGGGAGTAAATATGAAAATACATTTCAAAGCTGATTATTTAAAAATTAATGGCTGTGGAAAATCTGTGTGGAACGTCACTCGATAGTAGTTGAGGTGAGCACAGCTGGAATGGTTAAGTCTGAGATACTAAAAAACTGTCATGCTATATTTCCTCACAGTAACCACTGAAATAGTATAATACTATTTAAAAGCTCAGAATTGAATCAGATGTATTCTATTGCTACTTTCTCTTTCCTAAGTTCTTCATAAACAAGTAGTGCAGGATCAGAGCCATATCAGCCAATGGCAGTAAGTCTAACCACTCAGTCAGTTTAAAAGCAAAGCAAAAAATGTTAAGATCAGCCCTTTATACAGATCAGCATGATAAAGGAGAAACTGTGAGGGGAAACTACATTATGCTTGAAGAAGATATTTTGGCTCATAATCATGCTGGACTAGATCCTGTGTAAAGAGGACATTTTCAGTAGTAAGCAAACATTGGATCAAGAAAAAAAAAAATCTTGAATAGTAGGCACACTAAAATGCAAAGGAGCATTGTAGCTATAAAGTGAGTAGGCAGGGTTACTCCACAAGGTTCAAGACAAAGACACACCAAGGAGGTGGATTGTACAACTGGGAAAGGTGAGAGCAAACACTAGCAACTTAAATGACAAGAAATCTTCATCTTGTTCTTGAAAATGAAGCCTCAGGCACCCCTGCTTATGAGCAGAAGAGAGGAACATCAACCTTCACTTTTTCCAAGTTACACAGAGGAAAAGCTACAACCTTTTACAACAATTAGATTTCTAGCTTAAATCAGGTTTTTAATTTCAATAAAATCTAAAATTGAGTGAGGCAGGAGTCAAAGCATATATTTCACAGTTCAGCATAGTTGCATTCTAAAGACTAGATTTTGTGGGTTGTCCTCATAGTTGGTTGAGCATCGTAGATAAAGATGAGCCATCAGAACACAAAGGGGGGGGGGGGGGACGGATGGGAAAAAGAGCAAACCACCACCAAAATAAACCCAAAAAATCCTCCATGCCAAAACAAACAACAAAAACCCACCCCACAATCCAAGCTACACTTCAAACCTTACTCTCCAGTTATAACTGTAATTATCAAAGCCATACTCAGTAACCTAGAATTAGCATTTCTTCTTAATCCTACACACCAACGTGGGAGGCAAACAGGAGGAGAACAGTGCAGTCCTGATGTGTCTAGATAAACATGTATTAATGATTAGTAGAGAGGTCAAAATTAGAACTATTAGAACTAAAAGAATTTTTTTTTAAAAGCTTCTCTTCCCAAATAAAAATGTTTATACAAGTAACTGGACAATAAAATGACTTTAAATTGCCTGCAAATGTTTCATCTGTGCCAATAGTCAGGGACCTAACCTAATAAATCCTACCACCTTCCAGGATTTCACTTGATGTGAAAAGACCTATTCAGTGTATGTACAGTTATTACTCTAACTTAACCCCTCTTATGGACTTCTAATGAACTCAGAATAAAACCTAATGAACAGTACTGAATATAAAATTATTAAATCATTTCACATAATTGTAGAAAAAAACAGATTAGAGGAGATCTCTGGAGGTCTCATCAAACCTCACCAGTGCCAAGCAGAAGGGAATAATCCTTTCCCTCAAACTGCTTGCTAATTTTTCACTAATGCATCTCAGCACATATTCATGTCTCTACATACAGCCACTCCACATACATCTTGCTGCCTGTAAAGCCTACAGATCTTATCTTGCAGTGTTGTACCCAGTGAGTTGGTTCTGAACCTGTTTTGATACATGGCTTGCTCTTCCCCATCTGGAGGATGTGGCATGGTCCTTGTGCAATCCCACGAGGTTCTTGATAGGCCATTTCTCTTGCTTGTTGAGGTTTCTCAATGTAACACCCTACCTTCCCTTTGTATTAACTGCTTCTTCCAGTTTTGTGTCATATGTAGGCTGGATGAGATGCCTTCAGTTCAGGTCACTGATGAAGGTATTAGAGCTGTTCTCAACAAGTGTCAACCCCAAAAGAATACCATGAACTGTTAAAACAGTAGGCCTTTCGGGGTCAAAGGTCTAGGCAATTTTTCATCCCTCCTTATTCTACCCATCCAGTCCAAATGTGTGTCATATTTCTGGAAGGTTTATTTGTCAAGCTTTCTCCTGTAGAAAATCAGTGTACAGTATCCCCTCCCAGAAATGAATTTTTAATTTTACTTTGCCTTTATAAAATGTTGTCTTTATAAAATTCCTACTCTCACCGAATACTTAAGCTATATTCTTTCTGTATAATGGAATAGGAAGCTACATAATTTGGGGAATTTGTTAACTATTTTGCAGCAAAGCAAAGGCAAATGTTGGAAACATTTAATCGTTCACATGGCAGATGTTTATTGTGTGAGTAGATCTGCACAACTGAAGTCCACAGAGCTATCTGGCATATACAGTTACACATAGATGTTTTGGTTTAGTTACTTCTGAAATCCTTATCATGTATTTGTTTTCTCCTGATGTATTTCAGCTGTATGTTTCTTACATTAGTTATACATGAAAGGTAACTGCTGCTTTTGAAGTGAATGAGAGTTTTCCTACTCGTTTCAGTGGGAATAAAATGAAGCTCTTAATTAAATGTTGTCAACTATGTCAAGCTTTGTGGAAGAACTTTAACATAGTGATACTTTACTCATAGATATATCCTTGTGGGATAATAATTGAAAATGTGAATTAACTGCAATAACTATCACATAATCAGGGTTGTTTTTTTTTTAAGAAAGTAAAATTTCTGATTGACTTAAACAGCTACAGTAGTAACTTGAATTAAACTACTGCATTTCAGCACACTAATAAATGCCCAGCAAGGGCATTACAAGGAATTCTGAAACAAATAGCCCCCTACTCTGCTTTCCTTTTGATTAAACTGTTTTCTCCAGTTTCTTTCTTAGTTCCATGAATACTAGTGTCTCTAGACTATACATTGGGCCACCAGAGCTGTTTCATGTACAGAAATAAACTAAATACTCCTTACTTACTGCTCTTCAAGTGGCTGATCTTTTCCTCACCTTCTTTTCCCTTTGCTGCTTATGTCTGTAGCAAAAAGCATTTTTTTAACTCATTCAGTGTTAGAGCTTTTTGTCCCCACTGGGCCTCTGAAAATGTGCCATGTTTACCCTCTACACTTGGAGGGACTTCTCACATCCCTCCTGAGGGTATTCTCTTTTTTTCATGGTATATTAATAAGCAAGCTCAGAAGTATAAAGATATATTGAAAAGTGGACCAATTATCCTGTCATGAGGAGTAGGCAAATTCTAATCTGCCCAGATTAGAAGGGAATAAATTCCATCCTCTAATACATGCCCTCACCTATACTGAAATGGCTTTCATTTTCCCACTGGAATGGTATATTCTATTTCCTGCTGGAATGACCTACAACATGTAGAGGTGAAGTATTGAAAATTGCTAGGAAACACTTCAGAGCACTAACCACAAGCAGACAGAGTAACTCCAGTTTCTAAACAAAATGCAATTATAGCCTTTATTAACCTGTACCCCTTCTACAGGCAATGGAATAAGATTAAAGAGTGCAGTCCTTACTGAAAAAGTACCCACAAAGCAGAGTTCCAGTTTGGGAAATAAAGCAGCAATGACAAGGAGAGCAGCATTGCAGTGCTCTGTTTATTGTCTCAGACTCATCAAAGATTCTGAATGTTCAGATGTCACACGTTCAGTTTAAAGTCAAATAATAGTTTCTCCTAATTACTAGCACTTTGAACTTTTAAGTAGTATCTCAAAGTGAAGCTTTCCTGCCTCTAGCAACTCCCACAGAAAGAACATTTCAAGTTTAGCATGGCTACAGTAGATGCAGCACGCAGCATCTTACAGCTCCACGTTATTGACAGTGCCATAAAAAGAAGATATGATTAAAAGAGATGCAGGCCAAAGTAACTCCTGATTTGCATGCCATACATTCTCACTGGTGTTTTATGGAATGGATCATACACCAGAGGACAGAAACTCAGAGATTTGCTTAATACAGCAGTCATATACCAGGCAGAAATTGTATCCCTACAGAGCTAGATCCTCAGCATGGGTGAGCACAGGTTTGGGAAGCTGACCCATGGATTATTTAATTATTGAACTGTTTTCCCAGTTTGATTCAGGTTCATTACTCTGTACTATGCTGATTGGCTCTTGATGTCTTCAGTCTAGTCCCATGAATAGAAAAGCTCAGATTCCAAAAGCTTCCACATGCCACTCATGATCATACTTCTACCCCCACTTAGGGGTTTTTGAATGTCAGAAGCCTGTCATGGTAAATGGTCAACTATTTGCACTATACAACAGGGATCCAATACTGGGTATGCAGTTATGCATGCTTTTTATCAGGTCACTGAATTAAATTCGTGGGCTACATCAGTTTATCACATACACAGAAATGGACATTTTGCCTGGTACAATTATCTTCTAATCCAAGTAATCTTTGTCAAAGAATTTTATTCTCTTAGCTGTCATAAACTGTTGTTCACCTTTACAGTGAGATTCAGTACCCCGTTCTACTGTCACTTTCCTTATCGAGTAATTCTTGTCTTTCCATGCTGCTGCAGTATTATATAACCAGCCATGTGCAAAAGTTGGATGCAAACCCAGCTTAAGATCCGAGTCAACACAGCACAGCCATGTTAAGTTATCTGTTTAGAGAAAGGTACAAACCCTCAGCTGGCCAGTTCCCATTACAAAGTAACAATGGTCAAGTGTTGTAAATGCAATTCTTCCCTGCCTTGAACTCCAGAGTCACATATTTATCTGTGAAAATCAGGATGGGAGAATGTGACAACCACTTTGCAAGAGTGTGAACAGCATGCAGAAACACTAGAGCACGTCTCCAAAAGAGCATATTGGCATGAACACAAGGTAAAGTAAATCCTCCATCCAATCAAACTAATTCCCCAAGATGTAACATTTTTATGTGCAAGGTTTGCACATAGAGGGCGTGAAGCACAGGAAACTCAGCTCTGCTGTTGATAAAAAATAGTAAAATCGCAATGAAAAAGAGAGGAGTGGTAGGATGGAGAGAACAGAGAATTATGTTGTGATAGCAGAACTGGAGAGAACACCTTTTTGAACTTGCTAATATTTCAGTGAATGAGTTTTAGTCTTTCCTAAGTGATGAACACAGGCAGTTCCACAAGAAAAATAGAATCATTTGGAAAAGACCTCTAAGAAGTATCTTGTGTCTCAAATATTTTTCAATCTGCATCACTAAGGACAGTGACAAAACCTTGGACTACAATTTAAGGGCTGTATTTCCCTTTCCATGAAGGTCAAAAGAAAAAACATATGCAGTACTGAATATGCCACTTAATAGGATTTCATAAGACTCATGATGGAAAGCTGTGAGATTGGGTCATGAGATACAACAATGGTCATAAACATTTTAACGCAGGAAACTTCAAAGGCAGAGACAGTAGATGATTGTATAGGTTTTGCAACACTAACAGTAGCAGAATATGAGGAAGAGGAAGGACAGACTTGTCTGCTTTCATCTTTGGAGACAGTTTCCAGCTCCTGAGTAATCATCTGCTGAGATCAGGAACAGACACATTGTCCTGGTAGGCAGAAAAAAAATATATTCCAAATCTGTTATGAAAGAACTCCTCAAGACTTGAGAGGATGTATTGTTGCCAAGCAGCCTGAGTCTGAATTGACTAACTGAAAAATTACTCAAGTTTACCTGTGTCACTAGCTATATTTTTTTACTCCAGACATCAATACTACCTGGAATTAACAAATGAAAATTAATTACAAAGTTCAAAGAGCTGGAGCAAAGGGCATAGGGAAAATACAGGGAACATTTCTTTTAGTGAAGGGCCACACTCATGAATGGGTAAGAACTAGGGTTCAATTCCTCTCTGGTCACATGGTATAGGTGGGATAGAGTGTGACTTCTTTTTCAGCAGAATGGGGCTCTATTGATAAGAGGAGTGCCACCTCCTGACAAAGAGAAAGGAACACCACCTTACCTTTTCTTATAAACTTCCTCCTGGAAGAGGGTTTTTACTGCCCTTGAAGGATGACAGAAACTGTCAGGAAAAATTTCTTCACCAAAAGGGTTGTCAAAGACTGACATCAAGTTTGACCTGAAGACATTCAAGGTCAAACCTGATTGGAGCCCTGAGCAATTTGATCACTTCAGGGGCCTGGACAAGATGGCCTTTGAGGGCCCCTTCCCACCCAATTCATTCTGTGAGTCTGTGGTTCTGTGTGTTACATAAGGATTGGAACAGGCTCCACAGAGAATGATTGAGTCACCATCCATGAAGGTATTTAAGAGATGTGGATGTGGTGCTTAGGCACATAGTTTAGTGTAGGACTTGCAAGTGTTTGGTTAAAGTTTGGACTTGGTGATCTTAAGGATCATTTCCAATCTAAACGGTTTTATGATTCTAGGTGTGTGTAAACACCATTGACTTTGACAAGTTTCTGAAATCAAAGACATGCAATAGTCATTGATAGTTAATGCAATAGGTCCATTCATGGGAAGGTCATAAAAGAGATGAAATAAATGAGTGAGTCAATCCATTGAGCAACTCCAATTATGTCCCTTTTATTCCCTGTCTTGCTTTAGCATGTACATAGTACCAGATGATCAAGACAATAATTTAATTGGTGCAAGAGAGGCTTGAAAAGGTGGTTGACACAGCAGGTTTGTTCAGTTCGTATCCAGTTGTATTACACAGGGGAAGGGACTAGAGACAAGTGTTCAGTTAATGGTAGAAAAAGAAAGGAGCAAGGTGCTAACACACTGGGGATTTAAAATAGGTCACTGACCTAGAAGTACCATTAGATTAACTATTTGTGGATAATTAGAAGAATCACCCAGATTGCAGGAGCTGTTAAACATAGGGATTTGAGGGATTTTTGTAGAAAACTACATCAGTTAAGGAAAGCTGTTGTCATGGATTGAGTCGAACCTGCGGCTGTTATGCATACCATGTGCAGTCATGCCAGCTTCACAAATGAAAGTGCTAATTGGAGCAAAGTATTCTGGGGCTTGAAGTTCAGATTGAAACATGGGAGGATTCCTGTTGCAGTTGCTGCTTCTGGGTTCTGGCTTCTTGGGTGTGCTCTTTTTCTGCAGGCATGGCAGCAGAAAGAGTAGGAGTCAGGTAGTTGTTTGGTTTGGTTTTCTGTTGTATGCTTTGTTCTTTTCCCTGTGTATTTCACTGCACTTCTTTTGCAAATAGGCTAAGCTAAGGTAATCACGTATTATATTATTAGATTAATTAGATTATTAGCTAAGGTAATTACATATTGTGCTTATGGTATTTTATGTTACATTAAACTCTTCTCTCTTTGTCTCACTCTTCCCTTCACTTTTGTGTTGGGGGAACAGGCAGTTTAGCCCTTGCGCTACACCATTGCAGCTGTCCTTCAGACAAAAGGCACACACCCATACTGGTGCATACACACATGCATACACAGAGGAATCCAAATGAAGTGTAAGAAATGTAGTAAGAGATGTGAATTTCACATTGACCTTACAAGAAGGAAGCATACACAGACTGGATCATAGCTTTGCAGATGAAATAGGAAGGGAATTGAAGGAAATAGGAGCTAACTCTGGCAGCCAAAAAAACAGAAAGAAATTGAGCTTACAAGAGTCATCAGTGATAGCAAGAAATTAATCTATAAGCAGATAAGTACTAGGACAAAGTGCTACAGATGATACTCAGTAAGATAAAGAGTATTTTATGTAATTTTTTGCATCAGCTTTCACAGGCCTTTGCCTGTGGTGAATAAGGGACTAGTACTGTTCAAACCAAGAAGGAAGGTCTTACCCTATAACTAAGAATGTGTATGCTACATGTACAGAAATCGGGATGTTTACAAATCAGTTAAGCCTGAAAAGTACATTAAAGCAGTGTCTGCAACATCAAAGCTACCTGCAAGTTCACGGGAAATGAAGGAAATTCTAGCAGATTGAAAAGAGCAAGTGTGGTGCTCATCGTTAATGAGAAGGATTTTTGGCAGAGAAACAAAGAGGAACTGGTGAATTATGAACCACTCACCTTAACTTGAGCTATTTAAAAAATAAAAACTGCTTTAGATGCCAGAAACTATAAGCTGAAAGATGCCAAATGGTTTTATCCACAGCATGCTGCATCAAGCCAGTCTAATTTCATTCCACTGTAGATCAACACAGGCTAAGAAGCTGAGGAGGTCATATATTTTGATTTTATTAAGACATTACACCATCTGCCACAGTGTTCTAATATGGAAACAGTGAAACTTGTTCTAGAAGAAATTACCTAGTCATGGTTACAAAACTAGTTGCAAAAGTGTGCTAGGGAAGAGTTATCAGTGTTTCATTGACAGTATGGAAGGATGTGTTAAGTTGGGTCTGCAGAGTGTCCAGTTTTCTCTCTGGTGCTCTGAATGATGAAATTAACTGTGCTCATAAAGTATCTAAGTTCTTAAGAGAATAAGATCAGCATTCAAAATTATGTTGACAAGGTGATAAAGTGAGAAAAAATCTGAAAGACCAGATTCAAATTCAATAACAACACAGCCTATTCCCCTGAAACAAGAATAATTACCTACGAAACCAAAGTGGAAACAACAGGAGAACAATGTAATTTTGCCAAGCGTGCTAGACTTTGCATATTCCATCCTGAGATATATGATTCCCTCTTAATCTAGGAGTTAGGCAAAAGAGAAGCAGCACATTCTGCTCCTGAGAGCAAGGATCTAACATCTAGATTAGATCATTCCTGATGACTTTTTGCATCCTTTCTTATGCTGTAGTACCACAGAGCCTCTGCTTTAAATTACTTCAAAGTTGTTTTACATTGCTTTTAGCCAAATGTTTTTTCAAGGTGTTCAGCACTTCAGAAATGTAAGACAGCTGTTTTATCAAGTTGCCTGTAAATTACAACAGACTGGTTGTGTCTGCCAGAAGCATCCTGCCCTGTGAGTGAATGTTGAGAAAGAATTCAACATGCTTGGCTGCCTCACTGAGACATTTGGTGGTGGAGGAGGAGGTGAGAGGAGGCCTTTACCAAGAAAGACTCCAGAATGCCGACTGAGTCACCCCGGACTTGGGACCCCACGAACAGTTATGACTGGGGAGGATCCCTGATGCCAGTGCTAAAATGTCATTGTCTTGAAGTCCATAAAAGATGTGGGCTAGAACAGGCTGGGAAAAGCATCAGTACACAAAAGCATATTCTGATAAAGAGGATGCTAAAATATCTATGTCCTTTTCAGTCATGTGCATCAAAGCAACTGAATGTTCCTTTCTCATTTCTGGGTGGCAATCACAAAAACCAGATGTTACACTGTTAATTTTTGTCACTGGCATCTAGCCTTCTGGCAGGATTAAAGCAACTGTTGGCATCTTTGGAGCAGCTGGGCAGCAGAGCTGCTTCCTTTACTTACACAATACCATTCTGAGTAACCTTTCAGCCTAAGATCTTGTTGCTTTGTAATCCATGTTTTGGCAGTCTTCTCTTCCACTCCCCCTGTTCAAATGTTGCATTCCCCAATCCTTACAGAGTCTAGCATGGATATTTATTGCACCATAGACTTGATGAAAAACAGATGTAAAATCCGGTACATCTATGACACCCATTTAACTTCCACTGCAGAAGGAAGGACATTTTCTGGGTTATATTTGCAGTTTAAGTTCATGGTGTCTTTTTCAATTCAAGCTTCATCAGTAAAGTAGGGTAAACAGACTTCAGCACTGTGTCATATATTTCACCTGGATGCCTAACGTAAAGTACATAACTTTACATAAAATACTGAATACTTCTGACGTTTGACATGATTTAGAAGTTAAGATGGCCGTCAATGGCAAAAAAAAATCATTTGAAGGATGAGTATTATTATTTCCAGCACTGACAGGTTGAATAAGAAAAGTTATTTCTTAGAGATCACATTTTTTTTTTTGCTACGAGCTATATGTGATGTCTTCTGGACAAATGAAGAAGAAAATAAGAGAATCAAACATAAAATTGATGTAGTTATTGGTCAAGTACAGCACATTAGGAATGTGTCACTGATACACTATAGGGTAGAAATACTATACAATTGGTTGAATATCAGACATAACATTTTCTCTGGTTTAGTTAATTGTCATTAGGAAAGAAAAAAATACTCCAAAAGTAAACAATCTGCAGTTTGTCACTTCTGCAGTCTACACTCTGAGTGGTAAGATCACACAATAAAATACTAGACAGTGCTATATGATGTAAATCCTATGGGTGGGTATTCCAGAAGTAATTACAAAAGAGAACCATGGTTTAAGAGAGAAAGGAAAAAGATAAATGAAACAGTATTTTAACACTCTTGGAGCTTCTTAATTAATTTTACCATAATGTCTGTAGAAAGACAGACCATGTTTGTTCAAACATTAGCTCTCAAAAGTGTTTGCAGTGAAACCGAGAAATAAAATGATACCTTTCAACTAAATGACCCCTTATGCAGTCAGCAGTGTATTTTATTTCCCTTTATCAAATACCAAGCTGAGTGAAATAAAAAAAAAATAGAAGAATCTTAAATGAACTCAGTTTCCAGTTACATAGAGGTAATAGTGCTAGCTTTCCAGAACCAATAGTATAGCTGTAACACATTAAAAGCAATTTGATATGACTTTGAATCTAAACACCACCCAACCTCCCTAGTGCCTATAGGACATGTAGATCACTGTGCAAAGCTCAGCAAAAAGACTTTGCTAATGCTAGAAGTCTCACAAAGATAAGAATGAGAGTACAGCTAAGTAAGCCACTGTGATCATGAACTTATGCCTGAGACTGCCCTGCAACATGAAGGCACTAGTACCAAACCCTCCCAGTCTCCAGAACATATAAATATGTCCAAAGTTCTTGTTAGGACTGAGCGTTGGCCAATGCTAACTCCCAAACAATACCTGAGAGTGGGAGATTGCTGGTTGGGTGAGGCCAAAACTGTGGCCATGGCATTCATGAACATTTTTTACTTAGTTATGTAAACAATGTCTTGGAGAACAAAGACATCTAAGCAGCATCTCGATTTGTATTACTCCAATTATTCCTCTTTGTCTCTGGAAAGAAAAGAACTGCACTATGTTACTGTTAAATCAATCATACATAATGGAATGGTCAACAATTGTCATAATTTCCGGTATAACTTAATAATTTTTCAGTATACCTTAATAACAGTCAGCCATTTCAGTCATGCTGTCAAAAACATAGACCTTTAGCGGAAGTTGAACGTCTCCTTCTGTAGTCAGCCAATAAAGAGGAAATAATTATTTCCTAACTCAAATTGTGTTTTCAGTGGGATAAAATGATCTCTGGAAGAGCCTGCTTGCTGCCTGCTTGCTTTGCCTCCATGAACTACAGAAGGAATAGAAACAACATCATTTAAGAAGGAAAAAGCAGGTGAAATTAATTCCACAATTGCCACCTTAATATTTCTTTAGCTGCTGCAGCCTTGGTGAATATGTTAGCTATGGGAAATGTGGTTGCATAGAAGATTTCACCAAAAGTTGTTCTGGTGCATCCTCTTGAAAAGAAAAAGACCTGCTACTAAATGGACAGAGTAGGCTGCTGATAGAATTAAGTCGTTCCTGGCTTTCAGCCCTTGTTCAGTACACTGGATCTTGACAGCAGACTCAACCTTCTGTGTTTGGAAGGAGTAGATATTTTCAAGGGAGAATGTTTCTTAAAAGACAGTTTGGAGAAATACATCCAATGGAGCCTCATGAATCATTTCTGAAATATCTATCTATACTACTCCTGAGATTTTCAAGCAGCATTGTGCTTTATGGAATGAGCTTGAAATAAAATGGTCCTGATATGAGGATATACTGTAACTTGTTCAGATTTCACTGGACATGTGTAGGATGGAGAATAATTAGTGAACACAGATACCAAAACTGCATATTCTTTTAATAAACATGGAGAAACTATACTACATTTATCATAGATCTGTATATGCAATTTATATCTCTTTGGGAATCATAGACTGCAGGCTATATATTTTAGATTACTGCATGCTTTCACATGACTTGAATCTAAATTTAATCCAATTGCATTATTTCAAGCACTTGGAAGCTGGAGATAATTCTGACAGATAATTTGATAACAAACTAAGCAACTGACCTCCAATGGATAGAATTTTTTATTTTTTTAAATATATCTTCACTAAAGAAGTTATTGTTGGAAAACACATGTCACCCATGGACACAGAAGGATCTGCTTTCTAATGAAGAGGGAGCTGTCATTGCATTAAGCATTTCTTCATTTAAACATTTTGGAACACTCTCATTATAAATAGGTGATTCAAAGTCATCTTAAATAACTTATTTAGACTCCCTCTCCATTCTGGGCTGAATGTGGATCTGTAGAAAGATGCTTAACTGTTGGCAGCAAGGACCAGCTAGGACATCTGATGACACAGGTTCCATGTTTCCATGAATTTGAGTAGTTGAACCCCAGGCATTTATAGCAAGCAGTACACTATTCCCAGACTTGTTAAGCCTTTAGATAAAATTATATTTTGGTTGGCACAGAGCCTGTAAATGAGGGCAAAACCATGATTTGTGGGCTCTTCTGTTGTTTTTAAATGTAGTAGTCATCATTAGTTAATTTCTTCTTACTTCTGTGAATAGCAGACCACATAACCCTAGACAAGTAGCTTGTCTTTGGCAAAAGCATATTTTTCCAGGCTATGTCCAGATCTTGTAGTAAGAGCTCTAGAAGTGGTGAATCCATGCCACACCTTGAAGCTGAACCCACAGGTTATTGTGTAAACATTACTAAACCTTTGTGCTTGTGTATGTTTTGTCTTAACTTCCCAGCGCTGTTTCTGATCACACACACCTTTCTTCACTGCATCAGAGGTATCTATAGTACTAGCCAAACTGTGATTAATGACAGAACTGGAATTATCAAATAATTCCATAAGGAAAATGTATGTCAAAGGTCCACAGGACATAAACCACAGCATTAAAATACAAATGTTTTATTACTTCTTTTCACCTATACTAGTTATCAGTCCATATCCAGGCATGTGCCCTTTGTAACAATCTCCCTTCCCCTCCAGCACTTCCTAGCTAGCTGTGTCCGCCTTCAGGCAGGCTACATTGAAGCTTTGTTAATCCACAGGGCATTCAGTTATTAGTAAGTACAGAGAAATGCCAGCTCGTAATAAGCCAAGATGAAATATTTAAATATTTGCTATTTTTGTCAGTTCTGAGAATGATGAAAGCTTCTCAGTTCCATTGCACACACAGTTCAATTGCTCTCCTTCAGCACTGCAAATTTACAAGCAGCTGCTATTAAATTGTTTTCTTTACAGAAGGTTGTGTAGTCAGAAGTCTGTAGAGGACTTTATTTGACTGCAAATAGCAAATCTTCCTCACTGATTTTCACTGTGAATCAGTCTTGTATTCTCCACCAGCATAACATTTCTTGCAAGCATCCTAGAGGTACCCCACCCAATAATAAAATCTACAGCATGCATCAGAAGTATACATTGTTGTCTGGAGAAAAGGATTTCCTCAAATTCTTCCTCCATGTATTGTCTTTTCTTTTTCACTTGCCATTAATAGAATTCAGGAATCAATAAGGAGAGGTATAAAAAAATAAGAATACATTAAAACCACTGGCATGAATAGCAAGGAGAATAAGTGTAGTAAAATGAAAATGTAAATTGAACTATGTGCAGATAGTACATGTGTTTGTGCCCACATGCATGATCAAACACAGAGCTATGTCTGTATATTCATGGACTAGGGTGTATAAATTTAAAGGGCCAGCTAACTCAGTATCTGTCTATAAATGAGTTTACAACGGTCATGTCTCTTGTAACAGTTAATTGCTAGGTATGTGTACTTTTTGCCTATGTGAAGAGGTGATAGAACAGAGCAGTGTGTGTGCCAAGATGATCATGTCCTGAGAATATCAGTTCTAACACCAGCAGTGGAACAGATCATCCACCTACCACTCCTTAAAAGGAAATTAGCCTACATGTATGTCTGGTCATGACAATGGTCAGGTTACAGTTCTGACTTGCACACCTCATAAAGATAAATTAGTCCATCACCAGTGTGCATCTAGAAGACAGGGTAATATCTGATGCAGGGGGAAAATAACCTTAGTGACTCAAAGTTTCACAGGATTCCTCCAGCACAGCAGACTGCAAGACGCAGAATTTCACTACCCTGATTGATTTCTCAATTCTTGGAGCAATTACAGTAAATTTTAGGGTAGGGAATGCTGCCACCATGTTTTCTGGAACTTACCTTCCTACCTCTTCAATTAAAAAACAAGTAGTGCACCTCTGAGGAACAAGTATCACAAAATCCTTTACTTTTCAGAAACCTAACTGAGTTAAAGCAAATTTACTAAGTCCAGTTGATGATTTTTTTTCTGTGCTTTTAAAAAGGCAGTGTGTTTTGTTCCTATAGGATGTTGAACTCCGCCACTGAATGTGCATTATAATGGATATGTAGAAGATGCCAGGCCCCAGCATGTTTCCAATTAAGATTCTTCATTTTCTGTGCTGATGTTAGAGTATGACCTGATTAGCTCTCCCAGTTTCTGTGACATCTCATCTTGCTCAACAACTAATGTCTGACTGTATACTTGGGGAGGAAAGAACCATATCTCTCAAAGGTGAGGGAATTTTTGTCAAGTCCATTGACAACATGGAAAATTTAATGTCAGTTGGAGGAAACACTTTCAGCCTGTCGTTGGTTCTTGAGTCTTGCATACCTACTCTTATATTGTAATAAGAAACAATTAGCACAGCCCAAACTACAGCTTACAATCTAACAGTGCAGGTAGACCTCTGTTTTTCAGGTACAGCAATTTTACATGGTAGAATTTACTGCAGTAGGTTTACCTGCAAATCGTGAAGGCTTAGCAAGACAGGAAATGTTGTTTCTTTCCATCTAAGATTCTCAGTGATGTTATCAGATGAAAAGAAGCAAGAAAGTCCTTTCTTAAGAACTACTGCCCTTTGTCAGCTAAAAAAGAGCAGTGTACTATTTATGGAAAGCAAACAACATGGAGTCAGAGAGAAAGCAACAGAGAAGAATGGTGCCAGATAAGTCTGAGCTTTGAAAATTTATTACATATCATACATAAAAAGTACATCTGTTAGGTAAATTACACACAATTTTCAGAAGATCCCTTTTTGTGTAAGTTTTACTTCAGATTTTAATTTCATGTATTGATCACTTATATTCAGGCAGGGCCATAAAAATCTTTTTAAAGCACTTCTACATACTACAAAAGCAGCAGCTGCCTCTTGTCACCTTCCCCAAAGACATATACATACATATTATGCAGGCATTTTCATGTCTTGTTCTGCAGCAGCAACATGAAAGAATAGTTAGAGAGATGGGGGAAACAGGAGCAGGTTCTCCAGCTGAGAAAGGGAATGTTTTTAGAACAGAGCTGCATACGCAAAGACTTAGCCTGGAGGTGGGTGTTAACGTAACGTTTTTAAAAGTGACAGTAAAAATTCAGTCCCCATAAATGGCAGGCCAGATGGATTTCTCTCTGCTTTCATGGGTTATGCCTCAATAGCATGATGCATATGTATTTGGTGTGTGAGGTGATTTTCTTTCTGAGTGAAATATGCTCCTAGTCACTCCATGCAAACCTTTGGGAATTGATAACGCCATAGAGAGACTGGAAATTTTCGAGGCATTGAGATGACAACTTTGCAATTTATTGACAAAGGTGTCTGTTATCTCTAGTTTTGTCCTTATGTTCACCCTAGACAGCCTGCAGTATACTTGCCCATATTGAACTGTACTGTGAATAAGCCTATGTCAAACAGAACTGAGAAGACGATGTGCTTTGCACTAGTGGAGACCATTACTGCACCAATTGAAAGGGAGGAGGACTTGTCTTACCAAGAATTTAAACCTCTAGATTCAGGCCCTTGCCTGGGTACCCTCTCTTATCGATTTAAGAGGACATATACCTCCAGAGGACGGTTCCCTGTGTCCTCTATAGGAGGGAGAAAAGCAATGCCTTTCCTCCCTGTTTGCCTGTGGTGACAGGATGACCAACAAAAGCAGATGGTTAGCTTGCAGGTGGCTGAAGCCAGGTGAGGTGAGTGCTGTCCTGAGCATGTTCACACAGTGCATTAGTGCAGGACAGCAAGCCTACCGTAAATGTTCTCCCCAGCACACCATGCAGAAAGTTCCCCATAGAGACCCATCTAGTCTAAGCAAACATAATCTGACCCTTTGGAAATAAGAGAGATAAGGAAAAAAAAAATCAAAGCCCTTCAGCCCATACATGATAACCTCTATGTCTGGAATTACTGATGTTTATTTGTTTCAGTGCCATTTAGGATGTCTCCACCTCTGTATTTAAAACTCTTTTTTTTTTTTTTTTAATTAATCCTTACTTCTGGAGCTAGCATTGCAGAGTTGTGTGGGACTGCAGTGATGCAGACTGTACTCTGCTAGAACTTTCCAGCCCGAGTTACACTCCAAACACCCACAGACTTGCACTACAAATTTTAGGCTCATAAGTCTCAATGTAACTTATCACTCACATGTTTTTATGTTTTAGAATGCTTTTAGCTTAAGTGTGGATCCTTAAGTATCTTTCATTACCAGTCATTACTGTAAGGTTACTGTAAGTAGAAAGGCTGAATGAGCAGGTAATTAGTGTGCTTACTGTGAGAGGGCACAAACAAAAGAAAAACAAAAGGAGCTATAGATTTCTGTGTAACTATGATGAGGAGGGGGAAATAAAAAACAACAACAAAGCCTTTTATACCATACCTTAGAAAGGTTTGTCAAATCATCTTTCAATAACAAGAGTATTCTCAAGAAAAAGGAGACAGGAATGTACAAGGTTCTGCTTTCAGACTCCTGCTGAGCAATAATGGAAGTATAACTAATTAAGGGCTTGATCAAGGGCCCATTGAAGCCAAGTGAAAGCCTCCCACTGATTTCAATGGGCCTTGGATCAACTCTAAGTGCATGGAGTATAAATATGACTTCATTAAAAGCAGAATGAGCCAATGTCTGCTTTCAGTCAGGGCTGGCTGCATTATGCTGTGCTGCATGAGATCTGGCTCAAAGCTTCTCAGGAACACTGTAGGTTCAAAGGTTAGTGCTCCAAAATGGAGAGCTTAGGTAAGGGTAATCTTGATCTAAGAAGGGTAAGTGGGCACAGCTGGTAGAGAGACACCTTGGGGAAAGCTGTGGTGTCTTAGATTTAGGCCATGCCTTTAAAATTTTTTCACAGACCTTGAACAGAAAGTGGTAAAATGTAAACAAATTACTATTGGGTGTATAAAGGAAAATAATGATAGGTCTAAACAATCTCATTAGAAAGGTATCTACCATATGATTCAGTTTGCAAAACAATCTTTCTCTCTTTTCACTTCTTCAGCCCTGGCTGATGCTTCCCCTGGCTTTACCAACCTTGACTGCATTGCTTTTGTTGTCACTGGTATTAACTTCTCTGCTCTGTCTCTTGTCCTTTTTTCGTACAGGGGGGTAGGGAGAGAAGCAGAGCAGGGAGAAGTTGTTGCATTTCCCCTGGTCTTTGGCCAGGGGAATGCTTGTGCTGTTCATTAATTGTACATACCTGTAAATACTGTACGTGTTGTACATATTCATTGCATTCCGTTGTAGATTGGAGTTTTGCTTGTAAATACAGCTCTCATTTGCTTCCAACTGAGCTGATCTGGCAAATTTAATGTTGGGTGGGAATTTTCAACCCACCATGTGGTGAGCCAAGCTTGCTTCTGCTCCTGCCATTTGGTGGATGGAAGAGAGGAAATTAGTTCCTCTGCAAGAATTTCCCTTTACTCAGCAGTGGTTAGAATACACCCAGAGTGCTGAGTCCCGTTCTGGGTTCCTCAGTACAAGAGAGAAGTGGACCTACTGAAGACAGGCCGATGAAGGGCCACAAAGATGATATAGGGGACTAGAGCATCTCTTCTATGAGGAAAGGCCCACTAACTACAGGTCTCCAGCTGGACTTGGCACCATTGATCACCACTCTTTGGACACTATTTTGTAACCAGTTCCTAATCCATCTCACTGTCCTTCTACCCCACATATCTTGAGCTTGCTCACAAGAATGTTATGGGAGACAGTGTCAAAAGCTTTGCTATGGTCAAGGTAGACTATACCCACTGGTCTCCCTATATCTACCCATTCAGTTACAGCATCACAGAAGGCTTTCAGATTAGTCAAGCATGATTTCCCCTTGGTAAATCCATGCTGACTACTCCTGATAACCACCTTCTCTTCCAAGTGCTTAGAGATGAACTCTGGAATGAGCCAGACCATTGTTTTTCCAGAGATGGATGTGAGGCTGACTGGTTTATGGTTTCCTGGAACTTCTTTCTTGCCCTATTTTGGAGATTGGATTCGACCAAAGGAAAATGTGTATCTCATGTGATTTACTCTCTTGGCTTAAAAACTTTGCACTCAAAACACTCTTAAACATGATGTCACTATTACTAGTACCTTGCTATCACCAACAGAAATCCAACCTTTTCTAGTAATGAATGAATCACAAAGAACCACAGAATATTAGGAGTTGGAATGAACATCCAGAGATCATCTAGTCCAACCCCAGTGCCACAGCCAGAACGCCTAGGGCAGGCTGCACAGGAACGCATCATAGTATCATAGTATAGTATCATAGTATCAGTCAGGGTTGGAAGGGACCACAAGGATCATCTAGTTCCAACCCCCCTGCCATGGGCAGGGACACCCCACACTAGATCAGGCTGGCCAGAGCCTCATCCAGCCTGCTCTTAAACACCTCCAGGGATGGGGCCTCAACCACCTCCCAGGTGGGGTTTGAAAGTCTCCAGGGAAGGAGACTCCAAAACTTCTCTGGGCAGCCTGTTCCAGTGCTCCATCACCCTCACCATAAAGAAGTGTCTCCTAGTAGCTTGTACCCGTTGTTCTTTGTTCTATCACTGGGCACCGCCAAAAAGAGACTGGAACCTTCATCTTGACACCCACCCCCAGATATTTGTAGACATTGGTAAGATCCCCTCTCAACCTTCTCTTCTCAAGTGTAAACAGCCCCAGTTCACTCAGTATTTCTTCACAGAAGAGGTGTTCCAGTTGACAAGTCATCCTGGTAGCTCTCCATTGGACACTCTCCAGGAGATCGCTTTCTTTCTTGAATTGGGGAGCCCAAAACTGGACACAGTATTCCAGGTGTGGCCTCACTAGGGCAGTTACACCATTGCTTTCTATGTGTGTGTATATATATATATATATATGTGTGTATATATATATATATATATATATATATATATATATATATACACATAGATATATGTATTTCTTCCATTGTGAAGAAGACCTGTGCTGCAAATGGTAGGTTTAGATACCATTTGCAAACCCCTGCTCTGTGTTTAGGTAGATAAATCAAGTTCAGCACGGTCAGTGCAAACTTGTCTCTTGAGCTTATCTTCCATGAGTAAGTAAAAAGCAAACCATAGCAACAAAAGAAGAGAAAAGTTGCTAGCAAGAAAACATTCAGAGAAATGCATTTTTAAAGTGTTGGTTCCAGAGAGAGACACAGTTGTTCTACACAGTAATGTGAAAACTCCTTCCTTCAAAGACATGAGAATTTAAAAGAATATATTCATAAAACACTAAGAGTTATGAAAAAACCAGTCTCATTTACAAAAGAGGTCTCTCCAAATCAAAGGTAGGAAAACTGCAAATAGGTAGTTTTTCAGATTGCCTTCAGATGCTTGTGCAATCTATTTGTTTAAAACAAAATCAAACACACAGACTTCTCTAGGTGACTTCCAGCACTATGCTTCTGACTGCATGCAAAACAATAAAAGAAATAGCATACCATTATTTTACCTTTTCCTGAGTAGAAGAGTGATAACAGGTTTTTGGGGATAGAATACTGGCCTTAGTACAATTGTCTTTGGACTAGGGTTCATTAAAATGCAACAATTTGAAAAAGGGAAGGTCCATGTTAAATCCAAATGGAGTGATTTGTCCATAATTGAAATCAGTTCTTTTATTTTTAGCCATAATTAAACACCTTAGGGCACTAATGGAGAAGATTGATTTCTATTCTAACCAATACAGATATTTGGCTTAAAGCCTAAAGAGATTAATTATGGGCAAAAATAAAATGGATATTCCAAAGGTCTGATTTACTCTTGAAGTCTTTGCTTAGTAGGAGATGTTGCTGTTATTTGCTGTTATTGAATTTTAATTTGTTCAACTTGAACAAAATCAATGTTTTAACCTAATCACTTTTAATGAGCAATAAAAATGCATAACACACTGTTGGACACTTGTTAAGAATGATAAACACAGCAATTCAGGACACGGTTTTGCTAATATATACAAAAGAATACAACGCTTGTCGAGACTGCATCACCATTTCTGTTGTCTATTTTTACAATGGTTAGAGACATGATGATTTGTTGACATAGGTATCCTAACAAGATATCCTGGGACAGACACATCCACTCTAACAAGAACACAGATCTGTGATATGATATCTCATACCTGAAGTTGTCACATAGAAATGCCTCTTACAGCAGCTCCAGAAGCTGTTTTCCACTAACATGTGAAAGTATTCTGATAGCAACAAAGAGATCCTTGTTTATATACAGCCGTCAGAATAAAATAGGTAGCAGATACAATGCAACAATCTCTTTCTAAAAATCTCAAGATACATTTCAAAACCATTTTTCAACACTGCCAGGACATGCTTGGTGTTACTTTCAGCTCCTGTTTTGAAGAATTAATCTCTCTAGGACTATCACAGTATCACAGTATAACTTAGGTTGGAAAGGACCTCAAGGATCATCGAGTTCAACCCATCAACACACACCCCATGACTAGACCATGGAACCAAGTGCCATGTCCAATCTCCTCTTGAACGCCTCCAGGGACGGTGACTCCACCACCTCCCTGGGCAGCACATTCCAATGACGAATGACTCGCTCGGTGAAGAACTTCCTCCTCACCTCGAGTCTAAACCTCCCCTGGCGCAGCTTGAGACTGTGTCCCCTTGTTCTGGTGCTGGTTGCCTGGGAGAAGAGACCAACCCCTTCCCGGCCACAACCACCCCTCAGTAGTTGTAGAGGGCAGTGAGGTCACCCCTGAGCCTCCTCTAAACAATCCCAGCTCCCTCAGCCTCTCCTCATAGGGCTAGCAAGAGTAACAATGCAACCTTTGCACGGTACTCATTTTGTATCACTTAGAGTAGTTTAATCTATGTGGTTTTAGGTTTTATAGACACATTTAAAAAAGAAAAAAAAGTGTTGGGGGTTTTAAGGTGTTTAGGTGCCAAACTAAATAACTATATATGCCCCATAAAGTACTTTCTGAGCTGACTGGACATCTACTCCTATTTATTTCTCAGTGTGAGCACCTGCCAAGGTGAAATTTCCACCGGTCTCCAGATGTGCTCCAGAGAAGTCAATTATTTTTATAATTTGACTTCTCAGGCTGATAGGGAGTGAAAGGTCAGTGAAACGAGACCACAAATAGAAGGTGACAGAGGCTGCCTTTTCTGATCCATGCAGCCTACAAGGTTAAACCAAAGTAATACCCTTCTGAGCAGCCCTGAAGGAGTTAAATATTTCACAAGGACTGACAGATGGATGAATGAATTCCCTGCAGGTAGCTGGGCAATTCAATCTGGGGTACCCCTAAAAGGAGACTGGGTATCTTCATGGGTTACAGTCTATTTTAAGGAAGTAATAAATAGCAGTGAAGGCCATAAAATCTCCCCTGTCTTACCTCCTGCTTTCAGTTTCCACTCCTGATAGACTGTACACATATTAACAGCTTTTTATGTCTTTCAAGGGTATGTATTTCTGGCAAGAACATATACTTTTCTGTCAAGGTTTACAGAACATTTTGTTCTGCACCATGTACACACATGCTGCTGGATGCTATTCCTATTATGTATTCAAACACCACACATAAGATTGCCATCACACAATCTGCCTTGAGCTGTCCAAATGAGGAGAAAAAGCCCAATCTGTGATGTAAAAAAACAAATTACCCTTTATTAATTCTTATCCAGAATCAACTGAACTGGTCTTTCTGTACTAATAAGCACACAGGGGTGGGAGAAAAACACTAAGATATCTGCCGTTCACCTTTTCTTATCCATTCTTTCGTCCATCTGCACCTGCTCTTAATAACTTTATGGATGCTTGTCATTTCAGGAACATCTATCCTTAATAGAAGTATTCTGACAAAACAAGTCCTCATGTCCTTCCCCATTCTGCCATCACAGAGCAATTTCAGTGGCATATAACCATCTGCTTAAACAGGTGTACAATTGCAGTATTACTACCTTAATCCATGATGAGGGCTGGCAAGCAGATGAATAGACTTTGTCAGGGTTTCTAGACCACCAATAATTTTCAGCTTAGCTAAAAATACTACAGCACTAAGTGTACTTTGTGCAGCAGCAGGTCATCTCAGGATGTACTAGGAAAAAGGATCTTATACTATTGCTGAAGAAGGGAGAAAACAGGGTTAAATTAATTTCTAAAAGGGATTAATTAATGCACATTTTGCATTAAACTGATGCTTACATTCTGCTGCTGAATCACTTTACTCAGATAGGGATAAAATTAAAAATCAAACTAATTTTTCATGGGTGATGTAAAATCTAAGAGACCATTAATAAAAAAAAAAAAAATGATTTAAAAAAATACAATCACTTCTGGTCAGGAAAGTTACACAATGAGTTATTCTCCAAGTCCTGCCACATTCAAAGTAAGGGGGACATAACTTTATACTTCTCTCAGAAGACAAAGGGCTATAGTGAAACGAGAAATACAAAATGCTGCACAGGAACTGACAGTTGTACAAGCAAAGCTCTGTAAAATACATTTAAATATAAATTATTCCCTAATCAAAATTTTTTATCCCATGCTTGGAGACTTGTAAGTTAACTAAATACAACAAAGATGACTGTTATTCTAGAGCTGAAGTTTGGCCCCACCCAATACATACTGACTATCATAGCTTACAAAGACTTTCAAGGAAACTGCTTAGGTCATAGAATCACAGAATCAGCCAGGTTGGAAAAGACCTCAGAGATCATCAAGTCCAACCTATTACCTAATACCTAACACCTCCTGACAACTAAACCATGGCTCCAAGTGCCACATCCAATCCTTTTTTGAACACCTCCAGGGATGATGACTCCACCACCTCCCTGACAATGACAGCTGTAATGAATGTCCTTGCATTGGACTAGAAATAGTAGTCCAGTGGTTTTATAACCCAGGAGCCTGCCTAATTGGTTCTTTCATAGTATCATAGTATCATAGTATCATTCAGGGTTGGAAGGGACCGTAACAGCTTAGGTTTTAAGGACAAAACTGTCACCTTTTGAGGCCCTGAAGGTACATATTCTGTACCATCTGTGGGTAATTCTTTGCACAGCAGAAGGCACAAATTCCTGTGGAACTCTCCACCAAGTAGCATTAAGTTCAGTCCAAGCAATGGCTCTGTCTCAGCTGCCAAATTTTAAAAGATTTTCAATACATTAATGTGATGGAAACCTATAACCACTCTGACAAATGTGGTTGAACTTGATCCCAAAACCATTGAAATATTGTCAGAAGTGGAGGAAAAAAAAACCACTAAAAATTACACCATAGACCGAGCAGACTGTTGTCAGTAGGAGATCAGAATGAAAATTAATTATAACCCTGGGTCATTAATAAATATATTTTAATTTGAAATTAATTTAAATAAATAAAAAAAATAAACATTAAATACATCACAGAAGTTGGCATAGAGAAAGTTATTAACAGCAATGTCTCCAAACTGGAAAAAACAAAGCATTTTTTTGCAATCATATCAAATACCAGTCTTTGCTGTAACTTTTCTCCATGAAAGTGTGAAGAAGTCACGAGTTTAAATTTTCCTCCAGCACTGCCAGAAAAGACCAATCTAATTGTCATTGTTTTTGCTGGGAAACAATAAAATAACACTACTTGGATGTACATGTTCACATGGCCTGTTTGGAAACTGAACGTTGTCTCATTTCTGGAGTGTATTTATTCAGCTCTCCTCTCTATGAAGCTGGTTTTACACTCTTCTGTCAAAGAAGCAGAAGCATCTTGGACCTTCAAGCTAAACTCAAAAAGCTCAGTTCTTTCACTTTTTCCTCAAACATTATGCACTGACCCATCAAATAGTGTTCAGTCTCCTGAGACAGGTCTGGGATAGGCTGGTACTCCTCACACAGCATGTCTTACACAAATAGTTGTTCAAGACCAAAACAGTACAGCCATATTAGCACAGCACTAGATCCCAGGTAATAAATTCTGTTTCTCAGCAGGCTGACGCTCCTCTAGGAAATCCTGCCATGCTGACACAGCCATACTTTTTCCAAACTCCAAAATGGGGCTATGCTCTGCTCTGCAACCCTCCCCTCTCTGCATAATCCACATAGGTTTCTACAACCTTTCTATGCTGTTAAGCTCCTTCAAGTACTTTAACTCTTACATGGTATTTCCTGTCTCCTATCCATCATTATACCTGCATTATCTCACTCTCCCCTACTTATGCAGCAGGACCAAGTTCTGATGAAAGCAGGTGATTTCCTTAGGGCTAAATACAGAAAGCCAGGTTCTGATGTTTCTTCCCACAGGCAGCAGTCCCACCAATCTCTTGAGGAGTCAAGTGCCACTCAGTGTAGCAATGCTTGGTAGAACAGGCCCTGAAGAAGTTCAATATCTTAGCTAAATCACTAAAAGCGGCAGCAACAACAAGAAGAAAGAAAGGGTAGTAAATGAAAATCTGTGTATTTCAAATATAATACATTCTATAGATAACAAGGCCTTCAGATTCAGAGAGTACCCAGAAGATCAGGTCTAAATTATGATGCATTTCAAAATAATATACAACCAGAACACAGTGAGTGCCATATTTAGCATTTACCAGGGGAGATGGGGCAGGGAATAGGTAGATGATTTGTGCCTCTTTTCCAGTTTCTCAGACCCAACTCAGATTGCTATCCTGACTGTCACTAATGGAGATAGTCTCCATAACCTCTGTTGTAAAGATTGTACCATATTGAGCTAGGCAGGACAAGGCAAGGATTTTAAATTGTCATAATAAAAGTTGTGCTGAAGAACACAGCCTAGGAGTCTCAAAGGATTAAGACAGATTATGTTCACTAAATAATTACAGTGAGGTGTTTCTCTCTTCAAATAAGGAAGCATAAGAAGATTATCAAGTGTTGGTATTTAAATACTCTGTATACATTTTCTGGAAGTGGAGCTGTGATGTGGTAAACTGATTAGTTCTTAACTACCGTTAATTATGTGTTTGGGCATGCCAAGTGATTTTCTGGACCAGTTTAGCAATATGGTAATAATTTCTTTCTCCTTGAATCTAAAATTCCTTTAAAATCACAAAATGAAAGATTTTGGAAATTATGTGTCCTTGTGGATGAGGTCAAATTGAGCTCATGTACAAGAGAAAAACAAAACCCCACTGAACAAAAAAACAACACAACAGCCAAAGGAACCCCTCCTAAGTAGAATATGAAGAATTATCCAAAGGTGCCAGAGGTCTCATGCCTGTCTAATAATGTGAGAAAGACTTCTCCTTCGGAGACCTGAAACTTGGAAAACAAAAGGTAATTATCACCTCACAGCTTTCTCTATATACAAAGAATTGGTAGCTCCTAATGGGCAGATGTCCACATTAGAAAAAACATTAATTAGTACCCTTGTTGGCAGGCTCAGCTGAGAAAAACATGACTAAATGAGCATGGAAACTGAAGTGCCTTCTGTGATGATAATTGCAAGTACTCACATTTATTGTAATTTGGGATGTGATTTTCCATTTGGATCTGAATCACTGAAAGGATCTAGCTGTTGTGAAAACATACAGGGATAATGATTCTATTAAAACACTCAGGGCCTAATTTCCCAAAGTGTTAATCACTCACACCTTTAATGGAATCAGAAAACTTTTGGGAGCTTGGAAAATTTGGATAGTTATGATAATACCAGTGGAAAATCTGCCAAGTACGAATGAGAAGAAAGCAGCAAAGAAGCAGTGACTGTTGACACAAGAAAAGCAATACCACACTTTAAAAGAACAGATTTCATAAAAATTAGGAGGATGGAGAAGTGTGAGAAGGAAAATATAATATTTTCTTTCATTTTTCATGAAGAAAAACCCCACAACAATCATAAAGGATGGTCCTGGAAATTACATACATCAGCAAGTTACTTCAGTGGCAGAAATACAAATTCAAATAGTATATTAAAATTGAATTATAAAGTTTCTAGAAAAGTTGAAGGTAAGTTGATTGAAAGTATTGTTGATAAGGATAGATTGTAAGCAAGTATGAAATGATATGGAAAAGGCAAGTGTGATTTAACCAGATCATCAAAAGTATTGGCTGAAGCCTTTCCAAAGAGGCTGGTCCCAAGGCTGTAACACTGAAATGACATTGTGGGCTCCACAATACTTTGGATCTATCTGCTAAACAGACCAACAGTTCTAATCAGGGAAGATCTGTGTCATTCTGTTGATGTTCTATAAACCTGAGTTATCTAATCAGTTGCAGAAACAATTACACACTATCTCATAAAGCCCAAACAAGTCATTTTCTTGCATGTAAGTGTGTGGAGTCCCCATTTTAAATTTCCCAATTGTTATTATAATCACTATGGTATACATCATGTTCTTTTAACTTGCTTGATATGAAACCCTTTGTAGCCATGATTCATACCAGCTTCTATCAAATTAGTAATTACATAGCAATCAATGTAACAAAGAGAAAATCCTTCTGAGCTGAGGAATTACATCTTCAGGGTTGATTTCAGAGGGCTGACAGAAAAACAAAGATATTACTACTGTATACTCAGAAAAAGAAAATGAGAATTGATTTCTCGCCAATAGAATGTAAACCAAGGTAACCTTGAATTTTTGCTTTTGGAATACCTCAGAAGATCCAGGAAGGCAAAGCATTTAAGCTTTAACACTGCACTGAGACCTCTCTCTACACTGAGCCTACCTGTGGTCTGACCACATCCATCAGAGCTCCATCAAGATGTATAAGGGGGTCTGTCTGCAATTAAGTTCACAGTCAGGGTATATAGAATCATAGAATCAATAAGGTTGGAAAAGACCTCAGAGATCATCAAGTCCAACCTATCACCCAAAACCTCATGACTAACTAAACTAAAACTGCCCTCAACAATTCCATGGAGTGGACTCAACAACTTCTCTGGCAACCTGTTCCACTGCCTTATCATACTCACAGTGAAGAATTTCTGCCTTACATCTAATCTAAATCTACTTTCTTTCACTTTGAAAGCATTATTCCTTGTCCTACACTCCCTGACAAAGTGTCTTTCTTCAATATATTGTATACATTATTAAAATAGGAGTATCTCCATAGAGTCTAAAGACTTGAGGTGATTCTATGATTGAACCTGCACAGTTCAAGCAGTAAACAGTCCCTGCCTCAAAGATGCACAGCCTATTTAGGTAAGATAGATAGTATGTGTGGGTTTTAGGGGTAGAGAGGAGGTGTATGTGGTGTGACAGCAACAAATAGCATTCTAGTTTCACAACTGTTCTTTTAGGAACAGTGGGAAAGTGTGAAGGGAGGGAGAAGGAAGGTTAGTTACAAAGTTAGATGGAGAGAAAAGAGAAGGGAGAACATTTTAGGAAAGGTCATGGACTGGATAAGACAAGAAAACAGGAAGAAACTGTGTGGGAGCAAAAAGAATAGGAGGTGAAGGGTAGGAGCAAACCTTTGACACAGCAGAAAGATGATAGTCAATTCAGAGAGAGAGGTTTAATATACACTGTCTTTAGCCATATGACGAATAAGCATTTAGTTTGATTTAGTTGGGTCAGCTGTATTTCTAATGAGTAGAGCACTTCCACTCATGATTCATCCACTTCACAGCATCACAGGATCACAGAATGTTAGGGGTTGGAAGGGACCTCAAAAGATCATTTAGTCCAGTTCCCCTGCCAGAGCAGCATCAGCTAAACTAGGTCACACAGGAATACATCCAGGCAGGTTTTGACATTCTCCAGAGAAGACTCCAAAACTTCTCTGGGCAGCCTGTTCTAGTATTCTGTCACCCTCGCAGTGAAAAAGTTTTTCCTTGCGTTCACCTGGAACTTCCTATGCTCCAGCTTGCACCCATTGCCTCTTGTCTTATCACCCTCTCGATACTTAATGAGGTCACCCACATATTTATAAACATTAATGAGGTCACCCTTCAGCGTCCTCTTCTCCCATTTAAAGAGACTCAGCTCTGTCAGCCTTTCCTCACTTGAGACAACAAGCTAACTTTGGAGGAACTGTTTTCCCTCTGTTGATGCTCCACGGAACGGAAAGAACTTGCTTAGGCTGTACATATAAATTTTTAGTGGGCTGAACTTAGGTGACATCAAGCCCATGTGGAACTTCTGAAAGCCCCTGTTTTGACTGTTTCTGCTACAACTCCTAGTATTCAATAGCTCTGAAAAAAAAAATATCAGATAGAAAGCTAGGACTGTAATTTTGTGAATTTGGGGAAACATGGAGTTTGACCCTAAGGTGAGAAGGTCGCTGGTAATAAAGAAATCATTCAGAAAGTCCTACACTTTTTTCTGTGTGGAAGACACAAACTTCAGAATGAAGTCTCATTTCTTCAACTCAAAAAGGCTGCTTTACATTTGCATTTATCTTTTTTCCTGGTGTTGCACTTTCTGAAAAAGTTTTGTGTAACCCAGCCTGAATATCAGCGTAAGTAACCCAAACTTCAGATTCCTCTCAGGGAGTAGTAAACGGGAGGTATTTTCAGGTGTTTTTCAGTAGGACAGGGAGAGATTTCCATTATTAGCATTTTTTCATCATCTGAGATGTTAATTGTTCTTTTCCAACATATCTGCTTTTGAAGATTTTTTTTTAAATAGATTTAATGACAAAAGGCTGCAAAAATCAGAAACTCTGTGAGATACTTTGGTATTATTCAGTCAGAGACAAATCTGACACTGAAGACAGCTCTTCTTTAAGAACTTTCACTGAATGAATATTATCATAGCACAAACCAAAGAAAAATGTCTAGTTCCCCTGGTTGTATCTTCATCATTTAAGTCTCACAAGGTACCAGAGGAAATAGGTTCAGTTCTGAAATGGTTGATCCGTTCTGTTCAGTTTTGAGTTATTTTTACAAGGCAACAAGGCACGTAATAAAGCATACTTTATTAGATCATTATTCTTTTAAATAGCTTAATAATGATTTCTAGGGAAGTGAAAGCATGATTCTATTTAAATTTTTTCATGAAATCCCTAGTCTATAAATAGTCTTTAAAAGATTCTTATTGAAATATGGAGTTTGATGTTATAAGACTACTAACAGCCAGCTGAGATTTTTACTTTGGAGGGCACAGAAGCAGTGAGATCAAGAAAAACTAAACACAAGCACTTTTAACAGCTGAAAAGATTGGATAAGCATTTTTAAGTCTTTTTTCCTATAGTGAATCTCCTCTTTTGTACTTCTGTAAACAGGTAGCTGCTATTATCTCAAGGTAACTTACACTTCTTCTGTTATGATTCAGAATATATTCATGAATTATGTCCTAAAAAAGAGTAAAATAGCAGTTTCTGAACAGTTTGATCCAAAGATCTTTGAACTGGTTAGAACATCTCCACTGATTATAAAGCTTTTCACTATGCCTTAATTGTACACAGCCCCTCTACCTACAGTCTGAAGATTTAGATGAGAGTGTAAGATTATCCACTCTGTCTTGAAGACCATTTTGTTGCAATGCTGGTTTGTCCAATGCAATTTTAACAGCCCTAAGTAAAAACCATTCCAATCTTTTTAGTATAGCATCGCTGCATTACTTTGTTGCCAGGTTATTCTTCTGAATTTTCAGCTCATACTTACAGTTCCTCAGTTCCACAATGTAAGCTAGAAATGCTGTATGTAAGACTTAAATCTTTATTGCAATTACCTTAACCTGCAGTTTGTTAGAACAGCCACGATGTGCTTCTCAAAAGCAAGCAGTGCATATAGCTCTCTGGCTGTCAAAAGTACAGAAGTAGAAGCTCTCCTTGTGTTTAGAGTCTAACTCACTGTCTTAGAAGTGAATTTTAACTGAGATCTGCGGGAATTAAATACATTTTCAGATGTTTTGTATGATCTTTGTAATGGGAGGTGAAAGTTAAGCTGATATACTTCACCGTCTAGAGCAAAGAAACAAGAACATACATCTGACTTTAATCATGTAATAATGCTACATTACTTAACATCCACCTTTGGTCTTGTAGGTATTCAAAATATTTCATTACCCTAACACTGTGTAATGTTCCCATTAGTTATTTAATGGCCATTTCATATTAATGCTTGACTCCTCTACAGCTGACAACAGAAGCAACCAGTATTTAACAGCATAAAAATGTAAAACAGAATCATTTGTAAAATAATGTGCCTCTTCTGGCAGAGTCACCACAATAAATTAAGGATACTTTCAGTAGTTCTGAAATGTGCTGCCAAAGGTAGGATTTTAAAATATTTCTTTAGATTCATGTTCTCTACAATCAATTTAAATAGCTTTAAAAACTTGATGTTTTTAAGGATATTTCAGAGACTCGCTACAGTTTAGATCTTACTTGTTTGTTTCATACATGAGTGTTCTCTTTCTTGCAAACCCTCAGGTTATATTTCTCTTTATTTTTTTTCAAGCCATTCTTTGGTGTGTGTGTGTGTGTATGTATTGTGGTAGATGTAGGTATATTTTAAAAGTTCATACATACTCAACATAAGTCAGACACATTTCTCTGACACTTCCGTTCCTAGTTCCTACCCTCAGAAGCAGCACACGTCATCGCCACTATTTAGTTTGTATTTGTTCATCCTAGCTAGGGAATGACAATGTATTTGCAGTGGTTTTAATACACAGCTCTGTGAGGTTGAGTCTGAGGGGAGTTGACGAGCTTTTCTAGATTTGCTGCTTGATCTTCTGCCTGGATAAAACCAGAGATTTTTCCATGCATATTTCACAGACCAAGTGTGAATGATGAGTAAGTTAACTAAAAACTATGAGAAACATTAAAATGGTATTCTAGAACCCAGAGAAATAGATTCAGTTCCTCCTGCTCTTAATGTAAATTTCCTTCATGTAAGGCAGCTTAGAGCTACTGGGAGTGCTTTATGACATCTGTATACATTAATGAGCCATACTTACCCCTACTGCTCAATAACTCCAGTGAACCCAGCTAAGGTACACCCTCTGTGAACTCTCCTCACTTCATCTATTCAAATATTCTATTTCTAGCTCATTCAAACTGATGCAAATTGAAATTACCTCTTGTGCCAAGCACAGGATAATCTTTAAAATATAATCTTCGCCATTCAAACTATGGGATCACTGCAAGGAAATGAAAATTACTTGCTAGTATTCGCACCTTTAAAGCTGAGTAAGAACCCAATTTGCTTGAGATCACACTGTGATGGGTCTTGCACATATATAGTTATCACAGTCCTTACCCCAAAGAGTTGATTTTAGAAGACAAGTCAAAACAGATGATTAGGACCAACCACCTTTCTTGGTATGGGCAAGACAGAATAATAAAAGTAAATAGTATATACACACCTCTTTTTTTTAGCTTTGGGACAGAAAGGTATGAAAGCGACTCCCATAAAGCTAGGCATGTCTTACATGAAGTTTGAATTGCAGTAATAGTAAATATGCAAACAACACAGTGTAATTCATTGTTAGAGGTCCTAAAGATGAGCTATTATTTTTTCCTTTTACTGGATATGTGTCCAGTCAGATGTTATTCAGTCAGGAGCTGTCTTCAAAAGGCAGAGAAACAATTCCTTCCAACAATCCCTCTCCACCTAAAATAAGCTATGCTTTTGGGAGCTGAGTGTAGGCTATTGCTCAAATGAACAACATGTAATGAGTACTGCATTTGCCTACATACCATTGCCTAACAACCAGTATCTAATTCATTAGTGTAAACCATTTGAGGATGTCACACGTATGAAAGACCCTATACAAAGTGAAATTTTCCTATTTAATAGTGTTTCAAACATAACACCACTTCCATGTAGTTTGAAAAGTAATTTAAGATAACCCAAGATTGATTACTCTAAGCTAAAATTCCAGAAAAGGTTCTTCTTTGAATTTGCAATTAGTGATTGAATAGCTATTGCCTTAAAGGATATATCAATGAAATTACTAGACATTTACCACTGAATTGCTTTTGAAAGTAACAAAGCTCCACAAAATGCATGTGTAATGGATATAATGTGTTTGAGCTCTAAGCCATAGCTCAGCCAGTACAGAATTAATGAAATACTGTCAGAAATTTTAGCCAAAGTTGTAGATTATTTCAATAGATTCCTAGCATTTCAGTGCACTCTGCACTTGTGAACTGGCCAAAATGCAAGGGAAGTTTCAGCTGTGCAATAAACAAAACAAAGATAATAATCTCATCAGTCTGTGCCAGTTGAAGCTAACAAATATTGAAGAGGAAGTTACAGAATGCACCCTTGTCCTTCTACCAGGAAAATTACACAATCACAGAATTATAATGATTGGAAGAAACCTCTGGAGATCATCTAGCCCAACCCCTCTGCCAAAGCAGGTTCACTGAGGGCAGCACACACAGTAATGCATCCAGGCTGGTTTTCAAAGTCTCCACAGGGGGAAACCCTGCAGTCTCTCTGGGCAGCCTGTTCCAGTGCTCCATCACTCTCACAGTAAAGCAGATTTTCCTCATGTTGAGGCAGAACTTCCTGTGTTCCAGTTTGTACCTGCTGCTCCTCACCCTATCACTGGGCACCAGTGAAAAAAGCCCACACTCATCTTCTTGACACCCACCCTTGTTTGTATCTGTAATTTATTTTTAAATGTTGATCAGATCTTCTCTCACCCATAGTGTTCTGTTTTGCAGTGATTTAGCTGGGTGTTGATAACACAGCAGTGTTTTGGGTACTGCTAAGCCACGCACCAAGGCTGTGCTTTTCCAACATTTCTCTACCCCCATCAACAGGCTGAGGGGTGGGCAAGATCTTGGTAGGGGACACAGCCAGTTAACCCAAAGAGACCTAAATTACACTCACAGAAGTGTACCTTTATCTTCTAGGGAGGGAAGATCAGAATTTCAGTAGTCCTGGTAATTTCTCTTAGGAAAAGTAAATACAATCTCAATTTTTTCAAATGTAGCAATGAGTTTAATCTTATCTTCCACTTCATGTTTTCACAGTATCACACAGTATCACAGTATAACTAAGGTTGGAAGAGACCTCGAGGATTATCGAGTCCAACCTATCAACACAGACCCCGTGACTAGACCATGGCACCAAGTGCCACGTCCAATCCCCTCTTGAACACCTCCAGGGACGGTGACTCCACCACCTCCCTGGGCAGCACATTCCAATAACCAACAACTCGCTTGGTGAAGAACTTCCTCCTCACCTCGAGTCTAAACCTCCCCTGGTGCAGCTTGAGACTGTGTCCCCTTGTTCTGGTGCTGGTTGCCTGGGAGAAGAGACCAACCCCTTCCTGGCTACAACCACATTTCATGTAGTTGTAGAGGGCAATGAGGTCACCCCTGAGCCTCCTCTTCTCCATAGGGAAATGCGCATAGATGACAGTCTGAGAACCTTAGCTTTCTTATTTAACCTGCTGTCTCTAACTGCTGCAGTGAAGATATGAAATCTTTTTACATGTAAATGTTTCTGTGCTTACCTGTCAGCGGTCTCAGGCCATTACTGGAGAAAAAGTTAATTCTATTAGTGGTTGTCTTGGTCAGGTTCTTCAAAACAAACTTGGAGGCTCAAAATCTCTTAACCTTCTCCTTAGATATTTCATGCCCCCACTTTAAAAGGAAATTACATTCTAGTCTCCCATGTCCTTCTGATAGACCTCATAATTAGTAAAAAGTATTTAATAATATGCAAGAGCAAAGTATTAATATTTAAAAATCACAGCTTATTATTAGTCTAATAAATCCAGCCTTCCATCTTCAGGGCTCAACATTGATCTTCCCCAACTGTTCTTTCCTGATAGACTGTAAATTCTCTAGTGGAAGCAGGGGTTTTGAGGTCACATTACAAAGCAACATGGACACAAATTACTGATGATTTTCACAGTGGTGTGCTTTCCTTTGATGATTTATATAATGCAAGATATCACCATATAGGTCCTTTTTTCTTTTTTCTTTCCTAGCTGGCACTCCTGTGCTATTTCTTTCCTTTTTTTTTGTATTTCATAGTAATGCATGAATCTGGTGCTGAATGCTACATTATCATCATGCCTTAGAGCATTAACCTCACCACAGATTCAGGACATAACGTTAAACCTTTCTTTTAATAAGTAATGCTCTAAAGGATATGCTTCCATTTGTGAAGAATTGTCTGCACGTTTCATACATCCTAATGTTTCCTATTCCCGCAAAATGTGAGCTTTTTCTTAGAAGAAGACTAGCTTTCTGAAGTGCAAATGGTAGCATATCTGGTGTGGTAAATATTTCTTTTAGACTTTTTGTACTAGATAGAAGCCCATACTGGGATAAGACACAGATGGACAGACCTCTTCCTCTCAAATCACAAGATGATCCCACTCTTAAATAAAGCACTAGGGGTAGCTCTTACAAAAGCCTGCTACTTCTGCAGCAGGGTCTGCTCATGTCATAGCCAAATAGTGTTGGAAGAGTGTGTCTGTACTGTCAAATAACACCTGGTAGGGACCATTCTGACACCATTCTTTGCCTGTGGCTTGCCCCTATGCTGTTTGTTGGTATAGACCCAGACAAAGAGAGACTACTTCCACATTGAATTCTGTAAACTGCCGCTTCAGCAGCTACTGAAGGCCACTCTGCCCAGAAACCTGTACCTCATCACAGAGCTGAGATAGAGTACAAGGAGCATCTGTTTAGGATTGCAGCCCATTAAAATAATATTTTAGAAGATATTCTCTCCTCTGCTGATGTTTTTTGGGAAGAAAAATAAAACAACAAAACAAAACAAACAAACAAAAAACCCACCACAACTGTATGTATCAAGAGTTGACATCTTCACACCCATAGCCCTCAAGACTATCTCTTGCAGCCTTGACAGTGGTGGATGCAGGCTCAAACCCACAATATTAATGTGTTGACACCCAGCCCTTTCCTATTTGTTTTGACTTCTTTCCCAACAGGACTTGTCAGCTGTGGCTAAAGCTAGTGAGCGTCTGGGCTGCTTGCATTTTGAAGACAGCTGTGGGGTAAAGGACAAGTAATCACTAGATCAGCTTACCCATAGGGCAGCTTTTATAGTTCCAGGGATCATAAAGGTGAGGGCAATCTCACTGTATCTTCTCAAAACCAGCTAATTAGGGGTTTTAGGTCTTTGAAGGGCTGGATGTCTTAATGCAGCTCAAGCTCTGACTCTGACATCAGGAAATTGGACACAGCCTCCATTGCTCTGGCTGAGGCATGCTTTGGGGCATCATTTCCAAAGGCTTTTGATTGACCAAGCCTTCTGTCAAATCAGGCAAAAAAATAAAATCAGATTTAAAAGATCATGTCAATAATTTTATGTGACAAAACCAAGCTGATTTGATTAGGAGTCCTTTGTGCATCAAAGAAATAAAGAAAGCAATGCTTCAATCTCAGTATTAGACACGGTACAAACGCATTCAAGTTTTCATATGAAATGTATTTATTTCTGAACAAGGGCTTTCTTTCACTCAGAAGATCTGGGGTTTGGGACAGCCATTTTCACATCTTTTGTCAGGAACTCCTAACACACTTTCCAATTTTAGTGCAGAGTGAAAAAACAGGAGCATTTCCCCCTCTAATATCACTTTCATTGAGTAACTTCAGTTACTCCAACTAGATACACACACAATGAAATGCATACAAGTTACACTCTTTACAGTTGATACAGCACAGTGACTGCAAGAGATCAAAAAGCCCCCAAAGCTACAGGTTATTTAGGAGTAAAGTTAAATCCCTAAGTAAGATAGAAATATATATATAAGGGAATAATGTCCTTCCCTCGCATTGCCACTTGCATTCAAGTGTATTTATGTTTTTATATATATATATATGTATGTGTTTGTTTTTTCATTTTGTCTGTTCCCCCAGGAGAAGCCCAAAAGAGAAACAAAGATGGCCAAATTGACAGAGTCGATGAGTGAGTACAAATAGGAAGTTCAACCACTTTCTTTTTCCATTTGTTCCTCCCCCTTACATAATGCCACAAATCAAGAAAGTAGTGCTTGCATCCAAAGACCTCATTCAGCACTGTCTTCACTCCTAACTTCATCATAAACCATTCCACTCCTAAAAGAAAAAAAAAAAAAAGAATGTAACTACTTGTGGATTTACTAAGTGCCTAATTTACTTGGTTCAGTTCAGTGCATGCATTCTTTCACGAGGTTAAAAAAGGTCACATGAAATCTAATCTGATAATGCAGAACTGTTGCCTATGCTAGTTTCATGCAACAGGAATTATGTCCAGAGCTATATGTGGAAATCTTTCAGTTGATTTCACTGGTTTCTAAGAGGTGTGCGTTGTTTTAAATATGAAACTGATAAGAGGTAGTTTGTATTTCTGCCATAATGTGAGATTTGGATAGTGAAGTAGTACCTATAGAATCCTAAAATCATAGAATCGATTTGGTTGGAAAAGACTCTGAAGATTATCTAACTTTACCAAGCCTGGTGCTAAACCATGTCCCTTATTCCCACATCAATGCATCTTTTAAACGTCTCCATAGATAGTGATTCAGCCACCTCCCTGGGGAGCCTACTCCAGTATTTGATAACCCTTCCAGTGAAGAAGTGCTTTCTAAAATCCAATCTAAACCTCCTCTTGTGCAACTTGAGACTGCACTTGTAGCTGAAAGGCTCAGATGAGCTAGTCTGTTTCTGGACAAAATGTGAAGATAATTTAGGATGAAATCCTGGTAAAATACTGTCTCTTTCCCAGACCTTATCTAGCTTCACAAGCCTATGCAAACTTAAATAAATTGACTTTAAAAGGAAGAAATCTTTTCCGCTGCTTAACCAGGGACTACAGAAATACAGACACCCATAACAGTCATTTACATTAGAAAGATGTTTCCAGTCAATTTTTGCTATTTGTGTGCAGGACTGGTCCTAGGGCAGAATTTGTCATGTCTTTTTGCTCTCACAGTTTGCTTCACTTCCTTTTGAAATAATTCTCTGTGTCTCCTTACATATGCCATTGCAAGGCAGAGCCACTACTACTAGCTACATAACATTATGTATCACAAAATGATACTGCAGGTCTGGGAGATACAGTTGAGGCAGCAGAACATCCATATAGTAAATTCCCTATTTCTAAAGTTTTGTGCACTGAAACAGGGCACAGAAATCAACCTGAGAGCTCCTCTCCCTATGGGAAGAGAATAAACTACTAATCAGTAGCAGACCACAGGCAATGCCATCAGACACATGTCAACATGCTGATGGGTAGTTAAACTCTCAGGCACTTGATGGAGTTTTTTTATGTAGGTGTGTGGTGTTGTCTGAATGCTGCTCTGTCTACTTTGCCTTTCTCTCCACTGTCTGAATTTCATAGGGCCTGGCAAAATTCAGATTTCTAAGGGAGATTCATAGATGACATTTTCCATTTTCTGACCTACCCTACAGTACATTCCTGTACTTTTTTCAGTATTCATAGATACAAAGTATTTGTCCCTCATACTACAAAGCCTAGGTGGCAACAATGCGAAGGTCAATGGTACAGTTTAGAAAGATTCAAAAGGACAATGATACTAGACCCTAGAAAAATTCTTTGCTATAAGGAATGCTGTTTTTCTCTGTGGATGTATATCATTCTTAGAAACATCCTGCAACCCTGTCACTTCTCTAGCATTGCTGGATACTGGTTAGCTGTATTATGTCTTGATGGATGGGTGGGAGATGAATGGAGCTAAGGAAGAACTTGTTATCAAAGGCAGAAGCAGATCAGTAGTATCTGCCCTACATGCTAGGTACTTGCTGGACTTTACATGGTCCTTCTGAAACAAGGTGAAGGAATCTCACCACAAAGTATTAGGAGGAAGTAATCAGACTCCCTGAACAGTTTGAAGAGTCAGAGGAGAGGCCTCCATAAGACTTCACAATTGATCAGGAACACAAAATCAAAAATAAACTATGCAATTCCTTTAGGATTTGTGTTTGTCTTGTAAATTACTTTTATTTGGCTTAAGACAGATTGCTTCTTAAAAGGATTTACTGTATGAGGATTTGTTCATACTTCCTACAAGCCCTTCACGAAAATTTTCAATGATTTCATGACATTTTAAAATAATTGTAATAAGTCAGAAACTGCATTGTAAGCTCCAAATAAAATTCTTAGTGAACATTCCACGGCACTTATTTTAAAGCCTGTGCAGAGAAAATAAACGGGATGCGGAAACAATGAGATAGCATAGTGTAGCCCTGTGGTTTGGGCTGCAAGGCATTTTTCTTGGGACAGAGAAAATAAAAAAGGCTTTTGAGGAATAGAAGCTTTCAAAGGCCTTAAAAGACTGTTTGAAGAAGGTGCCAATATGGAAAATTATTATTTACCTTCCGTTTCACCCAGAAGCTGTGCTTCTTATCTCTTTCCTATGTCCACATCTTTGCACAGCTCCAGAAAAAAATTATCGCCTTCCCTCCAGTCCTCTTTTTCTCTCATTCAAAACCATCTGATGAAGTTACCTTGCACTGCTATCTCTCCCTTCCTCTCCATAAAGATTCTCAGAATGTTTTTGCATGAAGAAAATCCCCATACCTGAGGTTCACATCACATTGCATACTAAGAGGAAGACTTGAGAGAACACTGATGTAGTAGTTCCAAGTCTTTTTTTCTTTGCCAGCAGGAATATCAGTCTGTATTTTTGTCACATTTTGTGTCTCAGCTCTCAGAAGATCCGTTGCATTGTAGAGAAAATTGTTAAGAAAACAAAAAAATTAAGTTTTTACTATTTTCTGCCCTGTTTCTATAGAACCTTTATGGTGATGGAATGATACAAAGTAGTATAACAGCACCTTGTAATTGTGCTTGTTGAGACAACAGTTTACCCTGAAAGTTGTTTGGTTTTGGTTTTGGTTAAAAACAAAGGGGGGGAGGGGGAAAATAATTTTATAACATAAGTTCAAGTGTGAACTGGAAATAAATGTTGCACTAAATTATTTGATATAAGGCCTTTGAGCTGATATAGAAGCAGGACTGCATACCACTTAAGACCACTCTTTGCCCCAAGTTATTATAACACTTGCACAGATCTACAGGGTCATTCTGCCCCTGTACACTGCACTGGTTAGGCCACACCTCAAGTACTGTGTCCAGTTCTGGGCCCCTCAGTTTAGGAAGGATGTTGACTTGCTGGAACGAGTCCAGAGAAGGGCAACGAAGTTGGTGAGGGGCTTGGAGCACAAGCCCTATGAGGAGAGACTGAGGGAGCTGGGGCTGCTTAGCCTGGAGAAGAGGAGACTCAGGGGTGACCTTATTGCTCTCTACAACTACCTGAAGGGGGGTTGTAAACAGGCAGAGGTTGGTCTCATCTCCCAGGCAGCCAGCACCAGAACAAGAGGACACAGTCTGAGGCTGCGCCAGGGGAAGTTCAGGCTGGAGGTCAGGAGGAAGTTTTACACAGAGAGAGTGATTGCCCATTGGAATGGACTGCCCAGGGCGGTGGTGGAGTCACCGTCACTGGAGGTGTTCAGGAGGAGACTTGAGAGGGTGCTTGGTTACATGGGTTAGTTGATTAGGTGGTGTTGGATGATAGGTTGGATGCGATGATCTTGAAGGTCTCTTCCAACCTGGTTTATTCTATGTAATTCTATGTAATAGAAAGCCTCCATAACCACATTGAGCCCCAGGGTGCTGTCCAAGAATTCCTTTATAATGCCTTAAAATCCGTGTGTATTTTGAAATTTCTTTATAGCCTGAGTTGGACAATTTACTTCATATAATCTCAGAATACTTAAAGGCTGAACATAAATGAAACTGGGAACCAAATTAATTTTCCCTATAGTTTTTGTTTTCTTCTGCCTCTCTGTCTCATGCTTCCCATACACTGGTTGTTATTTCTAACCCAAATGATGCCATCATCTTGCCTGTGAACAGCTAAAGCACAGCAAGCAATGTATGAGAGCAAATAGTAAACAGGGCAGGAAGGTATGCAGTGTTCAACCTGAATTAGTTTGTTGACATAAAAAATGAGATGTTCAGGGAAACTTCCTATACAAAACTCTACAGTCCGTCAGGCGTGATCACCCCTTTGAATACTTTGTGGAAAGATAATTATTACAAGACATTGTAGTAAGTAGACAAATATAATGAATGCCTTGATAGTACCTTAGAAAAAGTTCTTTCAAGGTCCAATATTATGACATTGAATGGAATTTCCTCTTTAGTTCCATAAGTTTCTTCTCCTGCTATCCAGCCAATCAACTTGTACAGCATGTTCCTGAGTTGCCTTGGGTGAAAGCAAGCTGTCTGCATCACAATACTCAACTGATATCTCTGGGATATCTACCTTATGACAAGGGGTGGCTGGTTTCTTCTTTTCCAGCACGGTAGCGTGCTGGCTTGGAGAGCACCTGAAAAGCTCTCCTAAGGATTTTGATATTTCTAAAAGCCCTGACAGATATGTGGTCTTTGCTGAAGATCGAGTAGATATGAGTGTGACTCTTGTCATCCTAATGAGCTTTTCTGTTCTCCAGGTCACTGGTGTAACAAATAGATTTGTGCAAACGCTTGTCCGTATGATAATGAGGAAGTCTGTGGTCTGGGCTGTGAATTATCCAGAAGCATGGATCTAGCGTGCCATATGACGGCTGCAGCATAATCAATGTGTGACATGAGCAGTGTGAACTTGCTACAGGCTAGAATGGAAAATGGGCATGTTTGTCTGCCTTAAAGCATTTAAACAGAGAAGTGGCATGCAATTCAGATGCTTTCTAGCAGTAGGGGCTCATCAGTAAACAGTTGTGCTTGTTCTGCCGCCTAGTTAAGGCACAAGATACACCTGTGTGTGGACAGCCAGAGGCAGGAGATGGTTTAAAATAAGGATGTTCCTTCATTTGTTAAAAAGATATGTACTTCAGATGTCTGTACACTTAACTTCCAAAGACAGTGAAATAATGAATACTGAGACCTTAGATGACTCCACATAAAACCTTCTGAACCATGGATGCCATGCAGTTTAGTCAGGGTAGGTAAAAAAATAGAGGTAAATCAAGTTAACCTGAAATAATTTCAGGAGCAGACAGACCCTACAAGACTTATTTTTCTTGTCTGCAGTGTCTGAAGCTGAAGTGTCTCTGTTGCTTTCCCATACATGTGGATAGAATTTATAAAGAAAAAAACTGTTTCTACTTCAAGTTACTGCAAAGTCACAGCATTTTCAGGTTTGCATGTGCCAGGGTAGTCTGGAATTTTTTGGACAGTTCTAATTATTCTGAATTATCATTTTATGACACGTGAGAAAAACATTACAGTACAAACATACCCAATATTCTCTCTTTCTTTCTATAGGACATTGTGACTTTTCTACGTTGTCCTACCCTAGTGCTACACCTTTCATTTTTGTCATTTGTTCTTAAACCTAACCTTTATCATATCACAAGTTGGTGGTGCATGCAGTTTTATATACATAGAATCAGGACTTTGAAGAACTGATCCTAAAGCCTGACTTTCTATCTCATTGGTCTGGAGTACTAATTCTTCAGTCTCAGAAAGCATTGCTAACTACAAATATCCAGCTCAACGTTTTCCACTGATATAAATTTATTCTTACAATGCAAAATTCAAGTGAATAAAAGCAAAGCATGCAGAAAAGTCATTCAAGGGAAACATTTGATCATGCTTGAGGAAATTAGAGTCATTAATTTTCAAGCTACCCAGTTATCCTTGTAGGAGGATAGTGGAATAGAAGGGCTGGATTTCCTACAATATGTATTTTCATCATATTTTGCTTTTCAGTAGAAAAAGAGTTCTGTTGTGATAATAATTTCTGGATCAGTAATTTTGTGGCAAATATTAAACCACAGAGATAAATACTGTATTAAGCATAACATCTACTTACTGTTGGTTCAATACCATATATATAAGTTGCTAACATAAACAGTTATACCTCTGTAAACAAAAGGACACCCCTCCCTTCACCCTTCCCCCCACCTTCTGCAGACAAAGCCCAGAGGGCTGTGTAGCAGCTGAGTTATCTCCCTCTTGTCCCAGCCACTGTTGTTACCAATATCCAAAAATGATTGGTGGAGAGAGGTGAAAACGAAATTCAGAAAGGGGGCAAAGAGAAAAAAACAGGAGAAGAATGAGAACACACTGTGGTCCCAAACTATACTGAAAGTTGCAGAACCAATGAAATGAAATAAATTGATCTTTTTATATTCTGTTTGGCCCCTTTGAGCTCTTCTATCCCACTGGACTCGAATTAGCTGGAAAAACTTATTTATAAATAGGGCACTAGTTCCTTAACCTGTAACAACTCCTTAAATCTTTGGTTGAATGTAAATTACAAGAGTGTGTATTCTTTTATTATTCTGCATACTGTTGTTGTTGTTATTTCAGCAGAAATTAGCTGATTCATACAATGAAAATAAGGGAAAGAGCAATGTTATTATGATTAAGTAAAAATACAGTGTGTTCTTCATGGAAAAAGGTCAAGTTCTAAGAGAAGAATGAGATTCTAAACCAGGAGTTCATTATGCAAGAGAGCAAGAAGTTCTATTGTTTTAGGGATGCACTAGCAGGCACTTCAAAGGACTGTGAGCTTATGTATGTGATAAGAAACAAAAGAAAATTGTCTTAATCAAGAAGCTGATTGACAGTACTTCTACTCATCAGTATAGAACAATGCAAAGAACACTTGCTTTGCATTCTCTGAGTTTTTAAGGGTCTTGTCTTTAATTTCTTTTTGCAAGTGTAAGGGACAGAACTGCTTTTTCCCAGAAGAAAACCAAGATTCTCATGCAGTCTCATCATTCTAGAGGCTTAGATTTTTCATAAACTTCTGAAGTTTTGATAGCACTGCCAACAGTACTTTGCTAAGCTAAAATCTTTGTGAAAATTAAATGCAAAATACAGACTGTGATATAACCAGGAGCTGAATTATGAATAAAAATGCCTGGGCTTCCAATTAGCAACAACAATTATATCTAGGCTACATTGTACCACTTCTTATTAGAACACAGTATTTACTGTTACTTAAAATTTATTCTATTGAAATTACAATTTTCCATCACAGATGTGTGTTTGAATACTTCCCTTACTTTTATTAGCTCAGGAGCATCCATTTCTAGAAGAGAGGCTGCAGACAGTCTAACACTATTTAAGAGTTCTCAGTGCCTTTGCTTTTCATTGTTATGGTCCACAGAACAGTGATGATGGTTTAGATTTTTTTAATCACATGCTTCCCAGAGCAAATTCTCATCTACTATACCAAATCTAAGTAATCTAGGCACAAAGCTATTAGATAAAATGCCTTCAGAGCTTCCCACAACACTGCTTTCTACAGAACCAAATCCACACTCCTATTCTAATAACAATTGATCAGCAGTAGGGCAAAATTGTGAGATTTAGTACTATATACATTTAGGTATAAGCATAATCAGCATAATCAGCTTAAGCATGTGCAAAAATCTAATACTGAAAGCAGAAGTCACATCAGATTTTAAATATTGGTTTTTGAGGACCTGGATATGGGTCTGAGTTGCCAAAAATGTCAGTTAGGTGGGTGGCTGAAGCCTTTTTGTGACAATGTTTTCTCATCATACCTTGAATAATATGTGTACGTTCACATCTGGGCCAGTTGGCATTGCAGCCTTAATTGTCTATTTCCAGCTATTGGAGCTGTGACTTCACGATTTTAATACCCTTCTAATTCACTGGGAGGGGTTCTATATTTATTTATCATGCACTTCAATCTTCCAAAGGTGCTAACCAACAACAGACATCAGATGAAGAAGTGATCAGTGTGCAGTACTGAAAACGAAGCCCACACTGTATATGCAGAGCAGGAAATTGATTCTCACTCAGGATAAAGAAGTCATTAAAAATGTCTAATCAATTGTCTTCACAATGAGCAAATGAGTTGAATTTAATGATGAAAAGCAGGATCAATGTTTCTGAAAGCTGTAGGAAACTGTCTGACCTGAATCAGACTTATTGAGCTATCAAGCAGATAAGAGACCATAATGCATTCTAGTTTAGGAAGTAAGCATAGCATGATAAATAAGAATGACGATGAACAGTTAAGGGAAAAACAGTCCAGAAAAAAAAAAGGTATCTGAGATATGCAAGGACAGCTGTTAATCAGGTAGTGCCATAAATGTATTGGATTTTGAAACCCTTAGACTTTGAAAATGAGTTGAAAAGGCATCCAGAATCAGTGAATGGAAAATATTGTAGAAAGTGGTAGGATAAACTATTTGATGTGAAAGGGAAAGACTCATTTCATTAGAAAAAGGGCCCAGTTGCATTATTCAATGTAAACAATGAGAGAAAGGTCTTATCGTGGTATTATTGACAGATGTCTTTTAAAAGCCTTATAATCGGGTATTAAATTAATCTCTAAAGCTAGACTGTATTGTCTCTGTATTTTTCAACTACCTCCATTGCTCTTCAAACATTTGACAGGGGATAACAGGGGATAACATTATTAACCATATTACAGGCAAAATAATGACTGCATATCGAAGTCCCTTTTATGCACAGAACATATTAATTCAAAGTGTATTATTTCTGAACCACTGCCTGCACTCATAGCTCAGGCTTCTTCTAACTTTATTTACAACTATTATTTTTACCATAAAACATCTTGAACTACATGCAGGAGAAAATCAAAGAGACTCCAGTGAGAATCATTGCCAACAGTAAAAGTGCTGTTAAAATCTAAACCGAGTGGGAAGAATCCTGTAAGACCTGTTCTTTGAGTTAGTGTAGCACTGTTTTCAGACACAGGCATAACAGCAATTGTGCAATAGGACTGTTCTGCACCCCAACACCGGTCTATTGCAGCCTTCAGCATTGCGCACTTTGTTGTTTCAGCCCAGGTATGTTGCACAGACATATGTGTCTGCAGGAGATGGAGGAGACGTTAGGCTCCATCTGCTGATCCTCAGTGTTAGCACTGTGTACTGCATGAAATTCTGCCATGTAATGAGACAAATTCTTCTTCCTATTATTATCCCTCCTGTAAATAAATTACCTATCTTTCCTCTTCAAATATTCCCAGCATGCAGAGACCCTGTCAAATCACCTTGTACTTAAACTGCAGGATTAGACTTTGAGTCTCACTTCAAAATTCAGGACCTTCAGACCTGGTTCTTAGCTGAACTCATTCCTCTTTGCCATCATCCTACTTCATAAGCACTTTTCTTAATCCATATATATATATAAGCAAAATAATGGGAACAGGAAGGCTGCACAAGACAAAAGAATACTGGTAGCGGAAGAACTAACATGCAGCTCTTACTCACCTGACAGGTAAAAAGCAATGCTTAATAAATGTAGTGTTTTGTTCACTCTCAACACAGAATCAGAGAATCATAGAACTGTTGAGGTTGGAAGAGACCTTTGAGATCAAGTCCAGCTGCTCACCTAGAGCTTACAATTCCACCACTACTGCTAAGGTACTACCACAAAACCACATCCCTAAGCACCACATCCACTTGTCATTTAGATGCCTTTAGGGATGGTGACTCTACCACTTCCCTAGGCAGCCTGTTCCAATGCTTGATAATACTTTCTGTGAAGAAATTTTTCCTAACACCCAACCTGTATTTTTCCTAATATCCTCCCCTGTAACAACCTGAGGCCATTTCCTCTTCTACTGTCACTTATTGTCCCACCTTGCTCCAACCTCCTTTTCTGAAGACTAAACAATCTCAGTTCCCTCAGTTGTTCCTCACAGGACTTGTGTTCAAGGCCCTTCGCCGGCTTAGTTGCTCTTCTTTGGACACCAGCACCTCGATGTCCTTTTTGTAGTGAGGGGCCCAAAACTGAGCACAATAATTCAAGGTGTAGCCTGAGCAGTGCTAAGAAGAGGGGAACAATCACATCCCTAGACCCACTGGCCACATTATTCCTGATACAAACCAGGATGCCATTATCCTTCTTGGACACCTGAGCACACTGCTAGCTCACATTCAACTGGCCAAAGCAGCAGCAGCAAAGTTCCTCTGAGAAGCCTAGCTCTTGCATTAGCATATGGAAGTCTTCCACTGGATGTCGAAGTTGAAGTCCAAACTTGACTTTCTGTCCACCATAAAATCAGGACAGATGCAGGTAATTTCAGCCCTACTGATAGAATAGTATCTTACATGGATGAATTTCTCTTTACCCTTCCTTATAGCACCAAATGGTGGAGAGAAGGCAAAAGACAGATGTTAGAAAATCTTGATACCTTCAGGTCTGAGGAAATGGTTTTGGTAGAGCATGTCTATGAAACATTTTGTCACAAAGTACTATAGAGTAGATACAGAATTTGAAAGAACCCTTGCAGAGATGGGCTGTTGGGCTAGAAACTTGCAATTAGTAATTCAGACATTAAAATACAAGGAGTTAGAAGGAGATGATCCACTAGGAGGAAGCCTAGAAGAAGTGATCCACTAACCAGTAAAGACAAGGCAAAAAGTTATTCTGTAGGTGTTTTCACAGAAGAACTTTGTATCAGTCTGCTTGAGAGATTGGTTTTTATTTCCATCATCATCGCCTGTGAGCACCACCTATTACCATCACCACCAGCAGCCCCACATTAGGATTATCACTCACTCAGCAGTTATAGGATAACCTTCCCGACCTTCCTATAGTTTTAAGGTCAGGAACCCCTTTAATCTAGTGTCATTATGGGACACCTGTGTACATCTGAGTAGCAGTAAGAATTCTAAGGTGGTAGAAGCCCCATCTAGGGATGGAAACAGTCATGGTCGGGTAGGACAGGGCTGTAAGCAATCCGATCTAATTAAAGATATCCCTGCTCACTGTGGAGAGGATGGACAAGATGACCTTTAAAAGTCCCTTCCAACCTGAAGCATTATGTGGTTCTAAACATGGCTACAAAATTACTGCAGTTTGGTCCCAAGACCTTAGAGATACAATTAAATTCCTGAAGACAAGGTAGCAGCTTGCAAGGAGACAGAAAACCCATGACACTTCTGAAAGTGGGAAGAGTCACTGGCCAGTGTTACGAAGACTTCCACTGAGCTTTGCCCTTCCCCAGTTGGGTTCTTCTTCACACAGCCAGCATGGGAACTAAGAGCAGGGTGGCCAAAGAGACTGGAGACAAAATCCACAATAGATTTGGCTTTCTGCCTCATCTCCATCAAGTTAGTCAAGTTCTAGTTGTAAGTGATCGGGCTCAGTCTTTGGGTGAAGTATAATTGATCGTTTTATCAGGGAGGTGACATCTGATGCTCCTGTCTGACTCCAAATCTGTATCCGTATATCTTCCCACAGCTCACACTACCCGTGGAATAATATCAGACTCTGTTCTACTACAACTGATTGTGAATGACTGATACAGAGATGATTATGCTTCCAAATCATGACAGTTTAAATTACCATTTTTGTTCATTCATAAGAACTAAATTCGCAGAATGATTGTCATCATCTGACATATTTATCATTGTCAAGCTGAGCCTGCTATCTCTGCATCGCAGGTTCCCTCTGTAGCTCCTAGGAACTTGCACAACGGAATCACATCACGTGTCATGAAGCACTTGCTAACCTAGCTGCAAATCAAAAGGACAACAAATTGCATGATTACATGTCCTTAAAAATGGCACATTTTTGTTGAGTTTAGAAAACCTATACTTTCTCTTGACAGCTTTGGGAGGCTGTTTAAGTATCTTGTTCTACTCTGTTTTCTAGGATTGTTTGAATAGTTATTTGAACTATAGGCAGGGAACAATTTATTATTTTTTTTCAACAAAGCAGAAAAGATCTACAGACCTCCTGCTAAGTCAGTTTGTTTCCTATGGCATATTGCTCTTGCATGTGGTTGAATGTCTTTTTGATGATAACATTATTATTGAGAGGAGTGTTACTATTTCAGGCTCAAGTAACTCATGCAGTTGTACTAATTTGTGGGTGAATGCTGTGTATTTTTAGCATGCATTCAATCATATGTGCTGGGTTGCAATGTTTAAAAGAGAATTTGTGAAAAGCATAATATAAAATCCATTAAAATGAACAGAAAAACTACTGCTTTTCTACCTCCCTATTTTCATAAGGTGCCCATAATGTTAACATGAAAAGAAAGGAGACTCATGAGCTCATTTAAATTATTTCTTTATGCCAGTAACTTTGAATGGCCAGACTCCTGTATTGAGGGTATGACCTCACTGGCTGCTAGTCAGGTAGGACAGTCCACACAGTGGAAAGACTGCCAATGTGGAGAGCTTAAATATTGTTGTGTTGCCATTTCTTGAGGATGTGCTAGGTTTTTTTTAAAGCCAGTGTTGTCTTAGTTCATTATGCACCCCTGATGCAAGAGGTTCTTCTGCTCTGGGTTTCACCATGCAATCAACTGACTTTATAGAACTCTTAAAGTCTGTTTCTTTGCAGGTGTAAGGGCAATGTTTTAAATTACCACATTTCAAAGGAGTTTGGCTGTTTCTTTTCAGGTGTAAGGTCAACGTTTTAAATTACCACACTTCAAAGGAGTTTGAAATGGACTAGTTTTAAAGTACATTTCTTCAGATCAATACAGTTTACCCTTTCTTTTACGGTAGATTGGAAACACACAGAAACCTGTTGGCAAATAGGTGGACTGGCAGCAAAGCTTGATTCAAACTGTTGGCATAACTCAGATGTTCACTGTTGAGAAACATCGTTAGAGTTCTATGCTGAGGCCCATGAAAAACAGTCAGAGGTCCATAAGTGAAAGCTCCTCCTGCTGAGACAGGGAGTCACAAGAAGAACGAAGCATTGGTCTCTATGAACACTTTCACAGTCTGAAAGGGTAAATCCAAAGGCAAACCTCCTGGCCATGAGAGGGCTGACTTGAAGCTGTGGATAAACATTGCTGGTGTGAGGGATTAACAGTGGGCTTCATTCTGTGGAAGTGATTTACTAAGCATTGCTTTGTCAAATCATCTACATGTGGACCTTTTGCAGCAAGTGTCTGTTCTTTGCCCAGAAACCCTACTGTTTCAGAGCAGTCGGTCAACTCCTGCCTTGCTAATAAAGGCCAGTTCTCCATGAAACATTTCATTCCTGCATGCTCCTATTTTGGACACTCCAACTGTAATCAGATTTTCTTCTCCCTCCCTTCCCTCTCCAATTCCAAGTCCTTGACAAAAGATTTTGCAGATCTGCATCTTCCCACTCAACAGCAGAAGGCTTGGAAATGCTTCTTAAATGCTATTGAAATTGGTCAGTGGACTAGATTTTTGTAAAGCTTTCACATTGAATGAGCAATAAACAGACTCCATAACAAACAGTGTAGGTCTTAGAAAAGTAGGGTTAGAATCCAAGGCCTATCATTAAACTTGATAAAGATTTTTATCAGCAACCCTTGCAAGTGTTGTTGGCTTAAATGCAATTATCCCTTTTCCACATCATTAAACAGTTGTGGAAAAACCATTTAATAATTTCCTACGAGGAGGCCAGAAAGCAACCAAATGGTACAAAATTTATAATGCACAAGGAAAATGGATGCTTAGAATGTGTATTTTTAACTTTAGTAGTGCTATCAGATGGTAGTGTTTAATTTTAAGAAACCTTTTTCAAACTTCCTTTGGAACAGAAAAGAGGCACACCACCACCCTGAAAAAAACTCAATTTATTATGTTTTTTTAATAAAAAGAAAATACACTGAGAAGAGGGTTGGGGAAATCTCATCTTTATCAAGAGATTATAATTTCAAATTAAGTCTGCATTGTGTGTTACTATAGAAACTCCCATTTTGTGGCATGTTTGTGGGGAAAAAGTCAGAAGTTGCATTTTAATTAAGGCAGATCGCACATCAGCTTCCACAGTAAAGCAAAATAAAATAGAAGTCTCCATCAGAAATTGAGTAATTACCCCAAATAAGGTGAGCTAATTAAGGTCACAGGGAAGAGATATTAAATCCTGCAGTGACTCTATGTCATGTTCATTTTTCAACACTAGTCTCCGCCTTGCTGATTATGTATTAGATACTGCAGGAGTCTGATGGATTGAGAGGCTTGTTGCCATGGCAATATTTGCTGCTTTGCTGGTATTCCCTACAGAAAGTAAAGGATTTTTTTTTGCTACTCAGTTAGACAAACTGGCTATATATAGCAAGAGATGCTGGAGAACTGAAACAGCAGAATCTGGTAGGGGGAGGCTTGGGGGAAGAACTGACATTTATAAGTCTTAAGGAATCACAATAGAGCAGATAACGGTGAGGAGTGAGAGGGGGTGCTGGGGGGAAAAAAGAAAAGAGAAAGGGAAAGTGATGAAGATAGAGAGGGAGGGGAGGGGAGGGGAGGGGAGGAAAGAAAGAAGGGGAGAAAGGTGGGGAAGAAGGAAGGGAGAAAGGGAGGGAGGAAAAGAGGGATGAAGGCAGTCAGGAAAGTCAGAAGGAAGGCAGGGAAGGAAGGCAGGAAGGAAGGCAGGCAGGAAGGCGGGAAGGAAGGAAGGCAGGAAGGAAGGAAGGAAGGCAGGAAGGAAAGCAGGCAGAAAGGCGGGAAGGAAGGAAGGAAGGCTGGAAGGAAGGAAGGCAGGAAGGCAGGAAGGCAGGAAGGAAGGAAGGAAGGAGGAAGGAAGGAAGGAAGGAAGAAAGGAAGGAAGGAAGGGAAAACAAATAGTGTTGTCTACAAAAAAAGCTGCAGCTGCTGTTGGTTTATTATTGTTTCAGGTGGTTTATACCTTAAGGGAGAGCTAAGTGATAAAAACCTCTAAAATTAAAAAAGACAATAAAACACACACACACACACACAAAAATTGCTTACCACTGAAATTGTCAGTGTAAATCACAATTTGAGCTCCAAATATCAGCTACCTTCTTCTGGGCTTTTTGTTTGTTTGTTGGGGTTTTTGTTGTTGTTGTTTGGGAGGTCTTTGGGGGGGTGGGGTGTTGTGGTTGTTGGTTTGGTTTTTTTTTGTAATCTTTGCTCACAGAATTTTTAAAACAAGGTGTTGATACCATTTCCATCCTCCTTTTGGCACAGTGAAAGCCAATGTGCTTCAGTCAGATGTTAAAGAGTACTGTTTCTTATGTATAGTTCAGTCTGTTGCTCAGAGGTGTGGGAAGAGTGTGACAATGTGCTTTCATTTTAATATTAGCCCATCTCAGCCAAGCATCTATGGAGTACTGCAGAAGGGGGGGGGGGGGGGGGGGGGGATTGGTTTGTTTCTTCCTCTTTTCCAGTCCTATCCCTTTCATATGGAGAAACACACCAATCTATGGTATTTGCCCTGAGACTTATAGACACTATTCCAATAGACTGACCAGGCAGCTTTGTCTGTGGTGCTAATTCACTTGCCATGTCCCAGTCTAATCTTTCTTCCTCCTGTTTATGACAGTCATCCATCAGAGTTTTTAGGTTTCAGAGTATCAGGCACACACACTGACCTGTATAAAAAACAGTCTGTGGCAAATCATTAATACAGGTCTTGCACCAAATACTTTACACTTGCAAGAAAGAGCACAATGAGAAATATATACTTCAGTGACTACAACTGACTGGCGGTTTAATGGCTATGGGAAATCCTTAGGAAAGGCACTTTTAAAGGATGCAGGCCTGTAGTCAGGATATGATCTCTTGTGTTTTCTGAAAGGCAGAAGAAGCTTCAACTTAATAACAGAAATAAAAAGTGTTGACAGAGTGCAGATATATAAACCACACAGTTGTCGAATCAAAGATTACTCAGAAAATAGGAGCTCTCTTTGGGTTTCATGGTTAGTTTGGGTTTGTGTGAAGTGCCTTGTTTTGGTTTTCTTCCTGAGGAAAGACTTTTTCATTACCAGTAACCAACACAGAACAAATGGAAAAAATTCAGCATGTCATGGAAGAAGGCATAGTAGAATTATCAGGAATGACAGTGTGGGGAAAACAAAACAAAATAAGGAAAAAAAAAAAAAAAAAAAAAGGAAAAAATTCAAGGACCTCAAAAATGGCTGAGATCTAAGGAGAAAGAGCAAGTGCCTTCAGAGTCAGAAAGATAAGTGTACAGAAAATTCCTTGCAGATCTACAACAGCACACAAGGGATTGATGAACTTGTTGCCTGGAACAAACAAATAAAAGGCTATTAGCAAACCGAGCAGGAGCTCGAGTGAGGAATAGCTTAAGTGAATGCTTTGTGAGTGTGAGAGAACAAGACAGAGAATTAAGTTTGTCTGAGGTGCACTGTGTTCCTCAGTCACAGTATGTCTCCTCCTGATCAACTCTTAGTATTTCAGAAGTATTAACTGTTGCTGAAACTGTGTTGCTGAAATTGAGGACAAAATCGTGTGTCCCACAAAACAACACTATCCTGTTCTTGGCATCTGGCTATGAAGCCAAGAGGAAACTCTGCTTAGATAAGCACCAGTTGTAGACCTGTCTATATAAGAAACTTAATATGCTTAGGTATAAGCAGTAAGGAACTTAAGTTTCCTCCTCTGTGTCACCCTGATAAGATTTTCCATAGAAAATGTAAAAAAAATTGTCCAGAACAAAGCTCTGGATGGAATATGTAGTGTCAGACAACCTGAAGGTGACAACAGAACAACAGATGTGGTGTTTTAGCTTTTGTCCCCCACCAGCAGTGGGGAAGCTATTAAAGAAGCATCTGTTATTGATTCATGCTGCTTAGAATCCATTTATACTGGCTGGTTTGGGAGCCATTATAATTTACAGTCTGTCATGTAAATTGTTCTTAGTCTGTGAAATATTGATCTGTTTGATAGACATGCCATGCATGCACACTGAACACATGAGCTCAAAATCCCTGGGGATTCTGCTATTTAAACAACAGATTATTGCCCATACTCACTAACTACATCTACAGACAGTTTGGTAATTTCAGGCTTTAATATCCCTCTCAACTCTCTTCCCACACAACTACAAGTAATATTTTATGTATTAGGGATTAAAGACTTGACTTCACTTTTCTTTTCTTTTCTTTTCTTTTCTTTTCTTTTCTTTTCTTTTCTTTTCTTTTCTTTTCTTTTCTTTTCTTTTCTTTTC